>NW_027645533.1:10000-610000 GCF_951640355.1 Cnephaeus nilssonii | reverse complement strand
TACAGAAATCCTTGAAATAGAGTTACTTCACAAGAAAACAGTGTTTCAACCCACTAGAATTCACTGAAAAGTAGTATTCAACTGTAAAACAGTTGAAAGACAAGTGTATATAGCTTCTCCAGTTCAGGGAAGAGTGTATAAAGTTGTTTCTACATGTGGTGAAGTCCCACAAGTAGAAAATAAGGCCCATTATAGGAAACAGCTAGAAATCAGTAGTCATTCAGAGCAAATACTAATGAATATCACATAATAGAGAGAGAACAAGTGTAAAAGACATCAAAATGTAAGTCTCTAGTCTATAAAGGATGTTGTACACTGCAGAAATCCTTGAAATAGAGTTAGCTCACATGAAACCAGTGTTTCAAACCACCAGAATGCTCGGAAAAGTAGTATTTAACTGTAAAACAGTTGAAAGACAAGTTTATATAGCTTCGCAAGTCCACAGAAGACTGTATAAAGTTGTTTCTACATGTGGTGAACTCCCAGAAGTAGAGCAGAAGGCCCATTATAGGAAACAGCTAGAAATCAGTAGTAATTCAGAGGAAATACTAATGAATATCATAGAATTGTGGGAGAACAAATGTAAAAGACATCAAAATGTAAGTTTCTAGTCTAGAAAGGATGTTATACACTACAGAAATCCTTGAAATAGAGTTACTTCACAAGAAAACAGTGTTTCAACCCACTAGAATTCACTGAAAAGTAGTATTCAACTGTAAAACAGTTGAAAGACAAGTGTATATAGCTTCTCAAGATCAGAAAAGAGTGTATAAAGTTGTTTCTACATGTGGTGAAGTCCCACAAGTAGAAAAGAAGGCCAATTATAGGAAACAGCTAGAAATCAGTAGTCATTCAGAGCCAATACTAATGAATATCATAGAATTGTGTGAGAACAAGTGTAAAAGACATCAAAATGTAAGTTTCTAGTCTAGAAAGGATGTTATACACTACAGAAATCCTTGAAATAGAGTTACTTCACAAGAAAACAGTGTTTCAACCCATTAGAATTCACTGAAAAGTAGTATTCAACTGTAAAACAGTTGAAAGACAAGTGTATATAGCTTCTCAAGATCAGAAAAGAGTGTATAAAGTTGTTTCTACATGTGGTGAAGTCCCACAAGTAGAAAAGAAGGCCCATTATAGGAAACAGCTAGAAATCAGTAGTCATTCAGAGCCAATACTAATGAATATCACAGAATAGAGAGAGAACAAGTGTAAAAGACATCAAAATGTAAGTCTCTAGTCTAGAAAGGATGTTGTACACTGCAGAAATCCTTGAAATAGAGTTAGCTCACATGAAACCAGTGTTTCAAACCACCAGAATGCTCGGAAAAGTAGTATTTAACTGTAAAACAGTTGAAAGACAAGTTTATATAGATTCGCAAGTCCACAGAAGACTGTATAAAGTTGTTTCTACATGTGGTGAAGTCCCACAAGTAGAGCAGAAGGCCCATTATAGGAAACAGCTAGAAATCAGTAGTAATTCAGAGGAAATACTAATGAATATCATAGAATTGTGTGAGAACAAGTGTAAAAGACATCAAAATGTAAGTTTCTAGTCTAGAAAGGATGTTATACACTACAGATATCCTTGAAATAGAGTTACTTCACAAGAAAACAGTGTTTCAACCCACTAGAATTCACTGAAAAGTAGTATTCAACTGTAAAACAGTTGAAAGACAAGTGTATATAGCTTCTCAAGATCAGAAAAGAGTGTATAAAGTTGTTTCTACATGTGGTGAAGTCCCACAAGTAGAAAAGAAGGCCCATTATAGGAAACAGCTAGAAATCAGTAGTCATTCAGAGCAAATACTAATGAATATCACAGAATAGAGAGAGAAAAAGAGTAAAAGACATCAAAATGTAAGTCTCTAGTCTAGGAAGGATGTTGTACACTGCAGAAATCCTTGAAATAGAGTTAGTTCACATGAAACCAGTGTTTCAAACCACCGGAATGCACTGAAAAGTAGTATTTAACTGTAAAACAGTTGAAAGACAAGTTTATATAGCTTCACAAGTCCACAGAAGACTGTATAAAGTTGTTTCTACATGTGGTGAAGTCCCACAAGTAGAGCAGAAGGCCCATTATAGGAAACAGCTAGAAATCAGTAGTAATTCAGAGGAAATACTAATGAATATCATAGAATTGTGTGAGAACAAGTGTAAAAGACATCAAAATGTAAGTTTCTAGTCTAGAAAGGATGTTATACACTACAGAAATCCTTGAAATAGAGTTACTTCACAAGAAAACAGTGTTTCAACCCACTAGAATTCACTGAAAAGTATTGTTCAACTGTAAAACAGTGGAAAGACAAGTGTATATAGCTTCGCAAGTCCACAGAAGACTGTATAAAGTTGTTTCTACATGTGGTGAAGTCCCACAAGCAGAAAATAAGGCCCATTATAGGAAACAGCTAGAAATCAGTAGTAATTCAGAGAAAATACTCATGAATATCATAGAATTGTGTGAGAACAAGTGTAAAAGACATCAAAATGTAAGTTTCTAGTCTAGAAAGGATGTTATACACTACAGAAATCCTTGAAATAGAGTTACTTCACAAGAAAACAGTGTTTCATCCCACTAGAATTCACTGAAAAGTAGTATTCAACTGTAAAACAGTTGAAAGACAAGTGTATATAGCTTCTCAAGTTCAGGGAAGAGTGTATAAAGTTGTTTCTAAATGTGGTGAAGTCCCACAAGTAGAAAATAAGGCCCATTATAGTAAACAGCTAGAAATCAGTAGTCATTCACAGCAAATACTAATGAATATCACATAATAGAGAGAGAACAAGTGTAAAAGACATCAAAATGTAAGTCTCTAGTCTATAAAGGATGTTGTACACTGCGGAAATCCTTGAAATAGAGTTAGCTCACATGAAACCAGTGTTTCAAACCACCAGAATGCTCGGAAAAGTAGTATTTAACTGTAAAACAGTTGAAAGACAAGTTTATATAGCTTCGCAAGTCCACAGAAGACTGTATAAAGTTGTTTCTACATGTGGTGAACTCCCAGAAGTAGAGCAGAAGGCCCATTATAGGAAACAGCTAGAAATCAGTAGTAATTCAGAGGAAATACTAATGAATATCATAGAATTGTGTGAGAGCAAATGTAAAAGACATCAAAATGTAAGTTTCTAGTCTAGAAAGGATGTTATACACTACAGAAATCCTTGAAATAGAGTTACTTCACAAGAAAACAGTGTTTCAACCCACTAGAATTCACTGAAAAGTAGTATTCAACTGTAAAACAGTTGAAAGACAAGTGTATATAGCTTCTCAAGATCAGAAAAGAGTGTATAAAGTTGTTTCTACATGTGGTGAAGTCCCACAAGTAGAAAAGAAGGCCCATTATAGGAAACAGCTAGAAATCAGTAGTCATTCAGAGCAAATACTAATGAATATCATAGAATTGTGTGAGAACAAGTGTAAAAGACATCAAAATGTAAGTTTCTAGTCTAGAAAGGATGTTATACACTACAGAAATCCTTGAAATAGAGTTATTTCACAAGAAAACAGTGTTTCAACCCACTAGAATTCACTGAAAAGTAGTATTCAACTGTAAAACAGTTGAAAGACAAGTGTATATAGCTTCTCAAGATCAGAAAAGAGTGTATAAAGTTGTTTCTACATGTGGTGAAGTCCCACAAGTAGAAAAGAAGGCCCATTATAGGAAACAGCTAGAAATCAATAGTCATTCAGAGCCAATACTAATGAATATCACAGAATAGAGAGAGAACAAGAGTAAAAGACATCAAAATGTAAGTCTCTAGTCTAGAAAGGATGTTGTACACTACAGAAATCCTTGAAATAGAGTTAGCTCACATGAAACCAGTGTTTCAAACCACCAGAATGCTCGGAAAAGTAGTATTTAACTGTAAAACAGTTGAAAGACAAGTTTATATAGCTTCGCAAGTCCACAGATGACTGTATAAGGTTGTTTCTACATGTGGTGAACTCTCACAAGTAGAGCAGAAGGCCCATTATAGGAAACAGCTAGAAATCAGTAGTAATTCAGAGGAAATACTAATGAATATCATAGAATTGTGTGAGAACAAGTGTAAAAGACATCAAAATGTAAGTTTCTAGTCTAGAAAGGATGTTATACACTACAGAAATCCTTGAAATAGAGTTACTTCACAAGAAAACAGTGTTTCAACCCACTAGAATTCACTGAAAAGTATTGTTCAACTGTAAAACAGTGGAAAGACAAGTGTATATAGCTTCGCAAGTCCACAGAAGACTGTATAAAGTTGTTTCTACATGTGGTGAACTCCCAGAAGTAGAGCAGAAGGCCCATTATAGGAAACAGCTAGAAATCAGTAGTAATTCAGAGGAAATACTAATGAATATCATAGAATTGTGTGAGAACAAATGTAAAAGACATGAAAATGTAAGTTTCTAGTCTAGAAAGGATGTTATACACTACAGAAATCCTTGAAATAGAGTTACTTCACAAGAAAACAGTGTTTCAACCCACTAGAATTCACTGAAAAGTAGTATTCAACTGTAAAACAGTTGAAAGACAAGTGTATATAGCTTCTCAAGATCAGAAAAGAGTGTATAAAGTTGTTTCTACATGTGGTGAAGTCCCACAAGTAGAAAAGAAGGCCCATTATAGGAAACAGCTAGAAATCAGTAGTCATTCAGAGCAAATACTAATGAATATCACAGAATAGAGAGAGAAAAAGAGTAAAAGACATCAAAATGTAAGTCTCTAGTCTAGAAAGGATGTTGTACACTGCAGAAATCCTTGAAATAGAGTTAGTTCACATGAAACCAGTGTTTCAAACCACCGGAATGCACTGAAAAGTATTGTTCAACTGTAAAACAGTGGAAAGACAAGTGTATATAGCTTCGCAAGTCCACAGAAGACTGTATAAAGTTGTTTCTACATGTGGTGAACTCCCAGAAGTAGAGCAGAAGGCCCATTATAGGAAACAGCTAGAAATCAGTAGTAATTCAGAGGAAATACTAATGAATATCATAGAATTGTGTGAGAACAAATGTAAAAGACATGAAAATGTAAGTTTCTAGTCTAGAAAGGATGTTATACACTACAGAAATCCTTGAAATAGAGTTACTTCACAAGAAAACAGTGTTTCAACCCACTAGAATTCACTGAAAAGTAGTATTCAACTGTAAAACAGTTGAAAGACAAGTGTATATAGCTTCTCAAGATCAGAAAAGAGTGTATAAAGTTGTTTCTACATGTGGTGAAGTCCCACAAGTAGAAAAGAAGGCCCATTATAGGAAACAGCTAGAAATCAGTAGTCATTCAGAGCAAATACTAATGAATATCACAGAATAGAGAGAGAAAAAGAGTAAAAGACATCAAAATGTAAGTCTCTAGTCTAGAAAGGATGTTGTACACTGCAGAAATCCTTGAAATAGAGTTAGTTCACATGAAACCAGTGTTTCAAACCACCGGAATGCACTGAAAAGTATTGTTCAACTGTAAAACAGTGGAAAGACAAGTGTATATAGCTTCGCAAGTCCACAGAAGACTGTATAAAGTTGTTTCTACATGTGGTGAACTCCCAGAAGTAGAGCAGAAGGCCCATTATAGGAAACAGCTAGAAATCAGTAGTAATTCAGAGAAAATACTCATGAATATCATAGAATTGTGTGAGAACAAGTGTAAAAGACATCAAAATGTAAGTTTCTAGTCTAGAAAGGATGTTATACACTACAGAAATCCTTGAAATAGAGTTACTTCACAAGAAAACAGTGTTTCATCCCACTAGAATTCACTGAAAAGTAGTATTCAACTGTAAAACAGTTGAAAGACAAGTGTATATAGCTTCTCAAGTTCAGGGAAGAGTGTATAAAGTTGTTTCTACATGTGGTGAAGTCCCACAAGTAGAAAATAAGGCCCATTATAGTAAACAGCTAGAAATCAGTAGTCATTCACAGCAAATACTAATGAATATCACATAATAGAGAGAGAACAAGTGTAAAAGACATCAAAATGTAAGTCTCTAGTCTATAAAGGATGTTGTACACTGCGGAAATCCTTGAAATAGAGTTAGCTCACATGAAACCAGTGTTTCAAACCACCAGAATGCTCGGAAAAGTAGTATTTAACTGTAAAACAGTTGAAAGACAAGTTTATATAGCTTCGCAAGTCCACAGAAGACTGTATAAAGTTGTTTCTACATGTGGTGAACTCCCAGAAGTAGAGCAGAAGGCCCATTATAGGAAACAGCTAGAAATCAGTAGTAATTCAGAGGAAATACTAATGAATATCATAGAATTGTGTGAGAACAAATGTAAAAGACATCAAAATGTAAGTTTCTAGTCTAGAAAGGATGTTATACACTACAGAAATCCTTGAAATAGAGTTACTGCACAAGAAAACAGTGTTTCAACCCACTAGAATTCACTGAAAAGTAGTATTCAACTGTAAAACAGTTGAAAGACAAGTGTATATAGCTTCTCAAGATCAGAAAAGAGTGTATAAAGTTGTTTCTACATGTGGTGAAGTCCCACAAGTAGAAAAGAAGGCCCATTATAGGAAACAGCTAGAAATCAGTAGTCATTCAGAGCAAATACTAATGAATATCATAGAATTGTGTGAGAACAAGTATAAAAGACATCAAAATGTAAGTTTCTAGTCTAGAAAGGATGTTATACACTACAGAAATCCTTGAAATAGAGTTACTTCACAAGAAAACAGTGTTTCAACCCACTAGAATTCACTGAAAAGTAGTATTCAACTGTAAAACAGTTGAAAGACAAGTGTATATAGCTTCTCAAGATCAGAAAAGAGTGTATAAAGTTGTTTCTACATGTGGTGAAGTCCCACAAGTAGAGCAGAAGGCCCATTATAGGAAACAGCTAGAAATCAGTAGTAATTCAGAGGAAATACTAATGAATATCATAGAATTGTGTGAGAACAAGTGTAAAAGACATCAAAATGTAAGTTTCTAGTCTAGAAAGGATGTTATACACTACAGAAATCCTTGAAATAGAGTTACTTCACAAGAAAACAGTGTTTCAACCCACTAGAATTCACTGAAAAGTAGTATTCAACTGTAAAACAGTTGAAAGACAAGTGTATATAGCTTCTCAAGATCAGAAAAGAGTGTATAAAGTTGTTTCTACATGTGGTGAAGTCCCACAAGTAGAAAAGAAGGCCCATTATAGGAAACAGCTAGAAATCAGTAGTCATTCAGAGCAAATACTAATGAATATCACAGAATAGAGAGAGAAAAAGAGTAAAAGACATCAAAATGTAAGTCTCTAGTCTAGAAAGGATGTTGTACACTGCAGAAATCCTTGAAATAGAGTTAGTTCACATGAAACCAGTGTTTCAAACCACCGGAATGCACTGAAAAGTAGTATTTAACTGTAAAACAGTTGAAAGACAAGTTTATATAGCTTCACAAGTCCACAGAAGACTGTATAAAGTTGTTTCTACATGTGGTGAAGTCCCACAAGTAGAGCAGAAGGCCCATTATAGGAAACAGCTAGAAATCAGTAGTAATTCAGAGGAAATACTAATGAATATCATAGAATTGTGTGAGAACAAGTGTAAAAGACATCAAAATGTAAGTTTCTAGTCTAGAAAGGATGTTATACAATACAGAAATCCTTGAAATAGAGTTACTTCACAAGAAAACAGTGTTTCAACCCACTAGAATTCACTGAAAAGTATTGTTCAACTGTAAAACAGTGGAAAGACAAGTGTATATAGCTTCGCAAGTCCACAGAAGACTGCATAAAGTTGTTTCTACATGTGGTGAAGTCCCACAAGTAGAAAAGAAGGCCCATAATAGGAAACAGCTAGAAATCAGTAGTCATTCAGAGCAAATACTAATGAATATCATAGAATTGTGTGAGAACAAGTGTAAAAGACATCAAAATGTAAGTTTCTAGTCTAGAAAGGATGTTATACACTACAGAAATCCTTGAAATAGTGTTACTTCACGAGAAAACAGTGTTTCAACCCACTAGAATTCACTGAAAAGTAGTATTCAACTGTAAAACAGTTGAAAGACAAGTGTATATAGCTTCTCAAGATCAGAAAAGAGTGTATAAAGTTGTTTCTACATGTGGTGAAGTCCCACAAGTAGAAAAGAAGGCCCATTATAGGAAACAGCTAGAAATCAGTAGTCATTCAGAGCCAATACTAATGAATATCACAGAATAGAGAGAGAACAAGAGTAAAAGACATCAAAATGTAAGTCTCTAGTCTAGAAAGGATGTTGTACACTGCAGAAATCCTTGAAATAGAGTTAGTTCACATGAAACCAGTGTTTCAAACCACCAGAATGCACTGAAAAGTAGTATTTAACTGTAAAACAGTTGAAAGACAAGTTTATATAGCTTCGCAAGTCCACAGATGACTGTATAAGGTTGTTTCTACATGTGGTGAACTCTCACAAGTAGAGCAGAAGGCCCATTATAGGAAACAGCTAGAAATCAGTAGTAATTCAGAGGAAATACTAATGAATATCATAGAATTGTGTGAGAACAAGTGTAAAAGACATCAAAATGTAAGTTTCTAGTCTAGAAAGGATGTTATACACTACAGAAATCCTTGAAATAGAGTTACTTCACAAGAAAACAGTGTTTCAACCCACTAGAATTCACTGAAAAGTATTGTTCAACTGTAAAACAGTGGAAAGACAAGTGTATATAGCTTCGCAAGTCCACAGAAGACTGTATAAAGTTGTTTCTACATGTGGTGAACTCCCACAAGTAGAGCAGAAGGCCCATTATAGGAAACAGCTAGAAATCAGTAGTAATTCAGAGGAAATACTAATGAATATCATAGAATTGTGTGAGAACAAATGTAAAAGACATCAAAATGTAAGTTTCTAGTCTAGAAAGGATGTTATACACTACAGAAATCCTTGAAATAGAGTTACTTCACAAGAAAACAGTGTTTCAACCCACTAGAATTCACTGAAAAGTAGTATTCAACTGTAAAACAGTTGAAAGACAAGTGTATATAGCTTCTCAAGTTCAGGGAAGAGTGTATAAAGTTGTTTCTACATGTGGTGAAGTCCCACAAGTAGAAAATAAGGCCCATTATAGTAAACAGCTAGAAATCAGTAGTCATTCACAGCAAATACTAATGAATATCACATAATAGAGAGAGAACAAGTGTAAAAGACATCAAAATGTAAGTCTCTAGTCTATAAAGGATGTTGTACACTGCGGAAATCCTTGAAATAGAGTTAGCTCACATGAAACCAGTGTTTCAAACCACCAGAATGCTCGGAAAAGTAGTATTTAACTGTAAAACAGTTGAAAGACAAGTTTATATAGCTTCGCAAGTCCACAGAAGACTGTATAAAGTTGTTTCTACATGTGGTGAACTCCCAGAAGTAGAGCAGAAGGCCCATTATAGGAAACAGCTAGAAATCAGTAGTAATTCAGAGGAAATACTAATGAATATCATAGAATTGTGTGAGAACAAATGTAAAAGACATCAAAATGTAAGTTTCTAGTCTAGAAAGGATGTTATACACTACAGAAATCCTTGAAATAGAGTTACTTCACAAGAAAACAGTGTTTCAACCCACTAGAATTCACTGAAAAGTAGTATTCAACTGTAAAACAGTTGAAAGACAAGTGTATATAGCTTCTCAAGATCAGAAAAGAGTGTATAAAGTTGTTTCTACATGTGGTGAAGTCCCACAAGTAGAAAAGAAGGCCCATTATAGGAAACAGCTAGAAATCAGTAGTCATTCAGAGCAAATACTAATGAATATCATAGAATTGTGTGAGAACAAGTGTAAAAGACATCAAAATGTAAGTTTCTAGTCTAGAAAGGATGTTATACACTACAGAAATCCTTGAAATAGAGTTACTTCACAAGAAAACAGTGTTTCAACCCACTAGAATTCACTGAAAAGTAGTATTCAACTGTAAAACAGTTGAAAGACAAGTGTATATAGCTTCTCAAGATCAGAAAAGAGTGTATAAAGTTGTTTCTACATGTGGTGAAGTCCCACAAGTAGAAAAGAAGGCCCATTATAGGAAACAGCTAGAAATCAGTAGTCATTCAGAGCCAATACTAATGAATATCACAGAATAGAGAGAGAACAAGTGTAAAAGACATCAAAATGTAAGTCTCTAGTCTATAAAGGATGTTGTACACTGCAGAAATCCTTGAAATAGAGTTAGCTCACATGAAACCAGTGTTTCAAACCACCAGAATGCTCGGAAAAGTAGTATTTAACTGTAAAACAGTTGAAAGACAAGTTTATATAGATTCGCAAGTCCACAGAAGACTGTATAAAGTTGTTTCTACATGTGGTGAAGTCCCACAAGTAGAGCAGAAGGCCCATTATAGGAAACAGCTAGAAATCAGTAGTAATTCAGAGGAAATACTAATGAATATCATAGAATTGTGTGAGAACAAGTGTAAAAGACATCAAAATGTAAGTTTCTAGTCTAGAAAGGATGTTATACACTACAGAAATCCTTGAAATAGAGTTACTTCACAAGAAAACAGTGTTTCAACCCACTAGAATTCACTGAAAAGTAGTATTCAACTGTAAAACAGTTGAAAGACAAGTGTATATAGCTTCTCAAGATCAGAAAAGAGTGTATAAAGTTGTTTCTACATGTGGTGAAGTCCCACAAGTAGAAAAGAAGGCCCATTATAGGAAACAGCTAGAAATCAGTAGTCATTCAGAGCAAATACTAATGAATATCACAGAATAGAGAGAGAAAAAGAGTAAAAGACATCAAAATGTAAGTCTCTAGTCTAGAAAGGATGTTGTACACTGCAGAAATCCTTGAAATAGAGTTAGTTCACATGAAACCAGTGTTTCAAACCACCGGAATGCACTGAAAAGTAGTATTTAACTGTAAAACAGTTGAAAGACAAGTTTATATAGCTTCACAAGTCCACAGAAGACTGTATAAAGTTGTTTCTACATGTGGTGAAGTCCCACAAGTAGAGCAGAAGGCCCATTATAGGAAACAGCTAGAAATCAGTAGTAATTCAGAGGAAATACTAATGAATATCATAGAATTGTGTGAGAACAAGTGTAAAAGACATCAAAATGTAAGTTTCTAGTCTAGAAAGGATGTTATACAATACAGAAATCCTTGAAATAGAGTTACTTCACAAGAAAACAGTGTTTCAACCCACTAGAATTCACTGAAAAGTATTGTTCAACTGTAAAACAGTGGAAAGACAAGTGTATATAGCTTCGCAAGTCCACAGAAGACTGTATAAAGTTGTTTCTACATGTGGTGAAGTCCCACAAGTAGAAAAGAAGGCCCATAATAGGAAACAGCTAGAAATCAGTAGTCATTCAGAGCAAATACTAATGAATATCATAGAATTGTGTGAGAACAAGTGTAAAAGACATCAAAATGTAAGTTTCTAGTCTAGAAAGGATGTTATACACTACAGAAATCCTTGAAATAGTGTTACTTCACAAGAAAACAGTGTTTCAACCCACTAGAATTCACTGAAAAGTAGTATTCAACTGTAAAACAGTTGAAAGACAAGTGTATATAGCTTCTCAAGATCAGAGAAGAGTGTATAAAGTTGTTTCTACATGTGGTGAAGTCCCACAAGTAGAAAAGAAGGCCCATTATAGGAAACAGCTAGAAATCAGTAGTCATTCAGAGCCAATACTAATGAATATCACAGAATAGAGAGAGAACAAGAGTAAAAGACATCAAAATGTAAGTCTCTAGTCTAGAAAGGATGTTGTACACTGCAGAAATCCTTGAAATAGAGTTAGTTCACATGAAACCAGTGTTTCAAACCACCAGAATGCACTGAAAAGTAGTATTTAACTGTAAAACAGTTGAAAGACAAGTTTATATAGCTTCGCAAGTCCACAGAAGACTGTATAAAGTTGTTTCTACATGTGGTGAACTCCCAGAAGTAGAAAAGAAGGCCCATTATAGGAAACAGCTAGAAATCAGTAGTAATTCAGAGGAAATACTAATGAATATCATAGAATTGTGTGAGAACAAATGTAAAAGACATCAAAATGTAAGTTTCTAGTCTAGAAAGGATGTTATACACTACAGAAATCCTTGAAATAGAGTTACTTCACAAGAAAACAGTGTTTCAACCCACTAGAATTCACTGAAAAGTAGTATTCAACTGTAAAACAGTTGAAAGACAAGTGTATATAGCTTCTCAAGATCAGAAAAGAGTGTATAAAGTTGTTTCTACATGTGGTGAAGTCCCACAAGTAGAAAAGAAGGCCCATTATAGGAAACAGCTAGAAATCAGTAGTCATTCAGAGCAAATACTAATGAATATCATAGAATTGTGTGAGAACAAGTGTAAAAGACATCAAAATGTAAGTTTCTAGTCTAGAAAGGATGTTATACACTACAGAAATCCTTGAAATAGAGTTACTTCACAAGAAAACAGTGTTTCAACCCACTAGAATTCACTGAAAAGTAGTATTCAACTGTAAAACAGTTGAAAGACAAGTGTATATAGCTTCTCAAGATCAGAAAAGAGTGTATAAAGTTGTTTCTACATGTGGTGAAGTCCCACAAGTAGAAAAGAAGGCCCATTATAGGAAACAGCTAGAAATCAGTAGTCATTCAGAGCCAATACTAATGAATATCACAGAATAGAGAGAGAACAAGTGTAAAAGACATCAAAATGTAAGTCTCTAGTCTATAAAGGATGTTGTACACTGCAGAAATCCTTGAAATAGAGTTAGCTCACATGAAACCAGTGTTTCAAACCACCAGAATGCTCGGAAAAGTAGTATTTAACTGTAAAACAGTTGAAAGACAAGTTTATATAGATTCGCAAGTCCACAGAAGACTGTATAAAGTTGTTTCTACATGTGGTGAAGTCCCACAAGTAGAGCAGAAGGCCCATTATAGGAAACAGCTAGAAATCAGTAGTAATTCAGAGGAAATACTAATGAATATCATAGAATTGTGTGAGAACAAGTGTAAAAGACATCAAAATGTAAGTTTCTAGTCTAGAAAGGATGTTATACACTACAGAAATCCTTGAAATAGAGTTACTTCACAAGAAAACAGTGTTTCAACCCACTAGAATTCACTGAAAAGTAGTATTCAACTGTAAAACAGTTGAAAGACAAGTGTATATAGCTTCTCAAGATCAGAAAAGAGTGTATAAAGTTGTTTCTACATGTGGTGAAGTCCCACAAGTAGAAAAGAAGGCCCATTATAGGAAACAGCTAGAAATCAGTAGTCATTCAGAGCAAATACTAATGAATATCACAAAATAGAGAGAGAAAAAGAGTAAAAGACATCAAAATGTAAGTCTCTAGTCTAGAAAGGATGTTGTACACTGCAGAAATCCTTGAAATAGAGTTAGTTCACATGAAACCAGTGTTTCAAACCACCGGAATGCACTGAAAAGTAGTATTTAACTGTAAAACAGTTGAAAGACAAGTTTATATAGCTTCGCAAGTCCACAGAAGACTGTATAAAGTTGTTTCTACATGTGGTGAAGTCCCACAAGTAGAGCAGAAGGCCCATTATAGGAAACAGCTAGAAATCAGTAGTAATTCAGAGGAAATACTAATGAATATCATAAAATTGTGTGAGAAAAAATGTAAAAGACATGAAAATGTAAGTTTCTAGTCTAGAAAGGATGTTATACACTACAGAAATCCTTGAAATATAGTTACTTCACAAGAAAACAGTGTTTCAACCCACTAGAATTCACTGAAAAGTAGTATTCAACTGTAAAACAGTTGAAAGACAAGTGTATATAGCTTCTCAAGATCAGAAAAGAGTGTATAAAGTTGTTTCTACATGTGGTGAAGTCGAACAAGTAGAAAAGAAGGCCCATTATAGGAAACAACTAGAAATCAGTAGTCATTCAGAGCCAATACTAATGAATATCACAGAATAGAGAGAGAACAAGAGTAAAAGACATCAAAATGTAAGTCTCTAGTCTATAAAGGATGTTGTACACTGCAGAAATCCTTGAAATAGAGTTAGCTCACATGAAACCAGTGTTTCAAACCACCAGAATGCTCGGAAAAGTAGTATTTAACTGTAAAACAGTTGAAAGACAAGTTTATATAGCTTCGCAAGTCCACAGAAGACTGTATAAAGTTGTTTCTACATGTGGTGAACTCCCAGAAGTAGAGCAGAAGGCCCATTATAGGAAACAGCTAGAAATCAGTAGTAATTCAGAGGAAATACTAATGAATATCATAGAATTGTGTGAGAACAAATGTAAAAGACATCAAAATGTAAGTTTCTAGTCTAGAAAGGATGTTATACACTACAGAAATCCTTGAAATAGAGTTACTTCACAAGAAAACAGTGTTTCAACCCACTAGAATTCACTGAAAAGTAGTATTCAACTGTAAAACAGTTGAAAGACAAGTGTATATAGCTTCTCAAGATCAGAAAAGAGTGTATAAAGTTGTTTCTACATGTGGTGAAGTCCCACAAGTAGAAAAGAAGGCCCATTATAGGAAACAGCTAGAAATCAGTAGTCATTCAGAGCAAATACTAATGAATATCATAGAATTGTGTGAGAACAAGTGTAAAAGACATCAAAATGTAAGTTTCTAGTCTAGAAAGGATGTTATACACTACAGAAATCCTTGAAATAGAGTTACTTCACAAGAAAACAGTGTTTCAACCCACTAGAATTCACTGAAAAGTAGTATTCAACTGTAAAACAGTTGAAAGACAAGTGTATATAGCTTCTCAAGATCAGAAAAGAGTGTATAAAGTTGTTTCTACATGTGGTGAAGTCCCACAAGTAGAAAAGAAGGCCCATTATAGGAAACAGCTAGAAATCAGTAGTCATTCAGAGCCAATACTAATGAATATCACAGAATAGAGAGAGAACAAGTGTAAAAGACATCAAAATGTAAGTCTCTAGTCTATAAAGGATGTTGTACACTGCAGAAATCCTTGAAATAGAGTTAGCTCACATGAAACCAGTGTTTCAAACCACCAGAATGCTCGGAAAAGTAGTATTTAACTGTAAAACAGTTGAAAGACAAGTTTATATAGATTCGCAAGTCCACAGAAGACTGTATAAAGTTGTTTCTACATGTGGTGAAGTCCCACAAGTAGAGCAGAAGGCCCATTATAGGAAACAGCTAGAAATCAGTAGTAATTCAGAGGAAATACTAATGAATATCATAGAATTGTGTGAGAACAAGTGTAAAAGACATCAAAATGTAAGTTTCTAGTCTAGAAAGGATGTTATACACTACAGAAATCCTTGAAATAGAGTTACTTCACAAGAAAACAGTGTTTCAACCCACTAGAATTCACTGAAAAGTAGTATTCAACTGTAAAACAGTTGAAAGACAAGTGTATATAGCTTCTCAAGATCAGAAAAGAGTGTATAAAGTTGTTTCTACATGTGGTGAAGTCCCACAAGTAGAAAAGAAGGCCCATTATAGGAAACAGCTAGAAATCAGTAGTCATTCAGAGCAAATACTAATGAATATCACAAAATAGAGAGAGAAAAAGAGTAAAAGACATCAAAATGTAAGTCTCTAGTCTAGAAAGGATGTTGTACACTGCAGAAATCCTTGAAATAGAGTTAGTTCACATGAAACCAGTGTTTCAAACCACCGGAATGCACTGAAAAGTAGTATTTAACTGTAAAACAGTTGAAAGACAAGTTTATATAGCTTCACAAGTCCACAGAAGACTGTATAAAGTTGTTTCTACATGTGGTGAAGTCCCACAAGTAGAGCAGAAGGCCCATTATAGGAAACAGCTAGAAATCAGTAGTAATTCAGAGGAAATACTAATGAATATCATAGAATTGTGTGAGAACAAGTGTAAAAGACATCAAAATGTAAGTTTCTAGTCTAGAAAGGATGTTATACAATACAGAAATCCTTGAAATAGAGTTACTTCACAAGAAAACAGGGTTTCAACCCACTAGAATTCACTGAAAAGTATTGTTCAACTGTAAAACAGTGGAAAGACAAGTGTATATAGCTACGCAAGTCCACAGAAGACTGTATAAAGTTGTTTCTACATGTGGTGAAGTCCCACAAGTAGAAAAGAAGGCCCATAATAGGAAACAGCTAGAAATCAGTAGTCATTCAGAGCAAATACTAATGAATATCATAGAATTGTGTGAGAACAAGTGTAAAAGACATCAAAATGTAAGTTTCTAGTCTAGAAAGGATGTTATACACTACAGAAATCCTTGAAATAGTGTTACTTCACAAGAAAACAGTGTTTCAACCCACTAGAATTCACTGAAAAGTAGTATTCAACTGTAAAACAGTTGAAAGACAAGTGTATATAGCTTCTCAACATCAGAAAAGAGTGTATAAAGTTGTTTCTACATGTGGTGAAGTCCCACAAGTAGAAAAGAAGGCCCATTATAGGAAACAGCTAGAAATCAGTAGTCATTCAGAGCCAATACTAATGAATATCACAGAATAGAGAGAGAACAAGAGTAAAAGACATCAAAATGTAAGTCTCTAGTCTAGAAAGGATGTTGTACACTACAGAAATCCTTGAAATAGAGTTAGCTCACATGAAACCAGTGTTTCAAACCACCAGAATGCTCGGAAAAGTAGTATTTAACTGTAAAACAGTTGAAAGACAAGTTTATATAGCTTCGCAAGTCCACAGAAGACTGTATAAAGTTGTTTCTACATGTGGTGAAGTCCCACAAGTAGAGCAGAAGGCCCATTATAGGAAACAGCTAGAAATCAGTAGTAATTCAGAGGAAATACTAATGAATATCATAGAATTGTGTGAGAAAAAATGTAAAAGACATGAAAATGTAAGTTTCTAGTCTAGAAAGGATGTTATACACTACAGAAATCCTTGAAATATAGTTACTTCACAAGAAAACAGTGTTTCAACCCACTAGAATTCACTGAAAAGTAGTATTCAACTGTAAAACAGTTGAAAGACAAGTGTATATAGCTTCTCAAGATCAGAAAAGAGTGTATAAAGTTGTTTCTACATGTGGTGAAGTCGAACAAGTAGAAAAGAAGGCCCATTATAGGAAACAACTAGAAATCAGTAGTCATTCAGAGCCAATACTAATGAATATCACAGAATAGAGAGAGAACAAGAGTAAAAGACATCAAAATGTAAGTCTCTAGTCTATAAAGGATGTTGTACACTGCAGAAATCCTTGAAATAGAGTTAGCTCACATGAAACCAGTGTTTCAAACCACCAGAATGCTCGGAAAAGTAGTATTTAACTGTAAAACAGTTGAAAGACAAGTTTATATAGCTTCGCAAGTCCACAGAAGACTGTATAAAGTTGTTTCTACATGTGGTGAACTCCCAGAAGTAGAGCAGAAGGCCCATTATAGGAAACAGCTAGAAATCAGTAGTAATTCAGAGGAAATACTAATGAATATCATAGAATTGTGTGAGAACAAATGTAAAAGACATCAAAATGTAAGTTTCTAGTCTAGAAAGGATGTTATACACTACAGAAATCCTTGAAATAGAGTTACTTCACAAGAAAACAGTGTTTCAACCCACTAGAATTCACTGAAAAGTAGTATTCAACTGTAAAACAGTTGAAAGACAAGTGTATATAGCTTCTCAAGATCAGAAAAGAGTGTATAAAGTTGTTTCTACATGTGGTGAAGTCCCAGAAGTAGAAAAGAAGGCCCATTATAGGAAACAGCTAGAAATCAGTAGTCATTCAGAGCAAATACTAATGAATATCATAGAATTGTGTGAGAACAAGTGTAAAAGACATCAAAATGTAAGTTTCTAGTCTAGAAAGGATGTTATACACTACAGAAATCCTTGAAATAGAGTTACTTCACAAGAAAACAGTGTTTCAACCCACTAGAATTCACTGAAAAGTAGTATTCAACTGTAAAACAGTTGAAAGACAAGTGTATATAGCTTCTCAAGATCAGAAAAGAGTGTATAAAGTTGTTTCTACATGTGGTGAAGTCCCACAAGTAGAAAAGAAGGCCCATTATAGGAAACAGCTAGAAATCAGTAGTCATTCAGAGCCAATACTAATGAATATCACAGAATAGAGAGAGAACAAGTGTAAAAGACATCAAAATGTAAGTCTCTAGTCTATAAAGGATGTTGTACACTGCAGAAATCCTTGAAATAGAGTTAGCTCACATGAAACCAGTGTTTCAAACCACCAGAATGCTCAGAAAAGTAGTATTTAACTGTAAAACAGTTGAAAGACAAGTTTATATAGATTCGCAAGTCCACAGAAGACTGTATAAAGTTGTTTCTACATGTGGTGAAGTCCCACAAGTAGAGCAGAAGGCCCATTATAGGAAACAGCTAGAAATCAGTAGTAATTCAGAGGAAATACTAATGAATATCATAGAATTGTGTGAGAACAAGTGTAAAAGACATCAAAATGTAAGTTTCTAGTCTAGAAAGGATGTTATACACTACAGAAATCCTTGAAATAGAGTTACTTCACAAGAAAACAGTGTTTCAACCCACTAGAATTCACTGAAAAGTAGTATTCAACTGTAAAACAGTTGAAAGACAAGTGTATATAGCTTCTCAAGATCAGAAAAGAGTGTATAAAGTTGTTTCTACATGTGGTGAAGTCCCACAAGTAGAAAAGAAGGCCCATTATAGGAAACAGCTAGAAATCAGTAGTCATTCAGAGCAAATACTAATGAATATCACAAAATAGAGAGAGAAAAAGAGTAAAAGACATCAAAATGTAAGTCTCTAGTCTAGAAAGGATGTTGTACACTGCAGAAATCCTTGAAATAGAGTTAGTTCACATGAAACCAGTGTTTCAAACCACCGGAATGCACTGAAAAGTAGTATTTAACTGTAAAACAGTTGAAAGACAAGTTTATATAGCTTCACAAGTCCACAGAAGACTGTATAAAGTTGTTTCTACATGTGGTGAAGTCCCACAAGTAGAGCAGAAGGCCCATTATAGGAAACAGCTAGAAATCAGTAGTAATTCAGAGGAAATACTAATGAATATCATAGAATTGTGTGAGAACAAGTGTAAAAGACATCAAAATGTAAGTTTCTAGTCTAGAAAGGATGTTATACAATACAGAAATCCTTGAAATAGAGTTACTTCACAAGAAAACAGTGTTTCAACCCACTAGAATTCACTGAAAAGTATTGTTCAACTGTAAAACAGTGGAAAGACAAGTGTATATAGCTTCGCAAGTCCACAGAAGACTGTATTAAGTTGTTTCTACATGTGGTGAAGTCCCACAAGTAGAAAAGAAGGCCCATAATAGGAAACAGCTAGAAATCAGTAGTCATTCAGAGCAAATACTAATGAATATCATAGAATTGTGTGAGAACAAGTGTAAAAGACATCAAAATGTAAGTTTCTAGTCTAGAAAGGATGTTATACACTACAGAAATCCTTGAAATAGTGTTACTTCACAAGAAAACAGTGTTTCAACCCACTAGAATTCACTGAAAAGTAGTATTCAACTGTAAAACAGTTGAAAGACAAGTGTATATAGCTTCTCAAGATCAGAAAAGAGTGTATAAAGTTGTTTCTACATGTGGTGAAGTCCCACAAGTAGAAAAGAAGGCCCATTATAGGAAACAGCTAGAAATCAGTAGTCATTCAGAGCCAATACTAATGAATATCACAGAATAGAGAGAGAACAAGAGTAAAAGACATCAAAATGTAAGTCTCTAGTCTAGAAAGGATGTTGTACACTACAGAAATCCTTGAAATAGAGTTAGCTCACATGAAACCAGTGTTTCAAACCACCAGAATGCTCGGAAAAGTAGTATTTAACTGTAAAACAGTTGAAAGACAAGTTTATATAGCTTCGCAAGTCCACAGAAGACTGTATAAAGGTGTTTCTACATGTGGTGAAGTCCCACAAGTAGAGCAGAAGGCCCATTATAGGAAACAGCTAGAAATCAGTAGTAATTCAGAGGAAATACTAATGAATATCATAGAATTGTGTGAGAACAAATGTAAAAGACATGAAAATGTAAGTTTCTAGTCTAGAAAGGATGTTATACACTACAGAAATCCTTGAAATATAGTTACTTCACAAGAAAACAGTGTTTCAACCCACTAGAATTCACTGAAAAGTAGTATTCAACTGTAAAACAGTTGAAAGACAAGTGTATATAGCTTCTCAAGATCAGAAAAGAGTGTATAAAGTTGTTTCTACATGTGGTGAAGTCCCACAAGTAGAAAAGAAGGCCCATTATAGGAAACAACTAGAAATCAGTAGTCATTCAGAGCCAATACTAATGAATATCACAGAATAGAGAGAGAACAAGAGTAAAAGACATCAAAATGTAAGTCTCTAGTCTATAAAGGATGTTGTACACTGCAGAAATCCTTGAAATAGAGTTAGCTCACATGAAACCAGTGTTTCAAACCACCAGAATGCTCGGAAAAGTAGTATTTAACTGTAAAACAGTTGAAAGACAAGTTTATATAGCTTCGCAAGTCCACAGAAGACTGTATAAAGTTGTTTCTACATGTGGTGAAGTCCCACAAGTAGAGCAGAAGGCCCATTATAGGAAACAGCTAGAAATCAGTAGTAATTCAGAGGAAATACTAATGAATATCATACAATTGTGTGAGAACAAGTGTAAAAGACATCAAAATGTAAGTGTCTAGTCTAGAAAGGATGTTATACACTACAGAAATCCTTGAAATAGAGTTACTTCAAAAGAAAACAGTGTTTCAACCCACTAGAATTCACTGAAAAGTATTGTTCAACTGTAAAACAGTGGAAAGACAAGTGTATATATCTTCGCAAGTCCACAGAAGACTGTATAAAGTTGTTTCTACATGTGGTGAAATCCCACAAGTAGAAAATAAGGCCCATTATAGGAAACAGCTAGAAATCAGTAGTAATTCAGAGAAAATACTCATGAATATCGTAGAATTGTGTGAGAACAAGTGTAAAAGACATCAAAATGTAAGTTTCTAGTCTAGAAAGGATGTTATACACTACAGAAATCCTTGAAATAGAGTTACTTCACAAGAAAACAGTGTTTCATCCCACTAGAATTCACTGAAAAGTAGTATTCAACTGTAAAACAGTTGAAAGACAAGTGTATATAGCTTCTCAAGTTCAGGGAAGAGTGTATAAAGTTGTTTCTACATGTGGTGAAGTCCCACAAGTAGAAAAGAAGGCCCATTATAGGAAACAGCTAGAAATCAGTAGTCATTCAGTGCCAATACTAATGAATATCACAGAATAGAGAGAGAACAAGAGTAAAAGACATCAAAATGTAAGTCTCTAGTCTAGAAAGGATGTTGTGCACTGCAGAAATCCTTGAAATAGAGTTAGTTCACATGAAAACAGTGTTTCAAACCACCAGAATGCACTGAAAAGTAGTATTTAACTGTAAAACAGTTGAAAGACAAGTTTATATAGCTTCACAAGTCCACAGAAGACTGTATAAAGTTGTTTCTACATGTGGTGAAGTCCCACAAGTAGAGCAGAAGGCCCATTATAGGAAACAGCTAGAAATCAGTAGTAATTCAGAGGAAATACTAATGAATATCATAGAATTGTGTGAGAACAAGTGTAAAAGACATCAAAATGTAAGTTTCTAGTCTAGAAAGGATGTTATACACTACAGAAATCCTTGAAATAGAGTTACTTCACAAGAAAACAGTGTTTCAACCCACTAGAATTCACTGAAAAGTATTGTTCAACTGTAAAACAGTGGAAAGACAAGTGTATATAGCTTCGCAAGTCCACAGAAGACTGTATAAAGTTGTTTCTACATGAGGTGAACTGCCACAAGTAGAGCAGAAGGCTCATTATAGGAAACAGCTAGAAATCAGTAGTAATTCAGAGGAAATACTAATGAATATCATAGAATTGTGTGAGAACAAGTGTAAAAGACATCAAAATGTAAGTTTCTAGTCTAGAAAGGATGTTATACACTACAGAAATCCTTGAAATAGAGTTACTTCACAAGAAAACAGTGTTTCAACCCACTAAAATTCACTGAAAAGTAGTATTCAACTGTAAAACAGTTGAAAGACAAGTGTATATAGCTTCTCCAGTTCAGGGAAGAGTGTATAAAGTTGTTTCTACATGTGGTGAAGTCCCACAAGTAGAAAATAAGGCCCATTATAGGAAACAGCTAGAAATCAGTAGTCATTCAGAGCAAATACTAATGAATATCACATAATAGAGAGAGAACAAGTGTAAAAGACATCAAAATGTAAGTCTCTAGTCTATAAAGGATGTTGTACACTGCAGAAATCCTTGAAATAGAGTTAGCTCACATGAAACCAGTGTTTCAAACCACCAGAATGCTCGGAAAAGTAGTATTTAACTGTAAAACAGTTGAAAGACAAGTTTATATAGCTTCGCAAGTCCACAGAAGACTGTATAAAGTTGTTTCTACATGTGGTGAAGTCCCACAAGTAGAGCAGAAGGCCCATTATAGGATACAGCTAGAAATCAGTAGTAATTATGAATATCATAGAATTGTGTGAGAACAAGTGTAAAAGACATCAAAATGTAAGTGTCTAGTCTAGAAAGGATGTTATACACTACAGAAATCCTTGAAATAGAGTTACTTCAAAAGAAAACAGTGTTTCAACCCACTAGAATTCACTGAAAAGTATTGTTCAACTGTAAAACAGTGGAAAGACAAGTGTATATAGCTTCGCAAGTCCACAGAAGACTGTATAAAGTTGTTTCTACATGTGGTGAAGTCCCACAAGTAGAAAATAAGGACCATTATAGGAAACAGCTAGAAATCAGTAGTAATTCAGAGAAAATACTCATGAATATCATAGAATTGTGTGAGAACAAGTGTAAAAGACATCAAAATGTAAGTTTCTAGTCTAGAAAGGATGTTATACACTACAGAAATCCTTGAAATAGAGTTACTTCACAAGAAAACAGTGTTTCAACTCACTAGAATTCACTGAAAAGTATTGTTCAACTGTAAAACAGTGGAAAGACAAGTGTATATTGCTTCGCAAGTCCACAGAAGACTGTATAAAGTTGTTTCTACATGTGGTGAACTCCCACAAGTAGAGCAGAAGGCCCATTATAGGAAACAGCTAGAAATCAGTAGTAATTCAGAGGAAATACTAATGAATATCATAGAATTGTGTGAGAACAAGTGTAAAAGACATCAAAATGTAAGTTTCTAGTCTAGAAAGGATGTTATACACTACAGAAATCCTTGAAATAGAGTTACTTCACAAGAAAACAGTGTTTCAACCCACTAGAATTCACTGAAAAGTAGTATTCAACTGTAAAACAGTTGAAAGACAAGTGTATATAGCTTCTCCAGTTCAGGGAAGAGTGTATAAAGTTGGTTCTACATGTGGTGAAGTCCCACAAGTAGAAAATAAGGCCCATTATAGGAAACAGCTAGAAATCAGTAGTCATTCAGAGCAAATACTAATGAATATCACATAATAGAGAGAGAACAAGTGTAAAAGACATCAAAATGTAAGTCTCTAGTCTATAAAGGATGTTGTACACTGCAGAAATCCTTGAAATAGAGTTAGCTCACATGAAACCAGTGTTTCAAACCACCAGAATGCTCGGAAAAGTAGTATTTAACTGTAAAACAGTTGAAAGACAAGTTTATATAGCTTCGCAAGTCCACAGAAGACTGTATAAAGTTGTTTCTACATGTGGTGAAGTCCCACAAGTAGAGCAGAAGGCCCATTATAGGAAACAGCTAGAAATCAGTAGTAATTCAGAGGAAATACTAATGAATATCATAGAATTGTGTGAGAACAAGTGTAAAAGACATCAAAATGTACGTTTCTAGTCTAGAAAGGATGTTATACAATACAGAAATCCTTGAAATAGAGTTACTTCACAAGAAAACAGTGTTTCAACCCACTAGAATTCACTGAAAAGTATTGTTCAACTGTAAAACAGTGGAAAGACAAGTGTATATAGCTTCGCAAGTCCACAGAAGACTGTATAAAGTTGTTTCTACATGTGGTGAAGTCCCACAAGTAGAAAATAAGGCCCATTATAGGAAACAGCTAGAAATCAGTAGTAATTCAGAGAAAATACTCATGAATATCATAGAATTGTGTGAGAACAAGTGTAAAAGACATCAAAATGTAAGTTTCTAGTCTAGAAAGGATGTTATACACTACAGAAATCCTTGAAATAGAGTTACTTCACAAGAAAACAGTGTTTCAACCCACTAGAATTCACTGAAAAGTAGTATTCAACTGTAAAACAGTTGAAAGACAAGTGTATATAGCTTCTCAAGATCAGAAAAGAGTGTATAAAGTTGTTTCTACATGTGGTGAAGTCCCACAAGTAGAAAAGAAGGCCCATTATAGGAAACAGCTAGAAATCAGTAGTCATTCAGAGCAAATACTAATGAATATCATAGAATTGTGTGAGAACAAGTGTAAAAGACATCAAAATGTAAGTTTCTAGTCTAGAAAGGATGTTATACACTACAGAAATCCTTGAAATAGAGTTACTTCACAAGAAAACAGTGTTTCAACCCACTAGAATTCACTGAAAAGTAGTATTCAACTGTAAAACAGTTGAAAGACAAGTGTATATAGCTTCTCAAGATCAGAAAAGAGTGTATAAAGTTGTTTCTACATGTGGTGAAGTCCCACAAGTAGAAAAGAAGGCCCATTATAGGAAACAGCTAGAAATCAATAGTCATTCAGAGCCAATACTAATGAATATCACAGAATAGAGAGAGAACAAGAGTAAAAGACATCAAAATGTAAGTCTCTAGTCTAGAAAGGATGTTGTACACTGCAGAAATCCTTGAAATAGAGTTAGTTCACATGAAACCAGTGTTTCAAACCACCGGAATGCACTGAAAAGTAGTATTTAACTGTAAAACAGTTGAAAGACAAGTTTATATAGCTTCACAAGTCCACAGAAGACTGTATAAAGTTGTTTCTACATGTGGTGAAGTCCCACAAGTAGAGCAGAAGGCCCATTATAGGAAACAGCTAGAAATCAGTAGTAATTCAGAGGAAATACTAATGAATATCATAGAATTGTGTGAGAACAAGTGTAAAAGACATCAAAATGTAAGTTTCTAGTCTAGAAAGGATGTTATACAATACAGAAATCCTTGAAATAGAGTTACTTCACAAGAAAACAGTGTTTCAACCCACTAGAATTCACTGAAAAGTATTGTTCAACTGTAAAACAGTGGAAAGACAAGTGTATATAGCTTCGCAAGTCCACAGAAGACTGTATAAAGTTGTTTCTACATGTGGTGAAGTCCCACAAGTTGAAAATAAGGCCCATTATAGGAAACAGCTGGAAATCAGTAGTAATTCAGAGAAAATACTCATGAATATCATAGAATTGTGTGAGAACAAGTGTAAAAGACATCAAAATGTAAGTTTCTAGTCTAGAAAGGATGTTATACACTACAGAAATCCTTGAAATAGAGTTACTTCACAAGAAAACAGTGTTTCATCCCACTAGAATTCACTGAAAAGTAGTATTCAACTGTAAAACAGTTGAAAGACAAGTGTATATAGCTTCTCAAGTTCAGGGAAGAGTGTATAAAGTTGTTTCTACATGTGGTGAAGTCCCACAAGTAGAAAAGAAGGCCCATTATAGGAAACAGCTAGAAATCAGTAGTCATTCACAGCAAATACTAATGAATATCACATAATAGAGAGAGAACAAGTGTAAAAGACATCAAAATGTAAGTCTCTAGTCTATAAAGGATGTTGTACACTGCGGAAATCCTTGAAATAGAGGTAGCTCACATGAAACCAGTGTTTCAAACCACCAGAATGCTCGGAAAAGTAGTATTTAACTGTAAAACAGTTGAAAGACAAGTTTATATAGCTTCGCAAGTCCACAGAAGACTGTATAAAGTTGTTTCTACATGTGGTGAAGTCCCACAAGTAGAGCAGAAGGCCCATTATAGGAAACAGCTAGAAATCAGTAGTAATTCAGAGGAAATACTAATGAATATCATAGAATTGTGTGAGAACAAATGTAAAAGACATGAAAATGTAAGTTTCTAGTCTAGAAAGGATGTTATACACTACAGAAATCCTTGAAATATAGTTACTTCACAAGAAAACAGTGTTTCAACCCACTAGAATTCACTGAAAAGTAGTATTCAACTGTAAAACAGTTGAAAGACAAGTGTATATAGCTTCTCAAGATCAGAAAAGAGTGTATAAATTGTTTCTACATGTGGTGAAGTCCCACAAGTAGAAAAGAAGGCCCATTATAGGAAACAACTAGAAATCAGTAGTCATTCAGAGCCAATACTAATGAATATCACAGAATAGAGAGAGAACAAGAGTAAAAGACATCAAAATGTAAGTCTCTAGTCTAGAAAGGATGTTGTACACTGCAGAAATCCTTGAAATAGAGTTAGTTCACATGAAACCAGTGTTTCAAACCACCAGAATGCACTGAAAAGTAGTATTTAACTGTAAAACAGATGAAAGACAAGTTTATATAGCTTCGCAAGTCCACAGATGACTGTATAAGGTTGTTTCTACATGTGGTGAACTCCCACAAGTAGAGCAGAAGGCCCATTATAGGAAACAGCTAGAAATCAGTAGTAATTCAGAGGAAATACTAATGAATATCATAGAATTGTGTGAGAACAAGTGTAAAAGACATCAAAATGTAAGTTTCTAGTCTAGAAAGGATGTTATACACTACAGAAATCCTTGAAATAGAGTTACTTCACAAGAAAACAGTGTTTCAACCCACTAGAATTCACTGAAAAGTATTGTTCAACTGTAAAACAGTGGAAAGACAAGTGTATATAGCTTCGCAAGTCCACAGAAGACTGTATAAAGTTGTTTCTACATGTGGTGAAGTCCCACAAGTAGAGCAGAAGGCCCATTATAGGAAACAGCTCGAAATCAGTAGTAATTCAGAGGAAATACTAATGAATATCATAGAATTGTGTGAGAACAAGTGTAAAAGACATCAAAATGTAAGTTTCTAGTCTAGAAAGGATGTTATACAATACAGAAATCCTTGAAATAGAGTTACTTCACAAGAAAACAGTGTTTCAACCCACTAGAATTCACTGAAAAGTATTGTTCAACTGTAAAACAGTGGAAAGACAAGTGTATATAGCTTCGCAAGTCCACAGAAGACTGTATAAAGTTGTTTCTACATGTGGTGAAGTCCCACAAGTTGAAAATAAGGCCCATTATAGGAAACAGCTAGAAATCAGTAGTAATTCAGAGAAAATACTCATGAATATCATAGAATTGTGTGAGAACAAGTGTAAAAGACATCAAAATGTAAGTTTCTAGTCTAGAAAGGATGTTATACACTACAGAAATCCTTGAAATAGAGTTACTTCACAAGAAAACAGTGTTTCATCCCACTAGAATTCACTGAAAAGTAGTATTCAACTGTAAAACAGTTGAAAGACAAGTGTATATAGCTTCTCAAGTTCAGGGAAGAGTGTATAAAGTTGTTTCTACATGTGGTGAAGTCCCACAAGTAGAAAAAAAGCCCATTATAAGAAACAACTAGAAATCAGTAGTCATTCACAGCAAATACTAATGAATATCACATAATAGAGAGAGAACAAGTGTAAAAGACATCAAAATGTAAGTCTCTAGTCTATAAAGGATGTTGTACACTGCGGAAATCCTTGAAATAGAGGTAGCTCACATGAAACCAGTGTTTCAAACCACCAGAATGCTCGGAAAAGTAGTATTTAACTGTAAAACAGTTGAAAGACAAGTTTATATAGCTTCGCAAGTCCACAGAAGACTGTATAAAGTTGTTTCTACATGTGGTGAACTCCCACAAGTAGAGCAGAAGGCCCATTATAGGAAACAGCTAGAAATCAGTAGTAATTCAGAGGAAATACTAATGAATATCATAGAATTGTGTGAGAACAAATGTAAAAGACATCAAAATGTAAGTTTCTAGTCTAGAAAGGATGTTATACACTACAGAAATCCTTGAAATAGTGTTACTTCACAAGAAAACAGTGTTTCAACCCACTAGAATTCACTGAAAAGTAGTATTCAACTGTAAAACAGTTGAAAGACAAGTGTATATAGCTTCTCAAGATCAGAAAAGAGTGTATAAAGTTGTTTCTACATGTGGTGAAGTCCCACAAGTAGAAAAGAAGGCCCATTATAGGAAACAGCTAGAAATCAGTAGTCATTCAGAGCCAATACTAATGAATATCACAGAATAGAGAGAGAACAAGAGTAAAAGACATCAAAATGTAAGTCTCTAGTCTAGAAAGGATGTTGTACACTGCAGAAATCCTTGAAATAGAGTTAGTTCACATGAAACCAGTGTTTCAAACCACCAGAATGCACTGAAAAGTAGTATTTAACTGTAAAACAGATGAAAGACAAGTTTATATAGCTTCGCAAGTCCACAGATGACTGTATAAGGTTGTTTCTACATGTGGTGAACTCCCACAAGTAGAGCAGAAGGCCCATTATAGGAAACAGCTAGAAATCAGTAGTAATTCAGAGGAAATACTAATGAATATCATAGAATTGTGTGAGAACAAGTGTAAAAGACATCAAAATGTAAGTTTCTAGTCTAGAAAGGATGTTATACACTACAGAAATCCTTGAAATAGAGTTACTTCACAAGAAAACAGTGTTTCAACCCACTAGAATTCACTGAAAAGTATTGTTCAACTGTAAAACAGTGGAAAGACAAGTGTATATAGCTTCGCAAGTCCACAGAAGACTGTATAAAGTTGTTTCTACATGTGGTGAAGTCCCACTAGTAGAGCAGAAGGCCCATTATAGGAAACAGCTAGAAATCAGTAGTAATTCAGAGGAAATACTAATGAATATCATAGAATTGTGTGAGAACAAATGTAAAAGACATGAAAATGTAAGTTTCTAGTCTAGAAAGGATGTTATACACTACAGAAATCCTTGAAATATAGTTACTTCACAAGAAAACAGTGTTTCAACCCACTAGAATTCACTGAAAAGTAGTATTCAACTGTAAAACAGTTGAAAGACAAGTGTATATAGCTTCTCAAGATCAGAAAAGAGTGTATAAAGTTGTTTCTACATGTGGTGAAGTCCCACAAGTAGAAAAGAAGGCCCATTATAGGAAACAGCTAGAAATCAGTAGTCATTCAGAGCAAATACTAATGAATATCACATAATAGAGAGAGAACAAGTGTAAAAGACATCAAAATGTAAGTCTCTAGTCTATAAAGGATGTTGTACACTGCAGAAATCCTTGAAATAGAGTTAGCTCACATGAAACCAGTGTTTCAAACCACCAGAATGCTCGGAAAAGTGGTATTTAACTGTAAAACAGTTGAAAGACAAGTTTATATAGCTTCGCAAGTCCACAGAAGACTGTATAAAGTTGTTTCTACATGTGGTGAAGTCCCACAAGTAGAGCAGAAGGCCCATTATAGGAAACAGCTAGAAATCAGTAGTAATTCAGAGGAAGTACTAATGAATATCATAGAATTGTGTGAGAACAAGTGTAAAAGACATCAAAATGTAAGTTTCTAGTCTAGAAAGGATGTTATACAATACAGAAATCCTTGAAATAGAGTTACTTTACAAGAAAACAGTGTTTCAACCCACTAGAATTCACTGAAAAGTATTGTTCAACTGTAAAACAGTGGAAAGACAAGTGTATATAGCTTCGCAAGTCCACAGAAGACTGTATAAAGTTGTTTCTACATGTGGTGAAGTCCCACAAGTAGAGCAGAAGGCCCATTATAGGAAACAGCTCGAAATCAGTAGTAATTCAGAGAAAATACTCATGAATATCATAGAATTGTGTGAGAACAAGTGTAAAAGACATCAAAATGTAAGTTTCTAGTCTAGAAAGGATGTTATACACTACAGAAATCCTTGAAATAGTGTTACTTCACAAGAAAACAGTGTTTCAACCCACTAGAATTCACTGAAAAGTAGTATTCAACTGTAAAACAGTTGAAAGACAAGTGTATATAGCTTCTCAAGATCAGAAAAGAGTGTATAAAGTTGTTTCTACATGTGGTGAAGTCCCACAAGTAGAAAAGAAGGCCCATTATAGGAAACAGCTGGAAATCAGTAGTCATTCAGAGCAAATACTAATGAATATCATAGAACTGTGTGAGAACAAGTGTAAAAGACATCAAAATGTAAGTTTCTAGTCTAGAAAGGATGTTATACACTACAGAAATCCTTGAAATAGAGTTACTTCACAAGAAAACAGTGTTTCAACCCACTAGAATTCACTGAAAAGTAGTATTCAACTGTAAAACAGTTGAAAGACAAGTGTATATAGCTTCTCAAGATCAGAAAAGAGTGTATAAAGTTGTTTCTACATGTGGTGAAGTCCCACAAGTAGAAAAGAAGGCCCATTATAGGAAACAGCTAGAAATCAATAGTCATTCAGAGCCAATACTAATGAATATCACAGAATAGAGAGAGAACAAGAGTAAAAGACATCAAAATGTAAGTCTCTAGTCTAGAAAGGATGTTGTACACTGCAGAAATCCTTGAAATAGAGTTAGTTCACATGAAACCAGTGTTTCAAACCACCGGAATGCACTGAAAAGTAGTATTTAACTGTAAAACAGTTGAAAGACAAGTTTATATAGCTTCACAAGTCCACAGAAGACTGTATAAAGTTGTTTCTACATGTGGTGAAGTCCCACAAGTAGAGCAGAAGGCCCATTATAGGAAACAGCTAGAAATCAGTAGTAATTCAGAGGAAATACTAATGAATATCATAGAATTGTGTGAGAACAAGTGTAAAAGACATCAAAATGTAAGTTTCTAGTCTAGAAAGGATGTTATACAATACAGAAATCCTTGAAATAGAGTTACTTCACAAGAAAACAGTGTTTCAACCCACTAGAATTCACTGAAAAGTATTGTTCAACTGTAAAACAGTGGAAAGACAAGTGTATATAGCTTCGCAAGTCCACAGAAGACTGTATAAAGTTGTTTCTACATGTGGTGAAGTCCCACAAGTTGAAAATAAGGCCCATTATAGGAAACAGCTAGAAATCAGTAGTAATTCAGAGAAAATACTCATGAATATCATAGAATTGTGTGAGAACAAGTGTAAAAGACATCAAAATGTAAGTTTCTAGTCTAGAAAGGATGTTATACACTACAGAAATCCTTGAAATAGAGTTACTTCACAAGAAAACAGTGTTTCATCCCACTAGAATTCACTGAAAAGTAGTATTCAACTCTAAAACAGTTGAAAGACAAGTGTATATAGCTTCTCAAGTTCAGGGAAGAGTGTATAAAGTTGTTTCTACATGTGGTGAAGTCCCACAAGTAGAGCAGAAGGCCCATTATAGGAAACAGCTAGAAATCAGTAGTAATTCAGAGGAAATACTAATGAATATCATAGAATTGTGTGAGAACAAGTGTAAAAGACATCAAAATGTAAGTTTCTAGTCTGGAAAGGATGTTATACACTACAGAAATCCTTGAAATAGAGTTACTTCACAAGAAAACAGTGTTTCAACCCACTAGAATTCACTGAAAAGTATTGTTCAACTGTAAAACAGTGGAAAGACAAGTGTATATAGCTTCGCAAGTCCACAGAAGACTGTATAAAGTTGTTTCTACATGTGGTGAACTCCCACAAGTAGAGCAGAAGGCCCATTATAGGAAACAGCTAGAAATCAGTAGTAATTCAGAGGAAATACTAATGAATATCATAGAATTGTGTGAGAACAAATGTAAAAGACATGAAAATGTAAGTTTCTAGTCTAGAAAGGATGTTATACACTACAGAAATCCTTGAAATAGAGTTACTTCACAAGAAAACAGTGTTTCAACCCACTAGAATTCACTGAAAAGTAGTATTCAACTGTAAAACAGTTGAAAGACAAGTGTATATAGCTTCTCAAGATCAGAAAAGAGTGTATAAAGTTGTTTCTACATGTGGTGAAGTCCCACAAGTAGAAAAAAAGGCCCATTATAGGAAACAGCTAGAAATCAGTAGTCATTCAGAACAAATACTAATGAATATCACAGAATAGAGAGAGAAAAAGAGTAAAAGACATCAAAATGTAAGTCTCTAGTCTAGAAAGGATGTTGTACACTGCAGAAATCCTTGAAATAGAGTTAGTTCACATGAAACCAGTGTTTCAAACCACCGGAATGCACTGAAAAGTAGTATTTAACTGTAAAACAGTTGAAAGACAAGTTTATATAGCTTCACAAGTCCACAGAAGACTGCATAAAGTTGTTTCTACATGTGGTGAAGTCCCACAAGTAGAGCAGAAGGCCCATTATAGGAAACAGCTAGAAATCAGTAGTAATTCAGAGGAAATACTAATGAATATCATAGAATTGTGTGAGAACAAGTGTAAAAGACATCAAAATGTAAGTTTCTAGTCTAGAAAGGATGTTATACACTACAGAAATCCTTGAAATAGAGTTACTTCACAAGAAAACAGTGTTTCAACCCACTAGAATTCACTGAAAAGTATTGTTCAACTGTAAAACAGTGGAAAGACAAGTGTATATAGCTTCGCAAATCCACAGAAGACTGTATAAAGTTGTTTCTACATGTGGTGAAGTCCCACAAGTTGAAAATAAGGCCCATTATAGGAAACAGCTAGAAATCAGTAGTAATTCAGAGAAAATACTCATGAATATCATAGAATTGTGTGAGAACAAGTGTAAAAGACATCAAAATGTAAGTTTCTAGTCTAGAAAGGATGTTATACACTACAGAAATCCTTGAAATAGAGTTACTTCACAAGAAAACAGTGTTTCATCCCACTAGAATTCACTGAAAAGTAGTATTCAACTGTAAAACAGTTGAAAGACAAGTGTATATAGCTTCTCAAGTTCAGGGAAGAGTGTATAAAGTTGTTTCTACATGTGGTGAAGTCCCACAAGTAGAAAATAAGGCCCATTATAGGAAACAGCTAGAAATCAGTAGTCATTCACAGCAAATACTAATGAATATCACATAATAGAGAGAGAACAAGTGTAAAAGACATCAAAATGTAAGTCTCTAGTCTATAAAGGATGTTGTACACTGCGGAAATCCTTGAAATAGAGGTAGCTCACATGAAACCAGTGTTTCAAACCACCAGAATGCTCGGAAAAGTAGTATTTAACTGTAAAACAGTTGAAAGACAAGTTTATATAGCTTCGCAAGTCCACAGAAGACTGTATAAAGTTGTTTCTACATGTGGTGAACTCCCACAAGTAGAGCAGAAGGCCCATTATAGGAAACAGCTAGAAATCAGTAGTAATTCAGAGGAAATACTAATGAATATCATAGAATTGTGTGAGAACAAATGTAAAAGACATCAAAATGTAAGTTTCTAGTCTAGAAAGGATGTTATACACTACAGAAATCCTTGAAATAGAGTTACTTCACAAGAAAACAGTGTTTCAACCCACTAGAATTCACTGAAAAGTAGTATTCAACTGTAAAACAGTTGAAAGACAAGTGTATATAGCTTCTCAAGATCAGAAAAGATTGTATAAAGTTGTTTCTACATGTGGTGAAGTCCCACAAGTAGAAAAGAAGGCCCATTATAGGAAACAGCTAGAAATCAGTAGTCATTCAGAGCAAATACTAATGAATATCATAGAATTGTGTGAGAACAAGTGTAAAAGACATCAAAATGTAAGTTTCTAGTCTAGAAAGGATGTTATACACTACAGAAATCCTTGAAATAGTGTTACTTCACAAGAAAACAGTGTTTCAACCCACTAGAATTCACTGAAAAGTAGTATTCAACTGTAAAACAGTTGAAAGACAAGTGTATATAGCTTCTCAAGATCAGAAAAGAGTGTATAAAGTTGTTTCTACATGTGGTGAAGTCCCACAAGTAGAAAAGAAGGCCCATTATAGGAAACAGCTAGAAATCAGTAGTCATTCAGAGCAAATACTAATGAATATCATAGAATTGTGTGAGAACAAGTGTAAAAGACATCAAAATGTAAGTTTCTAGTCTAGAAAGGATGTTATACACTACAGAAATCCTTGAAATAGAGTTACTTCACAAGAAAACAGTGTTTCAACCCACTAGAATTCACTGAAAAGTAGTATTCAACTGTAAAACAGTTGAAAGACAAGTGTATATAGCTTCTCAAGATCAGAAAAGATTGTATAAAGTTGTTTCTACATGTGGTGAAGTCCCACAAGTAGAAAAGAAGGCCCATTATAGGAAACAGCTAGAAATCAGTAGTCATTCAGAGCAAATACTAATGAATATCATAGAATTGTGTGAGAACAAGTGTAAAAGACATCAAAATGTAAGTTTCTAGTCTAGAAAGGATGTTATACACTACAGAAATCCTTGAAATAGTGTTACTTCACAAGAAAACAGTGTTTCAACCCACTAGAATTCACTGAAAAGTAGTATTCAACTGTAAAACAGTTGAAAGACAAGTGTATATAGCTTCTCAAGATCAGAAAAGAGTGTATAAAGTTGTTTCTACATGTGGTGAAGTCCCACAAGTAGAAAAGAAGGCCCATTATAGGAAACAGCTAGAAATCAGTAGTCATTCAGAGCCAATACTAATGAATATCACAGAATAGAGAGAGAACAAGAGTAAAAGACATCAAAATGTAAGTCTCTAGTCTAGAAAGGATGTTGTACACTACAGAAATCCTTGAAATAGAGTTAGCTCACATGAAACCAGTGTTTCAAACCACCAGAATGCTCGGAAAAGTAGTATTTAACTGTAAAACAGTTGAAAGACAAGTTTATATAGCTTCGCAAGTCCACAGAAGACTGTATAAAGTTGTTTCTACATGTGGTGAAGTCCCACTAGTAGAGCAGAAGGCCCATTATAGGAAACAGCTAGAAATCAGTAGTAATTCAGAGGAAATACTAATGAATATCATAGAATTGTGTGAGAACAAATGTAAAAGACATCAAAATGTAAGTTTCTAGTCTAGAAAGGATGTTATACACTACAGAAATCCTTGAAATATAGTTACTTCACAAGAAAACAGTGTTTCAACCCACTAGAATTCACTGAAAAGTAGTATTCAACTGTAAAACAGTTGAAAGACAAGTGTATATAGCTTCTCAAGATCAGAAAAGAGTGTATAAAGTTGTTTCTACATGTGGTGAAGTCCCACAAGTAGAAAAGAAGGCCCATTATAGGAAACAACTAGAAATCAGTAGTCATTCAGAGCCAATACTAATGAATATCACAGAATAGAGAGAGAACAAGAGTAAAAGACATCAAAATGTAAGTCTCTAGTCTAGAAAGGATGTTGTACACTGCAGAAATCCTTGAAATAGAGTTAGTTCACATGAAACCAGTGTTTCAAACCACCAGAATGCACTGAAAAGTAGTATTTAACTGTAAAACAGATGAAAGACAAGTTTATATAGCTTCGCAAGTCCACAGATGACTGTATAAGGTTGTTTCTACATGTGGTGAACTCCCACAAGTAGAGCAGAAGGCCCATTATAGGAAACAGCTAGAAATCAGTAGTAATTCAGAGGAAATACTAATGAATATCATAGAATTGTGTGAGAACAAGTGTAAAAGACATCAAAATGTAAGTTTCTAGTCTAGAAAGGATGTTATACACTACAGAAATCCTTGAAATAGAGTTACTTCACAAGAAAACAGTGTTTCAACCCACTAGAATTCACTGAAAAGTATTGTTCAACTGTAAAACAGTGGAAAGACAAGTGTATATAGCTTCGCAAGTCCACAGAAGACTGTATAAAGTTGTTTCTACATGTGGTGAACTCCCACAAGTAGAGCAGAAGGCCCATTATAGGAAACAGCTAGAAATCAGTAGTAATTCAGAGGAAATACTAATGAATATCATAGAATTGTGTGAGAACAAATGTAAAAGACATGAAAATGTAAGTTTCTAGTCTAGAAAGGATGTTATACACTACAGAAATCCTTGAAATAGAGTTACTTCACAAGAAAACAGTGTTTCAACCCACTAGAATTCACTGAAAAGTAGTATTCAACTGTAAAACAGTTGAAAGACAAGTGTATATAGCTTCTCAAGATCAGAATAGAGTGTATAAAGTTGTTTCTACATGTGGTGAAGTCCCACAAGTAGAAAAGAAGGCCCATTATAGGAAACAGCTAGAAATCAGTAGTCATTCAGAACAAATACTAATGAATATCACAGAATAGAGAGAGAAAAAGAGTAAAAGACATCAAAATGTAAGTCTCTAGTCTAGAAAGGATGTTGTACACTGCAGAAATCCTTGAAATAGAGTTAGTTCACATGAAACCAGTGTTTCAAACCACCGGAATGCACTGAAAAGTAGTATTTAACTGTAAAACAGTTGAAAGACAAGTTTATATAGCTTCACAAGTCCACAGAAGACTGTATAAAGTTGTTTCTACATGTGGTGAAGTCCCACAAGTAGAGCAGAAGGCCCATTATAGGAAACAGCTAGAAATCAGTAGTAATTCAGAGGAAATACTAATGAATATCATAGAATTGTGTGAGAACAAGTGTAAAAGACATCAAAATGTAAGTTTCTAGTCTAGAAAGGATGTTATACACTACAGAAATCCTTGAAATAGAGTTACTTCACAAGAAAACAGTGTTTCAACCCACTAGAATTCACTGAAAAGTATTGTTCAACTGTAAAACAGTGGAAAGACAAGTGTATATAGCTTCGCAAATCCACAGAAGACTGTATAAAGTTGTTTCTACATGTGGTGAAGTCCCACAAGTTGAAAATAAGGCCCATTATAGGAAACAGCTAGAAATCAGTAGTAATTCAGAGAAAATACTCATGAATATCATAGAATTGTGTGAGAACAAGTGTAAAAGACATCAAAATGTAAGTTTCTAGTCTAGAAAGGATGTTATACACTACAGAAATCCTTGAAATAGAGTTACTTCACAAGAAAACAGTGTTTCATCCCACTAGAATTCACTGAAAAGTAGTATTCAACTGTAAAACAGTTGAAAGACAAGTGTATATAGCTTCTCAAGTTCAGGGAAGAGTGTATAAAGTTCTTTCTACATGTGGTGAAGTCCCACAAGTAGAAAATAAGGCCCATTATAGGAAACAGCTAGAAATCAGTAGTCATTCAGAGCAAATACTAATGAATATCACATAATAGAGAGAGAACAAGTGTAAAAGACATCAAAATGTAAGTCTCTAGTCTATAAAGGATGTTGTACACTGCGGAAATCCTTGAAATAGAGGTAGCTCACATGAAACCAGTGTTTCAAACCACCAGAATGCTCGGAAAAGTAGTATTTAACTGTAAAACAGTTGAAAGACAAGTTTATATAGCTTCGCAAGTCCACAGAAGACTGTATAAAGTTGTTTCTACATGTGGTGAACTCCCACAAGTAGAGCAGAAGGCCCATTATAGGAAACAGCTAGAAATCAGTAGTAATTCAGAGGAAATACTAATGAATATCATAGAATTGTGTGAGAACAAATGTAAAAGACATCAAAATGAAAGTTTCTAGTCTAGAAAGGATGTTATACACTACAGAAATCCTTGAAATAGAGTTACTTCACAAGAAAACAGTGTTTCAACCCACTAGAATTCACTGAAAAGTAGTATTCAACTGTAAAACAGTTGAAAGACAAGTGTATATAGCTTCTCAAGATCAGAAAAGATTGTATAAAGTTGTTTCTACATGTGGTGAAGTCCCACAAGTAGAAAAGAAGGCCCATTTTAGGAAACAGCTAGAAATCAGTAGTCATTCAGAGCAAATACTAATGAATATCATAGAATTGTGTGAGAACAAGTGTAAAAGACATCAAAATGTAAGTTTCTAGTCTAGAAAGGATGTTATACACTACAGAAATCCTTGAAATAGTGTTACTTCACAAGAAAACAGTGTTTCAACCCACTAGAATTCACTGAAAAGTAGTATTCAACTGTAAAACAGTTGAAAGACAAGTGTATATAGCTTCTCAAGATCAGAAAAGAGTGTATAAAGTTGTTTCTACATGTGGTGAAGTCCCACAAGTAGAAAAGAAGGCCCATTATAGGAAACAGCTAGAAATCAGTAGTCATTCAGAGCCAATACTAATGAATATCACAGAATAGAGAGAGAACAAGAGTAAAAGACATCAAAATGTAAGTCTCTAGTCTAGAAAGGATGTTGTACACTACAGAAATCCTTGAAATAGAGTTAGCTCACATGAAACCAGTGTTTCAAACCACCAGAATGCTCGGAAAAGTAGTATTTAACTGTAAAACAGTTGAAAGACAAGTTTATATAGCTTCGCAAGTCCACAGAAGACTGTATAAAGTTGTTTCTACATGTGGTGAAGTCCCACAAGTAGAGCAGAAGGCCCATTATAGGAAACAGCTAGAAATCAGTAGTAATTCAGAGGAAATACTAATGAATATCATAGAATTGTGTGAGAACAAATGTAAAAGACATCAAAATGTAAGTTTCTAGTCTAGAAAGGATGTTATACACTACAGAAATCCTTGAAATATAGTTACTTCACAAGAAAACAGTGTTTCAACCCACTAGAATTCACTGAAAAGTAGTATTCAACTGTAAAACAGTTGAAAGACAAGTGTATATAGCTTCTCAAGATCAGAAAAGAGTGTATAAAGTTGTTTCTACATGTGGTGAAGTCCCACAAGTAGAAAAGAAGGCCCATTATAGGAAACAACTAGAAATCAGTAGTCATTCAGAGCCAATACTAATGAATATCACAGAATAGAGAGAGAACAAGAGTAAAAGACATCAAAATGTAAGTCTCTAGTCTAGAAAGGATGTTGTACACTGCAGAAATCCTTGAAATAGAGTTAGTTCACATGAAACCAGTGTTTCAAACCACCAGAATGCACTGAAAAGTAGTATTTAACTGTAAAACAGATGAAAGACAAGTTTATATAGCTTCGCAAGTCCACAGATGACTGTATAAGGTTGTTTCTACATGTGGTGAACTCCCACAAGTAGAGCAGAAGGCCCATTATAGGAAACAGCTAGAAATCAGTAGTAATTCAGAGGAAATACTAATGAATATCATAGAATTGTGTGAGAACAAGTGTAAAAGATATCAAAATGTAAGTTTCTAGTCTAGAAAGGATGTTATACACTACAGAAATCCTTGAAATAGAGTTACTTCACAAGAAAACAGTGTTTCAACCCACTAGAATTCACTGAAAAGTATTGTTCAACTGTAAAACAGTGGAAAGACAAGTGTATATAGCTTCGCAAGTCCACAGAAGACTGTATAAAGTTGTTTCTACATGTGGTGAACTCCCACAAGTAGAGCAGAAGGCCCATTATAGGAAACAGCTAGAAATCAGTAGTAATTCAGAGGAAATACTAATGAATATCATAGAATTGTGTGAGAACAAATGTAAAAGACATGAAAATGTAAGTTTCTAGTCTAGAAAGGATGTTATACACTACAGAAATCCTTGAAATAGAGTTACTTCACAAGAAAACAGTGTTTCAACCCACTAGAATTCACTGAAAAGTAGTATTCAACTGTAAAACAGTTGAAAGACAAGTGTATATACCTTCTCAAGATCAGAAAAGAGTGTATAAAGTTGTTTCTACATGTGGTGAAGTCCCACAAGTAGAAAAGAAGGCCCATTATAGGAAACAGCTAGAAATCAGTAGTCATTCAGAACAAATACTAATGAATATCACAGAATAGAGAGAGAAAAAGAGTAAAAGACATCAAAATGTAAGTCTCTAGTCTAGAAAGGATGTTGTACACTGCAGAAATCCTTGAAATAGAGTTAGTTCACATGAAACCAGTGTTTCAAACCACCGGAATGCACTGAAAAGTAGTATTTAACTGTAAAACAGTTGAAAGACAAGTTTATATAGCTTCACAAGTCCACAGAAGACTGTATAAAGTTGTTTCTACATGTGGTGAAGTCCCACAAGTAGAGCAGAAGGCCCATTATAGGAAACAGCTAGAAATCAGTAGTAATTCAGAGGAAATACTAATGAATATCATAGAATTGTGTGAGAACAAGTGTAAAAGACATCAAAATGTAAGTTTCTAGTCTAGAAAGGATGTTATACACTACAGAAATCCTTGAAATAGAGTTACTTCACAAGAAAACAGTGTTTCATCCCACTAGAATTCACTGAAAAGTAGTATTCAACTGTAAAACAGTTGAAAGACAAGTGTATATAGCTTCTCAAGTTCAGGGAAGAGTGTATAAAGTTGTTTCTACATGTGGTGAAGTCCCACAAGTAGAAAATAAGGCCCATTATAGGAAACAGCTAGAAATCAGTAGTCATTCAGAGCCAATACTAATGAATATCACAGAATAGAGAGAGAACAAGAGTAAAAGACATCAAAATGTAAGTCTCTAGTCTAGAAAGGATGTTGTACACTACAGAAATCCGTGAAATAGAGTTAGCTCACATGAAACCAGTGTTTCAAACCACCAGAATGCTCGGAAAAGTAGTATTTAACTGTAAAACAGTTGAAAGACAAGTTTATATAGCTTCGCAAGTCCACAGAAGACTGTATAAAGTTGTTTCTACATGTGGTGAAGTCCCACAAGTAGAGCAGAAGGCCCATTATAGGAAACAGCTAGAAATCAGTAGTAATTCAGAGGAAATACTAATGAATATCATAGAATTGTGTGAGAACAAATGTAAAAGACATGAAAATGTAAGTTTCTAGTCTAGAAAGGATGTTATACACTACAGAAATCCTTGAAATATAGTTACTTCACAAGAAAACAGTGTTTCAACCCACTAGAATTCACTGAAAAGTAGTATTCAACTGTAAAACAGTTGAAAGACAAGTGTATATAGCTTCTCAAGATCAGAAAAGAGTGTATAAAGTTGTTTCTACATGTGGTGAAGTCCCACAAGTAGAAAAGAAGGCCCATTATAGGAAACAACTAGAAATCAGTAGTCATTCAGAGCCAATACTAATGAATATCACAGAATAGAGAGAGAACAAGAGTAAAAGACATCAAAATGTAAGTCTCTAGTCTAGAAAGGATGTTGTACACTGCAGAAATCCTTGAAATAGAGTTAGTTCACATGAAACCAGTGTTTCAAACCACCAGAATGCACTGAAAAGTAGTATTTAACTGTAAAACAGTTGAAAGACAAGTTTATATAGCTTCGCAAGTCCACAGATGACTGTATAAGGTTGTTTCTACATGTGGTGAACTCCCACAAGTAGAGCAGAAGGCCCATTATAGGAAACAGCTAGAAATCAGTAGTAATTCAGAGGAAATACTAATGAATATCATAGAATTGTGTGAGAACAAGTGTAAAAGACATCAAAATGTAAGTTTCTAGTCTAGAAAGGATGTTATACACTACAGAAATCCTTGAAATAGAGTTACTTCACAAGAAAACAGTGTTTCAACCCACTAGAATTCACTGAAAAGTATTGTTCAACTGTAAAACAGTGGAAAGACAAGTGTATATAGCTTCGCAAGTCCACAGAAGACTGTATAAAGTTGTTTCTACATGTGGTGAACTCCCACAAGTAGAGCAGAAGGCCCATTATAGGAAACAGCTAGAAATCAGTAGTAATTCAGAGGAAATACTAATGAATATCATAGAATTGTGTGAGAACAAATGTAAAAGACATGAAAATGTAAGTTTCTAGTCTAGAAAGGATGTTATACACTACAGAAATCCTTGAAATAGAGTTACTTCACAAGAAAACAGTGTTTCAACCCACTAGAATTCACTGAAAAGTAGTATTCAACTGTAAAACAGTTGAAAGACAAGTGTATATAGCTTCTCAAGATCAGAAAAGAGTGTATAAAGTTGTTTCTACATGTGGTGAAGTCCCACAAGTAGAAAAGAAGGCCCATTATAGGAAACAGCTAGAAATCAGTAGTCATTCAGAACAAATACTAATGAATATCACAGAATAGAGAGAGAAAAAGAGTAAAAGACATCAAAATGTAAGTCTCTAGTCTAGAAAGGATGTTGTACAATACAGAAATCCTTGAAATAGAGTTACTTCACAAGAAAACAGTGTTTCAACCCACTAGAATTCACTGAAAAGTATTGTTCAACTGTAAAACAGTGGAAAGACAAGTGTATATAGCTTCGCAAGTCCACAGAAGACTGTATAATGTTGTTTCTACATGTGGTGAAGTCCCACAAGTTGAAAATAAGGCCCATTATAGGAAACAGCTAGAAATCAGTAGTCATTCAGAGCAAATACTAATGAATATCACATAATAGAGAGAGAACAAGTGTAAAAGACATCAAAATGTAAGTCTCTAGTCTATAAAGGATGTTGTACACTGCAGAAATCCTTGAAATAGAGTTAGCTCACATGAAACCAGTGTTTCAAACCACCAGAATGCTCGGAAAAGTAGTATTTAACTGTAAAACAGTTGAAAGACAAGTTTATATAGCTTCGCAAGTCCACAGAAGACTGTATAAAGTTGTTTCTACATGTGGTGAAGTCCCACAAGTAGAGCAGAAGGCCCATTATAGGAAACAGCTAGAAATCAGTAGTAATTCAGAGGAAATACTAATGAATATCATAGAATTGTGTGAGAACAAGTGTAAAAGACATCAAAATGTAAGTGTCTAGTCTAGAAAGGATGTTATACACTACAGAAATCCTTGAAATAGAGTTACTTCAAAAGAAAACAGTGTTTCAACCCACTAGAATTCACTGAAAAGTATTGTTCAACTGTAAAACAGTGGAAAGACAAGTGTATATAGCTTCGCAAGTCCACAGAAGACTGTATAAAGTTGTTTCTACATGTGGTGAAGTCCCACAAGTAGAAAATAAGGCCCATTATAGGAAACAGCTAGAAATCAGTAGTCATTCAGAACAAATACTAATGAATATCACAGAATAGAGAGAGAAAAAGAGTAAAAGACATCAAAATGTAAGTCTCTAGTCTAGAAAGGATGTTGTACACTGCAGAAATCCTTGAAATAGAGTTAGTTCACATGAAACCAGTGTTTCAAACCACCGGAATGCACTGAAAAGTAGTATTTAACTGTAAAACAGTTGAAAGACAAGTTTATATAGCTTCACAAGTCCACAGAAGACTGTATAAAGTTGTTTCTACATGTGGTGAAGTCCCACAAGTAGAGCAGAAGACCCATTATAGGAAACAGCTAGAAATCAGTAGTAATTCAGAGGAAATACTAATGAATATCATAGAATTGTGTGAGAACAAGTGTAAAAGACATCAAAATGTAAGTTTCTAGTCTAGAAAGGATGTTATACACTACAGAAATCCTTGAAATAGAGTTACTTCACAAGAAAACAGTGTTTCAACCCACTAGAATTCACTGAAAAGTATTGTTCAACTGTAAAACAGTGGAAAGACAAGTGTATATAGCTTCGCAAGTCCACAGAAGACTGTATAAAGTTGTTTCTACATGTGGTGAACTCCCACAAGTAGAGCAGAAGGCCCATTATAGGAAACAGCTAGAAATCAGTAGTAATTCAGAGGAAATACTAATGAATATCATAGAATTGTGTGAGAACAAATGTAAAAGACATGAAAATGTAAGTTTCTAGTCTAGAAAGGATGTTATACACTACAGAAATCCTTGAAATAGAGTTACTTCACAAGAAAACAGTGTTTCAACCCACTAGAATTCACTGAAAAGTAGTATTCAACTGTAAAACAGTTGAAAGACAAGTGTATATAGCTTCTCAAGATCAGAAAAGAGTGTATAAAGTTGTTTCTACATGTGGTGAAGTCCCACAAGTAGAAAATAAGGCCCATTATAGGAAACAGCTAGAAATCAGTAGTCATTCAGAGCAAATACTAATGAATATCACATAATAGAGAGAGAACAAGTGTAAAAGACATCAAAATGTAAGTCTCTAGTCTATAAAGGATGTTGTACACTGCGGAAATCCTTGAAATAGAGGTAGCTCACATGAAACCAGTGTTTCAAACCACCAGAATGCTCGGAAAAGTAGTATTTAACTGTAAAACAGTTGAAAGACAAGTTTATATAGCTTCGCAAGTCCACAGAAGACTGTATAAAGTTGTTTCTACATGTGGTGAACTCCCACAAGTAGAGCAGAAGGCCCATTATAGGAAACAGCTAGAAATCAGTAGTAATTCAGAGGAAATACTAATGAATATCATAGAATTGTGTGAGAACAAATGTAAAAGACATCAAAATGAAAGTTTCTAGTCTAGAAAGGATGTTATACACTACAGAAATCCTTGAAATAGAGTTACTTCACAAGAAAACAGTGTTTCAACCCACTAGAATTCACTGAAAAGTAGTATTCAACTGTAAAACAGTTGAAAGACAAGTGTATATAGCTTCTCAAGATCAGAAAAGATTGTATAAAGTTGTTTCTACATGTGGTGAAGTCCCACAAGTAGAAAAGAAGGCCCATTTTAGGAAACAGCTAGAAATCAGTAGTCATTCAGAGCAAATACTAATGAATATCATAGAATTGTGTGAGAACAAGTGTAAAAGACATCAAAATGTAAGTTTCTAGTCTAGAAAGGATGTTATACACTACAGAAATCCTTGAAATAGTGTTACTTCACAAGAAAACAGTGTTTCAACCCACTAGAATTCACTGAAAAGTAGTATTCAACTGTAAAACAGTTGAAAGACAAGTGTATATAGCTTCTCAAGATCAGAAAAGAGTGTATAAAGTTGTTTCTACATGTGGTGAAGTCCCACAAGTAGAAAAGAAGGCCCATTATAGGAAACAGCTAGAAATCAGTAGTCATTCAGAGCCAATACTAATGAATATCACAGAATAGAGAGAGAACAAGAGTAAAAGACATCAAAATGTAAGTCTCTAGTCTAGAAAGGATGTTGTACACTGCAGAAATCCTTGAAATAGAGTTAGTTCACATGAAACCAGTGTTTCAAACCACCGGAATGCACTGAAAAGTAGTATTTAACTGTAAAACAGTTGAAAGACAAGTTTATATAGCTTCACAAGTCCACAGAAGACTGTATAAAGTTGTTTCTACATGTGGTGAAGTCCCACAAGTAGAGCAGAAGGCCCATTATAGGAAACAGCTAGAAATCAGTAGTAATTCAGAGGAAATACTAATGAATATCATAGAATTGTGTGAGAACAAGTGTAAAAGACATCAAAATGTAAGTTTCTAGTCTAGAAAGGATGTTATACACTACAGAAATCCTTGAAATAGAGTTACTTCACAAGAAAACAGTGTTTCATCCCACTAGAATTCACTGAAAAGTAGTATTCAACTGTAAAACAGTTGAAAGACAAGTGTATATTGCTTCTCAAGTTCAGGGAAGAGTGTATAAAGTTGTTTCTACATGTGGTGAAGTCCCACAAGTAGAAAATAAGGCCCATTATAGGAAACAGCTAGAAATCAGTAGTCATTCAGAGCCAATACTAATGAATATCACAGAATAGAGAGAGAACAAGAGTAAAAGACATCAAAATGTAAGTCTCTAGTCTAGAAAGGATGTTGTACACTACAGAAATCCGTGAAATAGAGTTAGCTCACATGAAACCAGTGTTTCAAACCACCAGAATGCTCGGAAAAGTAGTATTTAACTGTAAAACAGTTGAAAGACAAGTTTATATAGCTTCGCAAGTCCACAGAAGACTGTATAAAGTTGTTTCTACATGTGGTGAAGTCCCACAAGTAGAGCAGAAGGCCCATTATAGGAAACAGCTAGAAATCAGTAGTAATTCAGAGGAAATACTAATGAATATCATAGAATTGTGTGAGAACAAATGTAAAAGACATGAAAATGTAAGTTTCTAGTCTAGAAAGGATGTTATACACTACAGAAATCCTTGAAATATAGTTACTTCACAAGAAAACAGTGTTTCAACCCACTAGAATTCACTGAAAAGTAGTATTCAACTGTAAAACAGTTGAAAGACAAGTGTATATAGCTTCTCAAGATCAGAAAAGAGTGTATAAAGTTGTTTCTACATGTGGTGAAGTCCCACAAGTAGAAAAGAAGGCCCATTATAGGAAACAACTAGAAATCAGTAGTCATTCAGAGCCAATACTAATGAATATCACAGAATAGAGAGAGAACAAGAGTAAAAGACATCAAAATGTAAGTCTCTAGTCTAGAAAGGATGTTGTACACTGCAGAAATCCTTGAAATAGAGTTAGTTCACATGAAACCAGTGTTTCAAACCACCAGAATGCACTGAAAAGTAGTATTTAACTGTAAAACAGTTGAAAGACAAGTTTATATAGCTTCGCAAGTCCACAGATGACTGTATAAGGTTGTTTCTACATGTGGTGAACTCCCACAAGTAGAGCAGAAGGCCCATTATAGGAAACAGCTAGAAATCAGTAGTAATTCAGAGGAAATACTAATGAATATCATAGAATTGTGTGAGAACAAGTGTAAAAGACATCAAAATGTAAGTTTCTAGTCTAGAAAGGATGTTATACACTACAGAAATCCTTGAAATAGAGTTACTTCACAAGAAAACAGTGTTTCAACCCACTAGAATTCACTGAAAAGTATTGTTCAACTGTAAAACAGTGGAAAGACAAGTGTATATAGCTTCGCAAGTCCACAGAAGACTGTATAAAGTTGTTTCTACATGTGGTGAACTCCCACAAGTAGAGCAGAAGGCCCATTATAGGAAACAGCTAGAAATCAGTAGTAATTCAGAGGAAATACTAATGAATATCATAGAATTGTGTGAGAACAAATGTAAAAGACATGAAAATGTAAGTTTCTAGTCTAGAAAGGATGTTATACACTACAGAAATCCTTGAAATAGAGTTACTTCACAAGAAAACAGTGTTTCAACCCACTAGAATTCACTGAAAAGTAGTATTCAACTGTAAAACAGTTGAAAGACAAGTGTATATAGCTTCTCAAGATCAGAAAAGAGTGTATAAAGTTGTTTCTACATGTGGTGAAGTCCCACAAGTAGAAAAGAAGGCCCATTATAGGAAACAGCTAGAAATCAGTAGTCACTCAGAACAAATACTAATGAATATCACAGAATAGAGAGAGAAAAAGAGTAAAAGACATCAAAATGTAAGTCTCTAGTCTAGAAAGGATGTTGTACAATACAGAAATCCTTGAAATAGAGTTACTTCACAAGAAAACAGTGTTTCAACCCACTAGAATTCACTGAAAAGTATTGTTCAACTGTAAAACAGTGGAAAGACAAGTGTATATAGCTTCGCAAGTCCACAGAAGACTGTATAATGTTGTTTCTACATGTGGTGAAGTCCCACAAGTTGAAAATAAGGCCCATTATAGGAAACAGCTAGAAATCAGTAGTCATTCAGAGCAAATACTAATGAATATCACATAATAGAGAGAGAACAAGTGTAAAAGAAATCAAAATGTAAGTCTCTAGTCTATAAAGGATGTTGTACACTGCAGAAATCCTTGAAATAGAGTTAGCTCACATGAAACCAGTGTTTCAAACCACCAGAATGCTCGGAAAAGTAGTATTTAACTGTAAAACAGTTGAAAGACAAGTTTATATAGCTTCGCAAGTCCACAGAAGACTGTATAAAGTTGTTTCTACATGTGGTGAAGTCCCACAAGTAGAGCAGAAGGCCCATTATAGGAAACAGCTAGAAATCAGTAGTAATTCAGAGGAAATACTAATGAATATCATAGAATTGTGTGAGAACAAGTGTAAAAGACATCAAAATGTAAGTGTCTAGTCTAGAAAGGATGTTATACACTACAGAAATCCTTGAAATAGAGTTACTTCAAAAGAAAACAGTGTTTCAACCCACTAGAATTCACTGAAAAGTATTGTTCAACTGTAAAACAGTGGAAAGACAAGTGTATATAGCTTCGCAAGTCCACAGAAGACTGTATAAAGTTGTTTCTCCATGTGGTGAAGTCCCACAAGTAGAAAATAAGGCCCATTATAGGAAACAGCTAGAAATCAGTAGTCATTCAGAACAAATACTAATGAATATCACAGAATAGAGAGAGAAAAAGAGTAAAAGACATCAAAATGTAAGTCTCTAGTCTAGAAAGGATGTTGTACACTGCAGAAATCCTTGAAATAGAGTTAGTTCACATGAAACCAGTGTTTCAAACCACCGGAATGCACTGAAAAGTAGTATTTAACTGTAAAACAGTTGAAAGACAAGTTTATATAGCTTCACAAGTCCACAGAAGACTGTATAAAGTTGTTTCTACATGTGGTGAAGTCCCACAAGTAGAGCAGAAGACCCATTATAGGAAACAGCTAGAAATCAGTAGTAATTCAGAGGAAATACTAATGAATATCATAGAATTGTGTGAGAACAAGTGTAAAAGACATCAAAATGTAAGTTTCTAGTCTAGAAAGGATGTTATACACTACAGAAATCCTTGAAATAGAGTTACTTCACAAGAAAACAGTGTTTCAACCCACTAGAATTCACTGAAAAGTATTGTTCAACTGTAAAACAGTGGAAAGACAAGTGTATATAGCTTCGCAAGTCCACAGAAGACTGTATAAAGTTGTTTCTACATGTGGTGAACTCCCACAAGTAGAGCAGAAGGCCCATTATAGGAAACAGCTAGAAATCAGTAGTAATTCAGAGGAAATACTAATGAATATCATAGAATTGTGTGAGAACAAATGTAAAAGACATGAAAATGTAAGTTTCTAGTCTAGAAAGGATGTTATACACTACAGAAATCCTTGAAATAGAGTTACTTCACAAGAAAACAGTGTTTCAACCCACTAGAATTCACTGAAAAGTAGTATTCAACTGTAAAACAGTTGAAAGACAAGTGTATATAGCTTCTCAAGATCAGAAAAGAGTGTATAAAGTTGTTTCTACATGTGGTGAAGTCCCACAAGTAGAAAAGAAGGCCCATTATAGGAAACAGCTAGAAATCGGTAGTCATTCAGAACAAATACTAATGAATATCACAGAATAGAGAGAGAAAAAGAGTAAAAGACATCAAAATGTAAGTCTCTAGTCTAGAAAGGATGTTGTACAATACAGAAATCCTTGAAATAGAGTTACTTCACAAGAAAACAGTGTTTCAACCCACTAGAATTCACTGAAAAGTATTGTTCAACTGTAAAACAGTGGAAAGACAAGTGTATATAGCTTCGCAAGTCCACAGAAGACTGTATAATGTTGTTTCTACATGTGGTGAAGTCCCACAAGTTGAAAATAAGGCCCATTATAGGAAACAGCTAGAAATCAGTAGTCATTCAGAGCAAATACTAATGAATATCACATAATAGAGAGAGAACAAGTGTAAAAGACATCAAAATGTAAGTCTCTAGTCTATAAAGGATGTTGTACACTGCAGAAATCCTTGAAATAGAGTTAGCTCACATGAAACCAGTGTTTCAAACCACCAGAATGCTCGGAAAAGTAGTATTTAACTGTAAAACAGTTGAAAGACAAGTTTATATAGCTTCGCAAGTCCACAGAAGACTGTATAAAGTTGTTTCTACATGTGGTGAAGTCCCACAAGTAGAGCAGAAGGCCCATTATAGGAAACAGCTAGAAATCAGTAGTAATTCAGAGGAAATACTAATGAATATCATAGAATTGTGTGAGAACAAGTGTAAAAGACATCAAAATGTAAGTGTCTAGTCTAGAAAGGATGTTATACACTACAGAAATCCTTGAAATAGAGTTACTTCAAAAGAAAACAGTGTTTCAACCCACTAGAATTCACTGAAAAGTATTGTTCAACTGTAAAACAGTGGAAAGACAAGTGTATATAGCTTCGCAAGTCCACAGAAGACTGTATAAAGTTGTTTCTACATGTGGTGAAGTCCCACAAGTAGAAAATAAGGCCCATTATAGGAAACAGCTAGAAATCAGTAGTCATTCAGAACAAATACTAATGAATATCACAGAATAGAGAGAGAAAAAGAGTAAAAGACATCAAAATGTAAGTCTCTAGTCTAGAAAGGATGTTGTACACTGCAGAAATCCTTGAAATAGAGTTAGTTCACATGAAACCAGTGTTTCAAACCACCGGAATGCACTGAAAAGTAGTATTCAACTGTAAAACAGTTGAAAGACAAGTGTATATAGCTTCTCCAGTTCAGGGAAGAGTGTATAAAGTTGTTTCTACATGTGGTGAAGTCCCACAAGTAGAAAATAAGGCCCATTATAGGAAACAGCTAGAAATCAGTAGTCATTCAGAGCAAATACTAATGAATATCACATAATAGAGAGAGAACAAGTGTAAAAGACATCAAAATGTAAGTCTCTAGTCTATAAAGGATGTTGTACACTGCAGAAATCCTTGAAATAGAGTTAGCTCACATGAAACCAGTGTTTCAAACCACCAGAATGCTCGGAAAAGTAGTATTTAACTGTAAAACAGTTGAAAGACAAGTTTATATAGCTTCACAAGTCCACAGAAGACTGTATAAAGTTGTTTCTACATGTGGTGAAGTCCCACAAGTAGAGCAGAAGGCCCATTATAGGAAACAGCTAGAAATCAGTAGTAATTCAGAGGAAATACTAATGAATATCATAGAATTGTGTGAGAACAAGTGTAAAAGACATCAAAATGTAAGTTTCTAGTCTAGAAAGGATGTTATACACTACAGAAATCCTTGAAATAGAGTTACTTCACAAGAAAACAGTGTTTCAACCCACTAGAATTCACTGAAAAGTATTGTTCAACTGTAAAACAGTGGAAAGACAAGTGTATATAGCTTCGCAAATCCACAGAAGACTGTATAAAGTTGTTTCTACATGTGGTGAAGTCCCACAAGTTGAAAATAAGGCCCATTATAGGAAACAGCTAGAAATCAGTAGTAATTCAGAGAAAATACTCATGAATATCATAGAATTGTGTGAGAACAAGTGTAAAAGACATCAAAATGTAAGTTTCTAGTCTAGAAAGGATGTTATACACTACAGAAATCCTTGAAATAGAGTTACTTCACAAGAAAACAGTGTTTCATCCCACTAGAATTCACTGAAAAGTAGTATTCAACTGTAAAACAGTTGAAAGACAAGTGTATATAGCTTCTCAAGTTCAGGGAAGAGTGTATAAAGTTGTTTCTACATGTGGTGAAGTCCCACAAGTAGAAAATAAGGCCCATTATAGGAAACAGCTAGAAATCAGTAGTCATTCACAGCAAATACTAATGAATATCACATAATAGAGAGAGAACAAGTGTAAAAGACATCAAAATGTAAGTCTCTAGTCTATAAAGGATGTTGTACACTGCGGAAATCCTTGAAATAGAGGTAGCTCACATGAAACCAGTGTTTCAAACCACCAGAATGCTCGGAAAAGTAGTATTTAACTGTAAAACAGTTGAAAGACAAGTTTATATAGCTTCGCAAGTCCACAGAAGACTGTATAAAGTTGTTTCTACATGTGGTGAACTCCCACAAGTAGAGCAGAAGGCCCATTATAGGAAACAGCTAGAAATCAGTAGTAATTCAGAGGAAATACTAATGAATATCATAGAATTGTGTGAGAACAAATGTAAAAGACATCAAAATGTAAGTTTCTAGTCTAGAAAGGATGTTATACACTACAGAAATCCTTGAAATAGAGTTACTTCACAAGAAAACAGTGTTTCAACCCACTAGAATTCACTGAAAAGTAGTATTCAACTGTAAAACAGTTGAAAGACAAGTGTATATAGCTTCTCAAGATCAGAAAAGAGTGTATAAAGTTGTTTCTACATGTGGTGAAGTCCCACAAGTAGAAAAGAAGGCCCATTATAGGAAACAGCTAGAAATCAGTAGTCATTCAGAGCAAATACTAATGAATATCATAGAATTGTGTGAGAACAAGTGTAAATGACATCAAAATGTAAGTTTCTAGTCTAGAAAGGATGTTATACACTACAGAAATCCTTGAAATAGTGTTACTTCGCAAGAAAACAGTGTTTCAACCCACTAGAATTCACTGAAAAGTAGTATTCAACTGTAAAACAGTTGAAAGACAAGTGTATATAGCTTCTCAAGATCAGAAAAGAGTGTATAAAGTTGTTTCTACATGTGGTGAAGTCCCACAAGTAGAAAAGAAGGCCCATTATAGGAAACAGCTAGAAATCAGTAGTCATTCAGAGCCAATACTAATGAATATCACAGAATAGAGAGAGAACAAGAGTAAAAGACATCAAAATGTAAGTCTCTAGTCTAGAAAGGATGTTGTACACTGCAGAAATCCTTGAAATAGAGTTAGCTCACATGAAACCAGTGTTTCAAACCACCAGAATGCTCGGAAAAGTAGTATTTAACTGTAAAACAGTTGAAAGACAAGTTTATATAGCTTCGCAAGTCCACAGAAGACTGTATAAAGTTGTTTCTACATGTGGTGAAGTCCCACAAGTAGAGCAGAAGGCCCATTATAGGAAACAGCTAGAAATCAGTAGTAATTCAGAGGAAATACTAATGAATATCATAGAATTGTGTGAGAACAAATGTAAAAGACATGAAAATGTAAGTTTCTAGTCTAGAAAGGATGTTATACACTACAGAAATCCTTGAAATATAGTTACTTCACAAGAAAACAGTGTTTCAACCCACTAGAATTCACTGAAAAGTAGTATTCAACTGTAAAACAGTTGAAAGACAAGTGTATATAGCTTCTCAAGATCAGAAAAGAGTGTATAAAGTTGTTTCTACATGTGGTGAAGTCCCACAAGTAGAAAAGAAGGCCCATTATAGGAAACAACTAGAAATCAGTAGTCATTCAGAGCCAATACTAATGAATATCACAGAATAGAGAGAGAACAAGAGTAAAAGACATCAAAATGTAAGTCTCTAGTCTAGAAAGGATGTTGTACACTGCAGAAATCCTTGAAATAGAGTTAGTTCACATGAAACCAGTGTTTCAAACCACCAGAATGCACTGAAAAGTAGTATTTAACTGTAAAACAGTTGAAAGACAAGTTTATATAGCTTCGCAAGTCCACAGATGACTGTATAAGGTTGTTTCTACATGTGGTGAACTCCCACCAGTAGAGCAGAAGGCCCATTATAGGAAACAGCTAGAAATCAGTAGTAATTCAGAGGAAATACTAATGAATATCATAGAATTGTGTGAGAACAAGTGTAAAAGACATCAAAATGTAAGTTTCTAGTCTAGAAAGGATGTTATACACTACAGAAATCCTTGAAATAGAGTTACTTCACAAGAAAACAGTGTTTCAACCCACTAGAATTCACTGAAAAGTATTGTTCAACTGTAAAACAGTGGAAAGACAAGTGTATATAGCTTCGCAAGTCCACAGAAGACTGTATAAAGTTGTTTCTACATGTGGTGAACTCCCACAAGTAGAGCAGAAGGCCCATTATAGGAAACAGCTAGAAATCAGTAGTAATTCAGAGGAAATACTAATGAATATCATAGAATTGTGTGAGAACAAATGTAAAAGACATGAAAATGTAAGTTTCTAGTCTAGAAAGGATGTTATACACTACAGAAATCCTTGAAATAGAGTTACTTCACAAGAAAACAGTGTTTCAACCCACTAGAATTCACTGAAAAGTAGTATTCAACTGTAAAACAGTTGAAAGACAAGTGTATATAGCTTCTCAAGATCAGAAAAGAGTGTATAAAGTTGTTTCTACATGTGGTGAAGTCCCACAAGTAGAAAAGAAGGCCCATTATAGGAAACAGCTAGAAATCAGTAGTCATTCAGAACAAATACTAATGAATATCACAGAATAGAGAGAGAAAAAGAGTAAAAGACATCAAAATGTAAGTCTCTAGTCTAGAAAGGATGTTGTACAATACAGAAATCCTTGAAATAGAGTTACTTCACAAGAAAACAGTGTTTCAACCCACTAGAATTCACTGAAAAGTATTGTTCAACTGTAAAACAGTGGAAAGACAAGTGTATATAGCTTCGCAAGTCCACAGAAGACTGTATAATGTTGTTTCTACATGTGGTGAAGTCCCACAAGTTGAAAATAAGGCCCATTATAGGAAACAGCTAGAAATCAGTAGTCATTCAGAGCAAATACTAATGAATATCACATAATAGAGAGAGAACAAGTGTAAAAGACATCAAAATGTAAGTCTCTAGTCTATAAAGGATGTTGTACACTGCAGAAATCCTTGAAATAGAGTTAGCTCACATGAAACCAGTGTTTCAAACCACCAGAATGCTCGGAAAAGTAGTATTTAACTGTAAAACAGTTGAAAGACAAGTTTATATAGCTTCGCAAGTCCACAGAAGACTGTATAAAGTTGTTTCTACATGTGGTGAAGTCCCACAAGTAGAGCAGAAGGCCCATTATAGGAAACAGCTAGAAATCAGTAGTAATTCAGAGGAAATACTAATGAATATCATAGAATTGTGTGAGAACAAGTGTAAAAGACATCAAAATGTAAGTGTCTAGTCTAGAAAGGATGTTATACACTACAGAAATCCTTGAAATAGAGTTACTTCAAAAGAAAACAGTGTTTCAACCCACTAGAATTCACTGAAAAGTATTGTTCAACTGTAAAACAGTGGAAAGACAAGTGTATATAGCTTCGCAAGTCCACAGAAGACTGTATAAAGTTGTTTCTACATGTGGTGAAGTCCCACAAGTAGAAAATAAGGCCCATTATAGGAAACAGCTAGAAATCAGTAGTAATTCAGAGAAAATACTCATGAATATCGTAGAATTGTGTGAGAACAAGTGTAAAAGACATCAAAATGTAAGTTTCTAGTCTAGAAAGGATGTTATACACTACAGAAATCCTTGAAATAGAGTTACTTCACAAGAAAACAGTGTTTCATCCCACTAGAATTCACTCAAAAGTAGTATTCAACTGTAAAACAGTTGAAAGACAAGTGTATATAGCTTCTCAAGTTCAGGGAAGAGTGTATAAAGTTGTTTCTACATGTGGTGAAGTCCCACAAGTAGAAAAGAAGGCCCATTATAGGAAACAGCTAGAAATCAGTAGTCATTCAGAGCCAATACTAATGAATATCACAGAATAGAGAGAGAACAAGAGTAAAAGACATCAAAATGTAAGTCTCTAGTCTAGAAAGGATGTTGTACACTGCAGAAATCCTTGAAATAGAGTTAGTTCACATGAAAACAGTGTTTCAAACCACCAGAATGCACTGAAAAGCAGTATTTAACTGTAAAACAGTTGAAAGACAAGTTTATATAGCTTCGCAAGTCCACAGAAGACTGTATAAAGTTGTTTCTACATGTGGTGAAGTCCCACAAGTAGAGCAGAAGGCCCATTATAGGAAACAACTAGAAATCAGTAGTAATTCAGAGGAAATACTAATGAATATCATAGAATTGTGTGAGAACAAGTGTAAAAGACATCAAAATGTAAGTTTCTAGTCTAGAAAGGATGTTATACACTACAGAAATCCTTGAAATAGAGTTACTTCACAAGAAAACAGTGTTTCAACCCACTAGAATTCACTGAAAAGTATTGTTCAACTGTAAAACAGTGGAAAGACAAGTGTATATAGCTTCGCAAGTCCACAGAAGACTGTATAAAGATGTTTCTACATGTGGTGAAGTCCAACAAGTAGAAAATAAGGCCCATTATAGGAAACAGCTAGAAATCAGTAGTAATTCAGAGAAAATACTCATGAATATCATAGAATTTCTGAGAACAAGTGTAAAAGACATCAAAATGTAAGTTTCTAGTCTAGAAAGGATGTTATACACTACAGAAATCCTTGAAATAGAGTTACTTCACAAGAAAACAGTGTTTCAACCCACTAGAATTCACTGAAAAGTATTGTTCAACTGTAAAACAGTGGAAAGACAAGTGTATATAGCTTCGCAAGTCCACAGAAGACTGTATAAAGTTGTTTCTACATGTGGTGAAGTCCCACAAGTAGAAAATAAGGCCCATTATAGGAAACAGATAGAAATCAGTAGTAATTCAGAGAAAATACTCATGAATATCATAGAATTGTGTGAGAACAAGTGTAAAAGACATCAAAATGTAAGTTTCTAGTCTAGAAAGGATGTTATACACTACAGAAATCCTTGAAATAGAGTTACTTCACAAGAAAACAGTGTTTCATCCCACTAGAATTCACTGAAAAGTAGTATTCAACTGTAAAACAGTTGAAAGACAAGTGTATATAGCTTCTCAAGTTCAGGGAAGAGTGTATAAAGTTGTTTCTACATGTGGTGAAGTCCCACAAGTAGAAAATAAGGCCCATTATAGGAAACAGCTAGAAATCAGTAGTCATTCAGAGCAAATACTAATGAATATCACATAATAGAGAGAGAACAAGTGTAAAAGACATCAAAATGTAAGTCTCTAGTCTATAAAGGATGTTGTACACTGCAGAAATCCTTGAAATAGAGTTAGCTCACATGAAACCAGTGTTTCAAACCACCAAAATGCTCGGAAAAGTAGTATTTAACTGTAAAACAGTTGAAAGACAAGTTTATATAGCTTCGCAAGTCCACAGAAGACTGTATAAAGTTGTTTCTACATGTGGTGAACTCCCACAAGTAGAGCAGAAGGCCCATTATAGCAAACAGCTAGAAATCAGTAGTAATTCAGAGGAAATACTAATGAATATCATAGAATTGTGTGAGAACAAGTGTAAAAGACATCAAAATGTAAGTTTCTAGTCTAGAAAGGATGTTATACACTACAGAAATCCTTGAAATAGAGTTACTGCACAAGAAAACAGTGTTTCAACCCACTAGAATTCACTGAAAAGTAGTATTCAACTGTAAAACAGTTGAAAGACAAGTGTATATAGCTTCTCAAGATCAGAAAAGAGTGTATAAAGTTGTTTCTACATGTGGTGAAGTCCCACAAGTAGAAAAGAAGGCCCATTATAGGAAACAGCTAGAAATCAGTAGTCATTCAGAGCAAATACTAATGAATATCATAGAATTGTGTGAGAACAAGTGTAAAAGACATCAAAATGTAAGTTTCTAGTCTAGAAAGGATGTTATACACTACAGAAATCCTTGAAATAGTGTTACTTCGCAAGAAAACAGTGTTTCAACCCACTAGAATTCACTGAAAAGTAGTATTCAACTGTAAAACAGTTGAAAGACAAGTGTATATAGCTTCTCAAGATCAGAAAAGAGTGTATAAAGTTGTTTCTACATGTGGTGAAGTCCCACAAGTAGAAAAGAAGGCCCATTATAGGAAACAGCTAGAAATCAGTAGTCATTCAGAGGAAATACTAATGAATATCATAGAATTGTGTGAGAACAAGTGTAAAAGACATCAAAATGTACGTTTCTAGTCTAGAAAGGATGTTATACACTACAGAAATCCTTGAAATAGAGTTACTTCACAAGAAAACAGTGTTTCAACCCACTAGAATTCACTGAAAAATATTGTTCAACTGTAAAACAGTGGAAAGACAAGTGTATATAGCTTCGCAAGTCCACAGAAGACTGTATAAAGTTGTTTCTACATGTGGTGAAGTCCCACAAGTAGAAAATAAGGCCCATTATAGGAATCAGATAGAAATCAGTAGTAATTCAGAGAAAATACTCATGAATATCATAGAATTGTGTGAGAACAAGTGTAAAAGACATCAAAATGTAAGTTTCTAGTCTAGAAAGGATGTTATACACTACAGAAATCCTTGAAATAGAGTTACTTCACAAGAAAACAGTGTTTCATCCCACTAGAATTCACTGAAAAGTAGTATTCAACTGTAAAACAGTTGAAAGACAAGTGTATATAGCTTCTCAAGTTCAGGGAAGAGTGTATAAAGTTGTTTCTACATGTGGTGAAGTCCCACAAGTAGAAAATAAGGCCCATTATAGGAAACAGCTAGAAATCAGTAGTCATTCAGAGCAAATACTAATGAATATCACATAATAGAGAGAGAACAAGTGTAAAAGACATCAAAATGTAAGTCTCTAGTCTATAAAGGATGTTGTACACTGCAGAAATCCTTGAAATAGAGTTAGCTCACATGAAACCAGTGTTTCAAACCACCAGAATGCTCGGAAAAGTAGTATTTAACTGTAAAACAGTTGAAAGACAAGTTTATATAGCTTCGCAAGTCCACAGAAGACTGTATAAAGTTGTTTCTACATGTGGTGAACTCCCAGAAGTAGAGCAGAAGGCCCATTATAGGAAACAGCTAGAAATCAGTAGTAATTCAGAGGAAATACTAATGAATATCATAGAATTGTGTGAGAACAAATGTAAAAGACATCAAAATGTAAGTTTCTAGTCTAGAAAGGATGTTATACACTACAGAAATCCTTGAAATAGAGTTACTTCACAAGAAAACAGTGTTTCATCCCACTAGAATTCACTGAAAAGTAGTATTCAACTGTAAAACAGTTGAAAGACAAGTGTATATAGCTTCTCAAGATCAGAAAAGAGTGTATAAAGTTGTTTCTACATGTGGTGAAGTCCCACAAGTAGAAAAGAAGGCCCATTATAGGAAACAGCTAGAAATCAGTAGTCATTCAGAGCAAATACTAATGAATATCACATAATAGAGAGAGAACAAGTGTAAAAGACATCAAAATGTAAGTCTCTAGTCTAGAAAGGATGTTGTACACTGCAGAAATCCTTGAAATAGAGTTAGCTCACATGAAACCAGTGTTTTAAACCACCAGAATGCACTGAAAAGTAGTATTTAACTGTAAAACAGTTGAAAGACAAGTTTATATAGCTTCGCAAGTCCACAGAAGACTGTATAAAGTTGTTTCTACATGTGGTGAAGTCCCACAAGTAGAGCAGAAGGCCCATTATAGGAAACAGCTAGAAATCAGTAGTAATTCAGAGGAAATACTAATGAATATCATAGAATTGTGTGAGAACAAGTGTAAAAGACATCAAAATGTAAGTTTCTAGTCTAGAAAGGATGTTATACACTACAGAAATCCTTGAAATAGAGTTACTTCACAAGAAAACAGTGTTTCAACCCACTAGAATTCACTGAAAAGTATTGTTCAACTGTAAAACAGTGGAAAGACAAGTGTATATAGCTTCGCAAGTCCACAGAAGACTGTATAAAGATGTTTCTACATGTGGTGAAGTCCAACAAGTAGAAAATAAGGCCCATTATAGGAAACAGATAGAAATCAGTAGTAATTCAGAGAAAATACTCATGAATATCATAGAATTGTGTGAGAACAAGTGTAAAAGACATCAAAATGTAAGTTTCTAGTCTAGAAAGGATGTTATACACTACAGAAATCCTTGAAATAGAGTTACTTCACAAGAAAACAGTGTTTCATCCCACTAGAATTCACTGAAAAGTAGTATTCAACTGTAAAACAGTTGAAAGACAAGTGTATATAGCTTCTCAAGATCAGAAAAGAGTGTATAAAGTTGTTTCTACATGTGGTGAAGTCCCACAAGTAGAAAAGAAGGCCCATTATAGGAAACAGCTAGAAATCAGTAGTCATTCAGAGCAAATACTAATGAATATCATAGAATTGTGTGAGAACAAGTGTAAAAGACATCAAAATGTAAGTTTCTAGTCTAGAAAGGATGTTATACACTACAGAAATCCTTGAAATAGTGTTACTTCACAAGAAAACAGTGTTTCAACCCACTAGAATTCACTGAAAAGTAGTATTCAACTGTAAAACAGTTGAAAGACAAGTGTATATAGCTTCTCAAGATCAGAAAAGAGTGTATAAAGTTGTTTCTACATGTGGTGAAGTCCCACAAGTAGAAAAGAAGGCCCATTATAGGAAACAGCTAGAAATCAGTAGTCATTCAGAGCCAATACTAATGAATATCACAGAATAGAGAGAGAACAAGAGTAAAAGACATCAAAATGTAAGTCTCTAGTCTAGAAAGGATGTTGTACACTACAGAAATCCTTGAAATAGAGTTAGCTCACATGAAACCAGTGTTTCAAACCACCAGAATGCTCGGAAAAGTAGTATTTAACTGTAAAACAGTTGAAAGACAAGTTTATATAGCTTCGCAAGTCCACAGAAGACTGTATAAAGTTGTTTCTACATGTGGTGAAGTCCCACAAGTAGAGCAGAAGGCCCATTATAGGAAACAGCTAGAAATCAGTAGTAATTCAGAGGAAATACTAATGAATATCATAGAATTGTGTGAGAACAAATGTAAAAGACATGAAAATGTAAGTTTCTAGTCTAGAAAGGATGTTATACACTACAGAAATCCTTGAAATATAGTTACTTCACAAGAAAACAGTGTTTCAACCCACTAGAATTCACTGAAAAGTAGTATTCAACTGTAAAACAGTTGAAAGACAAGTGTATATAGCTTCTCAAGATCAGAAAAGAGTGTATAAAGTTGTTTCTACATGTGGTGAAGTCCCACAAGTAGAAAATAAGGCCCATTATAGGAAACAGATAGAAATCAGTAGTAATTCAGAGAAAATACTCATGAATATCGTAGAATTGTGTGAGAACAAGTGTAAAAGACATCAAAATGTAAGTTTCTAGTCTAGAAAGGATGTTATACACTACAGAAATCCTTGAAATAGAGTTACTTCACAAGAAAACAGTGTTTCATCCCACTAGAATTCACTGAAAAGTAGTATTCAACTGTAAAACAGTTGAAAGACAAGTGTATATAGCTTCTCAAGTTCAGGGAAGAGTGTATAAAGTTGTTTCTACATGTGGTGAAGTCCCACAAGTAGAAAAGAAGGCCCATTATAGGAAACAGCTAGAAATCAGTAGTCATTCAGAGCCAATACTAATGAATATCACAGAATAGAGAGAGAACAAGAGTAAAAGACATCAAAATGTAAGTCTCTAGTCTAGAAAGGATGTTGTACACTGCAGAAATCCTTGAAATAGAGTTAGTTCACATGAAAACAGTGTTTCAAACCACCAGAATGCACTGAAAAGTAGTATTTAACTGTAAAACAGTTGAAAGACAAGTTTATATAGCTTCGCAAGTCCACAGAAGACTGTATAAAGTTGTTTCTACATGTGGTGAAGTCCCACAAGTAGAGCAGAAGGCCCATTATAGGAAACAGCTAGAAATCAGTAGTAATTCAGAGGAAATACTAATGAATATCATAGAATTGTGTGAGAACAAGTGTAAAAGACATCAAAATGTAAGTTTCTAGTCCAGAAAGGATGTTATACACTACAGAAATCCTTGAAATAGAGTTACTTCACAAGAAAACAGTGTTTCAACCCACTAGAATTCACTGAAAAGTAGTATTCAACTGTAAAACAGTTGAAAGACAAGTGTATATAGCTTCTCCAGTTCAGGGAAGAGTGTATAAAGTTGTTTCTACATGTGGTGAAGTCCCACAAGTAGAAAATAAGGCCCATTATAGGAAACAGCTAGAAATCAGTAGTCATTCAGAGCAAATACTAATGAATATCACATAATAGAGAGAGAACAAGTGTAAAAGACATCAAAATGTAAGTCTCTAGTCTATAAAGGATGTTGTACACTGCAGAAATCCTTGAAATAGAGTTAGCTCACATGAAACCAGTGTTTCAAACCACCAGAATGCTCGGAAAAGTAGTATTTAACTGTAAAACAGTTGAAAGACAAGTTTATATAGCTTCGCAAGTCCACAGAAGACTGTATAAAGTTGTTTCTACATGTGGTGAAGTCCCACAAGTAGAGCAGAAGGCCCATTATAGGAAACAGCTAGAAATCAGTAGTAATTCAGAGGAAATACTAATGAATATCATAGAATTGTGTGAGAACAAGTGTAAAAGACATCAAAATGTAAGTGTCTAGTCTAGAAAGGATGTTATACACTACAGAAATCCTAGAAATAGAGTTACTTCAAAAGAAAACAGTGTTTCAACCCACTAGAATTCACTGAAAAGTATTGTTCAACTGTAAAACAGTGGAAAGACAAGTGTATATAGCTTCTCAAGATCAGAAAAGAGTGTATAAAGTTGTTTCTACATGTGGTGAAGTCCCACAAGTAGAAAAGAAGGCCCATTATAGGAAACAGCTAGAAATCAGTAGTAATTCAGAGAAAATACTCATGAATATCGTAGAATTGTGTGAGAACAAGTGTAAAAGACATCAAAATGTAAGTTTCTAGTCTAGAAAGGATGTTATACACTACAGAAATCCTTGAAATAGAGTTACTTCACAAGAAAACAGTGTTTCATCCCACTAGAATTCACTGAAAAGTAGTATTCAACTGTAAAACAGTTGAAAGACAAGTGTATATAGCTTCTCAAGTTCAGGGAAGAGTGTATAAAGTTGTTTCTACATGTGGTGAAGTCCCACAAGTAGAAAAGAAGGCCCATTATAGGAAACAGCTAGAAATCAGTAGTCATTCAGAGCCAATACTAATGAATATCACAGAATAGAGAGAGAACAAGAGTAAAAGACATCAAAATGTAAGTCTCTAGTCTAGAAAGGATGTTGTACACTGCAGAAATCCTTGAAATAGAGTTAGTTCACATGAAAACAGTGTTTCAAACCACCAGAATGCACTGAAAAGTAGTATTTAACTGTAAAACAGTTGAAAGACAAGTTTATATAGCTTCGCAAGTCCACAGAAGACTGTATAAAGTTGTTTCTACATGTGGTGAAGTCCCACAAGTAGAGCAGAAGGCCCATTATAGGAAACAGCTAGAAATCAGTAGTAATTCAGAGGAAATACTAATGAATATCATAGAATTGTGTGAGAACAAGTGTAAAAGACATCAAAATGTAAGTTTCTAGTCTAGAAAGGATATTATACACTACAGAAATCCTTGAAATAGAGTTACTTCACAAGAAAACAGTGTTTCAACCCACTAGAATTCACTGAAAAGTATTGTTCAACTGTAAAACAGTGGAAAGACAAGTGTATATAGCTTCGCAAGTCCACAGAAGACTGTATAAAGATGTTTCTACATGTGGTGAAGTCCAACAAGTAGAAAATAAGGCCCATTATAGGAAACAGCTAGAAATCAGTAGTAATTCAGAGAAAATACTCATGAATATCATAGAATTTGTGAGAACAAGTGTAAAAGACATCAAAATGTAAGTTTCTAGTCTAGAAAGGATGTTATACACTACAGAAATCCTTGAAATAGAGTTACTTCACAAGAAAACAGTGTTTCAACCCACTAGAATTCACTGAAAAGTATTGTTCAACTGTAAAACAGTGGAAAGACAAGTGTATATAGCTTCGCAAGTCCACAGAAGACTGTATAAAGTTGTTTCTACATGTGGTGAAGTCCCGCAAGTAGAAAATAAGGCCCATTATAGGAAACACATAGAAATCAGTAGTAATTCAGAGAAAATACTCATGAATATCATAGAATTGTGTGAGAACAAGTGTAAAAGACATCAAAATGTAAGTTTCTAGTCTAGAAAGGATGTTATACACTACAGAAATCCTTGAAATAGAGTTACTTCACAAGAAAACAGTGTTTCATCCCACTAGAATTCACTGAAAAGTAGTATTCAACTGTAAAACAGTTGAAAGACAAGTGTATATAGCTTCGCAAGTTCAGGGAAGAGTGTATAAAGTTGTTTCTACATGTGGTGAAGTCCCACAAGTAGAAAATAAGGCCCATTATAGGAAACAGCTAGAAATCAGTAGTCATTCAGAGCAAATACTAATGAATATCACATAATAGAGAGAGAACAAGTGTAAAAGACATCAAAATGTAAGTCTCTAGTCTATAAAGGATGTTGTACACTGCAGAAATCCTTGAAATAGAGTTAGCTCACATGAAACCAGTGTTTCAAACCACCAAAATGCTCGGAAAAGTAGTATTTAACTGTAAAACAGTTGAAAGACAAGTTTATATAGCTTCGCAAGTCCACAGAAGACTGTATAAAGTTGTTTCTACATGTGGTGAACTCCCAGAAGTAGAGCAGAAGGCCCATTATAGGAAACAGCTAGAAATCAGTAGTAATTCAGAGGAAATACTAATGAATATCATAGAATTGTGTGAGAACAAATGTAAAAGACATCAAAATGTAAGTTTCTAGTCTAGAAAGGATGTTATACACTACAGAAATCCTTGAAATAGAGTTACTTCACAAGAAAACAGTGTTTCAACCCACTAGAATTCACTGAAAAGTAGTATTCAACTGTAAAACAGTTGAAAGACAAGTGTATATAGCTTCTCAAGATCAGAAAAGAGTGTATAAAGTTGTTTCTACATGTGGTGAAGTCCCACAAGTAGAAAAGAAGGCCCATTATAGGAAACAGCTAGAAATCAGTAGTCATTCAGAGCCAATACTAATGAATATCACAGAATAGAGAGAGAACAAGAGTAAAAGACATCAAAATGTAAGTCTCTAGTCTAGAAAGGATGTTGTACACTGCAGAAATCCTTGAAATAGAGTTAGTTCACATGAAACCAGTGTTTCAAACCACCAGAATGCACTGAAAAGTAGTATTTAACTGTAAAACAGTTGAAAGACAAGTTTATATAGCTTCGCAAGTCCACAGAAGACTGTATAAAGTTGTTTCTACATGTGGTGAAGTCCCACAAGTAGAGCAGAAGGCCCATTATAGGAAACAGCTAGAAATCAGTAGTAATTCAGAGGAAATACTAATGAATATCATAGAATTGTGTGAGAACAAGTGTAAAAGACATCAAAATGTACGTTTCTAGTCTAGAAAGGATGTTATACACTACAGAAATCCTTGAAATAGAGTTACTTCACAAGAAAACAGTGTTTCATCCCACTAGAATTCACTGAAAAGTAGTATTCAACTGTAAAACAGTTGAAAGACAAGTGTATATAGCTTCTCAAGTTCAGGGAAGAGTGTATAAAGTTGTTTCTACATGTGGTGAAGTCCCACAAGTAGAAAATAAGGCCCATTATAGGAAACAGCTAGAAATCAGTAGTCATTCAGAGCAAATACTAATGAATATCACATAATAGAGAGAGAACAAGTGTAAAAGACATCAAAATGTAAGTCTCTAGTCTATAAAGGATGTTGTACACTGCAGAAATCCTTGAAATAGAGTTAGCTCACATGAAACCAGTGTTTCAAACCACCAGAATGCTCGGAAAAGTAGTATTTAACTGTAAAACAGTTGAAAGACAAGTTTATATAGCTTCGCAAGTCCACAGAAGACTGTATAAAGTTGTTTCTACATGTGGTGAACTCCCAGAAGTAGAGCAGAAGGCCCATTATAGGAAACAGCTAGAAATCAGTACTAATTCAGAGGAAATACTAATGAATATCATAGAATTGTGTGAGAACAAATGTAAAAGACATCAAAATGTAAGTTTCTAGTCTAGAAAGGATGTTATACACTACAGAAATCCTTGAAATAGAGTTACTTCACAAGAAAACAGTGTTTCATCCCACTAGAATTCACTGAAAAGTAGTATTCAACTGTAAAACAGTTGAAAGACAAGTGTATATAGCTTCTCAAGATCAGAAAAGAGTGTATAAAGTTGTTTCTACATGTGGTGAAGTCCCACAAGTAGAAAAGAAGGCCCATTATAGGAAACAGCTAGAAATCAGTAGTCATTCAGAGCAAATACTAATGAATATCACATAATAGAGAGAGAACAAGTGTAAAAGACATCAAAATGTAAGTCTCTAGTCTAGAAAGGATGTTGTACACTGCAGAAATCCTTGAAATAGAGTTAGCTCACATGAAACCAGTGTTTTAAACCACCAGAATGCACTGAAAAGTAGTATTTAACTGTAAAACAGTTGAAAGACAAGTGTATATAGCTTCGCAAGTCCACAGAAGACTGTATAAAGTTGTTTCTACATGTGGTGAAGTCCCACAAGTAGAAAATAAGGCCCATTATAGGAAACAGATAGAAATCAGTAGTAATTCAGAGAAAATACTCATGAATATCATAGAATTGTGTGAGAACAAGTGTAAAAGACATCAAAATGTAAGTTTCTAGTCTAGCAAGGATGTTATACACTACAGAAATCCTTGAAATAGAGTTACTTCACAAGAAAACAGTGTTTCATCCCACTAGAATTCACTGAAAAGTAGTATTCAACTGTAAAACAGTTGAAAGACAAGTGTATATAGCTTCTCAAGTTCAGGGAAGAGTGTATAAAGTTGTTTCTACATGTGGTGAAGTCCCACAAGTAGAAAATAAGGCCCATTATAGGAAACAGCTAGAAATCAGTAGTCATTCAGAGCAAATACTAATGAATATCACATAATAGAGAGAGAACAAGTGTAAAAGACATCAAAATGTAAGTCTCTAGTCTATAAAGGATGTTGTACACTGCAGAAATCCTTGAAATAGAGTTAGCTCACATGAAACCAGTGTTTCAAACCACCAAAATGCTCGGAAAAGTAGTATTTAACTGTAAAACAGTTGAAAGACAAGTTTATATAGCTTCGCAAGTCCACAGAAGACTGTATAAAGTTGTTTCTACATGTGGTGAACTCCCAGAAGTAGAGCAGAAGGCCCATTATAGGAAACAGCTAGAAATCAGTAGTAATTCAGAGGAAATACTAATGAATATCATAGAATTGTGTGAGAACAAATGTAAAAGACATCAAAATGTAAGTTTCTAGTCTAGAAAGGATGTTATACACTACAGAAATCCTTGAAATAGAGTTACTTCACAAGAAAACAGTGTTTCAACCCACTAGAATTCACTGAAAAGTAGTATTCAACTGTAAAACAGTTGAAAGACAAGTGTATATAGCTTCTCAAGATCAGAAAAGAGTGTATAAAGTTGTTTCTACATGTGGTGAAGTCCCACAAGTAGAAAAGAAGGCCCATTATAGGAAACAGCTAGAAATCAGTAGTCATTCAGAGCCAATACTAATGAATATCACAGAATAGAGAGAGAACAAGAGTAAAAGACATCAAAATGTAAGTCTCTAGTCTAGAAAGGATGTTGTACACTGCAGAAATCCTTGAAATAGTGTTAGTTCACATGAAACCAGTGTTTCAAACCACCAGAATGCACTGAAAAGTAGTATTTAACTGTAAAACAGTTGAAAGACAAGTTTATATAGCTTCGCAAGTCCACAGAAGACTGTATAAAGTTGTTTCTACATGTGGTGAAGTCCCACAAGTAGAGCAGAAGGCCCATTATAGGAAACAGCTAGAAATCAGTAGTAATTCAGAGGAAATACTAATGAATATCATAGAATTGTGTGAGAACAAGTGTAAAAGACATCAAAATGTACGTTTCTAGTCTAGAAAGGATGTTATACACTACAGAAATCCTTGAAATAGAGTTACTTCACAAGAAAACAGTGTTTCAACCCACTAGAATTCACTGAAAAGTATTGTTCAACTGTAAAACAGTGGAAAGACAAGTGTATATAGCTTCGCAAGTCCACAGAAGACTGTATAAAGTTGTTTCTACATGTGGTGAAGTCCCACAAGTAGAAAATAAGGCCCATTATAGGAAACAGATAGAAATCAGTAGTAATTCAGAGAAAATACTCATGAATATCATAGAATTGTGTGAGAACAAGTGTAAAAGACATCAAAATGTAAGTTTCTAGTCTAGAAAGGATGTTATACACTACAGAAATCCTTGAAATAGAGTTACTTCACAAGAAAACAGTGTTTCATCCCACTAGAATTCACTGAAAAGTAGTATTCAACTGTAAAACAGTTGAAAGACAAGTGTATATAGCTTCTCAAGTTCAGGGAAGAGTGTATAAAGTTGTTTCTACATGTGGTGAAGTCCCACAAGTAGAAAATAAGGCCCATTATAGGAAACAGCTAGAAATCAGTAGTCATTCAGAGCAAATACTAATGAATATCACATAATAGAGAGAGAACAAGTGTAAAAGACATCAAAATGTAAGTCTCTAGTCTATAAAGGATGTTGTACACTGCAGAAATCCTTGAAATAGAGTTAGCTCACATGAAACCAGTGTTTCAAACCACCAGAATGCTCGGAAAAGTAGTATTTAACTGTAAAACAGTTGAAAGACAAGTTTATATAGCTTCGCAAGTCCACAGAAGACTGTATAAAGTTGTTTCTACATGTGGTGAACTCCCAGAAGTAGAGCAGAAGGCCCATTATAGGAAACAGCTAGAAATCAGTAGTAATTCAGAGGAAATACTAATGAATATCATAGAATTGTGTGAGAACAAATGTAAAAGACATCAAAATGTAAGTTTCTAGTCTAGAAAGGATGTTATACACTACAGAAATCCTTGAAATAGAGTTACTTCACAAGAAAACAGTGTTTCATCCCACTAGAATTCACTGAAAAGTAGTATTCAACTGTAAAACAGTTGAAAGACAAGTGTATATAGCTTCTCAAGATCAGAAAAGAGTGTATAAAGTTGTTTCTATATGTGGTGAAGTCCCACAAGTAGAAAAGAAGGCCCATTATAGGAAACAGCTAGAAATCAGTAGTCATTCAGAGCAAATACTAATGAATATCACATAATAGAGAGAGAACAAGTGTAAAAGACATCAAAATGTAAGTCTCTAGTCTAGAAAGGATGTTGTACACTGCAGAAATCCTTGAAATAGAGTTAGCTCACATGAAACCAGTGTTTTAAACCACCAGAATGCACTGAAAAGTAGTATTTAACTGTAAAACAGTTGAAAGACAAGTTTATATAGCTTCGCAAGTCCACAGAAGACTGTATAAAGTTGTTTCTACATGTGGTGAAGTCCCACAAGTAGAGCAGAAGGCCCATTATAGGAAACAGCTAGAAATCAGTAGTAATTCAGAGGAAATACTAATGAATATCATAGAATTGTGTGAGAACAAGTGTAAAAGACATCAAAATGTAAGTTTCTAGTCTAGAAAGGATGTTATACACTACAGAAATCCTTGAAATAGAGTTACTTCACAAGAAAACAGTGTTTCAACCCACTAGAATTCACTGAAAAGTATTGTTCAACTGTAAAACAGTGGAAAGACAAGTGTATATAGCTTCGCAAGTCCACAGAAGACTGTATAAAGATGTTTCTACATGTGGTGAAGTCCAACAAGTAGAAAATAAGGCCCATTATAGGAAACAGATAGAAATCAGTAGTAATTCAGAGAAAATACTCATGAATATCATAGAATTGTGTGAGAACAAGTGTAAAAGACATCAAAATGTAAGTTTCTAGTCTAGAAAGGATGTTATACACTACAGAAATCCTTGAAATAGAGTTACTTCACAAGAAAACAGTGTTTCATCCCACTAGAATTCACTGAAAAGTAGTATTCAACTGTAAAACAGTTGAAAGACAAGTGTATATAGCTTCTCAAGATCAGAAAAGAGTGTATAAAGTTGTTTCTACATGTGGTGAAGTCCCACAAGTAGAAAAGAAGGCCCATTATAGGAAACAGCTAGAAATCAGTAGTCATTCAGAGCAAATACTAATGAATATCATAGAATTGTGTGAGAACAAGTGTAAAAGACATCAAAATGTAAGTTTCTAGTCTAGAAAGGATGTTATACACTACAGAAATCCTTGAAATAGTGTTACTTCACAAGAAAACAGTGTTTCAACCCACTAGAATTCACTGAAAAGTAGTATTCAACTGTAAAACAGTTGAAAGACAAGTGTATATAGCTTCTCAAGATCAGAAAAGAGTGTATAAAGTTGTTTCTACATGTGGTGAAGTCCCACAAGTAGAAAAGAAGGCCCATTATAGGAAACAGCTAGAAATCAGTAGTCATTCAGAGCCAATACTAATGAATATCACAGAATAGAGAGAGAACAAGAGTAAAAGACATCAAAATGTAAGTCTCTAGTCTAGAAAGGATGTTGTACACTACAGAAATCCTTGAAATAGAGTTAGCTCACATGAAACCAGTGTTTCAAACCACCAGAATGCTCGGAAAAGTAGTATTTAACTGTAAAACAGTTGAAAGACAAGTTTATATAGCTTCGCAAGTCCACAGAAGACTGTATAAAGTTGTTTCTACATGTGGTGAAGTCCCACAAGTAGAGCAGAAGGCCCATTATAGGAAACAGCTAGAAATCAGTAGTAATTCAGAGAAAATACTCATGAATATCGTAGAATTGTGTGAGAACAAGTGTAAAAGACATCAAAATGTAAGTTTCTAGTCTAGAAAGGATGTTATACACTACAGAAATCCTTGAAATAGAGTTACTTCACAAGAAAACAGTGTTTCATCCCACTAGAATTCACTGAAAAGTAGTATTCAACTGTAAAACAGTTGAAAGACAAGTGTATATAGCTTCTCAAGTTCAGGGAAGAGTGTATAAAGTTGTTTCTACATGTGGTGAAGTCCCACAAGTAGAAAAGAAGGCCCATTATAGGAAACAGCTAGAAATCAGTAGTCATTCAGAGCCAATACTAATGAATATCACAGAATAGAGAGAGAACAAGAGTAAAAGACATCAAAATGTAAGTCTCTAGTCTAGAAAGGATGTTGTACACTGCAGAAATCCTTGAAATAGAGTTAGTTCACATGAAAACAGTGTTTCAAACCACCAGAATGCACTGAAAAGTAGTATTTAACTGTAAAACAGTTGAAAGACAAGTTTATATAGCTTCGCAAGTCCACAGAAGACTGTATAAAGTTGTTTCTACATGTGGTGAAGTCCCACAAGTAGAGCAGAAGGCCCATTATAGGAAACAGCTAGAAATCAGTAGTAATTCAGAGGAAATACTAATGAATATCATAGAATTGTGTGAGAACAAGTGTAAAAGACATCAAAATGTAAGTTTCTAGTCCAGAAAGGATGTTATACACTACAGAAATCCTTGAAATAGAGTTACTTCACAAGAAAACAGTGTTTCAACCCACTAGAATTCACTGAAAAGTAGTATTCAACTGTAAAACAGTTGAAAGACAAGTGTATATAGCTTCTCCAGTTCAGGGAAGAGTGTATAAAGTTGTTTCTACATGTGGTGAAGTCCCACAAGTAGAAAATAAGGCCCATTATAGGAAACAGCTAGAAATCAGTAGTCATTCAGAGCAAATACTAATGAATATCACATAATAGAGAGAGAACAAGTGTAAAAGACATCAAAATGTAAGTCTCTAGTCTATAAAGGATGTTGTACACTGCAGAAATCCTTGAAATAGAGTTAGCTCACATGAAACCAGTGTTTCAAACCACCAGAATGCTCGGAAAAGTAGTATTTAACTGTAAAACAGTTGAAAGACAAGTTTATATAGCTTCGCAAGTCCACAGAAGACTGTATACAGTTGTTTCTACATGTGGTGAAGTCCCACAAGTAGAGCAGAAGGCCCATTATAGGAAACAGCTAGAAATCAGTAGTAATTCAGAGGAAATACTAATGAATATCATAGAATTGTGTGAGAACAAGTGTAAAAGACATCAAAATGTAAGTGTCTAGTCTAGAAAGGATGTTATACACTACAGAAATCCTAGAAATAGAGTTACTTCAAAAGAAAACAGTGTTTCAACCCACTAGAATTCACTGAAAAGTATTGTTCAACTGTAAAACAGTGGAAAGACAAGTGTATATAGCTTCTCAAGATCAGAAAAGAGTGTATAAAGTTGTTTCTACATGTGGTGAAGTCCCACAAGTAGAAAAGAAGGCCCATTATAGGAAACAGCTAGAAATCAGTAGTAATTCAGAGAAAATACTCATGAATATCGTAGAATTGTGTGAGAACAAGTGTAAAAGACATCAAAATGTAAGTTTCTAGTCTAGAAAGGATGTTATACACTACAGAAATCCTTGAAATAGAGTTACTTCACAAGAAAACAGTGTTTCATCCCACTAGAATTCACTGAAAAGTAGTATTCAACTGTAAAACAGTTGAAAGACAAGTGTATATAGCTTCTCAAGATCAGAAAAGAGTGTATAAAGTTGTTTCTACATGTGGTGAAGTCCCACAAGTAGAAAAGAAGGCCCATTATAGGAAACAGCTAGAAATCAGTAGTCATTCAGAGCAAATACTAATGAATATCATAGAATTGTGTGAGAACAAGTGTAAAAGACATCAAAATGTAAGTTTCTAGTCTAGAAAGGATGTTATACACTACAGAAATCCTTGAAATAGTGTTACTTCACAAGAAAACAGTGTTTCAACCCACTAGAATTCACTGAAAAGTAGTATTCAACTGTAAAACAGTTGAAAGACAAGTGTATATAGCTTCTCAAGATCAGAAAAGAGTGTATAAAGTTGTTTCTACATGTGGTGAAGTCCCACAAGTAGAAAATAAGGCCCATTATAGGAAACAGCTAGAAATCAGTAGTCATTCAGAGCCAATACTAATGAATATCACAGAATAGAGAGAGAACAAGAGTAAAAGACATCAAAATGTAAGTCTCTAGTCTAGAAAGGATGTTGTACACTACAGAAATCCTTGAAATAGAGTTAGCTCACATGAAACCAGTGTTTCAAACCACCAGAATGCTCGGAAAAGTAGTATTTAACTGTAAAACAGTTGAAAGACAAGTTTATATAGCTTCGCAAGTCCACAGAAGACTGTATAAAGTTGTTTCTACATGTGGTGAAGTCCCACAAGTAGAGCAGAAGGCCCATTATAGGAAACAGCTAGAAATCAGTAGTAATTCAGAGAAAATACTCATGAATATCGTAGAATTGTGTGAGAACAAGTGTAAAAGACATCAAAATGTAAGTTTCTAGTCTAGAAAGGATGTTATACACTACAGAAATCCTTGAAATAGAGTTACTTCACAAGAAAACAGTGTTTCATCCCACTAGAATTCACTGAAAAGTAGTATTCAACTGTAAAACAGTTGAAAGACAAGTGTATATAGCTTCTCAAGTTCAGGGAAGAGTGTATAAAGTTGTTTCTACATGTGGTGAAGTCCCACAAGTAGAAAAGAAGGCCCATTATAGGAAACAGCTAGAAATCAGTAGTCATTCAGAGCCAATACTAATGAATATCACAGAATAGAGAGAGAACAAGAGTAAAAGACATCAAAATGTAAGTCTCTAGTCTAGAAAGGATGTTGTACACTGCAGAAATCCTTGAAATAGAGTTAGTTCACATGAAAACAGTGTTTCAAACCACCAGAATGCACTGAAAAGTAGTATTTAACTGTAAAACAGTTGAAAGACAAGTTTATATAGCTTCGCAAGTCCACAGAAGACTGTATAAAGTTGTTTCTACATGTGGTGAAGTCCCACAAGTAGAGCAGAAGGCCCATTATAGGAAACAGCTAGAAATCAGTAGTAATTCAGAGGAAATACTAATGAATATCATAGAATTGTGTGAGAACAAGTGTAAAAGACATCAAAATGTAAGTTTCTAGTCCAGAAAGGATGTTATACACTACAGAAATCCTTGAAATAGAGTTACTTCACAAGAAAACAGTGTTTCAACCCACTAGAATTCACTGAAAAGTAGTATTCAACTGTAAAACAGTTGAAAGACAAGTGTATATAGCTTCTCCAGTTCAGGGAAGAGTGTATAAAGTTGTTTCTACATGTGGTGAAGTCCCACAAGTAGAAAATAAGGCCCATTATAGGAAACAGCTAGAAATCAGTAGTCATTCAGAGCAAATACTAATGAATATCACATAATAGAGAGAGAACAAGTGTAAAAGACATCAAAATGTAAGTCTCTAGTCTATAAAGGATGTTGTACACTGCAGAAATCCTTGAAATAGAGTTAGCTCACATGAAACCAGTGTTTCAAACCACCAGAATGCTCGGAAAAGTAGTATTTAACTGTAAAACAGTTGAAAGACAAGTTTATATAGCTTCGCAAGTCCACAGAAGACTGTATACAGTTGTTTCTACATGTGGTGAAGTCCCACAAGTAGAGCAGAAGGCCCATTATAGGAAACAGCTAGAAATCAGTAGTAATTCAGAGGAAATACTAATGAATATCATAGAATTGTGTGAGAACAAGTGTAAAAGACATCAAAATGTAAGTGTCTAGTCTAGAAAGGATGTTATACACTACAGAAATCCTAGAAATAGAGTTACTTCAAAAGAAAACAGTGTTTCAACCCACTAGAATTCACTGAAAAGTATTGTTCAACTGTAAAACAGTGGAAAGACAAGTGTATATAGCTTCTCAAGATCAGAAAAGAGTGTATAAAGTTGTTTCTACATGTGGTGAAGTCCCACAAGTAGAAAAGAAGGCCCATTATAGGAAACAGCTAGAAATCAGTAGTAATTCAGAGAAAATACTCATGAATATCGTAGAATTGTGTGAGAACAAGTGTAAAAGACATCAAAATGTAAGTTTCTAGTCTAGAAAGGATGTTATACACTACAGAAATCCTTGAAATAGAGTTACTTCACAAGAAAACAGTGTTTCATCCCACTAGAATTCACTGAAAAGTAGTATTCAACTGTAAAACAGTTGAAAGACAAGTGTATATAGCTTCTCAAGTTCAGGGAAGAGTGTATAAAGTTGTTTCTACATGTGGTGAAGTCCCACAAGTAGAAAAGAAGGCCCATTATAGGAAACAGCTAGAAATCAGTAGTCATTCAGAGCCAATACTAATGAATATCACAGAATAGAGAGAGAACAAGAGTAAAAGACATCAAAATGTAAGTCTCTAGTCTAGAAAGGATGTTGTACACTGCAGAAATCCTTGAAATAGAGTTAGTTCACATGAAAACAGTGTTTCAAACCACCAGAATGCACTGAAAAGTAGTATTTAACTGTAAAACAGTTGAAAGACAAGTTTATATAGCTTCGCAAGTCCACAGAAGACTGTATAAAGTTGTTTCTACATGTGGTGAAGTCCCACAAGTAGAGCAGAAGGCCCATTATAGGAAACAGCTAGAAACCAGTAGTAATTCAGAGGAAATACTAATGAATATCATAGAATTGTGTGAGAACAAGTGTAAAAGACATCAAAATGTAAGTTTCTAGTCTAGAAAGGATATTATACACTACAGAAATCCTTGAAATAGAGTTACTTCACAAGAAAACAGTGTTTCAACCCACTAGAATTCACTGAAAAGTATTGTTCAACTGTAAAACAGTGGAAAGACAAGTGTATATAGCTTCGCAAGTCCACAGAAGACTGTATAAAGATGTTTCTACATGTGGTGAAGTCCAACAAGTAGAAAAGAAGGCCCATTATAGGAAACAGCTAGAAATCAGTAGTAATTCAGAGAAAATACTCATGAATATCATAGAATTTGTGAGAACAAGTGTAAAAGACATAAAATGTAAGTTTCTAGTCTAGAAAGGATGTTATACACTACAGAAATCCTTGAAATAGAGTTACTTCACAAGAAAACAGTGTTTCAACCCACTAGAATTCACTGAAAAGTATTGTTCAACTGTAAAACAGTGGAAAGACAAGTGTATATAGCTTCTCAAGATCAGAAAAGAGTGTATAAAGTTGTTTCTACATGTGGTGAAGTCCCACAAGTAGAAAAGAAGGCCCATTATAGGAAACAGCTAGAAATCAGTAGTAATTCAGAGAAAATACTCATGAATATCGTAGAATTGTGTGAGAACAAGTGTAAAAGACATCAAAATGTAAGTTTCTAGTCTAGAAAGGATGTTATACACTACAGAAATCCTTGAAATAGAGTTACTTCACAAGAAAACAGTGTTTCATCCCACTAGAATTCACTGAAAAGTAGTATTCAACTGTAAAACAGTTGAAAGACAAGTGTATATAGCTTCTCAAGTTCAGGGAAGAGTGTATAAAGTTGTTTCTACATGTGGTGAAGTCCCACAAGTAGAAAAGAAGGCCCATTATAGGAAACAGCTAGAAATCAGTAGTCATTCAGAGCCAATACTAATGAATATCACAGAATAGAGAGAGAACAAGAGTAAAAGACATCAAAATGTAAGTCTCTAGTCTAGAAAGGATGTTGTACACTGCAGAAATCCTTGAAATAGAGTTAGTTCACATGAAAACAGTGTTTCAAACCACCAGAATGCACTGAAAAGTAGTATTTAACTGTAAAACAGTTGAAAGACAAGTTTATATAGCTTCGCAAGTCCACAGAAGACTGTATAAAGTTGTTTCTACATGTGGTGAAGTCCCACAAGTAGAGCAGAAGGCCCATTATAGGAAACAGCTAGAAATCAGTAGTAATTCAGAGGAAATACTAATGAATATCATAGAATTGTGTGAGAACAAGTGTAAAAGACATCAAAATGTAAGTTTCTAGTCTAGAAAGGATATTATACACTACAGAAATCCTTGAAATAGAGTTACTTCACAAGAAAACAGTGTTTCAACCCACTAGAATTCACTGAAAAGTATTGTTCAACTGTAAAACAGTGGAAAGACAAGTGTATATAGCTTCGCAAGTCCACAGAAGACTGTATAAAGATGTTTCTACATGTGGTGAAGTCCAACAAGTAGAAAATAAGGCCCATTATAGGAAACAGCTAGAAATCAGTAGTAATTCAGAGAAAATACTCATGAATATCATAGAATTTGTGAGAACAAGTGTAAAAGACATCAAAATGTAAGTTTCTAGTCTAGAAAGGATGTTATACACTACAGAAATCCTTGAAATAGAGTTACTTCACAAGAAAACAGTGTTTCAACCCACTAGAATTCACTGAAAAGTATTGTTCAACTGTAAAACAGTGGAAAGACAAGTGTATATAGCTTCGCAAGTCCACAGAAGACTGTATAAAGTTGTTTCTACATGTGGTGAAGTCCCGCAAGTAGAAAATAAGGCCCATTATAGGAAACACATAGAAATCAGTAGTAATTCAGAGAAAATACTCATGAATATCATAGAATTGTGTGAGAACAAGTGTAAAAGACATCAAAATGTAAGTTTCTAGTCTAGAAAGGATGTTATACACTACAGAAATCCTTGAAATAGAGTTACTTCACAAGAAAACAGTGTTTCATCCCACTAGAATTCACTGAAAAGTAGTATTCAACTGTAAAACAGTTGAAAGACAAGTGTATATAGCTTCGCAAGTTCAGGGAAGAGTGTATAAAGTTGTTTCTACATGTGGTGAAGTCCCACAAGTAGAAAATAAGGCCCATTATAGGAAACAGCTAGAAATCAGTAGTCATTCAGAGCAAATACTAATGAATATCACATAATAGAGAGAGAACAAGTGTAAAAGACATCAAAATGTAAGTCTCTAGTCTATAAAGGATGTTGTACACTGCAGAAATCCTTGAAATAGAGTTAGCTCACATGAAACCAGTGTTTCAAACCACCAAAATGCTCGGAAAAGTAGTATTTAACTGTAAAACAGTTGAAAGACAAGTTTATATAGCTTCGCAAGTCCACAGAAGACTGTATAAAGTTGTTTCTACATGTGGTGAACTCCCAGAAGTAGAGCAGAAGGCCCATTATAGGAAACAGCTAGAAATCAGTAGTAATTCAGAGGAAATACTAATGAATATCATAGAATTGTGTGAGAACAAATGTAAAAGACATCAAAATGTAAGTTTCTAGTCTAGAAAGGATGTTATACACTACAGAAATCCTTGAAATAGAGTTACTTCACAAGAAAACAGTGTTTCAACCCACTAGAATTCACTGAAAAGTAGTATTCAACTGTAAAACAGTTGAAAGACAAGTGTATATAGCTTCTCAAGATCAGAAAAGAGTGTATAAAGTTGTTTCTACATGTGGTGAAGTCCCACAAGTAGAAAAGAAGGCCCATTATAGGAAACAGCTAGAAATCAGTAGTCATTCAGAGCCAATACTAATGAATATCACAGAATAGAGAGAGAACAAGAGTAAAAGACATCAAAATGTAAGTCTCTAGTCTAGAAAGGATGTTTTACACTGCAGAAATCCTTGAAATAGAGTTAGTTCACATGAAACCAGTGTTTCAAACCACCAGAATGCACTGAAAAGTAGTATTTAACTGTAAAACAGTTGAAAGACAAGTTTATATAGCTTCGCAAGTCCACAGAAGACTGTATAAAGTTGTTTCTACATGTGGTGAAGTCCCACAAGTAGAGCAGAAGGCCCATTATAGGAAACAGCTAGAAATCAGTAGTAATTCAGAGGAAATACTAATGAATATCATAGAATTGTGTGAGAACAAGTGTAAAAGACATCAAAATGTACGTTTCTAGTCTAGAAAGGATGTTATACACTACAGAAATCCTTGAAATAGAGTTACTTCACAAGAAAACAGTGTTTCAACCCACTAGAATTCACTGAAAAGTAGTATTCAACTGTAAAACAGTTGAAAGACAAGTGTATATAGCTTCTCAAGATCAGAAAAGAGTGTATAAAGTTGTTTCTACATGTGGTGAAGTCCCACAAGTAGAAAATAAGGCCCATTATAGGAAACAGATAGAAATCAGTAGTAATTCAGAGAAAATACTCATGAATATCATAGAATTGTGTGAGAACAAGTGTAAAAGACATCAAAATGTAAGTTTCTAGTCTAGAAAGGATGTTATACACTACAGAAATCCTTGAAATAGAGTTACTTCACAAGAAAACAGTGTTTCATCCCACTAGAATTCACTGAAAAGTAGTATTCAACTGTAAAACAGTTGAAAGACAAGTGTATATAGCTTCTCAAGTTCAGGGAAGAGTGTATAAAGTTGTTTCTACATGTGGTGAAGTCCCACAAGTAGAAAATAAGGCCCATTATAGGAAACAGCTAGAAATCAGTAGTCATTCAGAGCAAATACTAATGAATATCACATAATAGAGAGAGAACAAGTGTAAAAGACATCAAAATGTAAGTCTCTAGTCTATAAAGGATGTTGTACACTGCAGAAATCCTTGAAATAGAGTTAGCTCACATGAAACCAGTGTTTCAAACCACCAGAATGCTCGGAAAAGTAGTATTTAACTGTAAAACAGTTGAAAGACAAGTTTATATAGCTTCGCAAGTCCACAGAAGACTGTATAAAGTTGTTTCTACATGTGGTGAACTCCCAGAAGTAGAGCAGAAGGCCCATTATAGGAAACAGCTAGAAATCAGTAGTAATTCAGAGGAAATACTAATGAATATCATAGAATTGTGTGAGAACAAATGTAAAAGACATCAAAATGTAAGTTTCTAGTCTAGAAAGGATGTTATACACTACAGAAATCCTTGAAATAGAGTTACTTCACAAGAAAACAGTGTTTCATCCCACTAGAATTCACTGAAAAGTAGTATTCAACTGTAAAACAGTTGAAAGACAAGTGTATATAGCTTCTCAAGATCAGAAAAGAGTGCATAAAGTTGTTTCTACATGTGGTGAAGTCCCACAAGTAGAAAAGAAGGCCCATTATAGGAAACAGCTAGAAATCAGTAGTCATTCAGAGCAAATACTAATGAATATCACATAATAGAGAGAGAACAAGTGTAAAAGACATCAAAATGTAAGTCTCTAGTCTAGAAAGGATGTTGTACACTGCAGAAATCCTTGAAATAGAGTTAGCTCACATGAAACCAGTGTTTTAAACCACCAGAATGCACTGAAAAGTAGTATTTAACTGTAAAACAGTTGAAAGACAAGTTTATATAGCTTCGCAAGTCCACAGAAGACTGTATAAAGTTGTTTCTACATGTGGTGAAGTCCCACAAGTAGAGCAGAAGGCCCATTATAGGAAACAGCTAGAAATCAGTAGTAATTCAGAGGAAATACTAATGAATATCATAGAATTGTGTGAGAACAAGTGTAAAAGACATCAAAATGTAAGTTTCTAGTCTAGAAAGGATGTTATACACTACAGAAATCCTTGAAATAGAGTTACTTCACAAGAAAACAGTGTTTCAACCCACTAGAATTCACTGAAAAGTATTGTTCAACTGTAAAACAGTGGAAAGACAAGTGTATATAGCTTCGCAAGTCCACAGAAGACTGTATAAAGATGTTTCTACATGTGGTGAAGTCCAACAAGTAGAAAATAAGGCCCATTATAGGAAACAGATAGAAATCAGTAGTAATTCAGAGAAAATACTCATGAATATCATAGAATTGTGTGAGAACAAGTGTAAAAGACATCAAAATGTAAGTTTCTAGTCTAGAAAGGATGTTATACACTACAGAAATCCTTGAAATAGAGTTACTTCACAAGAAAACAGTGTTTCATCCCACTAGAATTCACTGAAAAGTAGTATTCAACTGTAAAACAGTTGAAAGACAAGTGTATATAGCTTCTCAAGATCAGAAAAGAGTGTATAAAGTTGTTTCTACATGTGGTGAAGTCCCACAAGTAGAAAAGAAGGCCCATTATAGGAAACAGCTAGAAATCAGTAGTCATTCAGAGCAAATACTAATGAATATCATAGAATTGTGTGAGAACAAGTGTAAAAGACATCAAAATGTAAGTTTCTAGTCTAGAAAGGATGTTATACACTACAGAAATCCTTGAAATAGTGTTACTTCACAAGAAAACAGTGTTTCAACCCACTAGAATTCACTGAAAAGTAGTATTCAACTGTAAAACAGTTGAAAAACAAGTGTATATAGCTTCTCAAGATCAGAAAAGATTGTATAAAGTTGTTTCTACATGTGGTGAAGTCCCACAAGTAGAAAAGAAGGCCCATTATAGGAAACAGCTAGAAATCAGTAGTCATTCAGAGCCAATACTAATGAATATCACAGAATAGAGAGAGAACAAGAGTAAAAGACATCAAAATGTAAGTCTCTAGTCTAGAAAGGATGTTGTACACTGCAGAAATCCTTGAAATAGAGTTAGTTCACATGAAAACAGTGTTTCAAACCACCAGAATGCACTGAAAAGTAGTATTTAACTGTAAAACAGTTGAAAGACAAGTTTATATAGCTTCGCAAGTCCACAGAAGACTGTATAAAGTTGTTTCTACATGTGGTGAAGTCCCACAAGTAGAGCAGAAGGCCCATTATAGGAAACAGCTAGAAATCAGTAGTAATTCAGAGGAAATACTAATGAATATCATAGAATTGTGTGAGAACAAGTGTAAAAGACATCAAAATGTAAGTTTCTAGTCTAGAAAGGATGTTATACACTACAGAAATCCTTGAAATAGAGTTACTTCACAAGAAAACAGTGTTTCAACCCACTAGAATTCACTGAAAAGTATTGTTCAACTGTAAAACAGTGGAAAGACAAGTGTATATAGCTTCGCAAGTCCACAGAAGACTGTATAAAGTTGTTTCTACATGTGGTGAACTCCCAGAAGTAGAGCAGAAGGCCCATTATAGGAAACAGCTAGAAATCAGTAGTAATTCAGAGGAAATACTAATGAATATCATAGAATTGTGTGAGAACAAGTGTAAAAGACATCAAAATGTAAGTTTCTAGTCTAGAAAGGATGTTATACACTACAGAAATCCTTGAAATAGAGTTACTTCACAAGAAAACAGTGTTTCAACCCACTAGAATTCACTGAAAAGTAGTATTCAACTGTAAAACAGTTGAAAGACAAGTGTATATAGCTTCTCCAGTTCAGGGAAGAGTGTATAAAGTTGTTTCTACATGTGGTGAAGTCCCACAAGTAGAAAATAAGGCCCATTATAGGAAACAGCTAGAAATCAGTAGTCATTCAGAGCAAATACTAATGAATATCACATAATAGAGAGAGAACAAGTGTAAAAGACATCAAAATGTAAGTCTCTAGTCTATAAAAGATGTTGTACACTGCAGAAATCCTTGAAATAGAGTTAGCTCACATGAAACCAGTGTTTCAAACCACCAGAATGCTCGGAAAAGTAGTATTTAACTGTAAAACAGTTGAAAGACAAGTTTATATAGCTTCGCAAGTCCACAGAAGACTGTATAAAGTTGTTTCTACATGTGGTGAAGTCCCACAAGTAGAGCAGAAGGCCCATTATAGGAAACAGCTAGAAATCAGTAGTAATTCAGAGGAAATACTAATGAATATCATAGAATTGTGTGAGAACAAGTGTAAAAGACATCAAAATGTAAGTGTCTAGTCTAGAAAGGATGTTATACACTACAGAAATCCTAGAAATAGAGTTACTTCAAAAGAAAACAGTGTTTCAACCCACTAGAATTCACTGAAATGTATTGTTCAACTGTAAAACAGTGGAAAGACAAGTGTATATAGCTTCTCAAGATCAGAAAAGAGTGTATAAAGTTGTTTCTACATGTGGTGAAGTCCCACAAGTAGAAAAGAAGGCCCATTATAGGAAACAGCTAGAAATCAGTAGTAATTCAGAGAAAATACTCATGAATATCATAGAATTGTGTGAGAACAAGTGTAAAAGACATCAAAATGTAAGTTTCTAGTCTAGAAAGGATGTTATACACTACAGAAATCCTTGAAATAGAGTTACTTCACAAGAAAACAGTGTTTCATCCCACTAGAATTCACTGAAAAGTAGTATTCAACTGTAAAACAGTTGAAAGACAAGTGTATATAGCTTCTCAAGTTCAGGGAAGAGTGTATAAAGTTGTTTCTACATGTGGTGAAGTCCCACAAGTAGAAAATAAGGCCCATTATAGGAAACAGCTAGAAATCAGTAGTCATTCAGAGCAAATACTAATGAATATCACATAATAGAGAGAGAACAAGTGTAAAAGACATCAAAATGTAAGTCTCTAGTCTATAAAGGATGTTGTACACTGCAGAAATCCTTGAAATAGAGTTAGCTCACATGAAACCAGTGTTTCAAACCACCAGAATGCTCGGAAAAGTAGTATTTAACTGTAAAACAGTTGAAAGACAAGTTTATATAGCTTCGCAAGTCCACAGAAGACTGTATAAAGTTGTTTCTACATGTGGTGAACTCCCAGAAGTAGAGCAGAAGGCCCATTATAGGAAACAGCTAGAAATCAGTAGTAATTCAGAGGAAATACTAATGAATATCATAGAATTGTGTGAGAACAAATGTAAAAGACATCAAAATGTAAGTTTCTAGTCTAGAAAGGATGTTATACACTACAGAAATCCTTGAAATAGAGTTACTTCACAAGAAAACAGTGTTTCAACCCACTAGAATTCACTGAAAAGTAGTATTCAACTGTAAAACAGTTGAAAGACAAGTGTATATAGCTTCTCAAGATCAGAAAAGAGTGTATAAAGTTGTTTCTACATGTGGTGAAGTCCCACAAGTAGAAAAGAAGGCCCATTATAGGAAACAGCTAGAAATCAGTAGTCATTCAGAGCCAATACTAATGAATATCACAGAATAGAGAGAGAACAAGAGTAAAAGACATCAAAATGTAAGTCTCTAGTCTATAAAGGATGTTGTACACTGCAGAAATCCTTGAAATAGAGTTAGCTCACATGAAACCAGTGTTTCAAACCACCAGAATGCTCGGAAAAGTAGTATTTAACTGTAAAACAGTTGAAAGACAAGTTTATATAGCTTCGCAAGTCCACAGAAGACTGTATAAAGTTGTTTCTACATGTGGTGAACTCCCAGAAGTAGAGCAGAAGGCCCATTATAGGAAACAGCTAGAAATCAGTAGTAATTCAGAGGAAATACTAATGAATATCATAGAATTGTGTGAGAACAAATGTAAAAGACATCAAAATGTACGTTTCTAGTCTAGAAAGGATGTTATACACTACAGAAATCCTTGAAATAGAGTTACTTCACAAGAAAACAGTGTTTCAACCCACTAGAATTCACTGAAAAGTATTGTTCAACTGTAAAACAGTGGAAAGACAAGTGTATATAGCTTCGCAAGTCCACAGAAGACTGTATAAAGTTGTTTCTACATGTGGTGAAGTCCAACAAGTAGAAAATAAGGCCCATTATAGGAAACAGCTAGAAATCAGTAGTAATTCAGAGAAAATACTCATGAATATCATAGAATTGTGTGAGAAGAAGTGTAAAAGACATCAAAATGTATGTTTCTAGTCTAGAAAGGATGTTATACACTACAGAAATCCTTGAAATAGAGTTACTTCACAAGAAAACAGTGTTTCAACCCACTAGAATTCACTGAAAAGTATTGTTCAACTGTAAAACAGTGGAAAGACAAGTGTATATAGCTTCGCAAGTCCACAGAAGACTGTATAAAGTTGTTTCTACATGTGGTGAAGTCCCACAAGTAGAAAATAAGGACCATTATAGGAAACAGCTAGAAATCAGTAGTAATTCAGAGAAAATACTCATGAATATCATAGAATTGTGTGAGAACAAGTGTAAAAGACATCAAAATGTAAGTTTCTAGTCTAGAAAGGATGTTATACACTACAGAAATCCTTGAAATAGAGTTACTTCACAAGAAAACAGTGTTTCATCCCACTAGAATTCACTGAAAAGTAGTATTCAACTGTAAAACAGTTGAAAGACAAGTGTATATAGCTTCTCAAGTTCAGGGAAGAGTGTATAAAGTTGTTTCTACATGTGGTGAAGTCCCACAAGTAGAAAATAAGGCCCATTATAGGAAACAGCTAGAAATCAGTAGTCATTCAGAGCAAATACTAATGAATATCACATAATAGAGAGAGAACAAGTGTAAAAGACATCAAAATGTAAGTCTCTAGTCTATAAAGGATGTTGTACACTGCAGAAATCCTTGAAATAGAGTTTGCTCACATGAAACCAGTGTTTCAAACCACCAGAATGCTCGGAAAAGTAGTATTTAACTGTAAAACAGTTGAAAGACAAGTTTATATAGCTTCGCAAGTCCACAGAAGACTGTATAAAGTTGTTTCTACATGTGGTGAACTCCCAGAAGTAGAGCAGAAGGCCCATTATAGGAAACAGCTAGAAATCAGTAGTAATTCAGAGGAAATACTAATGAATATCATAGAATTGTGTGAGAACAAGTGTAAAAGACATCAAAATGTACGTTTCTAGTCTAGAAAGGATGTTATACACTACAGAAATCCTTGAAATAGAGTTACTTCACAAGAAAACAGTGTTTCAACCCACTAGAATTCACTGAAAAGTATTGTTCAACTGTAAAACAGTGGAAAGACAAGTGTATATAGCTTCGCAAGTCCACAGAAGACTGTATAAAGTTGTTTCTACATGTGGTGAAGTCCAACAAGTAGAAAATAAGGCCCATTATAGGAAACAGCTAGAAATCAGTAGTAATTCAGAGAAAATACTCATGAATATCATAGAATTGTGTGAGAACAAGTGTAAAAGACATCAAAATGTAAGTTTCTAGTCTAGAAAGGATGTTATACACTACAGAAATCCTTGAAATAGAGTTACTTCACAAGAAAACAGTGTTTCAACCCACTAGAATTCACTGAAAAGTATTGTTCAACTGTAAAACAGTGGAAAGACAAGTGTATATAGCTTCGCAAGTCCACAGAAGACTGTATAAAGTTGTTTCTACATGTGGTGAAGTCCCACAAGTAGAAAATAAGGCCCATTATAGGAAACAGCTAGAAATCAGTAGTAATTCAGAGAAAATACTCATGAATATCATAGAATTGTGTGAGAAGAAGTGTAAAAGACATCAAAATGTATGTTTCTAGTCTAGAAAGGATGTTATACACTACAGAAATCCTTGAAATAGAGTTACTTCACAAGAAAACAGTGTTTCAACCCACTAGAATTCACTGAAAAGTATTGTTCAACTGTAAAACAGTGGAAAGACAAGTGTATATAGCTTCGCAAGTCCACAGAAGACTGTATAAAGTTGTTTCTACATGTGGTGAAGTCCCACAAGTAGAAAATAAGGCCCATTATAGGAAACAGCTAGAAATCAGTAGTAATTCAGAGAAAATACTCATGAATATCATAGAATTGTGTGAGAACAAGTGTAAAAGACATCAAAATGTAAGTTTCTAGTCTAGAAAGGATGTTATACACTACAGAAATCCTTGAAATAGAGTTACTTCACAAGAAAACAGTGTTTCATCCCACTAGAATTCACTGAAAAGTAGTATTCAACTGTAAAACAGTTGAAAGACAAGTGTATATAGCTTCTCAAGTTCAGGGAAGAGTGTATAAAGTTGTTTCTACATGTGGTGAAGTCCCACAAGTAGAAAATAAGGCCCATTATAGGAAACAGCTAGAAATCAGTAGTCATTCAGAGCAAATACTAATGAATATCACATAATAGAGAGAGAACAAGTGTAAAAGACATCAAAATGTAAGTCTCTAGTCTATAAAGGATGTTGTACACTGCAGAAATCCTTGAAATAGAGTTAGCTCACATGAAACCAGTGTTTCAAACCACCAGAATGCTCGGAAAAGTAGTATTTAACTGTAAAACAGTTGAAAGACAAGTTTATATAGCTTCGCAAGTCCACAGAAGACTGTATAAAGTTGTTTCTACATGTGGTGAACTCCCAGAAGTAGAGCAGAAGGCCCATTATAGGAAACAGCTAGAAATCAGTAGTAATTCAGAGGAAATACTAATGAATATCATAGAATTGTGTGAGAACAAATGTAAAAGACATCAAAATGTAAGTTTCTAGTCTAGAAAGGATGTTATACACTACAGAAATCCTTGAAATAGAGTTACTTCACAAGAAAACAGTGTTTCAACCCACTAGAATTCACTGAAAAGTAGTATTCAACTGTAAAACAGTTGAAAGACAAGTGTATATAGCTTCTCAAGATCAGAAAAGAGTGTATAAAGTTGTTTCTACATGTGGTGAAGTCCCACAAGTAGAAAAGAAGGCCCATTATAGGAAACAGCTAGAAATCAGTAGTCATTCAGAGCCAATACTAATGAATATCACAGAATAGAGAGAGAACAAGAGTAAAAGACATCAAAATGTAAGTCTCTAGTCTATAAAGGATGTTGTACATGCAGAAATCCTTGAAATAGAGTTAGCTCACATGAAACCAGTGTTTCAAACCACCAGAATGCTCGGAAAAGTAGTATTTAACTGTAAAACAGTTGAAAGACAAGTTTATATAGCTTCGCAAGTCCACAGAAGACTGTATAAAGTTGTTTCTACATGTGGTGAACTCCCAGAAGTAGAGCAGAAGGCCCATTATAGGAAACAGCTAGAAATCAGTAGTAATTCAGAGGAAATACTAATGAATATCATAGAATTGTGTGAGAACAAATGTAAAAGACATCAAAATGTACGTTTCTAGTCTAGAAAGGATGTTATACACTACAGAAATCCTTGAAATAGAGTTACTTCACAAGAAAACAGTGTTTCAACCCACTAGAATTCACTGAAAAGTATTGTTCAACTGTAAAACAGTGGAAAGACAAGTGTATATAGCTTCGCAAGTCCACAGAAGACTGTATAAAGTTGTTTCTACATGTGGTGAAGTCCAACAAGTAGAAAATAAGGCCCATTATAGGAAACAGCTAGAAATCAGTAGTAATTCAGAGAAAATACTCATGAATATCATAGAATTGTGTGAGAAGAAGTGTAAAAGACATCAAAATGTATGTTTCTAGTCTAGAAAGGATGTTATACACTACAGAAATCCTTGAAATAGAGTTACTTCACAAGAAAACAGTGTTTCAACCCACTAGAATTCACTGAAAAGTATTGTTCAACTGTAAAACAGTGGAAAGACAAGTGTATATAGCTTCGCAAGTCCACAGAAGACTGTATAAAGTTGTTTCTACATGTGGTGAAGTCCCACAAGTAGAAAATAAGGACCATTATAGGAAACAGCTAGAAATCAGTAGTAATTCAGAGAAAATACTCATGAATATCATAGAATTGTGTGAGAACAAGTGTAAAAGACATCAAAATGTAAGTTTCTAGTCTAGAAAGGATGTTATACACTACAGAAATCCTTGAAATAGAGTTACTTCACAAGAAAACAGTGTTTCATCCCACTAGAATTCACTGAAAAGTAGTATTCAACTGTAAAACAGTTGAAAGACAAGTGTATATAGCTTCTCAAGTTCAGGGAAGAGTGTATAAAGTTGTTTCTACATGTGGTGAAGTCCCACAAGTAGAAAATAAGGCCCATTATAGGAAACAGCTAGAAATCAGTAGTCATTCAGAGCAAATACTAATGAATATCACATAATAGAGAGAGAACAAGTGTAAAAGACATCAAAATGTAAGTCTCTAGTCTATAAAGGATGTTGTACACTGCAGAAATCCTTGAAATAGAGTTTGCTCACATGAAACCAGTGTTTCAAACCACCAGAATGCTCGGAAAAGTAGTATTTAACTGTAAAACAGTTGAAAGACAAGTTTATATAGCTTCGCAAGTCCACAGAAGACTGTATAAAGTTGTTTCTACATGTGGTGAACTCCCAGAAGTAGAGCAGAAGGCCCATTATAGGAAACAGCTAGAAATCAGTAGTAATTCAGAGGAAATACTAATGAATATCATAGAATTGTGTGAGAACAAGTGTAAAAGACATCAAAATGTACGTTTCTAGTCTAGAAAGGATGTTATACACTACAGAAATCCTTGAAATAGAGTTACTTCACAAGAAAACAGTGTTTCAACCCACTAGAATTCACTGAAAAGTATTGTTCAACTGTAAAACAGTGGAAAGACAAGTGTATATAGCTTCGCAAGTCCACAGAAGACTGTATAAAGTTGTTTCTACATGTGGTGAAGTCCAACAAGTAGAAAATAAGGCCCATTATAGGAAACAGCTAGAAATCAGTAGTAATTCAGAGAAAATACTCATGAATATCATAGAATTGTGTGAGAACAAGTGTAAAAGACATCAAAATGTAAGTTTCTAGTCTAGAAAGGATGTTATACACTACAGAAATCCTTGAAATAGAGTTACTTCACAAGAAAACAGTGTTTCAACCCACTAGAATTCACTGAAAAGTATTGTTCAACTGTAAAACAGTGGAAAGACAAGTGTATATAGCTTCGCAAGTCCACAGAAGACTGTATAAAGTTGTTTCTACATGTGGTGAAGTCCCACAAGTAGAAAATAAGGCCCATTATAGGAAACAGCTAGAAATCAGTAGTAATTCAGAGAAAATACTCATGAATATCATAGAATTGTGTGAGAAGAAGTGTAAAAGACATCAAAATGTATGTTTCTAGTCTAGAAAGGATGTTATACACTACAGAAATCCTTGAAATAGAGTTACTTCACAAGAAAACAGTGTTTCAACCCACTAGAATTCACTGAAAAGTATTGTTCAACTGTAAAACAGTGGAAAGACAAGTGTATATAGCTTCGCAAGTCCACAGAAGACTGTATAAAGTTGTTTCTACATGTGGTGAAGTCCCACAAGTAGAAAATAAGGCCCATTATAGGAAACAGCTAGAAATCAGTAGTAATTCAGAGAAAATACTCATGAATATCATAGAATTGTGTGAGAACAAGTGTAAAAGACATCAAAATGTAAGTTTCTAGTCTAGAAAGGATGTTATACACTACAGAAATCCTTGAAATAGAGTTACTTCACAAGAAAACAGTGTTTCATCCCACTAGAATTCACTGAAAAGTAGTATTCAACTGTAAAACAGTTGAAAGACAAGTGTATATAGCTTCTCAAGTTCAGGGAAGAGTGTATAAAGTTGTTTCTACATGTGGTGAAGTCCCACAAGTAGAAAATAAGGCCCATTATAGGAAACAGCTAGAAATCAGTAGTCATTCAGAGCAAATACTAATGAATATCACATAATAGAGAGAGAACAAGTGTAAAAGACATCAAAATGTAAGTCTCTAGTCTATAAAGGATGTTGTACACTGCAGAAATCCTTGAAATAGAGTTAGCTCACATGAAACCAGTGTTTCAAACCACCAGAATGCTCGGAAAAGTAGTATTTAACTGTAAAACAGTTGAAAGACAAGTTTATATAGCTTCGCAAGTCCACAGAAGACTGTATAAAGTTGTTTCTACATGTGGTGAACTCCCAGAAGTAGAGCAGAAGGCCCATTATAGGAAACAGCTAGAAATCAGTAGTAATTCAGAGGAAATACTAATGAATATCATAGAATTGTGTGAGAACAAATGTAAAAGACATCAAAATGTAAGTTTCTAGTCTAGAAAGGATGTTATACACTACAGAAATCCTTGAAATAGAGTTACTTCACAAGAAAACAGTGTTTCAACCCACTAGAATTCACTGAAAAGTAGTATTCAACTGTAAAACAGTTGAAAGACAAGTGTATATAGCTTCTCAAGATCAGAAAAGAGTGTATAAAGTTGTTTCTACATGTGGTGAAGTCCCACAAGTAGAAAATAAGGCCCATTATAGGAAACAGCTAGAAATCAGTAGTAATTCAGAGAAAATACTCATGAATATCATAGAATTGTGTGAGAAGAAGTGTAAAAGACATCAAAATGTATGTTTCTAGTCTAGAAAGGATGTTATACACTACAGAAATCCTTGAAATAGAGTTACTTCACAAGAAAACAGTGTTTCAACCCACTAGAATTCACTGAAAAGTATTGTTCAACTGTAAAACAGTGGAAAGACAAGTGTATATAGCTTCGCAAGTCCACAGAAGACTGTATAAAGTTGTTTCTACATGTGGTGAAGTCCCACAAGTAGAAAATAAGGACCATTATAGGAAACAGCTAGAAATCAGTAGTAATTCAGAGAAAATACTCATGAATATCATAGAATTGTGTGAGAACAAGTGTAAAAGACATCAAAATGTAAGTTTCTAGTCTAGAAAGGATGTTATACACTACAGAAATCCTTGAAATAGAGTTACTTCACAAGAAAACAGTGTTTCATCCCACTAGAATTCACTGAAAAGTAGTATTCAACTGTAAAACAGTTGAAAGACAAGTGTATATAGCTTCTCAAGTTCAGGGAAGAGTGTATAAAGTTGTTTCTACATGTGGTGAAGTCCCACAAGTAGAAAATAAGGCCCATTATAGGAAACAGCTAGAAATCAGTAGTCATTCAGAGCAAATACTAATGAATATCACATAATAGAGAGAGAACAAGTGTAAAAGACATCAAAATGTAAGTCTCTAGTCTATAAAGGATGTTGTACACTGCAGAAATCCTTGAAATAGAGTTTGCTCACATGAAACCAGTGTTTCAAACCACCAGAATGCTCGGAAAAGTAGTATTTAACTGTAAAACAGTTGAAAGACAAGTTTATATAGCTTCGCAAGTCCACAGAAGACTGTATAAAGTTGTTTCTACATGTGGTGAACTCCCAGAAGTAGAGCAGAAGGCCCATTATAGGAAACAGCTAGAAATCAGTAGTAATTCAGAGGAAATACTAATGAATATCATAGAATTGTGTGAGAACAAGTGTAAAAGACATCAAAATGTACGTTTCTAGTCTAGAAAGGATGTTATACACTACAGAAATCCTTGAAATAGAGTTACTTCACAAGAAAACAGTGTTTCAACCCACTAGAATTCACTGAAAAGTATTGTTCAACTGTAAAACAGTGGAAAGACAAGTGTATATAGCTTCGCAAGTCCACAGAAGACTGTATAAAGTTGTTTCTACATGTGGTGAAGTCCAACAAGTAGAAAATAAGGCCCATTATAGGAAACAGCTAGAAATCAGTAGTAATTCAGAGAAAATACTCATGAATATCATAGAATTGTGTGAGAACAAGTGTAAAAGACATCAAAATGTAAGTTTCTAGTCTAGAAAGGATGTTATACACTACAGAAATCCTTGAAATAGAGTTACTTCACAAGAAAACAGTGTTTCAACCCACTAGAATTCACTGAAAAGTATTGTTCAACTGTAAAACAGTGGAAAGACAAGTGTATATAGCTTCGCAAGTCCACAGAAGACTGTATAAAGTTGTTTCTACATGTGGTGAAGTCCCACAAGTAGAAAATAAGGCCCATTATAGGAAACAGCTAGAAATCAGTAGTAATTCAGAGAAAATACTCATGAATATCATAGAATTGTGTGAGAAGAAGTGTAAAAGACATCAAAATGTATGTTTCTAGTCTAGAAAGGATGTTATACACTACAGAAATCCTTGAAATAGAGTTACTTCACAAGAAAACAGTGTTTCAACCCACTAGAATTCACTGAAAAGTATTGTTCAACTGTAAAACAGTGGAAAGACAAGTGTATATAGCTTCGCAAGTCCACAGAAGACTGTATAAAGTTGTTTCTACATGTGGTGAAGTCCCACAAGTAGAAAATAAGGCCCATTATAGGAAACAGCTAGAAATCAGTAGTAATTCAGAGAAAATACTCATGAATATCATAGAATTGTGTGAGAACAAGTGTAAAAGACATCAAAATGTAAGTTTCTAGTCTAGAAAGGATGTTATACACTACAGAAATCCTTGAAATAGAGTTACTTCACAAGAAAACAGTGTTTCATCCCACTAGAATTCACTGAAAAGTAGTATTCAACTGTAAAACAGTTGAAAGACAAGTGTATATAGCTTCTCAAGTTCAGGGAAGAGTGTATAAAGTTGTTTCTACATGTGGTGAAGTCCCACAAGTAGAAAATAAGGCCCATTATAGGAAACAGCTAGAAATCAGTAGTCATTCAGAGCAAATACTAATGAATATCACATAATAGAGAGAGAACAAGTGTAAAAGACATCAAAATGTAAGTCTCTAGTCTATAAAGGATGTTGTACACTGCAGAAATCCTTGAAATAGAGTTAGCTCACATGAAACCAGTGTTTCAAACCACCAGAATGCTCGGAAAAGTAGTATTTAACTGTAAAACAGTTGAAAGACAAGTTTATATAGCTTCGCAAGTCCACAGAAGACTGTATAAAGTTGTTTCTACATGTGGTGAACTCCCAGAAGTAGAGCAGAAGGCCCATTATAGGAAACAGCTAGAAATCAGTAGTAATTCAGAGGAAATACTAATGAATATCATAGAATTGTGTGAGAACAAATGTAAAAGACATCAAAATGTAAGTTTCTAGTCTAGAAAGGATGTTATACACTACAGAAATCCTTGAAATAGAGTTACTTCACAAGAAAACAGTGTTTCAACCCACTAGAATTCACTGAAAAGTAGTATTCAACTGTAAAACAGTTGAAAGACAAGTGTATATAGCTTCTCAAGATCAGAAAAGAGTGTATAAAGTTGTTTCTACATGTGGTGAAGTCCCACAAGTAGAAAAGAAGGCCCATTATAGGAAACAGCTAGAAATCAGTAGTCATTCAGAGCCAATACTAATGAATATCACAGAATAGAGAGAGAACAAGAGTAAAAGACATCAAAATGTAAGTCTCTAGTCTATAAAGGATGTTGTACACTGCAGAAATCCTTGAAATAGAGTTAGCTCACATGAAACCAGTGTTTCAAACCACCAGAATGCTCGGAAAAGTAGTATTTAACTGTAAAACAGTTGAAAGACAAGTTTATATAGCTTCGCATGTCCACAGAAGACTGTATAAAGTTGTTTCTACATGTGGTGAACTCCCAGAAGTAGAGCAGAAGGCCCATTATAGGAAACAGCTAGAAATCAGTAGTAATTCAGAGGAAATACTAATGAATATCATAGAATTGTGTGAGAACAAATGTAAAAGACATCAAAATGTAAGTTTCTAGTCTAGAAAGGATGTTATACACTACAGAAATCCTTGAAATAGAGTTACTTCACAAGAAAACAGTGTTTCAACCCACTAGAATTCACTGAAAAGTAGTATTCAACTGTAAAACAGTTGAAAGACAAGTGTATATAGCTTCTCAAGATCAGAAAAGAGTGTATAAAGTTGTTTCTACATGTGGTGAAGTCCCACAAGTAGAAAAGAAGGCCCATTATAGGAAACAGCTAGAAATCAGTAGTCATTCAGAGCCAATACTAATGAATATCACAGAATAGAGAGAGAACAAGAGTAAAAGACATCAAAATGTAAGTCTCTAGTCTAGAAAGGATGTTGTACACTGCAGAAATCCTTGATATAGAGTTAGTTCACATGAAACCAGTGTTTCAAACCACCAGAATGCACTGAAAAGTAGTATTTAACTGTAAAACAGTTGAAAGACAAGTTTATATAGCTTCGCAAGTCCACAGAAGACTGTATAAAGTTGTTTCTACATGTGGTGAAGTCCCACAAGTAGAGCAGAAGGCCCATTATAGGAAACAGCTAGAAATCAGTAGTAATTCAGAGGAAATACTAATGAATATCATAGAATTGTGTGAGAACAAGTGTAAAAGACATCAAAATGTAAGTTTCTAGTCTAGAAAGGATGTTATACACTACAGAAATCCTTGAAATAGAGTTACTTCACAAGAAAACAGTGTTTCAACCCAATAGAATTCACTGAAAAGTATTGTTCAACTGTAAAACAGTGGAAAGACAAGTGTATATAGCTTCTCAAGTCCACAGAAGACTGTATAAAGTTGTTTCTACATGTGGTGAAGTCCAACAAGTAGAAAATAAGACCCATTATAGGAAACAGCTAGAAATCAGTAGTAATTCAGAGAAAATACTCATGAATATCATAGAATTGTGTGAGAACAAGTGTAAAAGACATCAAAATGTAAGTTTCTAGTCTAGAAAGGATGTTATGCACTACAGAAATCCTTGAAATAGAGTTACTTCACAAGAAAACAGTGTTTCAACCCACTAGAATTCAGTGAAAAGTATTGTTCAACTGTAAAACAGTGGAAAGACAAGTGTATATAGCTTCGCAAGTCCACAGAAGACTGTATAAAGTTGTTTCTAGATGTGGTGAAGTCCAACAAGTAGAAAATAAGGCCCATTATAGGAAACAGCTAGAAATCAGTAGTAATTCAGAGGAAATACTAATGAATATCATAGAATTGTGTGAGAACAAATGTAAAAGACATCAAAATGTAAGTTTCTAGTCTAGAAAGGATGTTATACACTACAGAAATCCTTGAAATAGAGTTACTTCACAAGAAAACAGTGTTTCAACCCACTAGAATTCACTGAAAAGTAGTATTCAACTGTAAAACAGTTGAAAGACAAGTGTATATAGCTTCTCAAGTTCAGGGAAGAGTGTATAAAGTTGTTTCTACATGTGGTGAAGTCCCACAAGTAGAAAATAAGGCCCATTATAGGAAACAGCTAGAAATCAGTATTCATTCAGAGCAAATACTAATGAATATCACATAATAGAGAGAGAACAAGTGTAAAAGACATCAAAATGTAAGTGTCTAGTCTATAAAGGATGTTGTACACTGCAGAAATCCTTGAAATAGAGTTAGCTCACATGAAACCAGTGTTTCAAACCACCAGAATGCTCGGAAAAGTAGTATTTAACTGTAAAACAGTTGAAAGACAAGTTTATATAGCTTTGCAAGTCCACAGAAGACTGTATAAAGTTGTTTCTACATGTGGTGAACTCCCAGAAGTAGAGCAGAAGGCCCATTATAGGAAACAGCTAGAAATCAGTAGTAATTCAGAGGAAATACTAATGAATATCATAGAATTGTGTGAGAACAAATGTAAAAGACATCAAAATGTAAGTTTCTAGTCTAGAAAGGATGTTATACACTACAGAAATCCTTGAAATAGAGTTACTTCACAAGAAAACAGTGTTTCAACCCACTAGAATTCACTGAAAAGTAGTATTCAACTGTAAAACAGTTGAAAGACAAGTGTATATAGCTTCTCAAGATCAGAAAAGAGTGTATAAAGTTGTTTCTACATGTGGTGAAGTCCCACAAGTAGAAAAGAAGGCCCATTATAGGAAACAGCTAGAAATCAGTAGTCATTCAGAGCCAATACTAATGAATATCACAGAATAGAGAGAGAACAAGAGTAAAAGACATCAAAATGTAAGTCTCTAGTCTAGAAAGGATGTTGTACACTGCAGAAATCCTTGAAATAGAGTTAGTTCACATGAAACCAGTGTTTCAAACCACCAGAATGCACTGAAAAGTAGTATTTAACTGTAAAACAGTTGAAAGACAAGTTTATATAGCTTCGCAAGTCCACAGAAGACTGTATAAAGTTGTTTCTACATGTGGTGAAGTCCCACAAGTAGAGCAGAAGGCCCATTATAGGAAACAGCTAGAAATCAGTAGTAATTCAGAGGAAATACTAATGAATATCATAGAATTGTGTGAGAACAAGTGTAAAAGACATCAAAATGTAAGTTTCTAGTCTAGAAAGGATGTTATACACTACAGAAATCCTTGAAATAGAGTTACTTCACAAGAAAACAGTGTTTCAACCCAATAGAATTCACTGAAAAGTATTGTTCAACTGTAAAACAGTGGAAAGACAAGTGTATATAGCTTCTCAAGTCCACAGAAGACTGTATAAAGTTGTTTCTACATGTGGTGAAGTCCAACAAGTAGAAAATAAGACCCATTATAGGAAACAGCTAGAAATCAGTAGTAATTCAGAGAAAATACTCATGAATATCATAGAATTGTGTGAGAACAAGTGTAAAAGACATCAAAATGTAAGTTTCTAGTCTAGAAAGGATGTTATGCACTACAGAAATCCTTGAAATAGAGTTACTTCACAAGAAAACAGTGTTTCAACCCACTAGAATTCAGTGAAAAGTATTGTTCAACTGTAAAACAGTGGAAAGACAAGTGTATATAGCTTCGCAAGTCCACAGAAGACTGTATAAAGTTGTTTCTAGATGTGGTGAAGTCCAACAAGTAGAAAATAAGGCCCATTATAGGAAACAGCTAGAAATCAGTAGTAATTCAGAGGAAATACTAATGAATATCATAGAATTGTGTGAGAACAAATGTAAAAGACATCAAAATGTAAGTTTCTAGTCTAGAAAGGATGTTATACACTACAGAAGTCCTTGAAATAGAGTTACTTCACAAGAAAACAGTGTTTCAACCCACTAGAATTCACTGAAAAGTAGTATTCAACTGTAAAACAGTTGAAAGACAAGTGTATATAGCTTCTCAAGTTCAGGGAAGAGTGTATAAAGTTGTTTCTACATGTGGTGAAGTCCCACAAGTAGAAAATAAGGCCCATTATAGGAAACAGCTAGAAATCAGTATTCATTCAGAGCAAATACTAATGAATATCACATAATAGAGAGAGAACAAGTGTAAAAGACATCAAATGTAAGTGTCTAGTCTATAAAGGATGTTGTACACTGCAGAAATCCTTGAAATAGAGTTAGCTCACATGAAACCAGTGTTTCAAACCACCAGAATGCTCGGAAAAGTAGTATTTAACTGTAAAACAGTTGAATGACAAGTTTATATAGCTTCGCAAGTCCACAGAAGACTGTATAAAGTTGTTTCTACATGTGGTGAACTCCCAGAAGTAGAGCAGAAGGCCCATTATAGGAAACAGCTAGAAATCAGTAGTAATTCAGAGGAAATACTAATGAATATCATAGAATTGTGTGAGAACAAATGTAAAAGACATCAAAATGTAAGTTTCTAGTCTAGAAAGGATGTTATACACTACAGAAATCCTTGAAATAGAGTTACTTCACAAGAAAACAGTGTTTCAACCCACTAGAATTCACTGAAAAGTAGTATTCAACTGTAAAACAGTTGAAAGACAAGTGTATATAGCTTCTCAAGATCAGAAAAGAGTGTATAAAGTTGTTTCTACATGTGGTGAAGTCCCACAAGTAGAAAAGAAGGCCCATTATAGGAAACAGCTAGAAATCAGTAGTCATTCAGAGCCAATACTAATGAATATCACAGAATAGAGAGAGAACAAGAGTAAAAGACACCAAAATGTAAGTCTCTAGTCTAGAATGGATGTTGTACACTGCAGAAATCCTTGAAATAGAGTTAGTTCACATGAAACCAGTGTTTCAAACCACCAGAATGCACTGAAAAGTAGTGTTTAACTGTAAAACAGTTGAAAGACAAGTTTATATAGCTTCGCAAGTCCACAGAAGACTGTATAAAGTTGTTTCTACATGTGGTGAAGTCCCACAAGTAGAGCAGAAGGCCCATTATAGGAAACAGCTAGAAATCAGTAGTAATTCAGAGGAAATACTAATGAATATGATAGAATTGTGTGAGAACAAGTGTAAAAGACATCAAAATGTACGTTTCTAGTCTAGAAAGGATGTTATACACTACAGAAATCCTTGAAATAGAGTTACTTCACAAGAAAACAGTGTTTCAACCCACTAGAATTCACTGAAAAGTATTGTTCAACTGTAAAACAGTGGAAAGACAAGTGTATATAGCTTCGCAAGTCCACAGAAGACTGTATAAAGTTGTTTCTACATGTGGTGAAGTCCCACAAGTAGAAAATAAGACCCATTATAGGAAACAGCTAGAAATCAGTAGTAATTCAGAGAAAATACTCATGAATATCATAGAATTGTGTGAGAACAAGTGTAAAAGACATCAAAATGTAAGTTTCTAGTCTAGAAAGGATGTTATACACTACAGAAATCCTTGAAATAGAGTTACTTCACAAGAAAACAGTGTTTCAACCCACTAGAATTCAGTGAAAAGTATTGTTCAACTGTAAAACAGTGGAAAGACAAGTGTATATAGCTTCGCAAGTCCACAGAAGACTGTATAAAGTTGTTTCTACATGTGGTGAAGTCCAACATGTAGAAAATAAGGCCCATTATAGGAAACAGCTAGAAATCAGTAGTAATTCAGAGAAAATACTCATGAATATCATAGAATTGTGTGAGAACAAGTGTAAAAGACATCAAAATGTAAGTTTCTAGTCTAGAAAGGATGTTATACACTACAGAAATCCTTGAAATAGAGTTACTTCACAAGAAAACAGTGTTTCAACCCACTAGAATTCACTGAAAAGTATTGTTCAACTGTAAAACAGTGGAAAGACAAGTGTATATAGCTTCGCAAGTCCACAGAAGACTGTATAAAGTTGTTTCTACATGTGGTGAAGTCCCACAAGTAGAAAATAAGGCCCATTATAGGAAACAGCTAGAAATCAGTAGTAATTCAGAGAAAATACTCATGAATATCATAGAATTGTGTGAGAACAAGTGTAAAAGACATCAAAATGTAAGTTTCTAGTCTAGAAAGGATGTTATACACTACAGAAATCCTTGAAATAGAGTTACTTCACAAGAAAACAGTGTTTCATCCCACTAGAATTCACTGAAAAGTAGTATTCAACTGTAAAACAGTTGAAAGACAAGTGTATATAGCTTCTCCAGTTCAGGGAAGAGTGTATAAAGTTGTTTCTACATGTGGTGAAGTCCCACAAGTAGAAAATAAGGCCCATTATAGGAAACAGCTAGAAATCAGTATTCATTCAGAGCAAATACTAATGAATATCACATAATAGAGAGAGAACAAGTGTAAAAGACATCAAAATGTAAGTGTCTAGTCTATAAAGGATGTTGTACACTGCAGAAATCCTTGAAATAGAGTTAGCTCACATGAAACCAGTGTTTCAAACCACCAGAATGCTCGGAAAAGTAGTATTTAACTGTAAAACAGTTGAAAGACAAGTTTATATAGCTTCGCAAGTCCACAGAAGACTGTATAAAGTTGTTTCTACATGAGGTGAAGTCCCACAAGTAGAGCAGAAGGCCCATTATAGGAAACAGCTAGAAATCAGTAGTAATTCAGAGGAAATACTAATGAATATGATAGAATTGTGTGAGAACAAGTGTAAAAGACATCAAAATGTACGTTTCTAGTCTAGAAAGGATGTTATACACTACAGAAATCCTTGAAATAGAGTTACTTCACAAGAAAACAGTGTTTCAACCCACTAGAATTCACTGAAAAGTATTGTTCAACTGTAAAACAGTGGAAAGACAAGTGTATATAGCTTCGCAAGTCCACAGAAGACTGTATAAAGTTGTTTCTACATGTGGTGAAGTCCCACAAGTAGAAAATAAGACCCATTATAGGAAACAGCTAGAAATCAGTAGTAATTCAGAGAAAATACTCATGAATATCATAGAATTGTGTGAGAACAAGTGTAAAAGACATCAAAATGTAAGTTTCTAGTCTAGAAAGGATGTTATGCACTACAGAAATCCTTGAAATAGAGTTACTTCACAAGAAAACAGTGTTTCAACCCACTAGAATTCAGTGAAAAGTATTGTTCAACTGTAAAACAGTGGAAAGACAAGTGTATATAGCTTCGCAAGTCCACAGAAGACTGTATAAAGTTGTTTCTAGATGTGGTGAAGTCCAACAAGTAGAAAATAAGGCCCATTATAGGAAACAGCTAGAAATCAGTAGTAATTCAGAGGAAATACTAATGAATATCATAGAATTGTGTGAGAACAAATGTAAAAGACATCAAAATGTAAGTTTCTAGTCTAGAAAGGATGTTATACACTACAGAAGTCCTTGAAATAGAGTTACTTCACAAGAAAACAGTGTTTCAACCCACTAGAATTCACTGAAAAGTAGTATTCAACTGTAAAACAGTTGAAAGACAAGTGTATATAGCTTCTCAAGTTCAGGGAAGAGTGTATAAAGTTGTTTCTACATGTGGTGAAGTCCCACAAGTAGAAAATAAGGCCCATTATAGGAAACAGCTAGAAATCAGTATTCATTCAGAGCAAATACTAATGAATATCACATAATAGAGAGAGAACAAGTGTAAAAGACATCAAAATGTAAGTGTCTAGTCTATAAAGGATGTTGTACACTGCAGAAATCCTTGAAATAGAGTTAGCTCACATGAAACCAGTGTTTCAAACCACCAGAATGCTCGGAAAAGTAGTATTTAACTGTAAAACAGTTGAAAGACAAGTTTATATAGCTTCGCAAGTCCACAGAAGACTGTATAAAGTTGTTTCTACATGTGGTGAACTCCCAGAAGTAGAGCAGAAGGCCCATTATAGGAAACAGCTAGAAATCAGTAGTAATTCAGAGGAAATACTAATGAATATCATAGAATTGTGTGAGAACAAATGTAAAAGACATCAAAATGTAAGTTTCTAGTCTAGAAAGGATGTTATACACTACAGAAATCCTTGAAATAGAGTTACTTCACAAGAAAACAGTGTTTCAACCCACTAGAATTCACTGAAAAGTAGTATTCAACTGTAAAACAGTTGAAAGACAAGTGTATATAGCTTCTCAAGATCAGAAAAGAGTGTATAAAGTTGTTTCTACATGTGGTGAAGTCCCACAAGTAGAAAAGAAGGCCCATTATAGGAAACAGCTAGAAATCAGTAGTCATTCAGAGCCAATACTAATGAATATCACAGAATAGAGAGAGAACAAGAGTAAAAGACACCAAAATGTAAGTCTCTAGTCTAGAATGGATGTTGTACACTGCAGAAATCCTTGAAATAGAGTTAGTTCACATGAAACCAGTGTTTCAAACCACCAGAATGCACTGAAAAGTAGTGTTTAACTGTAAAACAGTTGAAAGACAAGTTTATATAGCTTCGCAAGTCCACAGAAGACTGTATAAAGTTGTTTCTACATGTGGTGAAGTCCCACAAGTAGAGCAGAAGGCCCATTATAGGAAACAGCTAGAAATCAGTAGTAATTCAGAGGAAATACTAATGAATATGATAGAATTGTGTGAGAACAAGTGTAAAAGACATCAAAATGTACGTTTCTAGTCTAGAAAGGATGTTATACACTACAGAAATCCTTGAAATAGAGTTACTTCACAAGAAAACAGTGTTTCAACCCACTAGAATTCACTGAAAAGTATTGTTCAACTGTAAAACAGTGGAAAGACAAGTGTATATAGCTTCGCAAGTCCACAGAAGACTGTATAAAGTTGTTTCTACATGTGGTGAAGTCCCACAAGTAGAAAATAAGACCCATTATAGGAAACAGCTAGAAATCAGTAGTAATTCAGAGAAAATACTCATGAATATCATAGAATTGTGTGAGAACAAGTGTAAAAGACATCAAAATGTAAGTTTCTAGTCTAGAAAGGATGTTATACACTACAGAAATCCTTGAAATAGAGTTACTTCACAAGAAAACAGTGTTTCAACCCACTAGAATTCAGTGAAAAGTATTGTTCAACTGTAAAACAGTGGAAAGACAAGTGTATATAGCTTCGCAAGTCCACAGAAGACTGTATAAAGTTGTTTCTACATGTGGTGAAGTCCAACATGTAGAAAATAAGGCCCATTATAGGAAACAGCTAGAAATCAGTAGTAATTCAGAGAAAATACTCATGAATATCATAGAATTGTGTGAGAACAAGTGTAAAAGACATCAAAATGTAAGTTTCTAGTCTAGAAAGGATGTTATACACTACAGAAATCCTTGAAATAGAGTTACTTCACAAGAAAACAGTGTTTCAACCCACTAGAATTCACTGAAAAGTATTGTTCAACTGTAAAACAGTGGAAAGACAAGTGTATATAGCTTCGCAAGTCCACAGAAGACTGTATAAAGTTGTTTCTACATGTGGTGAAGTCCCACAAGTAGAAAATAAGGCCCATTATAGGAAACAGCTAGAAATCAGTAGTAATTCAGAGAAAATACTCATGAATATCATAGAATTGTGTGAGAACAAGTGTAAAAGACATCAAAATGTAAGTTTCTAGTCTAGAAAGGATGTTATACACTACAGAAATCCTTGAAATAGAGTTACTTCACAAGAAAACAGTGTTTCATCCCACTAGAATTCACTGAAAAGTAGTATTCAACTGTAAAACAGTTGAAAGACAAGTGTATATAGCTTCTCCAGTTCAGGGAAGAGTGTATAAAGTTGTTTCTACATGTGGTGAAGTCCCACAAGTAGAAAATAAGGCCCATTATAGGAAACAGCTAGAAATCAGTATTCATTCAGAGCAAATACTAATGAATATCACATAATAGAGAGAGAACAAGTGTAAAAGACATCAAAATGTAAGTGTCTAGTCTATAAAGGATGTTGTACACTGCAGAAATCCTTGAAATAGAGTTAGCTCACATGAAACCAGTGTTTCAAACCACCAGAATGCTCGGAAAAGTAGTATTTAACTGTAAAACAGTTGAAAGACAAGTTTATATAGCTTCGCAAGTCCACAGAAGACTGTATAAAGTTGTTTCTACATGAGGTGAAGTCCCACAAGTAGAGCAGAAGGCCCATTATAGGAAACAGCTAGAAATCAGTAGTAATTCAGAGGAAATACTAATGAATATGATAGAATTGTGTGAGAACAAGTGTAAAAGACATCAAAATGTACGTTTCTAGTCTAGAAAGGATGTTATACACTACAGAAATCCTTGAAATAGAGTTACTTCACAAGAAAACAGTGTTTCAACCCACTAGAATTCACTGAAAAGTATTGTTCAACTGTAAAACAGTGGAAAGACAAGTGTATATAGCTTCGCAAGTCCACAGAAGACTGTATAAAGTTGTTTCTACATGTGGTGAAGTCCCACAAGTAGAAAATAAGACCCATTATAGGAAACAGCTAGAAATCAGTAGTAATTCAGAGAAAATACTCATGAATATCATAGAATTGTGTGAGAACAAGTGTAAAAGACATCAAAATGTAAGTTTCTAGTCTAGAAAGGATGTTATACACTACAGAAATCCTTGAAATAGAGTTACTTCACAAGAAAACAGTGTTTCAACCCACTAGAATTCAGTGAAAAGTATTGTTCAACTGTAAAACAGTGGAAAGACAAGTGTATATAGCTTCGCAAGTCCACAGAAGACTGTATAAAGTTGTTTCTACATGTGGTGAAGTCCCACAAGTAGAAAATAAGGCCCATTATAGGAAACAGCTAGAAATCAGTATTCATTCAGAGCAAATACTAATGAATATCACATAATAGAGAGAGAACAAGTGTAAAAGACATCAAAATGTAAGTGTCTAGTCTATAAAGGATGTTGTACACTGCAGAAATCCTTGAAATAGAGTTAGCTCACATGAAACCAGTGTTTCAAACCACCAGAATGCTCGGAAAAGTAGTATTTAACTGTAAAACAGTTGAAAGACAAGTTTATATAGCTTCGCAAGTCCACAGAAGACTGTATAAAGTTGTTTCTACATGTGGTGAACTCCCAGAAGTAGAGCAGAAGGCCCATTATAGGAAACAGCTAGAAATCAGTAGTAATTCAGAGGAAATACTAATGAATATCATAGAATTGTGTGAGAACAAATGTAAAAGACATCAAAATGTAAGTTTCTAGTCTAGAAAGGATGTTATACACTACAGAAATCCTTGAAATAGAGTTACTTCACAAGAAAACAGTGTTTCAACCCACTAGAATTCACTGAAAAGTAGTATTCAACTGTAAAACAGTTGAAAGACAAGTGTATATTGCTTCTCAAGATCAGAAAAGAGTGTATAAAGTTGTTTCTACATGTGGTGAAGTCCCACAAGTAGAAAAGAAGGCCCATTATAGGAAACAGCTAGAAATCAGTAGTCATTCAGAGCCAATACTAATGAATATCACAGAATAGAGAGAGAACAAGAGTAAAAGACACCAAAATGTAAGTCTCTAGTCTAGAATGGATGTTGTACACTGCAGAAATCCTTGAAATAGAGTTAGTTCACATGAAACCAGTGTTTCAAACCACCAGAATGCACTGAAAAGTAGTGTTTAACTGTAAAACAGTTGAAAGACAAGTTTATATAGCTTCGCAAGTCCACAGAAGACTGTATAAAGTTGTTTCTACATGTGGTGAAGTCCCACAAGTAGAGCAGAAGGCCCATTATAGGAAACAGCTAGAAATCAGTAGTAATTCAGAGGAAATACTAATGAATATGATAGAATTGTGTGAGAACAAGTGTAAAAGACATCAAAATGTACGTTTCTAGTCTAGAAAGGATGTTATACACTACAGAAATCCTTGAAATAGAGTTACTTCACAAGAAAACAGTGTTTCAACCCACTAGAATTCACTGAAAAGTATTGTTCAACTGTAAAACAGTGGAAAGACAAGTGTATATAGCTTCGCAAGTCCACAGAAGACTGTATAAAGTTGTTTCTACATGTGGTGAAGTCCCACAAGTAGAAAATAAGACCCATTATAGGAAACAGCTAGAAATCAGTAGTAATTCAGAGAAAATACTCATGAATATCATAGAATTGTGTGAGAACAAGTGTAAAAGACATCAAAATGTAAGTTTCTAGTCTAGAAAGGATGTTATACACTACAGAAATCCTTGAAATAGAGTTACTTCACAAGAAAACAGTGTTTCAACCCACTAGAATTCAGTGAAAAGTATTGTTCAACTGTAAAACAGTGGAAAGACAAGTGTATATAGCTTCGCAAGTCCACAGAAGACTGTATAAAGTTGTTTCTACATGTGGTGAAGTCCAACATGTAGAAAATAAGGCCCATTATAGGAAACAGCTAGAAATCAGTAGTAATTCAGAGAAAATACTCATGAATATCATAGAATTGTGTGAGAACAAGTGTAAAAGACATCAAAATGTAAGTTTCTAGTCTAGAAAGGATGTTATACACTACAGAAATCCTTGAAATAGAGTTACTTCACAAGAAAACAGTGTTTCAACCCACTAGAATTCACTGAAAAGTATTGTTCAACTGTAAAACAGTGGAAAGACAAGTGTATATAGCTTCGCAAGTCCACAGAAGACTGTATAAAGTTGTTTCTACATGTGGTGAAGTCCCACAAGTAGAAAATAAGGCCCATTATAGGAAACAGCTAGAAATCAGTAGTAATTCAGAGAAAATACTCATGAATATCATAGAATTGTGTGAGAACAAGTGTAAAAGACATCAAAATGTAAGTTTCTAGTCTAGAAAGGATGTTATACACTACAGAAATCCTTGAAATAGAGTTACTTCACAAGAAAACAGTGTTTCATCCCACTAGAATTCACTGAAAAGTAGTATTCAACTGTAAAACAGTTGAAAGACAAGTGTATATAGCTTCTCCAGTTCAGGGAAGAGTGTATAAAGTTGTTTCTACATGTGGTGAAGTCCCACAAGTAGAAAATAAGGCCCATTATAGGAAACAGCTAGAAATCAGTATTCATTCAGAGCAAATACTAATGAATATCACATAATAGAGAGAGAACAAGTGTAAAAGACATCAAAATGTAAGTGTCTAGTCTATAAAGGATGTTGTACACTGCAGAAATCCTTGAAATAGAGTTAGCTCACATGAAACCAGTGTTTCAAACCACCAGAATGCTCGGAAAAGTAGTATTTAACTGTAAAACAGTTGAAAGACAAGTTTATATAGCTTCGCAAGTCCACAGAAGACTGTATAAAGTTGTTTCTACATGAGGTGAAGTCCCACAAGTAGAGCAGAAGGCCCATTATAGGAAACAGCTAGAAATCAGTAGTAATTCAGAGGAAATACTAATGAATATGATAGAATTGTGTGAGAACAAGTGTAAAAGACATCAAAATGTACGTTTCTAGTCTAGAAAGGATGTTATACACTACAGAAATCCTTGAAATAGAGTTACTTCACAAGAAAACAGTGTTTCAACCCACTAGAATTCACTGAAAAGTATTGTTCAACTGTAAAACAGTGGAAAGACAAGTGTATATAGCTTCGCAAGTCCACAGAAGACTGTATAAAGTTGTTTCTACATGTGGTGAAGTCCCACAAGTAGAAAATAAGACCCATTATAGGAAACAGCTAGAAATCAGTAGTAATTCAGAGAAAATACTCATGAATATCATAGAATTGTGTGAGAACAAGTGTAAAAGACATCAAAATGTAAGTTTCTAGTCTAGAAAGGATGTTATACACTACAGAAATCCTTGAAATAGAGTTACTTCACAAGAAAACAGTGTTTCAACCCACTAGAATTCAGTGAAAAGTATTGTTCAACTGTAAAACAGTGGAAAGACAAGTGTATATAGCTTCGCAAGTCCACAGAAGACTGTATAAAGTTGTTTCTACATGTGGTGAAGTCCAACAAGTAGAAAATAAGGCCCATTATAGGAAACAGCTAGAAATCAGTAGTAATTCAGAGAAAATACTCATGAATATCATAGAATTGTGTGAGAACAAGTGTAAAAGACATCAAAATGTAAGTTTCTAGTCTAGAAAGGATGTTATACACTACAGAAATCCTTGAAATAGAGTTACTTCACAAGAAAACAGTGTTTCAACCCACTAGAATTCACTGAAAAGTATTGTTCAACTGTAAAACAGTGGAAAGACAAGTGTATATAGCTTCGCAAGTCCACAGAAGACTGTATAAAGTTGTTTCTACATGTGGTGAAGTCCCACAAGTAGAAAATAAGGCCCATTATAGGAAACAGCTAGAAATCAGTAGTAATTCAGAGAAAATACTCATGAATATCATAGAATTGTGTGAGAACAAGTGTAAAAGACATCCAAATGTAAGTTTCTAGTCTAGAAAGGATGTTATACACTACAGAAATCCTTGAAATAGAGTTACTTCACAAGAAAACAGTGTTTCATCCCACTAGAATTCACTGAAAAGTAGTATTCAACTGTAAAACAGTTGAAAGACAAGTGTATATAGCTTCTCCAGTTCAGGGAAGAGTGTATAAAGTTGTTTCTACATGTGGTGAAGTCCCACAAGTAGAAAATAAGGCCCATTATAGGAAACAGCTAGAAATCAGTATTCATTCAGAGCAAATACTAATGAATATCACATAATAGAGAGAGAACAAGTGTAAAAGACATCAAAATGTAAGTGTCTAGTCTATAAAGGATGTTGTACACTGCAGAAATCCTTGAAATAGAGTTAGCTCACATGAAACCAGTGTTTCAAACCACCAGAATGCTCGGAAAAGTAGTATTTAACTGTAAAACAGTTGAAAGACAAGTTTATATAGCTTCGCAAGTCCACAGAAGACTGTATAAAGTTGTTTCTACATGTGGTGAAGTCCCACAAGTAGAGCAGAAGGCCCATTATAGGAAACAGCTAGAAATCAGTAGTAATTCAGAGGAAATACTAATGAATATCATAGAATTGTGTGAGAACAAGTGTAAAAGACATCAAAATGTACGTTTCTAGTCTAGAAAAGATGTTATACACTACAGAAATCCTTGAAATAGAGTTACTTCACAAGAAAACAGTGTTTCAACCCACTAGAATTCACTGAAAAGTATTGTTCAACTGTAAAACAGTGGAAAGACAAGTGTATATAGCTTCGCAAGTCCACAGAAGACTGTATAAAGTTGTTTCTACATGTGGTGAAGTCCCACAAGTAGAAAATAAGACCCATTATAGGAAACAGCTAGAAATCAGTAGTAATTCAGAGAAAATACTCATGAATATCATAGAATTGTGTGAGAACAAGTGTAAAAGACATCAAAATGTAAGTTTCTAGTCTAGAAAGGATGTTATACACTACAGAAATCCTTGAAATAGAGTTACTTCACAAGAAAACAGTGTTTCAACCCACTAGAATTCAGTGAAAAGTATTGTTCAACTGTAAAACAGTGGAAAGACAAGTGTATATAGCTTCGCAAGTCCACAGAAGACTGTATAAAGTTGTTTCTACATGTGGTGAAGTCCAACAAGTAGAAAATAAGGCCCATTATAGGAAACAGCTAGAAATCAGTAGTAATTCAGAGAAAATACTCAAGAATATCATAGAATTGTGTGAGAACAAGTGTAAAAGACATCAAAATGTAAGTTTCTAGTCTAGAAAGGATGTTATACACTACAGAAATCCTTGAAATAGAGTTACTTCACAAGAAAACAGTGTTTCAACCCACTAGAATTCACTGAAAAGTATTGTTCAACTGTAAAACAGTGGAAAGACAAGTGTATATAGCTTCGCAAGTCCACAGAAGACTTTATAAAGTTGTTTCTACATGTGGTGAAGTCCCACAAGTAGAAAAGAAGGCCCATTATAGGAAACAGCTAGAAATCAGTAGTCATTCAGAGCCAATACTAATGAATATCACAGAATAGAGAGAGAACAAGAGTAAAAGACACCAAAATGTAAGTCTCTAGTCTAGAAAGGATGTTGTACACTGCAGAAATCCTTGAAATAGAGTTAGTTCACATGAAACCAGTGTTTCAAACCACCAGAATGCACTGAAAAGTAGTATTTAACTGTAAAACAGTTGAAAGACAAGTTTATATAGCTTCGCAAGTCCACAGAAGACTGTATAAAGTTGTTTCTACATGTGGTGAAGTCCCACAAGTAGAGCAGAAGGCCCATTATAGGAAACAGCTAGAAATCAGTAGTAATTCAGAGGAAATACTAATGAATATCATAGAATTGTGTGAGAACAAGTGTAAAAGACATCAAAATGTACGTTTCTAGTCTAGAAAGGATGTTATACACTACAGAAATCCTTGAAATAGAGTTACTTCACAAGAAAACAGTGTTTCAACCCACTAGAATTCACTGAAAAGTATTGTTCAACTGTAAAACAGTGGAAAGACAAGTGTATATAGCTTCGCAAGTCCACAGAAGACTGTATAAAGTTGTTTCTACATGTGGTGAAGTCCCACAAGTAGAAAATAAGGCCCATTATAGGAAACAGCTAGAAATCAGTAGTAATTCAGAGAAAATACTCATGAATATCATAGAATTGTGTGAGAACAAGTGTAAAAGACATCAAAATGTAAGTTTCTAGTCTAGAAAGGATGTTATACACTACAGAAATCCTTGAAATAGAGTTACTTCACAAGAAAACAGTGTTTCATCCCACTAGAATTCACTGAAAAGTAGTATTCAACTGTAAAACAGTTGAAAGACAAGTGTATATAGCTTCTCAAGTTCAGGGAAGAGTGTATAAAGTTGTTTCTACATGTGGTGAAGTCCCACAAGTAGAAAATAAGGCCCATTATAGGAAACAGCTAGAAATCAGTATTCATTCAGAGCAAATACTAATGAATATCACATAATAGAGAGAGAACAAGTGTAAAAGACATCAAAATGTAAGTGTCTAGTCTATAAAGGATGTTGTACACTGCAGAAATCCTTGAAATAGAGTTAGCTCACATGAAACCAGTGTTTCAAACCACCAGAATGCTCGGAAAAGTAGTATTTAACTGTAAAACAGTTGAAAGACAAGTTTATATAGCTTCGCAAGTCCACAGAAGACTGTATAAAGTTGTTTCTACATGTGGTGAAGTCCCACAAGTAGAGCAGAAGGCCCATTATAGGAAACAGCTAGAAATCAGTAGTAATTCAGAGGAAATACTAATGAATATCATAGAATTGTGTGAGAACAAGTGTAAAAGACATCAAAATGTACGTTTCTAGTCTAGAAAGGATGTTATACACTACAGAAATCCTTGAAATAGAGTTACTTCACAAGAAAACAGTGTTTCAACCCACTAGAATTCACTGAAAAGTATTGTTCAACTGTAAAACAGTGGAAAGACAAGTGTATATAGCTTCACAAGTCCACAGAAGACTGTATAAAGTTGTTTCTACATGTGGTGAAGTCCCACAAGTAGAAAATAAGGCCCATTATAGGAAACAGATAGAAATCAGTAGTAATTCAGAGAAAATACTCATGAATATCATAGAATTGTGTGAGAACAAGTGTAAAAGACATCAAAATGTAAGTTTCTAGTCTAGAAAGGATGTTATACACTACAGAAATCCTTGAAATAGAGTTACTTCACAAGAAAACAGTGTTTCATCCCACTAGAATTCACTGAAAAGTAGTATTCAACTGTAAAACAGTTGAAAGACAAGTGTATATAGCTTCTCAAGTTCAGGGAAGAGTGTATAAAGTTGTTTCTACATGTGGTGAAGTCCCACAAGTAGAAAATAAGGCCCATTATAGGAAACAGCTAGAAATCAGTATTCATTCAGAGCAAATACTAATGAATATCACATAATAGAGAGAGAACAAGTGTAAAAGACATCAAAATGTAAGTGTCTAGTCTATAAAGGATGTTGTACACTGCAGAAATCCTTGAAATAGAGTTAGCTCACATGAAACCAGTGTTTCAAACCACCAGAATGCTCGGAAAAGTAGTATTTAACTGTAAAACAGTTGAAAGACAAGTTTATATAGCTTCGCAAGTCCACAGAAGACTGTATAAAGTTGTTTCTACATGTGGTGAAGTCCCACAAGTAGAGCAGAAGGCCCATTATAGGAAACAGCTAGAAATCAGTAGTAATTCAGAGGAAATACTAATGAATATCATAGAATTGTGTGAGAACAAGTGTAAAAGACATCAAAATGTACGTTTCTAGTCTAGAAAGGATGTTATACACTACAGAAATCCTTGAAATAGAGTTACTTCACAAGAAAACAGTGTTTCAACCCACTAGAATTCACTGAAAAGTATTGTTCAACTGTAAAACAGTGGAAAGACAAGTGTATATAGCTTCGCAAGTCCACAGAAGACTGTATAAAGTTGTTTCTACATGGGGTGAAGTCCCACAAGTAGAAAATAAGGCCCATTATAGGAAACAGCTAGAAATCAGTAGTAATTCAGAGAAAATACTCATGAATATCACATAATAGAGAGAGAACAAGTGTAAAAGACATCAAAATGTAAGTGTCTAGTCTATAAAGGATGTTGTACACTGCAGAAATCCTTGAAATAGAGTTAGCTCACATGAAACCAGTGTTTCAAACCACCAGAATGCTCGGAAAAGTAGTATTTAACTGTAAAACAGTTGAAAGACAAGTTTATATAGCTTCGCAAGTCCACAGAAGACTGTATAAAGTTGTTTCTACATGTGGTGAACTCCCAGAAGTAGAGCAGAAGGCCCATTATAGGAAACAGCTAGAAATCAGTAGTAATTCAGAGGAAATACTAATGAATATCATAGAATTGTGTGAGAACAAATGTAAAAGACATCAAAATGTAAGTTTCTAGTCTAGAAAGGATGTTATACACTACAGAAATCCTTGAAATAGAGTTACTTCACAAGAAAACAGTGTTTCAACCCACTAGAATTCACTGAAAAGTATTGTTCAACTGTAAAACAGTGGAAAGACAAGTGTATATAGCTTCGCAAGTCCACAGAAGACTGTATAAAGTTGTTTCTACATGTGGTGAAGTCCCACAAGTAGAAAATAAGGCCCATTATAGGAAACAGATAGAAATCAGTAGTAATTCAGAGAAAATACTCATGAATATCATAGAATTGTGTGAGAACAAGTGTAAAAGACATCAAAATGTAAGTTTCTAGTCTAGAAAGGATGTTATACACTACAGAAATCCTTGAAATAGAGTTACTTCACAAGAAAACAGTGTTTCATCCCAATAGAATTCACTGAAAAGTAGTATTCAACTGTAAAACAGTTGAAAGACAAGTGTATATAGCTTCTCAAGTTCAGGGAAGAGTGTATAAAGTTGTTTCTACATGTGGTGAAGTCCCACAAGTAGAAAATAAGGCCCATTATAGGAAACAGCTAGAAATCAGTATTCATTCAGAGCAAATACTAATGAATATCACATAATAGAGAGAGAACAAGTGTAAAAGACATCAAAATGTAAGTGTCTAGTCTATAAAGGATGTTGTACACTGCAGAAATCCTTGAAATAGAGTTAGCTCACATGAAACCAGTGTTTCAAACCACCAGAATGCTCGGAAAAGTAGTATTTAACTGTAAAACAGTTGAAAGACAAGTTTATATAGCTTCGCAAGTCCACAGAAGACTGTATAAAGTTGTTTCTACATGTGGTGAACTCCCAGAAGTAGAGCAGAAGGCCCATTATAGGAAACAGCTAGAAATCAGTAGTAATTCAGAGGAAATACTAATGAATATCATAGAATTGTGTGAGAACAAATGTAAAAGACATCAAAATGTAAGTTTCTAGTCTAGAAAGGATGTTATACACTACAGAAATCCTTGAAATAGAGTTACTTCACAAGAAAACAGTGTTTCAACCCACTAGAATTCACTGAAAAGTATTGTTCAACTGTAAAACAGTGGAAAGACAAGTGTATATAGCTTCGCAAGTCCACAGAAGACTGTATAAAGTTGTTTCTACATGTGGTGAAGTCCCACAAGTAGAAAATAAGGCCCATTATAGGAAACAGATAGAAATCAGTAGTAATTCAGAGAAAATACTCATGAATATCATAGAATTGTGTGAGAACAAGTGTAAAAGACATCAAAATGTAAGTTTCTAGTCTAGAAAGGATGTTATACACTACAGAAATCCTTGAAATAGAGTTACTTCACAAGAAAACAGTGTTTCATCCCACTAGAATTCACTGAAAAGTAGTATTCAACTGTAAAACAGTTGAAAGACAAGTGTATATAGCTTCTCAAGTTCAGGGAAGAGTGTATAAAGTTGTTTCTACATGTGGTGAAGTCCCACAAGTAGAAAATAAGGCCCATTATAGGAAACAGCTAGAAATCAGTAGTCATTCAGAGCAAATACTAATGAATATCACATAATAGAGAGAGAACAAGTGTAAAAGACATCAAAATGTAAGTCTCTAGTCTAGAAAGGATGTTGTACACTGCAGAAATCCTTGAAATAGAGTTAGTTCACATGAAACCAGTGTTTCAAACCACCAGAATGCACTGAAAAGTAGTATTTAACTGTAAAACAGTTGAAAGACAAGTTTATATAGCTTCGCAAGTCCACAGAAGACTGTATAAAGTTGTTTCTACATGTGGTGAAGTCCCACAAGTAGAGCAGAAGGCCCATTATAGGAAACAGCTAGAAATCAGTAGTAATTCAGAGGAAATACTAATGAATATCATAGAATTGTGTGAGAACAAGTGTAAAAGACATCAAAATGTAAGTTTCTAGTCTAGAAAGGATGTTATACACTACAGAAATCCTAGAAATAGGGTTACTTCACAAGAAAACAGTGTTTCAACCCACTAGAATTCAGTGAAAAGTATTGTTCAACTGTAAAACAGTGGAAAGACAAGTGTATATAGCTTCGCAAGTCCACAGAAACTGTATAAAGTTGTTTCTACATGTGGTGAAGTCCAACAAGTAGAAAATAAGGCCCATTATAGGAAACAGCTAGAAATCAGTAGTAATTCAGAGAAAATACTCATGAATATCATAGAATTGTGTGAGAAGAAGTGTAAAAGACATCAAAATGTAAGTGTCTAGTCTAGAAAGGATGTTATACACTACAGAAATCCTTGAAATAGAGTTACTTCACAAGAAAACAGTGTTTCAACCCACTAGAATTCAGTGAAAAGTATTGTTCAACTGTAAAACAGTGGAAAGACAAGTGTATATAGCTTCGCAAGTCCACAGAAGACTGTATAAAGTTGTTTCTACATGTGGTGAAGTCCAACAAGTAGAAAATAAGGCCCATTATAGGAAACAGCTAGAAATCAGTAGTAATTCAGAGAAAATACTCATGAATATCATAGAATTGTGTGAGAAGAAGTGTAAAAGACATCAAAATGTAAGTTTCTAGTCTAGAAAGGATGTTATACACTACAGAAATCCTTGAAATAGAGTTACTTCACAAGAAAACAGTGTTTCAACCCACTAGAATTCACTGAAAAGTATTGTTCAACTGTAAAACAGTGGAAAGACAAGTGTATATAGCTTCGCAAGTCCACAGAAGACTTTATAAAGTTGTTTCTACATGTGGTGAAGTCCCACAAGTAGAAAATAAGGCCCATTATAGGAAACAGATAGAAATCAGTATTCATTCAGAGCAAATTAGAAATCAGTATTCATTCAGAGCAAATACTAATGAATATCACATAATAGAGAGAGAACAAGTGTAAAAGACATCAAAATGTAAGTGTCTAGTCTATAAAGGATGTTGTACACTGCAGAAATCCTTGAAATAGAGTTAGCTCACATGAAACCAGTGTTTCAAACCACCAGAATGCTCGGAAAAGTAGTATTTAACTGTAAAACAGTTGAAAGACAAGTTTATATAGCTTCGCAAGTCCACAGAAGACTGTATAAAGTTGTTTCTACATGTGGTGAAGTCCCACAAGTAGAGCAGAAGGCCCATTATAGGAAACAGCTAGAAATCAGTAGTAATTCAGAGGAAATACTCATGAATATCATAGAATTGTGTGAGAACAAGTGTAAAAGACATCAAAATGTAAGTTTCTAGTCTAGAAAGGATGTTATACACTACAGAAATCCTTGAAATAGAGTTACTTCACAAGAAAACAGTGTTTCATCCCACTAGAATTCACTGAAAAGTAGTATTCAACTGTAAAACAGTTGAAAGACAAGTGTATATAGCTTCTCAAGTTCAGGGAAGAGTGTATAAAGTTGTTTCTACATGTGGTGAAGTCCCACAAGTAGAAAATAAGGCCCATTATAGGAAACAGCTAGAAATCAGTATTCATTCAGAGCAAATACTAATGAATATCACATAATAGAGAGAGAACAAGTGTAAAAGACATCAAAATGTACGTGTCTAGTCTATAAAGGATGTTGTACACTGCAGAAATCCTTGAAATAGAGTTAGCTCACATGAAACCAGTGTTTCAAACCACCAGAATGCTCGGAAAAGTAGTATTTAACTGTAAAACAGTTGAAAGACAAGTTTATATAGCTTCGCAAGTCCACAGAAGACTGTATAAAGTTGTTTCTACATGTGGTGAAGTCCCACAAGTAGAGCAGAAGGCCCATTATAGGAAACAGCTAGAAATCAGTAGTAATTCAGAGGAAATACTAATGAATATCATAGAATTGTGTGAGAACAAGTGTAAAAGACATCAAAATGTACGTTTCTAGTCTAGAAAGGATGTTATACACTACAGAAATCCTTGAAATAGAGTTACTTCACAAGAAAACAGTGTTTCAACCCACTAGAATTCACTGAAAAGTATTGTTCAACTGTAAAACAGTGGAAAGACAAGTGTATATAGCTTCGCAAGTCCACAGAAGACTGTATAAAGTTGTTTCTACATGTGGTGAAGTCCCACAAGTAGAAAATAAGGCCCATTATAGGAAACAGCTAGAAATCAGTAGTAATTCAGAGAAAATACTCATGAATATCATAGAATTGTGTGAGAACAAGTGTAAAAGACATCAAAATGTAAGTTTCTAGTCTAGAAAGGATGTTATACACTACAGAAATCCTTGAAATAGAGTTACTTCACAAGAAAACAGTGTTTCATCCCACTAGAATTCACTGAAAAGTAGTATTCAACTGTAAAACAGTTGAAAGACAAGTGTATATAGCTTCTCAAGTTCAGGGAAGAGTGTATAAAGTTGTTTCTACATGTGGTGAAGTCCCACAAGTAGAAAATAAGGCCCATTATAGGAAACAGCTAGAAATCAGTATTCATTCAGAGCAAATACTAATGAATATCACATAATAGAGAGAGAACAAGTGTAAAAGACATCAAAATGTAAGTGTCTAGTCTATAAAGGATGTTGTACACTGCAGAAATCCTTGAAATAGAGTTAGCTCACATGAAACCAGTGTTTCAAACCACCAGAATGCTCGGAAAAGTAGTATTTAACTGTAAAACAGTTGAAAGACAAGTTTATATAGCTTCGCAAGTCCACAGAAGACTGTATAAAGTTGTTTCTACATGTGGTGAAGTCCCACAAGTAGAGCAGAAGGCCCATTATAGGAAACAGCTAGAAATCAGTAGTAATTCAGAGGAAATACTAATGAATATCATAGAATTGTGTGAGAACAAGTGTAAAAGACATCAAAATGTACGTTTCTAGTCTAGAAAGGATGTTATACACTACAGAAATCCTTGAAATAGAGTTACTTCACAAGAAAACAGTGTTTCAACCCACTAGAATTCACTGAAAAGTATTGTTCAACTGTAAAACAGTGGAAAGACAAGTGTATATAGCTTCGCAAGTCCACAGAAGACTGTATAAAGTTGTTTCTACATGTGGTGAAGTCCCACAAGTAGAAAATAAGGCCCATTATAGGAAACAGATAGAAATCAGTAGTAATTCAGAGAAAATACTCATGAATATCACATAATAGAGAGAGAACAAGTGTAAAAGACATCAAAATGTAAGTGTCTAGTCTATAAAGGATGTTGTACACTGCAGAAATCCTTGAAATAGAGTTAGCTCACATGAAACCAGTCGTTTCAAACCACCAGAATGCTCGGAAAAGTAGTATTTAACTGTAAAACAGTTGAAAGACAAGTTTATATAGCTTCGCAAGTCCACAGAAGACTGTATAAAGTTGTTTCTACATGTGGTGAACTCCCAGAAGTAGAGCAGAAGGCCCATTATAGGAAACAGCTAGAAATCAGTAGTAATTCAGAGGAAATACTAATGAATATCATAGAATTGTGTGAGAACAAATGTAAAAGACATCAAAATGTAAGTTTCTAGTCTAGAAAGGATGTTATACACTACAGAAATCCTTGAAATAGAGTTACTTCACAAGAAAACAGTGTTTCAACCCACTAGAATTCACTGAAAAGTATTGTTCAACTGTAAAACAGTGGAAAGACAAGTGTATATAGCTTCGCAAGTCCACAGAAGACTGTATAAAGTTGTTTCTACATGTGGTGAAGTCCCACAAGTAGAAAATAAGGCCCATTATAGGAAACAGCTAGAAATCAGTAGTAATTCAGAGAAAATACTCATGAATATCATAGAATTGTGTGAGAACAAGTGTAAAAGACATCAAAATGTAAGTTTCTAGTCTAGAAAGGATGTTATACACTACAGAAATCCTTGAAATAGAGTTACTTCACAAGAAAACAGTGTTTCATCCCAATAGAATTCACTGAAAAGTAGTATTCAACTGTAAAACAGTTGAAAGACAAGTGTATATAGCTTCTCAAGTTCAGGGAAGAGTGTATAAAGTTGTTTCTACATGTGGTGAAGTCCCACAAGTAGAAAATAAGGCCCATTATAGGAAACAGCTAGAAATCAGTATTCATTCAGAGCAAATACTAATGAATATCACATAATAGAGAGAGAACAAGTGTAAAAGACATCAAAATGTAAGTGTCTAGTCTATAAAGGATGTTGTACACTGCAGAAATCCTTGAAATAGAGTTAGCTCACATGAAACCAGTGTTTCAAACCACCAGAATGCTCGGAAAAGTAGTATTTAACTGTAAAACAGTTGAAAGACAAGTTTATATAGCTTCGCAAGTCCACAGAAGACTGTATAAAGTTGTTTCTACATGTGGTGAACTCCCAGAAGTAGAGCAGAAGGCCCATTATAGGAAACAGCTAGAAATCAGTAGTAATTCAGAGGAAATACTAATGAATATCATAGAATTGTGTGAGAACAAATGTAAAAGACATCAAAATGTAAGTTCCTAGTCTAGAAAGGATGTTATACACTACAGAAATCCTTGAAATAGAGTTACTTCACAAGAAAACAGTGTTTCAACCCACTAGAATTCACTGAAAAGTATTGTTCAACTGTAAAACAGTGGAAAGACAAGTGTATATAGCTTCGCAAGTCCACAGAAGACTGTATAAAGTTGTTTCTACATGTGGTGAAGTCCCACAAGTAGAAAATAAGGCCCATTATAGGAAACAGATAGAAATCAGTAGTAATTCAGAGAAAATACTCATGAATATCATAGAATTGTGTGAGAACAAGTGTAAAAGACATCAAAATGTAAGTTTCTAGTCTAGAAAGGATGTTATACACTACAGAAATCCTTGAAATAGAGTTACTTCACAAGAAAACAGTGTTTCATCCCACTAGAATTCACTGAAAAGTAGTATTCAACTGTAAAACAGTTGAAAGACAAGTGTATATAGCTTCTCAAGTTCAGGGAAGAGTGTATAAAGTTGTTTCTACATGTGGTGAAGTCCCACAAGTAGAAAATAAGGCCCATTATAGGAAACAGCTAGAAATCAGTAGTCATTCAGAGCAAATACTAATGAATATCACATAATAGAGAGAGAACAAGTGTAAAAGACATCAAAATGTAAGTCTCTAGTCTAGAAAGGATGTTGTACACTGCAGAAATCCTTGAAATAGAGTTAGTTCACATGAAACCAGTGTTTCAAACCACCAGAATGCACTGAAAAGTAGTATTTAACTGTAAAACAGTTGAAAGACAAGTTTATATAGCTTCGCAAGTCCACAGAAGACTGTATAAAGTTGTTTCTACATGTGGTGAAGTCCCACAAGTAGAGCAGAAGGCCCATTATAGGAAACAGCTAGAAATCAGTAGTAATTCCGAGGAAATACTAATGAATATCTTAGAATTGTGTGAGAACAAGTGTAAAAGACATCAAAATGTAAGTTTCTAGTCTAGAAAGGATGTTATACACTACAGAAATCCTAGAAATAGGGTTACTTCACAAGAAAACAGTGTTTCAACCCACTAGAATTCAGTGAAAAGTATTGTTCAACTGTAAAACAGTGGAAAGACAAGTGTATATAGCTTCGCAAGTCCACAGAAACTGTATAAAGTTGTTTCTACATGTGGTGAAGTCCAACAAGTAGAAAATAAGGCCCATTATAGGAAACAGCTAGAAATCAGTAGTAATTCAGAGAAAATACTCATGAATATCATAGAATTGTGTGAGAAGAAGTGTAAAAGACATCAAAATGTAAGTGTCTAGTCTAGAAAGGATGTTATACACTACAGAAATCCTTGAAATAGAGTTACTTCACAAGAAAACAGTGTTTCAACCCACTAGAATTCACTGAAAAGTATTGTTCAACTGTAAAACAGTGGAAAGACAAGTGTATATAGCTTCGCAAGTCCACAGAAGACTGTATAAAGTTGTTTCTACATGTGGTGAAGTCCAACAAGTAGAAAATAAGGCCCATTATAGGAAACAGCTAGAAATCAGTAGTAATTCAGAGAAAATACTCATGAATATCATAGAATTGTGTGAGAAGAAGTGTAAAAGACATCAAAATGTAAGTTTCTAGTCTAGAAAGGATGTTATACACTACAGAAATCCTTGAAATAGAGTTACTTCACAAGAAAACAGTGTTTCAACCCACTAGAATTCACTGAAAAGTATTGTTCAACTGTAAAACAGTGGAAAGACAAGTGTATATAGCTTCGCAAGTCCACAGAAGACTTTATAAAGTTGTTTCTACATGTGGTGAAGTCCCACAAGTAGAAAATAAGGCCCATTATAGGAAACAGATAGAAATCAGTATTCATTCAGAGCAAATTAGAAATCAGTATTCATTCAGAGCAAATACTAATGAATATCACATAATAGAGAGAGAACAAGTGTAAAAGACATCAAAATGTAAGTGTCTAGTCTATAAAGGATGTTGTACACTGCAGAAATCCTTGAAATAGAGTTAGCTCACATGAAACCAGTGTTTCAAACCACCAGAATGCTCGGAAAAGTAGTATTTAACTGTAAAACAGTTGAAAGACAAGTTTATATAGCTTCGCAAGTCCACAGAAGACTGTATAAAGTTGTTTCTACATGTGGTGAAGTCCCACAAGTAGAGCAGAAGGCCCATTATAGGAAACAGCTAGAAATCAGTAGTAATTCAGAGGAAATACTCATGAATATCATAGAATTGTGTGAGAACAAGTGTAAAAGACATCAAAATGTAAGTTTCTAGTCTAGAAAGGATGTTATACACTACAGAAATCCTTGAAATAGAGTTACTTCACAAGAAAACAGTGTTTCATCCCACTAGAATTCACTGAAAAGTAGTATTCAACTGTAAAACAGTTGAAAGACAAGTGTATATAGCTTCTCAAGTTCAGGGAAGAGTGTATAAAGTTGTTTCTACATGTGGTGAAGTCCCACAAGTAGAAAATAAGGCCCATTATAGGAAACAGCTAGAAATCAGTATTCATTCAGAGCAAATACTAATGAATATCACATAATAGAGAGAGAACAAGTGTAAAAGACATCAAAATGTACGTGTCTAGTCTATAAAGGATGTTGTACACTGCAGAAATCCTTGAAATAGAGTTAGCTCACATGAAACCAGTGTTTCAAACCACCAGAATGCTCGGAAAAGTAGTATTTAACTGTAAAACAGTTGAAAGACAAGTTTATATAGCTTCGCAAGTCCACAGAAGACTGTATAAAGTTGTTTCTACATGTGGTGAAGTCCCACAAGTAGAGCAGAAGGCCCATTATAGGAAACAGCTAGAAATCAGTAGTAATTCAGAGGAAATACTAATGAATATCATAGAATTGTGTGAGAACAAGTGTAAAAGACATCAAAATGTACGTTTCTAGTCTAGAAAGGATGTTATACACTACAGAAATCCTTGAAATAGAGTTACTTCACAAGAAAACAGTGTTTCAACCCACTAGAATTCACTGAAAAGTATTGTTCAACTGTAAAACAGTGGAAAGACAAGTGTATATAGCTTCGCAAGTCCACAGAAGACTGTATAAAGTTGTTTCTACATGTGGTGAAGTCCCACAAGTAGAAAATAAGGCCCATTATAGGAAACAGCTAGAAATCAGTAGTAATTCAGAGAAAATACTCATGAATATCATAGAATTGTGTGAGAACAAGTGTAAAAGACATCAAAATGTAAGTTTCTAGTCTAGAAAGGATGTTATACACTACAGAAATCCTTGAAATAGAGTTACTTCACAAGAAAACAGTGTTTCATCCCACTAGAATTCACTGAAAAGTAGTATTCAACTGTAAAACAGTTGAAAGACAAGTGTATATAGCTTCTCAAGTTCAGGGAAGAGTGTATAAAGTTGTTTCTACATGTGGTGAAGTCCCACAAGTAGAAAATAAGGCCCATTATAGGAAACAGCTAGAAATCAGTATTCATTCAGAGCAAATACTAATGAATATCACATAATAGAGAGAGAACAAGTGTAAAAGACATCAAAATGTAAGTGTCTAGTCTATAAAGGATGTTGTACACTGCAGAAATCCTTGAAATAGAGTTAGCTCACATGAAACCAGTGTTTCAAACCACCAGAATGCTCGGAAAAGTAGTATTTAACTGTAAAACAGTTGAAAGACAAGTTTATATAGCTTCGCAAGTCCACAGAAGACTGTATAAAGTTGTTTCTACATGTGGTGAAGTCCCACAAGTAGAGCAGAAGGCCCATTATAGGAAACAGCTAGAAATCAGTAGTAATTCAGAGGAAATACTAATGAATATCATAGAATTGTGTGAGAACAAGTGTAAAAGACATCAAAATGTACGTTTCTAGTCTAGAAAGGATGTTATACACTACAGAAATCCTTGAAATAGAGTTACTTCACAAGAAAACAGTGTTTCAACCCACTAGAATTCACTGAAAAGTATTGTTCAACTGTAAAACAGTGGAAAGACAAGTGTATATAGCTTCGCAAGTCCACAGAAGACTGTATAAAGTTGTTTCTACATGTGGTGAAGTCCCACAAGTAGAAAATAAGGCCCATTATAGGAAACAGATAGAAATCAGTAGTAATTCAGAGAAAATACTCATGAATATCACATAATAGAGAGAGAACAAGTGTAAAAGACATCAAAATGTAAGTGTCTAGTCTATAAAGGATGTTGTACACTGCAGAAATCCTTGAAATAGAGTTAGCTCACATGAAACCAGTGTTTCAAACCACCAGAATGCTCGGAAAAGTAGTATTTAACTGTAAAACAGTTGAAAGACAAGTTTATATAGCTTCGCAAGTCCACAGAAGACTGTATAAAGTTGTTTCTACATGTGGTGAACTCCCAGAAGTAGAGCAGAAGGCCCATTATAGGAAACAGCTAGAAATCAGTAGTAATTCAGAGGAAATACTAATGAATATCATAGAATTGTGTGAGAACAAATGTAAAAGACATCAAAATGTAAGTTTCTAGTCTAGAAAGGATGTTATACACTACAGAAATCCTTGAAATAGAGTTACTTCACAAGAAAACAGTGTTTCAACCCACTAGAATTCACTGAAAAGTATTGTTCAACTGTAAAACAGTGGAAAGACAAGTGTATATAGCTTCGCAAGTCCACAGAAGACTGTATAAAGTTGTTTCTACATGTGGTGAAGTCCCACAAGTAGAAAATAAGGCCCATTATAGGAAACAGATAGAAATCAGTAGTAATTCAGAGAAAATACTCATGAATATCATAGAATTGTGTGAGAACAAGTGTAAAAGACATCAAAATGTAAGTTTCTAGTCTAGAAAGGATGTTATACACTACAGAAATCCTTGAAATAGAGTTACTTCACAAGAAAACAGTGTTTCATCCCAATAGAATTCACTGAAAAGTAGTATTCAACTGTAAAACAGTTGAAAGACAAGTGTATATAGCTTCTCAAGTTCAGGGAAGAGTGTATAAAGTTGTTTCTACATGTGGTGAAGTCCCACAAGTAGAAAATAAGGCCCATTATAGGAAACAGCTAGAAATCAGTATTCATTCAGAGCAAATACTAATGAATATCACATAATAGAGAGAGAACAAGTGTAAAAGACATCAAAATGTAAGTGTCTAGTCTATAAAGGATGTTGTACACTGCAGAAATCCTTGAAATAGAGTTAGCTCACATGAAACCAGTGTTTCAAACCACCAGAATGCTCGGAAAAGTAGTATTTAACTGTAAAACAGTTGAAAGACAAGTTTATATAGCTTCGCAAGTCCACAGAAGACTGTATAAAGTTGTTTCTACATGTGGTGAACTCCCAGAAGTAGAGCAGAAGGCCCATTATAGGAAACAGCTAGAAATCAGTAGTAATTCAGAGGAAATACTAATGAATATCATAGAATTGTGTGAGAACAAATGTAAAAGACATCAAAATGTAAGTTCCTAGTCTAGAAAGGATGTTATACACTACAGAAATCCTTGAAATAGAGTTACTTCACAAGAAAACAGTGTTTCAACCCACTAGAATTCACTGAAAAGTATTGTTCAACTGTAAAACAGTGGAAAGACAAGTGTATATAGCTTCGCAAGTCCACAGAAGACTGTATAAAGTTGTTTCTACATGTGGTGAAGTCCCACAAGTAGAAAATAAGGCCCATTATAGGAAACAGATAGAAATCAGTAGTAATTCAGAGAAAATACTCATGAATATCATAGAATTGTGTGAGAACAAGTGTAAAAGACATCAAAATGTAAGTTTCTAGTCTAGAAAGGATGTTATACACTACAGAAATCCTTGAAATAGAGTTACTTCACAAGAAAACAGTGTTTCATCCCACTAGAATTCACAGAAAAGTAGTATTCAACTGTAAAACAGTTGAAAGACAAGTGTATATAGCTTCTCAAGTTCAGGGAAGAGTGTATAAAGTTGTTTCTACATGTGGTGAAGTCCCACAAGTAGAAAATAAGGCCCATTATAGGAAACAGCTAGAAATCAGTAGTCATTCAGAGAAAATACTCATGAATATCACATAATAGAGAGAGAACAAGTGTAAAAGACATCAAAATGTAAGTGTCTAGTCTATAAAGGATGTTGTACACTGCAGAAATCCTTGAAATAGAGTTAGCTCACATGAAACCAGTGTTTCAAACCACCAGAATGCTCGGAAAAGTAGTATTTAACTGTAAAACAGTTGAAAGACAAGTTTATATAGCTTCGCAAGTCCACAGAAGACTGTATAAAGTTGTTTCTACATGTGGTGAACTCCCAGAAGTAGAGCAGAAGGCCCATTATAGGAAACAGCTAGAAATCAGTAGTAATTCAGAGGAAATACTAATGAATATCATAGAATTGTGTGAGAACAAATGTAAAAGACATCAAAATGTAAGTTTCTAGTCTAGAAAGGATGTTATACACTACAGAAATCCTTGAAATAGAGTTACTTCACAAGAAAACAGTGTTTCAACCCACTAGAATTCACTGAAAAGTATTGTTCAACTGTAAAACAGTGGAAAGACAAGTGTATATAGCTTCGCAAGTCCACAGAAGACTGTATAAAGTTGTTTCTACATGTGGTGAAGTCCCACAAGTAGAAAATAAGGCCCATTATAGGAAACAGATAGAAATCAGTAGTAATTCAGAGAAAATACTCATGAATATCATAGAATTGTGTGAGAACAAGTGTAAAAGACATCAAAATGTAAGTTTCTAGTCTAGAAAGGATGTTATACACTACAGAAATCCTTGAAATAGAGTTACTTCACAAGAAAACAGTGTTTCATCCCAATAGAATTCACTGAAAAGTAGTATTCAACTGTAAAACAGTTGAAAGACAAGTGTATATAGCTTCTCAAGTTCAGGGAAGAGTGTATAAAGTTGTTTCTACATGTGGTGAAGTCCCACAAGTAGAAAATAAGGCCCATTATAGGAAACAGCTAGAAATCAGTATTCATTCAGAGCAAATACTAATGAATATCACATAATAGAGAGAGAACAAGTGTAAAAGACATCAAAATGTAAGTGTCTAGTCTATAAAGGATGTTGTACACTGCAGAAATCCTTGAAATAGAGTTAGCTCACATGAAACCAGTGTTTCAAACCACCAGAATGCTCGGAAAAGTAGTATTTAACTGTAAAACAGTTGAAAGACAAGTTTATATAGCTTCGCAAGTCCACAGAAGACTGTATAAAGTTGTTTCTACATGTGGTGAACTCCCAGAAGTAGAGCAGAAGGCCCATTATAGGAAACAGCTAGAAATCAGTAGTAATTCAGAGGAAATACTAATGAATATCATAGAATTGTGTGAGAACAAATGTAAAAGACATCAAAATGTAAGTTCCTAGTCTAGAAAGGATGTTATACACTACAGAAATCCTTGAAATAGAGTTACTTCACAAGAAAACAGTGTTTCAACCCACTAGAATTCACTGAAAAGTATTGTTCAACTGTAAAACAGTGGAAAGACAAGTGTATATAGCTTCGCAAGTCCACAGAAGACTGTATAAAGTTGTTTCTACATGTGGTGAAGTCCCACAAGTAGAAAATAAGGCCCATTATAGGAAACAGATAGAAATCAGTAGTAATTCAGAGAAAATACTCATGAATATCATAGAATTGTGTGAGAACAAGTGTAAAAGACATCAAAATGTAAGTTTCTAGTCTAGAAAGGATGTTATACACTACAGAAATCCTTGAAATAGAGTTACTTCACAAGAAAACAGTGTTTCATCCCACTAGAATTCACTGAAAAGTAGTATTCAACTGTAAAACAGTTGAAAGACAAGTGTATATAGCTTCTCAAGTTCAGGGAAGAGTGTATAAAGTTGTTTCTACATGTGGTGAAGTCCCACAAGTAGAAAATAAGGCCCATTATAGGAAACAGCTAGAAATCAGTAGTCATTCAGAGCAAATACTAATGAATATCACATAATAGAGAGAGAACAAGTGTAAAAGACATCAAAATGTAAGTCTCTAGTCTAGAAAGGATGTTGTACACTGCAGAAATCCTTGAAATAGAGTTAGTTCACATGAAACCAGTGTTTCAAACCACCAGAATGCACTGAAAAGTAGTATTTAACTGTAAAACAGTTGAAAGACAAGTTTATATAGCTTCGCAAGTCCACAGAAGACTGTATAAAGTTGTTTCTACATGTGGTGAAGTCCCACAAGTAGAGCAGAAGGCCCATTATAGGAAACAGCTAGAAATCAGTAGTAATTCAGAGGAAATACTAATGAATATCATAGAATTGTGTGAGAACAAGTGTAAAAGACATCAAAATGTAAGTTTCTAGTCTAGAAAGGATGTTATACACTACAGAAATCCTAGAAATAGGGTTACTTCACAAGAAAACAGTGTTTCAACCCACTAGAATTCAGTGAAAAGTATTGTTCAACTGTAAAACAGTGGAAAGACAAGTGTATATAGCTTCGCAAGTCCACAGAAACTGTATAAAGTTGTTTCTACATGTGGTGAAGTCCAACAAGTAGAAAATAAGGCCCATTATAGGAAACAGCTAGAAATCAGTAGTAATTCAGAGAAAATACTCATGAATATCATAGAATTGTGTGAGAAGAAGTGTAAAAGACATCAAAATGTAAGTGTCTAGTCTAGAAAGGATGTTATACACTACAGAAATCCTTGAAATAGAGTTACTTCACAAGAAAACAGTGTTTCAACCCACTAGAATTCACTGAAAAGTATTGTTCAACTGTAAAACAGTGGAAAGACAAGTGTATATAGCTTCGCAAGTCCACAGAAGACTGTATAAAGTTGTTTCTACATGTGGTGAAGTCCAACAAGTAGAAAATAAGGCCCATTATAGGAAACAGCTAGAAATCAGTAGTAATTCAGAGAAAATACTCATGAATATCATAGAATTGTGTGAGAAGAAGTGTAAAAGACATCAAAATGTAAGTTTCTAGTCTAGAAAGGATGTTATACACTACAGAAATCCTTGAAATAGAGTTACTTCACAAGAAAACAGTGTTTCAACCCACTAGAATTCACTGAAAAGTATTGTTCAACTGTAAAACAGTGGAAAGACAAGTGTATATAGCTTCGCAAGTCCACAGAAGACTTTATAAAGTTGTTTCTACATGTGGTGAAGTCCCACAAGTAGAAAATAAGGCCCATTATAGGAAACAGATAGAAATCAGTATTCATTCAGAGCAAATTAGAAATCAGTATTCATTCAGAGCAAATACTAATGAATATCACATAATAGAGAGAGAACAAGTGTAAAAGACATCAAAATGTAAGTGTCTAGTCTATAAAGGATGTTGTACACTGCAGAAATCCTTGAAATAGAGTTAGCTCACATGAAACCAGTGTTTCAAACCACCAGAATGCTCGGAAAAGTAGTATTTAACTGTAAAACAGTTGAAAGACAAGTTTATATAGCTTCGCAAGTCCACAGAAGACTGTATAAAGTTGTTTCTACATGTGGTGAAGTCCCACAAGTAGAGCAGAAGGCCCATTATAGGAAACAGCTAGAAATCAGTAGTAATTCAGAGGAAATACTAATGAATATCATAGAATTGTGTGAGAACAAGTGTAAAAGACATCAAAATGTACGTTTCTAGTCTAGAAAGGATGTTATACACTACAGAAATCCTTGAAATAGAGTTACTTCACAAGAAAACAGTGTTTCAACCCACTAGAATTCACTGAAAAGTATTGTTCAACTGTAAAACAGTGGAAAGACAAGTGTATATAGCTTCGCAAGTCCACAGAAGACTGTATAAAGTTGTTTCTACATGTGGTGAAGTCCCACAAGTAGAAAATAAGGCCCATTATAGGAAACAGATAGAAATCAGTAGTAATTCAGAGAAAATACTCATGAATATCATAGAATTGTGTGAGAACAAGTGTAAAAGACATCAAAATGTAAGTTTCTAGTCTAGAAAGGATGTTATACACTACAGAAATCCTTGAAATAGAGTTACTTCACAAGAAAACAGTGTTTCATCCCACTAGAATTCACTGAAAAGTAGTATTCAACTGTAAAACAGTTGAAAGACAAGTGTATATAGCTTCTCAAGTTCAGGGAAGAGTGTATAAAGTTGTTTCTACATGTGGTGAAGTCCCACAAGTAGAAAATAAGGCCCATTATAGGAAACAGCTAGAAATCAGTATTCATTCAGAGCAAATACTAATGAATATCACATAATAGAGAGAGAACAAGTGTAAAAGACATCAAAATGTACGTGTCTAGTCTATAAAGGATGTTGTACACTGCAGAAATCCTTGAAATAGAGTTAGCTCACATGAAACCAGTGTTTCAAACCACCAGAATGCTCGGAAAAGTAGTATTTAACTGTAAAACAGTTGAAAGACAAGTTTATATAGCTTCGCAAGTCCACAGAAGACTGTATAAAGTTGTTTCTACATGTGGTGAAGTCCCACAAGTAGAGCAGAAGGCCCATTATAGGAAACAGCTAGAAATCAGTAGTAATTCAGAGGAAATACTAATGAATATCATAGAATTGTGTGAGAACAAGTGTAAAAGACATCAAAATGTACGTTTCTAGTCTAGAAAGGATGTTATACACTACAGAAATCCTTGAAATAGAGTTACTTCACAAGAAAACAGTGTTTCAACCCACTAGAATTCACTGAAAAGTATTGTTCAACTGTAAAACAGTGGAAAGACAAGTGTATATAGCTTCGCAAGTCCACAGAAGACTGTATAAAGTTGTTTCTACATGTGGTGAAGTCCCACAAGTAGAAAATAAGGCCCATTATAGGAAACAGATAGAAATCAGTAGTAATTCAGAGAAAATACTCATGAATATCATAGAATTGTGTGAGAACAAGTGTAAAAGACATCAAAATGTAAGTTTCTAGTCTAGAAAGGATGTTATACACTACAGAAATCCTTGAAATAGAGTTACTTCACAAGAAAACAGTGTTTCATCCCACTAGAATTCACTGAAAAGTAGTATTCAACTGTAAAACAGTTGAAAGACAAGTGTATATAGCTTCTCAAGTTTAGGGAAGAGTGTATAAAGTTGTTTCTACATGTGGTGAAGTCCCACAAGTAGAAAATAAGGCCCATTATAGGAAACAGATAGAAATCAGTATTCATTCAGAGCAAATTAGAAATCAGTATTCATTCAGAGCAAATACTAATGAATATCACATAATAGAGAGAGAACAAGTGTAAAAGACATCAAAATGTAAGTGTCTAGTCTATAAAGGATGTTGTACACTGCAGAAATCCTTGAAATAGAGTTAGCTCACATGAAACCAGTGTTTCAAACCACCAGAATGCTCGGAAAAGTAGTATTTAACTGTAAAACAGTTGAAAGACAAGTTTATATAGCTTCGCAAGTCCACAGAAGACTGTATAAAGTTGTTTCTACATGTGGTGAAGTCCCACAAGTAGAGCAGAAGGCCCATTATAGGAAACAGCTAGAAATCAGTAGTAATTCAGAGGAAATACTAATGAATATCATAGAATTGTGTGAGAACAAGTGTAAAAGACATCAAAATGTACGTTTCTAGTCTAGAAAGGATGTTATACACTACAGAAATCCTTGAAATAGAGTTACTTCACAAGAAAACAGTGTTTCAACCCACTAGAATTCACTGAAAAGTATTGTTCAACTGTAAAACAGTGGAAAGACAAGTGTATATAGCTTCGCAAGTCCACAGAAGACTGTATAAAGTTGTTTCTACATGTGGTGAAGTCCCACAAGTAGAAAATAAGGCCCATTATAGGAAACAGATAGAAATCAGTAGTAATTCAGAGAAAATACTCATGAATATCATAGAATTGTGTGAGAACAAGTGTAAAAGACATCAAAATGTAAGTTTCTAGTCTAGAAAGGATGTTATACACTACAGAAATCCTTGAAATAGAGTTACTTCACAAGAAAACAGTGTTTCATCCCACTAGAATTCACTGAAAAGTAGTATTCAACTGTAAAACAGTTGAAAGACAAGTGTATATAGCTTCTCAAGTTCAGGGAAGAGTGTATAAAGTTGTTTCTACATGTGGTGAAGTCCCACAAGTAGAAAATAAGGCCCATTATAGGAAACAGCTAGAAATCAGTATTCATTCAGAGCAAATACTAATGAATATCACATAATAGAGAGAGAACAAGTGTAAAAGACATCAAAATGTAAGTGTCTAGTCTATAAAGGATGTTGTACACTGCAGAAATCCTTGAAATAGAGTTAGCTCACATGAAACCAGTGTTTCAAACCACCAGAATGCTCGGAAAAGTAGTATTTAACTGTAAAACAGTTGAAAGACAAGTTTATATAGCTTCGCAAGTCCACAGAAGACTGTATAAAGTTGTTTCTACATGTGGTGAAGTCCCACAAGTAGAGCAGAAGGCCCATTATAGGAAACAGCTAGAAATCAGTAGTAATTCAGAGGAAATACTAATGAATATCATAGAATTGTGTGAGAACAAGTGTAAAAGACATCAAAATGTACGTTTCTAGTCTAGAAAGGATGTTATACACTACAGAAATCCTTGAAATAGAGTTACTTCACAAGAAAACAGTGTTTCAACCCACTAGAATTCACTGAAAAGTATTGTTCAACTGTAAAACAGTGGAAAGACAAGTGTATATAGCTTCGCAAGTCCACAGAAGACTGTATAAAGTTGTTTCTACATGTGGTGAAGTCCCACAAGTAGAAAATAAGGCCCATTATAGGAAACAGATAGAAATCAGTAGTAATTCAGAGAAAATACTCATGAATATCATAGAATTGTGTGAGAACAAGTGTAAAAGACATCAAAATGTAAGTTTCTAGTCTAGAAAGGATGTTATACACTACAGAAATCCTTGAAATAGAGTTACTTCACAAGAAAACAGTGTTTCATCCCACTAGAATTCACTGAAAAGTAGTATTCAACTGTAAAACAGTTGAAAGACAAGTGTATATAGCTTCTCAAGTTTAGGGAAGAGTGTATAAAGTTGTTTCTACATGTGGTGAAGTCCCACAAGTAGAAAATAAGGCCCATTATAGGAAACAGATAGAAATCAGTATTCATTCAGAGCAAATTAGAAATCAGTATTCATTCAGAGCAAATACTAATGAATATCACATAATAGAGAGAGAACAAGTGTAAAAGACATCAAAATGTAAGTGTCTAGTCTATAAAGGATGTTGTACACTGCAGAAATCCTTGAAATAGAGTTAGCTCACATGAAACCAGTGTTTCAAACCACCAGAATGCTCGGAAAAGTAGTATTTAACTGTAAAACAGTTGAAAGACAAGTTTATATAGCTTCGCAAGTCCACAGAAGACTGTATAAAGTTGTTTCTACATGTGGTGAAGTCCCACAAGTAGAGCAGAAGGCCCATTATAGGAAACAGCTAGAAATCAGTAGTAATTCAGAGGAAATACTAATGAATATCATAGAATTGTGTGAGAACAAGTGTAAAAGACATCAAAATGTACGTTTCTAGTCTAGAAAGGATGTTATACACTACAGAAATCCTTGAAATAGAGTTACTTCACAAGAAAACAGTGTTTCAACCCACTAGAATTCACTGAAAAGTATTGTTCAACTGTAAAACAGTGGAAAGACAAGTGTATATAGCTTCGCAAGTCCACAGAAGACTGTATAAAGTTGTTTCTACATGTGGTGAAGTCCCACAAGTAGAAAATAAGGCCCATTATAGGAAACAGATAGAAATCAGTAGTAATTCAGAGAAAATACTCATGAATATCATAGAATTGTGTGAGAACAAGTGTAAAAGACATCAAAATGTAAGTTTCTAGTCTAGAAAGGATGTTATACACTACAGAAATCCTTGAAATAGAGTTACTTCACAAGAAAACAGTGTTTCATCCCACTAGAATTCACTGAAAAGTAGTATTCAACTGTAAAACAGTTGAAAGACAAGTGTATATAGCTTCTCAAGTTCAGGGAAGAGTGTATAAAGTTGTTTCTACATGTGGTGAAGTCCCACAAGTAGAAAATAAGGCCCATTATAGGAAACAGCTAGAAATCAGTATTCATTCAGAGCAAATACTAATGAATATCACATAATAGAGAGAGAACAAGTGTAAAAGACATCAAAATGTACGTGTCTAGTCTATAAAGGATGTTGTACACTGCAGAAATCCTTGAAATAGAGTTAGCTCACATGAAACCAGTGTTTCAAACCACCAGAATGCTCGGAAAAGTAGTATTTAACTGTAAAACAGTTGAAAGACAAGTTTATATAGCTTCGCAAGTCCACAGAAGACTGTATAAAGTTGTTTCTACATGTGGTGAAGTCCCACAAGTAGAGCAGAAGGCCCATTATAGGAAACAGCTAGAAATCAGTAGTAATTCAGAGGAAATACTAATGAATATCATAGAATTGTGTGAGAACAAGTGTAAAAGACATCAAAATGTACGTTTCTAGTCTAGAAAGGATGTTATACACTACAGAAATCCTTGAAATAGAGTTACTTCACAAGAAAACAGTGTTTCAACCCACTAGAATTCACTGAAAAGTATTGTTCAACTGTAAAACAGTGGAAAGACAAGTGTATATAGCTTCGCAAGTCCACAGAAGACTGTATAAAGTTGTTTCTACATGTGGTGAAGTCCCACAAGTAGAAAATAAGGCCCATTATAGGAAACAGATAGAAATCAGTAGTAATTCAGAGAAAATACTCATGAATATCATAGAATTGTGTGAGAACAAGTGTAAAAGACATCAAAATGTAAGTTTCTAGTCTAGAAAGGATGTTATACACTACAGAAATCCTTGAAATAGAGTTACTTCACAAGAAAACAGTGTTTCATCCCACTAGAATTCACTGAAAAGTAGTATTCAACTGTAAAACAGTTGAAAGACAAGTGTATATAGCTTCTCAAGTTTAGGGAAGAGTGTATAAAGTTGTTTCTACATGTGGTGAAGTCCCACAAGTAGAAAATAAGGCCCATTATAGGAAACAGATAGAAATCAGTATTCATTCAGAGCAAATTAGAAATCAGTATTCATTCAGAGCAAATACTAATGAATATCACATAATAGAGAGAGAACAAGTGTAAAAGACATCAAAATGTAAGTGTCTAGTCTATAAAGGATGTTGTACACTGCAGAAATCCTTGAAATAGAGTTAGCTCACATGAAACCAGTGTTTCAAACCACCAGAATGCTCGGAAAAGTAGTATTTAACTGTAAAACAGTTGAAAGACAAGTTTATATAGCTTCGCAAGTCCACAGAAGACTGTATAAAGTTGTTTCTACATGTGGTGAAGTCCCACAAGTAGAGCAGAAGGCCCATTATAGGAAACAGCTAGAAATCAGTAGTAATTCAGAGGAAATACTAATGAATATCATAGAATTGTGTGAGAACAAGTGTAAAAGACATCAAAATGTACGTTTCTAGTCTAGAAAGGATGTTATACACTACAGAAATCCTTGAAATAGAGTTACTTCACAAGAAAACAGTGTTTCAACCCACTAGAATTCACTGAAAAGTATTGTTCAACTGTAAAACAGTGGAAAGACAAGTGTATATAGCTTCGCAAGTCCACAGAAGACTGTATAAAGTTGTTTCTACATGTGGTGAAGTCCCACAAGTAGAAAATAAGGCCCATTATAGGAAACAGATAGAAATCAGTAGTAATTCAGAGAAAATACTCATGAATATCATAGAATTGTGTGAGAACAAGTGTAAAAGACATCAAAATGTAAGTTTCTAGTCTAGAAAGGATGTTATACACTACAGAAATCCTTGAAATAGAGTTACTTCACAAGAAAACAGTGTTTCATCCCACTAGAATTCACTGAAAAGTAGTATTCAACTGTAAAACAGTTGAAAGACAAGTGTATATAGCTTCTCAAGTTCAGGGAAGAGTGTATAAAGTTGTTTCTACATGTGGTGAAGTCCCACAAGTAGAAAATAAGGCCCATTATAGGAAACAGCTAGAAATCAGTATTCATTCAGAGCAAATACTAATGAATATCACATAATAGAGAGAGAACAAGTGTAAAAGACATCAAAATGTAAGTGTCTAGTCTATAAAGGATGTTGTACACTGCAGAAATCCTTGAAATAGAGTTAGCTCACATGAAACCAGTGTTTCAAACCACCAGAATGCTCGGAAAAGTAGTATTTAACTGTAAAACAGTTGAAAGACAAGTTTATATAGCTTCGCAAGTCCACAGAAGACTGTATAAAGTTGTTTCTACATGTGGTGAAGTCCCACAAGTAGAGCAGAAGGCCCATTATAGGAAACAGCTAGAAATCAGTAGTAATTCAGAGGAAATACTAATGAATATCATAGAATTGTGTGAGAACAAGTGTAAAAGACATCAAAATGTACGTTTCTAGTCTAGAAAGGATGTTATACACTACAGAAATCCTTGAAATAGAGTTACTTCACAAGAAAACAGTGTTTCAACCCACTAGAATTCACTGAAAAGTATTGTTCAACTGTAAAACAGTGGAAAGACAAGTGTATATAGCTTCGCAAGTCCACAGAAGACTGTATAAAGTTGTTTCTACATGTGGTGAAGTCCCACAAGTAGAAAATAAGGCCCATTATAGGAAACAGATAGAAATCAGTAGTAATTCAGAGAAAATACTCATGAATATCATAGAATTGTGTGAGAACAAGTGTAAAAGACATCAAAATGTAAGTTTCTAGTCTAGAAAGGATGTTATACACTACAGAAATCCTTGAAATAGAGTTACTTCACAAGAAAACAGTGTTTCATCCCACTAGAATTCACTGAAAAGTAGTATTCAACTGTAAAACAGTTGAAAGACAAGTGTATATAGCTTCTCAAGTTTAGGGAAGAGTGTATAAAGTTGTTTCTACATGTGGTGAAGTCCCACAAGTAGAAAATAAGGCCCATTATAGGAAACAGATAGAAATCAGTATTCATTCAGAGCAAATTAGAAATCAGTATTCATTCAGAGCAAATACTAATGAATATCACATAATAGAGAGAGAACAAGTGTAAAAGACATCAAAATGTAAGTGTCTAGTCTATAAAGGATGTTGTACACTGCAGAAATCCTTGAAATAGAGTTAGCTCACATGAAACCAGTGTTTCAAACCACCAGAATGCTCGGAAAAGTAGTATTTAACTGTAAAACAGTTGAAAGACAAGTTTATATAGCTTCGCAAGTCCACAGAAGACTGTATAAAGTTGTTTCTACATGTGGTGAAGTCCCACAAGTAGAGCAGAAGGCCCATTATAGGAAACAGCTAGAAATCAGTAGTAATTCAGAGGAAATACTAATGAATATCATAGAATTGTGTGAGAACAAGTGTAAAAGACATCAAAATGTACGTTTCTAGTCTAGAAAGGATGTTATACACTACAGAAATCCTTGAAATAGAGTTACTTCACAAGAAAACAGTGTTTCAACCCACTAGAATTCACTGAAAAGTATTGTTCAACTGTAAAACAGTGGAAAGACAAGTGTATATAGCTTCGCAAGTCCACAGAAGACTGTATAAAGTTGTTTCTACATGTGGTGAAGTCCCACAAGTAGAAAATAAGGCCCATTATAGGAAACAGATAGAAATCAGTAGTAATTCAGAGAAAATACTCATGAATATCATAGAATTGTGTGAGAACAAGTGTAAAAGACATCAAAATGTAAGTTTCTAGTCTAGAAAGGATGTTATACACTACAGAAATCCTTGAAATAGAGTTACTTCACAAGAAAACAGTGTTTCATCCCACTAGAATTCACTGAAAAGTAGTATTCAACTGTAAAACAGTTGAAAGACAAGTGTATATAGCTTCTCAAGTTCAGGGAAGAGTGTATAAAGTTGTTTCTACATGTGGTGAAGTCCCACAAGTAGAAAATAAGGCCCATTATAGGAAACAGCTAGAAATCAGTATTCATTCAGAGCAAATACTAATGAATATCACATAATAGAGAGAGAACAAGTGTAAAAGACATCAAAATGTAAGTGTCTAGTCTATAAAGGATGTTGTACACTGCAGAAATCCTTGAAATAGAGTTAGCTCACATGAAACCAGTGTTTCAAACCACCAGAATGCTCGGAAAAGTAGTATTTAACTGTAAAACAGTTGAAAGACAAGTTTATATAGCTTCACAAGTCCACAGAAGACTGTATAAAGTTGTTTCTACATGTGGTGAACTCCCAGAAGTAGAGCAGAAGGCCCATTATAGGAAACAGCTAGAAATCAGTAGTAATTCAGAGGAAATACTAATGAATATCATAGAATTGTGTGAGAACAAATGTAAAAGACATCAAAATGTAAGTTTCTAGTCTAGAAAGGATGTTATACACTACAGAAATCCTTGAAATAGAGTTACTTCACAAGAAAACAGTGTTTCAACCCACTAGAATTCACTGAAAAGTAGTATTCAACTGTAAAACAGTTGAAAGACAAGTGTATATAGCTTCTCAAGATCAGAAAAGAGTGTATAAAGTTGTTTCTACATGTGGTGAAGTCCCACAAGTAGAAAAGAAGGCCCATTATAGGAAACAGCTAGAAATCAGTAGTCATTCAGAGCCAATACTAATGAATATCACAGAATAGAGAGAGAACAAGAGTAAAAGACACCAAAATGTAAGTCTCTAGTCTAGAAAGGATGTTGTACACTGCAGAAATCCTTGAAATAGAGTTAGTTCACATGAAACCAGTGTTTCAAACCACCAGAATGCACTGAAAAGTAGTATTTAACTGTAAAACAGTTGAAAGACAAGTTTATATAGCTTCGCAAGTCCACAGAAGACTGTATAAAGTTGTTTCTACATGTGGTGAAGTCCCACAAGTAGAGCAGAAGGCCCATTATAGGAAACAGCTAGAAATCAGTAGTAATTCAGAGGAAATACTAATGAATATCATAGAATTGTGTGAGAACAAGTGTAAAAGACATCAAAATGTACGTTTCTAGTCTAGAAAGGATGTTATACACTACAGAAATCCTTGAAATAGAGTTACTTCACAAGAAAACAGTGTTTCAACCCACTAGAATTCACTGAAAAGTATTGTTCAACTGTAAAACAGTGGAAAGACAAGTGTATATAGCTTCGCAAGTCCACAGAAGACTGTATAAAGTTGTTTCTACATGTGGTGAAGTCCCACAAGTAGAAAATAAGGCCCATTATAGGAAACAGCTAGAAATCAGTAGTAATTCAGAGAAAATACTCATGAATATCATAGAATTGTGTGAGAACAAGTGTAAAAGACATCAAAATGTAAGTTTCTAGTCTAGAAAGGATGTTATACACTACAGAAATCCTTGAAATAGAGTTACTTCACAAGAAAACAGTGTTTCATCCCACTAGAATTCACTGAAAAGTAGTATTCAACTGTAAAACAGTTGGAAGACAAGTGTATATAGCTTCTCAAGTTCAGGGAAGAGTGTATAAAGTTGTTTCTACATGTGGTGAAGTCCCACAAGTAGAAAAGAAGGCCCATTATAGGAAACAGCTAGAAATCAGTATTCATTCAGAGCAAATACTAATGAATATCACATAATAGAGAGAGAACAAGTGTAAAAGACATCAAAATGTAAGTGTCTAGTCTATAAAGGATGTTGTACACTGCAGAAATCCTTGAAATAGAGTTAGCTCACATGAAACCAGTGTTTCAAACCACCAGAATGCTCGGAAAAGTAGTATTTAACTGTAAAACAGTTGAAAGACAAGTTTATATAGCTTCGCAAGTCCACAGAAGACTGTATAAAGTTGTTTCTACATGTGGTGAACTCCCAGAAGTAGAGCAGAAGGCCCATTATAGGAAACAGCTAGAAATCAGTAGTAATTCAGAGGAAATACTAATGAATATCATAGAATTGTGTGAGAACAAATGTAAAAGACATCAAAATGTAAGTTTCTAGTCTAGAAAGGATGTTATACACTACAGAAATCCTTGAAATAGAGTTACTTCACAAGAAAACAGTGTTTCAACCCACTAGAATTCACTGAAAAGTAGTATTCAACTGTAAAACAGTTGAAAGACAAGTGTATATAGCTTCTCAAGATCAGAAAAGAGTGTATAAAGTTGTTTCTACATGTGGTGAAGTCCCACAAGTAGAAAAGAAGGCCCATTATAGGAAACAGCTAGAAATCAGTAGTCATTCAGAGCCAATACTAATGAATATCACAGAATAGAGAGAGAACAAGAGTAAAAGACACCAAAATGTAAGTCTCTAGTCTAGAAAGGATGTTGTACACTGCAGAAATCCTTGAAATAGAGTTAGTTCACATGAAACCAGTGTTTCAAACCACCAGAATGCACTGAAAAGTAGTATTTAACTGTAAAACAGTTGAAAGACAAGTTTATATAGCTTCGCAAGTCCACAGAAGAATGTATAAAGTTGTTTCTACATGTGGTGAAGTCCCACAAGTAGAGCAGAAGGCCCATTATAGGAAACAGCTAGAAATCAGTAGTAATTCAGAGGAAATACTAATGAATATCATAGAATTGTGTGAGAACAAGTGTAAAAGACATCAAAATGTACGTTTCTAGTCTAGAAAGGATGTTATACACTACAGAAATCCTTGAAATAGAGTTACTTCACAAGAAAACAGTGTTTCAACCCACTAGAATTCACTGAAAAGTATTGTTCAACTGTAAAACAGTGGAAAGACAAGTGTATATAGCTTCGCAAGTCCACAGAAGACTGTATAAAGTTGTTTCTACATGTGGTGAAGTCCCACAAGTAGAAAATAAGGCCCATTATAGGAAACAGCTAGAAATCAGTAGTAATTCAGAGAAAATACTCATGAATATCATAGAATTGTGTGAGAACAAGTGTAAAAGACATCAAAATGTAAGTTTCTAGTCTAGAAAGGATGTTATACACTACAGAAATCCTTGAAATAGAGTTACTTCACAAGAAAACAGTGTTTCATCCCACTAGAATTCACTGAAAAGTAGTATTCAACTGTAAAACAGTTGAAAGACAAGTGTATATAGCTTCTCAAGTTCAGGGAAGAGTGTATAAAGTTGTTTCTACATGTGGTGAAGTCCCACAAGTAGAAAATAAGGCCCATTATAGGAAACAGCTAGAAATCAGTATTCATTCAGAGCAAATACTAATGAATATCACATAATAGAGAGAGAACAAGTGTAAAAGACATCAAAATGTAAGTGTCTAGTCTATAAAGGATGTTGTACACTGCAGAAATCCTTGAAATAGAGTTAGCTCACATGAAACCAGTGTTTCAAACCACCAGAATGCTCGGAAAAGTAGTATTTAACTGTAAAACAGTTGAAAGACAAGTTTATATAGCTTCGCAAGTCCACAGAAGACTGTATAAAGTTGTTTCTACATGTGGTGAAGTCCCACAAGTAGAGCAGAAGGCCCATTATAGGAAACAGCTAGAAATCAGTAGTAATTCAGAGGAAATACTAATGAATATCATAGAATTGTGTGAGAACAAGTGTAAAAGACATCAAAATGTACGTTTCTAGTCTAGAAAGGATGTTATACACTACAGAAATCCTTGAAATAGAGTTACTTCACAAGAAAACAGTGTTTCAACCCACTAGAATTCACTGAAAAGTATTGTTCAACTGTAAAACAGTGGAAAGACAAGTGTATATAGCTTCGCAAGTCCACAGAAGACTGTATAAAGTTGTTTCTACATGTGGTGAAGTCCCACAAGTAGAAAATAAGGCCCATTATAGGAAACAGATAGAAATCAGTAGTAATTCAGAGAAAATACTCATGAATATCATAGAATTGTGTGAGAACAAGTGTAAAAGACATCAAAATGTAAGTTTCTAGTCTAGAAAGGATGTTATACACTACAGAAATCCTTGAAATAGAGTTACTTCACAAGAAAACAGTGTTTCATCCCACTAGAATTCACTGAAAAGTAGTATTCAACTGTAAAACAGTTGAAAGACAAGTGTATATAGCTTCTCAAGTTCAGGGAAGAGTGTATAAAGTTGTTTCTACATGTGGTGAAGTCCCACAAGTAGAAAATAAGGCCCATTATAGGAAACAGCTAGAAATCAGTATTCATTCAGAGCAAATACTAATGAATATCACATAATAGAGAGAGAACAAGTGTAAAAGACATCAAAATGTACGTGTCTAGTCTATAAAGGATGTTGTACACTGCAGAAATCCTTGAAATAGAGTTAGCTCACATGAAACCAGTGTTTCAAACCACCAGAATGCTCGGAAAAGTAGTATTTAACTGTAAAACAGTTGAAAGACAAGTTTATATAGCTTCGCAAGTCCACAGAAGACTGTATAAAGTTGTTTCTACATGTGGTGAAGTCCCACAAGTAGAGCAGAAGGCCCATTATAGGAAACAGCTAGAAATCAGTAGTAATTCAGAGGAAATACTAATGAATATCATAGAATTGTGTGAGAACAAGTGTAAAAGACATCAAAATGTACGTTTCTAGTCTAGAAAGGATGTTATACACTACAGAAATCCTTGAAATAGAGTTACTTCACAAGAAAACAGTGTTTCAACCCACTAGAATTCACTGAAAAGTATTGTTCAACTGTAAAACAGTGGAAAGACAAGTGTATATAGCTTCGCAAGTCCACAGAAGACTGTATAAAGTTGTTTCTACATGTGGTGAAGTCCCACAAGTAGAAAATAAGGCCCATTATAGGAAACAGCTAGAAATCAGTAGTAATTCAGAGAAAATACTCATGAATATCATAGAATTGTGTGAGAACAAGTGTAAAAGACATCAAAATGTAAGTTTCTAGTCTAGAAAGGATGTTATACACTACAGAAATCCTTGAAATAGAGTTACTTCACAAGAAAACAGTGTTTCATCCCACTAGAATTCACTGAAAAGTAGTATTCAACTGTAAAACAGTTGAAAGACAAGTGTATATAGCTTCTCAAGTTTAGGGAAGAGTGTATAAAGTTGTTTCTACATGTGGTGAAGTCCCACAAGTAGAAAATAAGGCCCATTATAGGAAACAGCTAGAAATCAGTATTCATTCAGAGCAAATACTAATGAATATCACATAATAGAGAGAGAACAAGTGTAAAAGACATCAAAATGTAAGTGTCTAGTCTATAAAGGATGTTGTACACTGCAGAAATCCTTGAAATAGAGTTAGCTCACATGAAACCAGTGTTTCAAACCACCAGAATGCTCGGAAAAGTAGTATTTAACTGTAAAACAGTTGAAAGACAAGTTTATATAGCTTCGCAAGTCCACAGAAGACTGTATAAAGTTGTTTCTACATGTGGTGAACTCCCAGAAGTAGAGCAGAAGGCCCATTATAGGAAACAGCTAGAAATCAGTAGTAATTCAGAGGAAATACTAATGAATATCATAGAATTGTGTGAGAACAAATGTAAAAGACATCAAAATGTAAGTTTCTAGTCTAGAAAGGATGTTATACACTACAGAAATCCTTGAAATAGAGATACTTCACAAGAAAACAGTGTTTCAACCCACTAGAATTCACTGAAAAGTATTGTTCAACTGTAAAACAGTGGAAAGACAAGTGTATATAGCTTCGCAAGTCCACAGAAGACTGTTTAAAGTTGTTTCTACATGTGGTGAAGTCCCACAAGTAGAAAATAAGGCCCATTATAGGAAACAGCTAGAAATCAGTAGTAATTCAGAGAAAATACTCATGAATATCATAGAATTGTGTGAGAACAAGTGTAAAAGACATCAAAATGTAAGTTTCTAGTCTAGAAAGGATGTTATACACTACAGAAATCCTTGAAATAGAGTTACTTCACAAGAAAACAGTGTTTCATCCCACTAGAATTCACTGAAAAGTAGTATTCAACTGTAAAACAGTTGAAAGACAAGTGTATATAGCTTCTCAAGTTCAGGGAAGAGTGTATAAAGTTGTTTCTACATGTGGTGAAGTCCCACAAGTAGAAAATAAGGCCCATTATAGGAAACAGCTAGAAATCAGTATTCATTCAGAGCAAATACTAATGAATATCACATAATAGAGAGAGAACAAGTGTAAAAGACATCAAAATGTAAGTGTCTAGTCTATAAAGGATGTTGTACACTGCAGAAATCCTTGAAATAGAGTTAGCTCACATGAAACCAGTGTTTCAAACCACCAGAATGCTCGGAAAAGTAGTATTTAACTGTAAAACAGTTGAAAGACAAGTTTATATAGCTTCGCAAGTCCACAGAAGACTGTATAAAGTTGTTTCTACATGTGGTGAACTCCCAGAAGTAGAGCAGAAGGCCCATTATAGGAAACAGCTAGAAATCAGTAGTAATTCAGAGGAAATACTAATGAATATCATAGAATTGTGTGAGAACAAATGTAAAAGACATCAAAATGTAAGTTTCTAGTCTAGAAAGGATGTTATACAGTACAGAAATCCTTGAAATAGAGTTACTTCACAAGAAAACAGTGTTTCAACCCACTAGAATTCACTGAAAAGTAGTATTCAACTGTAAAACAGTTGAAAGACAAGTGTATATAGCTTCTCAAGATCAGAAAAGAGTGTATAAAGTTGTTTCTACATGTGGTGAAGTCCCACAAGTAGAAAAGAAGGCCCATTATAGGAAACAGCTAGAAATCAGTAGTCATTCAGAGCCAATACTAATGAATATCACAGAATAGAGAGAGAACAAGAGTAAAAGACACCAAAATGTAAGTCTCTAGTCTAGAAAGGATGTTGTACACTGCAGAAATCCTTGAAATAGAGTTAGTTCACATGAAACCAGTGTTTCAAACCACCAGAATGCACTGAAAAGTAGTATTTAACTGTAAAACAGTTGAAAGACAAGTTTATATAGCTTCGCAAGTCCACAGAAGACTGTATAAAGTTGTTTCTACATGTGGTGAAGTCCCACAAGTAGAGCAGAAGGCCCATTATAGGAAACAGCTAGAAATCAGTAGTAATTCAGAGGAAATACTAATGAATATCATAGAATTGTGTGAGAACAAGTGTAAAAGACATCAAAATGTACGTTTCTAGTCTAGAAAGGATGTTATACACTACAGAAATCCTTGAAATAGAGTTACTTCACAAGAAAACAGTGTTTCAACCCACTAGAATTCACTGAAAAGTATTGTTCAACTGTAAAACAGTGGAAAGACAAGTGTATATAGCTTCGCAAGTCCACAGAAGACTGTATAAAGTTGTTTCTACATGTGGTGAAGTCCCAAAAGTAGAAAATAAGGCCCATTATAGGAAACAGCTAGAAATCAGTAGTAATTCAGAGAAAATACTCATGAATATCATAGAATTGTGTGAGAACAAGTGTAAAAGACATCAAAATGTAAGTTTCTAGTCTAGAAAGGATGTTATACACTACAGAAATCCTTGAAATAGAGTTACTTCACAAGAAAACAGTGTTTCATCCCACTAGAATTCACTGAAAAGTAGTATTCAACTGTAAAACAGTTGAAAGACAAGTGTATATAGCTTCTCAAGTTCAGGGAAGAGTGTATAAAGTTGTTTCTACATGTGGTGAAGTCCCACAAGTAGAAAATAAGGCCCATTATAGGAAACAGCTAGAAATCAGTATTCATTCAGAGCAAATACTAATGAATATCACATAATAGAGAGAGAACAAGTGTAAAAGACATCAAAATGTAAGTGTCTAGTCTATAAAGGATGTTGTACACTGCAGAAATCCTTGAAATAGAGTTAGCTCACATGAAACCAGTGTTTCAAACCACCAGAATGCTCGGAAAAGTAGTATTTAACTGTAAAACAGTTGAAAGACAAGTTTATATAGCTTCGCAAGTCCACAGAAGACTGTATAAAGTTGTTTCTACATGTGGTGAAGTCCCACAAGTAGAGCAGAAGGCCCATTATAGGAAACAGCTAGAAATCAGTAGTAATTCAGAGGAAATACTAATGAATATCATAGAATTGTGTGAGAACAAGTGTAAAAGACATCAAAATGTACGTTTCTAGTCTAGAAAGGATGTTATACACTACAGAAATCCTTGAAATAGAGTTACTTCACAAGAAAACAGTGTTTCAACCCACTAGAATTCACTGAAAAGTATTGTTCAACTGTAAAACAGTGGAAAGACAAGTGTATATAGCTTCGCAAGTCCACAGAAGACTGTATAAAGTTGTTTCTACATGTGGTGAAGTCCCACAAGTAGAAAATAAGGCCCATTATAGGAAACAGATAGAAATCAGTAGTAATTCAGAGAAAATACTCATGAATATCATAGAATTGTGTGAGAACAAGTGTAAAAGACATCAAAATGTAAGTTTCTAGTCTAGAAAGGATGTTATACACTACAGAAATCCTTGAAATAGAGTTACTTCACAAGAAAACAGTGTTTCATCCCACTAGAATTCACTGAAAAGTAGTATTCAACTGTAAAACAGTTGAAAGACAAGTGTATATAGCTTCTCAAGTTCAGGGAAGAGTGTATAAAGTTGTTTCTACATGTGGTGAAGTCCCACAAGTAGAAAATAAGGCCCATTATAGGAAACAGCTAGAAATCAGTATTCATTCAGAGCAAATACTAATGAATATCACATAATAGAGAGAGAACAAGTGTAAAAGACATCAAAATGTAAGTGTCTAGTCTATAAAGGATGTTGTACACTGCAGAAATCCTTGAAATAGAGTTAGCTCACATGAAACCAGTGTTTCAAACCACCAGAATGCTCGGAAAAGTAGTATTTAACTGTAAAACAGTTGAAAGACAAGTTTATATAGCTTCGCAAGTCCACAGAAGACTGTATAAAGTTGTTTCTACATGTGGTGAAGTCCCACAAGTAGAGCAGAAGGCCCATTATAGGAAACAGCTAGAAATCAGTAGTAATTCAGAGGAAATACTAATGAATATCATAGAATTGTGTGAGAACAAGTGTAAAAGACATCAAAATGTACGTTTCTAGTCTAGAAAGGATGTTATACACTACAGAAATCCTTGAAATAGAGCTACTTCACAAGAAAACAGTGTTTCAACCCACTAGAATTCACTGAAAAGTATTGTTCAACTGTAAAACAGTGGAAAGACAAGTGTATATAGCTTCGCAAGTCCACAGAAGACTGTATAAAGTTGTTTCTACATGTGGTGAAGTCCCACAAGTAGAAAATAAGGCCCATTATAGGAAACAGCTAGAAATCAGTAGTAATTCAGAGAAAATACTCATGAATATCATAGAATTGTGTGAGAACAAGTGTAAAAGACATCAAAATGTAAGTTTCTAGTCTAGAAAGGATGTTATACACTACAGAAATCCTTGAAATAGAGTTACTTCACAAGAAAACAGTGTTTCATCCCACTAGAATTCACTGAAAAGTAGTATTCAACTGTAAAACAGTTGAAAGACAAGTGTATATAGCTTCTCAAGTTCAGGGAAGAGTGTATAAAGTTGTTTCTACATGTGGTGAAGTCCCACAAGTAGAAAATAAGGCCCATTATAGGAAACAGCTAGAAATCAGTATTCATTCAGAGCAAATACTAATGAATATCACATAATAGAGAGAGAACAAGTGTAAAAGACATCAAAATGTAAGTGTCTAGTCTATAAAGGATGTTGTACACTGCAGAAATCCTTGAAATAGAGTTAGCTCACATGAAACCAGTGTTTCAAACCACCAGAATGCTCGGAAAAGTAGTATTTAACTGTAAAACAGTTGAAAGACAAGTTTATATAGCTTCGCAAGTCCACAGAAGACTGTATAAAGTTGTTTCTACATGTGGTGAACTCCCAGAAGTAGAGCAGAAGGCCCATTATAGGAAACAGCTAGAAATCAGTAGTAATTCAGAGGAAATACTAATGAATATCATAGAATTGTGTGAGAACAAATGTAAAAGACATCAAAATGTAAGTTTCTAGTCTAGAAAGGATGTTATACACTACAGAAATCCTTGAAATAGAGTTACTTCACAAGAAAACAGTGTTTCAACCCACTAGAATTCACTGAAAAGTAGTATTCAACTGTAAAACAGTTGAAAGACAAGTGTATATAGCTTCTCAAGATCAGAAAAGAGTGTATAAAGTTGTTTCTACATGTGGTGAAGTCCCACAAGTAGAAAAGAAGGCCCATTATAGGAAACAGCTAGAAATCAGTAGTCATTCAGAGCCAATACTAATGAATATCACAGAATAGAGAGAGAACAAGAGTAAAAGACACCAAAATGTAAGTCTCTAGTCTAGAAAGGATGTTGTACACTGCAGAAATCCTTGAAATAGAGTTAGTTCACATGAAACTAGTGTTTCAAACCACCAGAATGCACTGAAAAGTAGTATTTAACTGTAAAACAGTTGAAAGACAAGTTTATATAGCTTCGCAAGTCCACAGAAGACTGTATAAAGTTGTTTCTACATGTGGTGAAGTCCCACAAGTAGAGCAGAAGGCCCATTATAGGAAACAGCTAGAAATCAGTAGTAATTCAGAGGAAATACTAATGAATATCATAGAATTGTGTGAGAACAAGTGTAAAAGACATCAAAATGTACGTTTCTAGTCTAGAAAGGATGTTATACACTACAGAAATCCTTGAAATAGAGTTACTTCACAAGAAAACAGTGTTTCAACCCACTAGAATTCACTGAAAAGTATTGTTCAACTGTAAAACAGTGGAAAGACAAGTGTATATAGCTTCGCAAGTCCACAGAAGACTGTATAAAGTTGTTTCTACATGTGGTGAAGTCCCACAAGTAGAAAATAAGGCCCATTATAGGAAACAGCTAGAAATCAGTAGTAATTCAGAGAAAATACTCATGAATATCATAGAATTGTGTGAGAACAAGTGTAAAAGACATCAAAATGTAAGTTTCTAGTCTAGAAAGGATGTTATACACTACAGAAATCCTTGAAATAGAGTTACTTCACAAGAAAACAGTGTTTCATCCCACTAGAATTCACTGAAAAGTAGTATTCAACTGTAAAACAGTTGAAAGACAAGTGTATATAGCTTCTCAAGTTTAGGGAAGAGTGTATAAAGTTGTTTCTACATGTGGTGAAGTCCCACAAGTAGAAAATAAGGCCCATTATAGGAAACAGCTAGAAATCAGTATTCATTCAGAGCAAATACTAATGAATATCACATAATAGAGAGAGAACAAGTGTAAAAGACATCAAAATGTAAGTGTCTAGTCTATAAAGGATGTTGTACACTGCAGAAATCCTTGAAATAGAGTTAGCTCACATGAAACCAGTGTTTCAAACCACCAGAATGCTCGGAAAAGTAGTATTTAACTGTAAAACAGTTGAAAGACAAGTTTATATAGCTTCGCAAGTCCACAGAAGACTGTATAAAGTTGTTTCTACATGTGGTGAACTCCCAGAAGTAGAGCAGAAGGCCCATTATAGGAAACAGCTAGAAATCAGTAGTAATTCAGAGGAAATACTAATGAATATCATAGAATTGTGTGAGAACAAATGTAAAAGACATCAAAATGTAAGTTTCTAGTCTAGAAAGGATGTTATACACTACAGAAATCCTTGAAATAGAGATACTTCACAAGAAAACAGTGTTTCAACCCACTAGAATTCACTGAAAAGTATTGTTCAACTGTAAAACAGTGGAAAGACAAGTGTATATAGCTTCGCAAGTCCACAGAAGACTGTTTAAAGTTGTTTCTACATGTGGTGAAGTCCCACAAGTAGAAAATAAGGCCCATTATAGGAAACAGCTAGAAATCAGTAGTAATTCAGAGAAAATACTCATGAATATCATAGAATTGTGTGAGAACAAGTGTAAAAGACATCAAAATGTAAGTTTCTAGTCTAGAAAGGATGTTATACACTACAGAAATCCTTGAAATAGAGTTACTTCACAAGAAAACAGTGTTTCATCCCACTAGAATTCACTGAAAAGTAGTATTCAACTGTAAAACAGTTGAAAGACAAGTGTATATAGCTTCTCAAGTTCAGGGAAGAGTGTATAAAGTTGTTTCTACATGTGGTGAAGTCCCACAAGTAGAAAATAAGGCCCATTATAGGAAACAGCTAGAAATCAGTATTCATTCAGAGCAAATACTAATGAATATCACATAATAGAGAGAGAACAAGTGTAAAAGACATCAAAATGTAAGTGTCTAGTCTATAAAGGATGTTGTACACTGCAGAAATCCTTGAAATAGAGTTAGCTCACATGAAACCAGTGTTTCAAACCACCAGAATGCTCGGAAAAGTAGTATTTAACTGTAAAACAGTTGAAAGACAAGTTTATATAGCTTCGCAAGTCCACAGAAGACTGTATAAAGTTGTTTCTACATGTGGTGAACTCCCAGAAGTAGAGCAGAAGGCCCATTATAGGAAACAGCTAGAAATCAGTAGTAATTCAGAGGAAATACTAATGAATATCATAGAATTGTGTGAGAACAAATGTAAAAGACATCAAAATGTAAGTTTCTAGTCTAGAAAGGATGTTATACAGTACAGAAATCCTTGAAATAGAGTTACTTCACAAGAAAACAGTGTTTCAACCCACTAGAATTCACTGAAAAGTAGTATTCAACTGTAAAACAGTTGAAAGACAAGTGTATATAGCTTCTCAAGATCAGAAAAGAGTGTATAAAGTTGTTTCTACATGTGGTGAAGTCCCACAAGTAGAAAAGAAGGCCCATTATAGGAAACAGCTAGAAATCAGTAGTCATTCAGAGCCAATACTAATGAATATCACAGAATAGAGAGAGAACAAGAGTAAAAGACACCAAAATGTAAGTCTCTAGTCTAGAAAGGATGTTGTACACTGCAGAAATCCTTGAAATAGAGTTAGTTCACATGAAACCAGTGTTTCAAACCACCAGAATGCACTGAAAAGTAGTATTTAACTGTAAAACAGTTGAAAGACAAGTTTATATAGCTTCGCAAGTCCACAGAAGACTGTATAAAGTTGTTTCTACATGTGGTGAAGTCCCACAAGTAGAGCAGAAGGCCCATTATAGGAAACAGCTAGAAATCAGTAGTAATTCAGAGGAAATACTAATGAATATCATAGAATTGTGTGAGAACAAGTGTAAAAGACATCAAAATGTACGTTTCTAGTCTAGAAAGGATGTTATACACTACAGAAATCCTTGAAATAGAGTTACTTCACAAGAAAACAGTGTTTCAACCCACTAGAATTCACTGAAAAGTATTGTTCAACTGTAAAACAGTGGAAAGACAAGTGTATATAGCTTCGCAAGTCCACAGAAGACTGTATAAAGTTGTTTCTACATGTGGTGAAGTCCCAAAAGTAGAAAATAAGGCCCATTATAGGAAACAGCTAGAAATCAGTAGTAATTCAGAGAAAATACTCATGAATATCATAGAATTGTGTGAGAACAAGTGTAAAAGACATCAAAATGTAAGTTTCTAGTCTAGAAAGGATGTTATACACTACAGAAATCCTTGAAATAGAGTTACTTCACAAGAAAACAGTGTTTCATCCCACTAGAATTCACTGAAAAGTAGTATTCAACTGTAAAACAGTTGAAAGACAAGTGTATATAGCTTCTCAAGTTCAGGGAAGAGTGTATAAAGTTGTTTCTACATGTGGTGAAGTCCCACAAGTAGAAAATAAGGCCCATTATAGGAAACAGCTAGAAATCAGTATTCATTCAGAGCAAATACTAATGAATATCACATAATAGAGAGAGAACAAGTGTAAAAGACATCAAAATGTAAGTGTCTAGTCTATAAAGGATGTTGTACACTGCAGAAATCCTTGAAATAGAGTTAGCTCACATGAAACCAGTGTTTCAAACCACCAGAATGCTCGGAAAAGTAGTATTTAACTGTAAAACAGTTGAAAGACAAGTTTATATAGCTTCGCAAGTCCACAGAAGACTGTATAAAGTTGTTTCTACATGTGGTGAAGTCCCACAAGTAGAGCAGAAGGCCCATTATAGGAAACAGCTAGAAATCAGTAGTAATTCAGAGGAAATACTAATGAATATCATAGAATTGTGTGAGAACAAGTGTAAAAGACATCAAAATGTACGTTTCTAGTCTAGAAAGGATGTTATACACTACAGAAATCCTTGAAATAGAGTTACTTCACAAGAAAACAGTGTTTCAACCCACTAGAATTCACTGAAAAGTATTGTTCAACTGTAAAACAGTGGAAAGACAAGTGTATATAGCTTCGCAAGTCCACAGAAGACTGTATAAAGTTGTTTCTACATGTGGTGAAGTCCCACAAGTAGAAAATAAGGCCCATTATAGGAAACAGATAGAAATCAGTAGTAATTCAGAGAAAATACTCATGAATATCATAGAATTGTGTGAGAACAAGTGTAAAAGACATCAAAATGTAAGTTTCTAGTCTAGAAAGGATGTTATACACTACAGAAATCCTTGAAATAGAGTTACTTCACAAGAAAACAGTGTTTCATCCCACTAGAATTCACTGAAAAGTAGTATTCAACTGTAAAACAGTTGAAAGACAAGTGTATATAGCTTCTCAAGTTCAGGGAAGAGTGTATAAAGTTGTTTCTACATGTGGTGAAGTCCCACAAGTAGAAAATAAGGCCCATTATAGGAAACAGCTAGAAATCAGTATTCATTCAGAGCAAATACTAATGAATATCACATAATAGAGAGAGAACAAGTGTAAAAGACATCAAAATGTAAGTGTCTAGTCTATAAAGGATGTTGTACACTGCAGAAATCCTTGAAATAGAGTTAGCTCACATGAAACCAGTGTTTCAAACCACCAGAATGCTCGGAAAAGTAGTATTTAACTGTAAAACAGTTGAAAGACAAGTTTATATAGCTTCGCAAGTCCACAGAAGACTGTATAAAGTTGTTTCTACATGTGGTGAAGTCCCACAAGTAGAGCAGAAGGCCCATTATAGGAAACAGCTAGAAATCAGTAGTAATTCAGAGGAAATACTAATGAATATCATAGAATTGTGTGAGAACAAGTGTAAAAGACATCAAAATGTACGTTTCTAGTCTAGAAAGGATGTTATACACTACAGAAATCCTTGAAATAGAGCTACTTCACAAGAAAACAGTGTTTCAACCCACTAGAATTCACTGAAAAGTATTGTTCAACTGTAAAACAGTGGAAAGACAAGTGTATATAGCTTCGCAAGTCCACAGAAGACTGTATAAAGTTGTTTCTACATGTGGTGAAGTCCCACAAGTAGAAAATAAGGCCCATTATAGGAAACAGCTAGAAATCAGTAGTAATTCAGAGAAAATACTCATGAATATCATAGAATTGTGTGAGAACAAGTGTAAAAGACATCAAAATGTAAGTTTCTAGTCTAGAAAGGATGTTATACACTACAGAAATCCTTGAAATAGAGTTACTTCACAAGAAAACAGTGTTTCATCCCACTAGAATTCACTGAAAAGTAGTATTCAACTGTAAAACAGTTGAAAGACAAGTGTATATAGCTTCTCAAGTTCAGGGAAGAGTGTATAAAGTTGTTTCTACATGTGGTGAAGTCCCACAAGTAGAAAATAAGGCCCATTATAGGAAACAGCTAGAAATCAGTATTCATTCAGAGCAAATACTAATGAATATCACATAATAGAGAGAGAACAAGTGTAAAAGACATCAAAATGTAAGTGTCTAGTCTATAAAGGATGTTGTACACTGCAGAAATCCTTGAAATAGAGTTAGCTCACATGAAACCAGTGTTTCAAACCACCAGAATGCTCGGAAAAGTAGTATTTAACTGTAAAACAGTTGAAAGACAAGTTTATATAGCTTCGCAAGTCCACAGAAGACTGTATAAAGTTGTTTCTACATGTGGTGAACTCCCAGAAGTAGAGCAGAAGGCCCATTATAGGAAACAGCTAGAAATCAGTAGTAATTCAGAGGAAATACTAATGAATATCATAGAATTGTGTGAGAACAAATGTAAAAGACATCAAAATGTAAGTTTCTAGTCTAGAAAGGATGTTATACACTACAGAAATCCTTGAAATAGAGTTACTTCACAAGAAAACAGTGTTTCAACCCACTAGAATTCACTGAAAAGTAGTATTCAACTGTAAAACAGTTGAAAGACAAGTGTATATAGCTTCTCAAGATCAGAAAAGAGTGTATAAAGTTGTTTCTACATGTGGTGAAGTCCCACAAGTAGAAAAGAAGGCCCATTATAGGAAACAGCTAGAAATCAGTAGTCATTCAGAGCCAATACTAATGAATATCACAGAATAGAGAGAGAACAAGAGTAAAAGACACCAAAATGTAAGTCTCTAGTCTAGAAAGGATGTTGTACACTGCAGAAATCCTTGAAATAGAGTTAGTTCACATGAAACTAGTGTTTCAAACCACCAGAATGCACTGAAAAGTAGTATTTAACTGTAAAACAGTTGAAAGACAAGTTTATATAGCTTCGCAAGTCCACAGAAGACTGTATAAAGTTGTTTCTACATGTGGTGAAGTCCCACAAGTAGAGCAGAAGGCCCATTATAGGAAACAGCTAGAAATCAGTAGTAATTCAGAGGAAATACTAATGAATATCATAGAATTGTGTGAGAACAAGTGTAAAAGACATCAAAATGTACGTTTCTAGTCTAGAAAGGATGTTATACACTACAGAAATCCTTGAAATAGAGTTACTTCACAAGAAAACAGTGTTTCAACCCACTAGAATTCACTGAAAAGTATTGTTCAACTGTAAAACAGTGGAAAGACAAGTGTATATAGCTTCGCAAGTCCACAGAAGACTGTATAAAGTTGTTTCTACATGTGGTGAAGTCCCACAAGTAGAAAATAAGGCCCATTATAGGAAACAGCTAGAAATCAGTAGTAATTCAGAGAAAATACTCATGAATATCATAGAATTGTGTGAGAACAAGTGTAAAAGACATCAAAATGTAAGTTTCTAGTCTAGAAAGGATGTTATACACTACAGAAATCCTTGAAATAGAGTTACTTCACAAGAAAACAGTGTTTCATCCCACTAGAATTCACTGAAAAGTAGTATTCAACTGTAAAACAGTTGAAAGACAAGTGTATATAGCTTCTCAAGTTCAGGGAAGAGTGTATAAAGTTGTTTCTACATGTGGTGAAGTCCCACAAGTAGAAAATAAGGCCCATTATAGGAAACAGCTAGAAATCAGTATTCATTCAGAGCAAATACTAATGAATATCACATAATAGAGAGAGAACAAGTGTAAAAGACATCAAAATGTAAGTGTCTAGTCTATAAAGGATGTTGTACACTGCAGAAATCCTTGAAATAGAGTTAGCTCACATGAAACCAGTGTTTCAAACCACCAGAATGCTCGGAAAAGTAGTATTTAACTGTAAAACAGTTGAAAGACAAGTTTATATAGCTTCGCAAGTCCACAGAAGACTGTATAAAGTTGTTTCTACATGTGGTGAACTCCCAGAAGTAGAGCAGAAGGCCCATTATAGGAAACAGCTAGAAATCAGTAGTAATTCAGAGGAAATACTAATGAATATCATAGAATTGTGTGAGAACAAATGTAAAAGACATCAAAATGTAAGTTTCTAGTCTAGAAAGGATGTTATACAGTACAGAAATCCTTGAAATAGAGTTACTTCACAAGAAAACAGTGTTTCAACCCACTAGAATTCACTGAAAAGTATTGTTCAACTGTAAAACAGTGGAAAGACAAGTGTATATAGCTTCGCAAGTCCACAGAAGACTGTATAAAGTTGTTTCTACATGTGGTGAAGTCCCACAAGTAGAAAATAAGGCCCATTATAGGAAACAGATAGAAATCAGTAGTAATTCAGAGAAAATACTCATGAATATCATAGAATTGTGTGAGAACAAGTGTAAAAGACATCAAAATGTAAGTTTCTAGTCTAGAAAGGATGTTATACACTACAGAAATCCTTGAAATAGAGTTACTTCACAAGAAAACAGTGTTTCATCCCACTAGAATTCACTTAAAAGTAGTATTCAACTGTAAAACAGTTGAAAGACAAGTGTATATAGCTTCTCAAGTTCAGGGAAGAGTGTATAAAGTTGTTTCTACATGTGGTGAAGTCCCACAAGTAGAAAATAAGGCCCATTATAGGAAACAGCTAGAAATCAGTATTCATTCAGAGCAAATACTAATGAATATCACATAATAGAGAGAGAACAAGTGTAAAAGACATCAAAATGTAAGTGTCTAGTCTATAAAGGATGTTGTACACTGCAGAAATCCTTGAAATAGAGTTAGCTCACATGAAACCAGTGTTTCAAACCACCAGAATGCTCGGAAAAGTAGTATTTAACTGTAAAACAGTTGAAAGACAAGTTTATATAGCTTCGCAAGTCCACAGAAGACTGTATAAAGTTGTTTCTACATGTGGTGAAGTCCCACAAGTAGAGCAGAAGGCCCATTATAGGAAACAGCTAGAAATCAGTAGTAATTCAGAGGAAATACTAATGAATATCATAGAATTGTGTGAGAACAAGTGTAAAAGACATCAAAATGTACGTTTCTAGTCTAGAAAGGATGTTATACACTACAGAAATCCTTGAAATAGAGTTACTTCACAAGAAAACAGTGTTTCAACCCACTAGAATTCACTGAAAAGTATTGTTCAACTGTAAAACAGTGGAAAGACAAGTGTATATAGCTTCGCAAGTCCACAGAAGACTGTATAAAGTTGTTTCTACATGTGGTGAAGTCCCACAAGTAGAAAATAAGGCCCATTATAGGAAACAGATAGAAATCAGTAGTAATTCAGAGAAAATACTCATGAATATCATAGAATTGTGTGAGAACAAGTGTAAAAGACATCAAAATGTAAGTTTCTAGTCTAGAAAGGATGTTATACACTATAGAAATCCTTGAAATAGAGTTACTTCACAAGAAAACAGTGTTTCATCCCACTAGAATTCACTGAAAAGTAGTATTCAACTGTAAAACAGTTGAAAGACAAGTGTATATAGCTTCTCAAGTTCAGGGAAGAGTGTATAAAGTTGTTTCTACATGTGGTGAAGTCCCACAAGTAGAAAATAAGGCCCATTATAGGAAACAGCTAGAAATCAGTATTCATTCAGAGCAAATACTAATGAATATCACATAATAGAGAGAGAACAAGTGTAAAAGACATCAAAATGTAAGTGTCTAGTCTATAAAGGATGTTGTACACTGCAGAAATCCTTGAAATAGAGTTAGCTCACATGAAACCAGTGTTTCAAACCACCAGAATGCTCGGAAAAGTAGTATTTAACTGTAAAACAGTTGAAAGACAAGTTTATATAGCTTCGCAAGTCCACAGAAGACTGTATAAAGTTGTTTCTACATGTGGTGAAGTCCCACAAGTAGAGCAGAAGGCCCATTATAGGAAACAGCTAGAAATCAGTAGTAATTCAGAGGAAATACTAATGAATATCATAGAATTGTGTGAGAACAAGTGTAAAAGACATCAAAATGTACGTTTCTAGTCTAGAAAGGATGTTATACACTACAGAAATCCTTGAAATAGAGTTACTTCACAAGAAAACAGTGTTTCAACCCACTAGAATTCACTGAAAAGTATTGTTCAACTGTAAAACAGTGGAAAGACAAGTGTATATAGCTTCGCAAGTCCACAGAAGACTGTTTAAAGTTGTTTCTACATGTGGTGAAGTCCCACAAGTAGAAAATAAGGCCCATTATAGGAAACAGCTAGAAATCAGTAGTAATTCAGAGAAAATACTCATGAATATCATAGAATTGTGTGAGAACAAGTGTAAAAGACATCAAAATGTAAGTTTCTAGTCTAGAAAGGATGTTATACACTACAGAAATCCTTGAAATAGAGTTACTTCACAAGAAAACAGTGTTTCATCCCACTAGAATTCACTGAAAAGTAGTATTCAACTGTAAAACAGTTGAAAGACAAGTGTATATAGCTTCTCAAGTTCAGGGAAGAGTGTATAAAGTTGTTTCTACATGTGGTGAAGTCCCACAAGTAGAAAATAAGGCCCATTATAGGAAACAGCTAGAAATCAGTATTCATTCAGAGCAAATACTAATGAATATCACAGAATTGTGTGAGAACAAATGTAAAAGACATCAAAATGTAAGTCTCTAGTCTATAAAGGACGTTGTACACTGCAGAAATCCTTGAAATAGAGTTAGCTCACATGAAACCAGTGTTTCAAACCACCAGAATGCTCGGAAAAGTAGTATTTAACTGTAAAACAGTTGAAAGACAAGTTTATATAGCTTCGCAAGTCCACAGAAGACTGTATAAAGTTGTTTCTACATGTGGTGAAGTCCCACAAGTAGAGCAGAAGGCCCATTATAGGAAACAGCTAGAAATCAGTAGTAATTCAGAGGAAATACTAATGAATATCATAGAATTGTGTGAGAACAAGTGTAAAAGACATCAAAATGTACGTTTCTAGTCTAGAAAGGATGTTATACACTACAGAAATCCTTGAAATAGAGTTACTTCACAAGAAAACAGTGTTTCAACCCACTAGAATTCACTGAAAAGTATTGTTCAACTGTAAAACAGTGGAAAGACAAGTGTATATAGCTTCGCAAGTCCACAGAAGACTGTATAAAGTTGTTTCTACATGTGGTGAAGTCCCACAAGTAGAAAATAAGGCCCATTATAGGAAACAGATAGAAATCAGTAGTAATTCAGAGAAAATACTCATGAATATCATAGAATTGTGTGAGAACAAGTGTAAAAGACATCAAAATGTAAGTTTCTAGTCTAGAAAGGATGTTATACACTATAGAAATCCTTGAAATAGAGTTACTTCACAAGAAAACAGTGTTTCATCCCACTAGAATTCACTGAAAAGTAGTATTCAACTGTAAAACAGTTGAAAGACAAGTGTATATAGCTTCTCAAGTTCAGGGAAGAGTGTATAAAGTTGTTTCTACATGTGGTGAAGTCCCACAAGTAGAAAATAAGGCCCATTATAGGAAACAGCTAGAAATCAGTATTCATTCAGAGCAAATACTAATGAATATCACATAATAGAGAGAGAACAAGTGTAAAAGACATCAAAATGTAAGTGTCTAGTCTATAAAGGATGTTGTACACTGCAGAAATCCTTGAAATAGAGTTAGCTCACATGAAACCAGTGTTTCAAACCACCAGAATGCTCGGAAAAGTAGTATTTAACTGTAAAACAGTTGAAAGACAAGTTTATATAGCTTCGCAAGTCCACAGAAGACTGTATAAAGTTGTTTCTACATGTGGTGAAGTCCCACAAGTAGAGCAGAAGGCCCATTATAGGAAACAGCTAGAAATCAGTAGTAATTCAGAGGAAATACTAATGAATATCATAGAATTGTGTGAGAACAAGTGTAAAAGACATCAAAATGTACGTTTCTAGTCTAGAAAGGATGTTATACACTACAGAAATCCTTGAAATAGAGTTACTTCACAAGAAAACAGTGTTTCAACCCACTAGAATTCACTGAAAAGTATTGTTCAACTGTAAAACAGTGGAAAGACAAGTGTATATAGCTTCGCAAGTCCACAGAAGACTGTATAAAGTTGTTTCTACATGTGGTGAAGTCCCACAAGTAGAAAATAAGGCCCATTATAGGAAACAGCTAGAAATCAGTAGTAATTCAGAGAAAATACTCATGAATATCATAGAATTGTGTGAGAACAAGTGTAAAAGACATCAAAATGTAAGTTTCTAGTCTAGAAAGGATGTTATACACTACAGAAATCCTTGAAATAGAGTTACTTCACAAGAAAACAGTGTTTCATCCCACTAGAATTCACTGAAAAGTAGTATTCAACTGTAAAACAGTTGAAAGACAAGTGTATATAGCTTCTCAAGTTCAGGGAAGAGTGTATAAAGTTGTTTCTACATGTGGTGAAGTCCCACAAGTAGAAAATAAGGCCCATTATAGGAAACAGCTAGAAATCAGTATTCATTCAGAGCAAATACTAATGAATATCACATAATAGAGAGAGTACAAGTGTAAAAGACATCAAAATGTAAGTGTCTAGTCTATAAAGGATGTTGTACACTGCAGAAATCCTTGAAATAGAGTTAGCTCACATGAAACCAGTGTTTCAAACCACCAGAATGCTCGGAAAAGTAGTATTTAACTGTAAAACAGTTGAAAGACAAGTTTATATAGCTTCGCAAGTCCACAGAAGACTGTATAAAGTTGTTTCTACATGTGGTGAACTCCCAGAAGTAGAGCAGAAGGCCCATTATAGGAAACAGCTAGAAATCAGTAGTAATTCAGAGGAAATACTAATGAATATCATAGAATTCTGTGAGAACAAATGTAAAAGACATCAAAATGTAAGTTTCTAGTCTAGAAAGGATGTTATACACTACAGAAATCCTTGAAATAGAGTTACTTCACAAGAAAACAGTGTTTCAACCCACTAGAATTCACTGAAAAGTATTGTTCAACTGTAAAACAGTGGAAAGACAAGTGTATATAGCTTCGCAAGTCCACAGAAGACTGTTTAAAGTTGTTTCTACATGTGGTGAAGTCCCACAAGTAGAAAATAAGGCCCATTATAGGAAACAGCTAGAAATCAGTAGTAATTCAGAGAAAATACTCATGAATATCATAGAATTGTGTGAGAACAAGTGTAAAAGACATCAAAATGTAAGTTTCTAGTCTAGAAAGGATGTTATACACTACAGAAATCCTTGAAATAGAGTTACTTCACAAGAAAACAGTGTTTCATCCCACTAGAATTCACTGAAAAGTAGTATTCAACTGTAAAACAGTTGAAAGACAAGTGTATATAGCTTCTCAAGTTCAGGGAAGAGTGTATAAAGTTGTTTCTACATGTGGTGAAGTCCCACAAGTAGAAAATAAGGCCCATTATAGGAAACAGCTAGAAATCAGTATTCATTCAGAGCAAATACTAATGAATATCACATAATAGAGAGAGAACAAGTGTAAAAGACATCAAAATGTAAGTGTCTAGTCTATAAAGGATGTTGTACACTGCAGAAATCCTTGAAATAGAGTTAGCTCACATGAAACCAGTGTTTCAAACCACCAGAATGCTCGGAAAAGTAGTATTTAACTGTAAAACAGTTGAAAGACAAGTTTATATAGCTTCGCAAGTCCACAGAAGACTGTATAAAGTTGTTTCTACATGTGGTGAACTCCCAGAAGTAGAGCAGAAGGCCCATTATAGGAAACAGCTAGAAATCAGTAGTAATTCAGAGGAAATACTAATGAATATCATAGAATTGTGTGAGAACAAATGTAAAAGACATCAAAATGTAAGTTTCTAGTCTAGAAAGGATGTTATACACTACAGAAATCCTTGAAATAGAGTTACTTCACAAGAAAACAGTGTTTCAACCCACTAGAATTCACTGAAAAGTAGTATTCAACTGTAAAACAGTTGAAAGACAAGTGTATATAGCTTCTCAAGATCAGAAAAGAGTGTATAAAGTTGTTTCTACATGTGGTGAAGTCCCACAAGTAGAAAAGAAGGCCCATTATAGGAAACAGCTAGAAATCAGTAGTCATTCAGAGCCAATACTAATGAATATCACAGAATAGAGAGAGAACAAGAGTAAAAGACACCAAAATGTAAGTCTCTAGTCTAGAATGGATGTTGTACACTGCAGAAATCCTTGAAATAGAGTTAGTTCACATGAAACCAGTGTTTCAAACCACCAGAATGCACTGAAAAGTAGTATTTAACTGTAAAACAGTTGAAAGACAAGTTTATATAGCTTCGCAAGTCCACAGAAGACTGTATAAAGTTGTTTCTACATGTGGTGAAGTCCCACAAGTAGAGCAGAAGGCCCATTATAGGAAACAGCTAGAAATCAGTAGTAATTCAGAGGAAATACTAATGAATATCATAGAATTGTGTGAGAACAAGTGTAAAAGACATCAAAATGTACGTTTCTAGTCTAGAAAGGATGTTATACACTACAGAAATCCTTGAAATAGAGTTACTTCACAAGAAAACAGTGTTTCAACCCACTAGAATTCACTGAAAAGTATTGTTCAACTGTAAAACAGTGGAAAGACAAGTGTATATAGCTTCGCAAGTCCACAGAAGACTGTATAAAGTTGTTTCTACATGTGGTGAAGTCCCACAAGTAGAAAATAAGGCCCATTATAGGAAACAGCTAGAAATCAGTAGTAATTCAGAGAAAATACTCATGAATATCATAGAATTGTGTGAGAACAAGTGTAAAAGACATCAAAATGTAAGTTTCTAGTCTAGAAAGGATGTTATACACTACAGAAATCCTTGAAATAGAGTTACTTCACAAGAAAACAGTGTTTCAACCCACTAGAATTCAGTGAAAAGTATTGTTCAACTGTAAAACAGTGGAAAGACAAGTGTATATAGCTTCGCAAGTCCACAGAAGACTGTATAAAGTTGTTTCTACATGTGGTGAAGTCCCACAAGTAGAAAATAAGGCCCATTATAGGAAACAGCTAGAAATCAGTAGTAATTCAGAGAAAATACTCATGAATATCATAGAATTGTGTGAGAAGAAGTGTAAAAGACATCAAAATGTAAGTTTCTAGTCTAGAAAGGATGTTATACACTACAGAAATCCTTGAAATAGAGTTACTTCACAAGAAAACAGTGTTTCAACCCACTAGAATTCACTGAAAAGTATTGTTCAACTGTAAAACAGTGGAAAGACAAGTGTATATAGCTTCGCAAGTCCACAGAAGACTGTATAAAGTTGTTTCTACATGTGGTGAAGTCCCACAAGTAGAAAATAAGGCCCATTATAGGAAACAGCTAGAAATCAGTATTCATTCAGAGCAAATACTAATGAATATCACATAATAGAGAGAGAACAAGTGTAAAAGACATCAAAATGTAAGTGTCTAGTCTATAAAGGATGTTGTACACTGCAGAAATCCTTGAAATAGAGTTAGCTCACATGAAACCAGTGTTTCAAACCACCAGAATGCTCGGAAAAGTAGTATTTAACTGTAAAACAGTTGAAAGACAAGTTTATATAGCTTCGCAAGTCCACAGAAGACTGTATAAAGTTGTTTCTACATGTGGTGAACTCCCAGAAGTAGAGCAGAAGGCCCATTATAGGAAACAGCTAGAAATCAGTAGTAATTCAGAGGAAATACTAATGAATATCATAGAATTGTGTGAGAACAAATGTAAAAGACATCAAAATGTAAGTTTCTAGTCTAGAAAGGATGTTATACACTACAGAAATCCTTGAAATAGAGTTACTTCACAAGAAAACAGTGTTTCAACCCACTAGAATTCACTGAAAAGTAGTATTCAACTGTAAAACAGTTGAAAGACAAGTGTATATAGCTTCTCAAGATCAGAAAAGAGTGTATAAAGTTGTTTCTACATGTGGTGAAGTCCCACAAGTAGAAAAGAAGGCCCATTATAGGAAACAGCTAGAAATCAGTAGTCATTCAGAGCCAATACTAATGAATATCACAGAATAGAGAGAGAACAAGAGTAAAAGACACCAAAATGTAAGTCTCTAGTCTAGAATGGATGTTGTACACTGCAGAAATCCTTGAAATAGAGTTAGTTCACATGAAACCAGTGTTTCAAACCACCAGAATGCACTGAAAAGTAGTATTTAACTGTAAAACAGTTGAAAGACAAGTTTATATAGCTTCGCAAGTCCACAGAAGACTGTATAAAGTTGTTTCTACATGTGGTGAAGTCCCACAAGTAGAGCAGAAGGCCCATTATAGGAAACAGCTAGAAATCAGTAGTAATTCAGAGGAAATACTAATGAATATCATAGAATTGTGTGAGAACAAGTGTAAAAGACATCAAAATGTACGTTTCTAGTCTAGAAAGGATGTTATACACTACAGAAATCCTTGAAATAGAGTTACTTCACAAGAAAACAGTGTTTCAACCCACTAGAATTCACTGAAAAGTATTGTTCAACTGTAAAACAGTGGAAAGACAAGTGTATATAGCTTCGCAAGTCCACAGAAGACTGTATAAAGTTGTTTCTACATGTGGTGAAGTCCCACAAGTAGAAAATAAGACCCATTATAGGAAACAGCTAGAAATCAGTAGTAATTCAGAGAAAATACTCATGAATATCATAGAATTGTGTGAGAACAAGTGTAAAAGACATCAAAATGTACGTTTCTAGTCTAGAAAGGATGTTATACACTACAGAAATCCTTGAAATAGAGTTACTTCACAAGAAAACAGTGTTTCAACCCACTAGAATTCACTGAAAAGTATTGTTCAACTGTAAAACAGTGGAAAGACAAGTGTATATAGCTTCGCAAGTCCACAGAAGACTGTATAAAGTTGTTTCTACATGTGGTGAAGTCCCACAAGTAGAAAATAAGGCCCATTATAGGAAACAGCTAGAAATCAGTAGTAATTCAGAGAAAATACTCATGAATATCATAGAATTGTGTGAGAACAAGTGTAAAAGACATCAAAATGTAAGTTTCTAGTCTAGAAAGGATGTTATACACTACAGAAATCCTTGAAATAGAGTTACTTCACAAGAAAACAGTGTTTCATCCCACTAGAATTCACTGAAAAGTAGTATTCAACTGTAAAACAGTTGAAAGACAAGTGTATATAGCTTCTCAAGTTCAGGGAAGAGTGTATAAAGTTGTTTCTACATGTGGTGAAGTCCCACAAGTAGAAAATAAGGCCCATTATAGGAAACAGCTAGAAATCAGTATTCATTCAGAGCAAATACTAATGAATATCACATAATAGAGAGAGAACAAGTGTAAAAGACATCAAAATGTAAGTGTCTAGTCTATAAAGGATGTTGTACACTGCAGAAATCCTTGAAATAGAGTTAGCTCACATGAAACCAGTGTTTCAAACCACCAGAATGCTCGGAAAAGTAGTATTTAACTGTAAAACAGTTGAAAGACAAGTTTATATAGCTTCGCAAGTCCACAGAAGACTGTATAAAGTTGTTTCTACATGTGGTGAACTCCCAGAAGTAGAGCAGAAGGCCCATTATAGGAAACAGCTAGAAATCAGTAGTAATTCAGAGGAAATACTAATGAATATCATAGAATTGTGTGAGAACAAATGTAAAAGACATCAAAATGTAAGTTTCTAGTCTAGAAAGGATGTTATACACTACAGAAATCCTTGAAATAGAGTTACTTCACAAGAAAACAGTGTTTCAACCCACTAGAATTCACTGAAAAGTAGTATTCAACTGTAAAACAGTTGAAAGACAAGTGTATATAGCTTCTCAAGATCAGAAAAGAGTGTATAAAGTTGTTTCTACATGTGGTGAAGTCCCACAAGTAGAAAAGAAGGCCCATTATAGGAAACAGCTAGAAATCAGTAGTCATTCAGAGCCAATACTAATGAATATCACAGAATAGAGAGAGAACAAGAGTAAAAGACACCAAAATGTAAGTCTCTAGTCTAGAAAGGATGTTGTACACTGCAGAAATCCTTGAAATAGAGTTAGTTCACATGAAACTAGTGTTTCAAACCACCAGAATGCACTGAAAAGTAGTATTTAACTGTAAAACAGTTGAAAGACAAGTTTATATAGCTTCGCAAGTCCACAGAAGACTGTATAAAGTTGTTTCTACATGTGGTGAAGTCCCACAAGTAGAGCAGAAGGCCCATTATAGGAAACAGCTAGAAATCAGTAGTAATTCAGAGGAAATACTAATGAATATCATAGAATTGTGTGAGAACAAGTGTAAAAGACATCAAAATGTACGTTTCTAGTCTAGAAAGGATGTTATACACTACAGAAATCCTTGAAATAGAGTTACTTCACAAGAAAACAGTGTTTCAACCCACTAGAATTCACTGAAAAGTATTGTTCAACTGTAAAACAGTGGAAAGACAAGTGTATATAGCTTCGCAAGTCCACAGAAGACTGTATAAAGTTGTTTCTACATGTGGTGAAGTCCCACAAGTAGAAAATAAGGCCCATTATAGGAAACAGCTAGAAATCAGTAGTAATTCAGAGAAAATACTCATGAATATCATAGAATTGTGTGAGAACAAGTGTAAAAGACATCAAAATGTAAGTTTCTAGTCTAGAAAGGATGTTATACACTACAGAAATCCTTGAAATAGAGTTACTTCACAAGAAAACAGTGTTTCATCCCACTAGAATTCACTGAAAAGTAGTATTCAACTGTAAAACAGTTGAAAGACAAGTGTATATAGCTTCTCAAGTTCAGGGAAGAGTGTATAAAGTTGTTTCTACATGTGGTGAAGTCCCACAAGTAGAAAATAAGGCCCATTATAGGAAACAGCTAGAAATCAGTATTCATTCAGAGCAAATACTAATGAATATCACATAATAGAGAGAGAACAAGTGTAAAAGACATCAAAATGTAAGTGTCTAGTCTATAAAGGATGTTGTACACTGCAGAAATCCTTGAAATAGAGTTAGCTCACATGAAACCAGTGTTTCAAACCACCAGAATGCTCGGAAAAGTAGTATTTAACTGTAAAACAGTTGAAAGACAAGTTTATATAGCTTCGCAAGTCCACAGAAGACTGTATAAAGTTGTTTCTACATGTGGTGAACTCCCAGAAGTAGAGCAGAAGGCCCATTATAGGAAACAGCTAGAAATCAGTAGTAATTCAGAGGAAATACTAATGAATATCATAGAATTGTGTGAGAACAAATGTAAAAGACATCAAAATGTAAGTTTCTAGTCTAGAAAGGATGTTATACAGTACAGAAATCCTTGAAATAGAGTTACTTCACAAGAAAACAGTGTTTCAACCCACTAGAATTCACTGAAAAGTAGTATTCAACTGTAAAACAGTTGAAAGACAAGTGTATATAGCTTCTCAAGATCAGAAAAGAGTGTATAAAGTTGTTTCTACATGTGGTGAAGTCCCACAAGTAGAAAAGAAGGCCCATTATAGGAAACAGCTAGAAATCAGTAGTCATTCAGAGCCAATACTAATGAATATCACAGAATAGAGAGAGAACAAGAGTAAAAGACACCAAAATGTAAGTCTCTAGTCTAGAAAGGATGTTGTACACTGCAGAAATCCTTGAAATAGAGTTAGTTCACATGAAACCAGTGTTTCAAACCACCAGAATGCACTGAAAAGTAGTATTTAACTGTAAAACAGTTGAAAGACAAGTTTATATAGCTTCGCAAGTCCACAGAAGACTGTATAAAGTTGTTTCTACATGTGGTGAAGTCCCACAAGTAGAGCAGAAGGCCCATTATAGGAAACAGCTAGAAATCAGTAGTAATTCAGAGGAAATACTAATGAATATCATAGAATTGTGTGAGAACAAGTGTAAAAGACATCAAAATGTAAGTTTCTAGTCTAGAAAGGATGTTATACACTACAGAAATCCTTGAAATAGGGTTACTTCACAAGAAAACAGTGTTTCAACCCACTAGAATTCACTGAAAAGTATTGTTCAACTGTAAAACAGTGGAAAGACAAGTGTATATAGCTTCGCAAGTCCACAGAAGACTGTATAAAGTTGTTTCTACATGTGGTGAAGTCCCACAAGTAGAAAATAAGGCCCATTATAGGAAACAGATAGAAATCAGTAGTAATTCAGAGAAAATACTCATGAATATCATAGAATTGTGTGAGAACAAGTGTAAAAGACATCAAAATGTAAGTTTCTAGTCTAGAAAGGATGTTATACACTACAGAAATCCTTGAAATAGAGTTACTTCACAAGAAAACAGTGTTTCATCCCACTAGAATTCACTTAAAAGTAGTATTCAACTGTAAAACAGTTGAAAGACAAGTGTATATAGCTTCTCAAGTTCAGGGAAGAGTGTATAAAGTTGTTTCTACATGTGGTGAAGTCCCACAAGTAGAAAATAAGGCCCATTATAGGAAACAGCTAGAAATCAGTATTCATTCAGAGCAAATACTAATGAATATCACATAATAGAGAGAGAACAAGTGTAATAGACATCAAAATGTAAGTGTCTAGTCTATAAAGGATGTTGTACACTGCAGAAATCCTTGAAATAGAGTTAGCTCACATGAAACCAGTGTTTCAAACCACCAGAATGCTCGGAAAAGTAGTATTTAACTGTAAAACAGTTGAAAGACAAGTTTATATAGCTTCGCAAGTCCACAGAAGACTGTATAAAGTTGTTTCTACATGTGGTGAAGTCCCACAAGTAGAGCAGAAGGCCCATTATAGGAAACAGCTAGAAATCAGTAGTAATTCAGAGGAAATACTAATGAATATCATAGAATTGTGTGAGAACAAGTGTAAAAGACATCAAAATGTACGTTTCTAGTCTAGAAAGGATGTTATACACTACAGAAATCCTTGAAATAGAGTTACTTCACAAGAAAACAGTGTTTCAACCCACTAGAATTCACTGAAAAGTATTGTTCAACTGTAAAACAGTGGAAAGACAAGTGTATATAGCTTCGCAAGTCCACAGAAGACTGTATAAAGTTGTTTCTACATGTGGTGAAGTCCCACAAGTAGAAAATAAGGCCCATTATAGGAAACAGATAGAAATCAGTAGTAATTCAGAGAAAATACTCATGAATATCATAGAATTGTGTGAGAACAAGTGTAAAAGACATCAAAATGTAAGTTTCTAGTCTAGAAAGGATGTTATACACTATAGAAATCCTTGAAATAGAGTTACTTCACAAGAAAACAGTGTTTCATCCCACTAGAATTCACTGAAAAGTAGTATTCAACTGTAAAACAGTTGAAAGACAAGTGTATATAGCTTCTCAAGTTCAGGGAAGAGTGTATAAAGTTGTTTCTACATGTGGTGAAGTCCCACAAGTAGAAAATAAGGCCCATTATAGGAAACAGCTAGAAATCAGTATTCATTCAGAGCAAATACTAATGAATATCACATAATAGAGAGAGAACAAGTGTAAAAGACATCAAAATGTAAGTGTCTAGTCTATAAAGTATGTTGTACACTGCAGAAATCCTTGAAATAGAGTTAGCTCACATGAAACCAGTGTTTCAAACCACCAGAATGCTCGGAAAAGTAGTATTTAACTGTAAAACAGTTGAAAGACAAGTTTATATAGCTTCGCAAGTCCACAGAAGACTGTATAAAGTTGTTTCTACATGTGGTGAAGTCCCACAAGTAGAGCAGAAGGCCCATTATAGGAAACAGCTAGAAATCAGTAGTAATTCAGAGGAAATACTAATGAATATCATAGAATTGTGTGAGAACAAGTGTAAAAGACATCAAAATGTACGTTTCTAGTCTAGAAAGGATGTTATACACTACAGAAATCCTTGAAATAGAGTTACTTCACAAGAAAACAGTGTTTCAACCCACTAGAATTCACTGAAAAGTATTGTTCAACTGTAAAACAGTGGAAAGACAAGTGTATATAGCTTCGCAAGTCCACAGAAGACTGTATAAAGTTGTTTCTACATGTGGTGAAGTCCCACAAGTAGAAAATAAGGCCCATTATAGGAAACAGCTAGAAATCAGTAGTAATTCAGAGAAAATACTCATGAATATCATAGAATTGTGTGAGAACAAGTGTAAAAGACATCAAAATGTAAGTTTCTAGTCTAGAAAGGATGTTATACACTACAGAAATCCTTGAAATAGAGTTACTTCACAAGAAAACAGTGTTTCATCCCACTAGAATTCACTGAAAAGTAGTATTCAACTGTAAAACAGTTGAAAGACAAGTGTATATAGCTTCTCAAGTTCAGGGAAGAGTGTATAAAGTTGTTTCTACATGTGGTGAAGTCCCACAAGTAGAAAATAAGGCCCATTATAGGAAACAGCTAGAAATCAGTATTCATTCAGAGCAAATACTAATGAATATCACATAATAGAGAGAGAACAAGTGTAAAAGACATCAAAATGTAAGTGTCTAGTCTATAAAGGATGTTGTACACTGCAGAAATCCTTGAAATAGAGTTAGCTCACATGAAACCAGTGTTTCAAACCACCAGAATGCTCGGAAAAGTAGTATTTAACTGTAAAACAGTTGAAAGACAAGTTTATATAGCTTCGCAAGTCCACAGAAGACTGTATAAAGTTGTTTCTACATGTGGTGAACTCCCAGAAGTAGAGCAGAAGGCCCATTATAGGAAACAGCTAGAAATCAGTAGTAATTCAGAGGAAATACTAATGAATATCATAGAATTGTGTGAGAACAAATGTAAAAGACATCAAAATGTAAGTTTCTAGTCTAGAAAGGATGTTATACACTACAGAAATCCTTGAAATAGAGTTACTTCACAAGAAAACAGTGTTTCAACCCACTAGAATTCACTGAAAAGTATTGTTCAACTGTAAAACAGTGGAAAGACAAGTGTATATAGCTTCGCAAGTCCACAGAAGACTGTTTAAAGTTGTTTCTACATGTGGTGAAGTCCCACAAGTAGAAAATAAGGCCCATTATAGGAAACAGCTAGAAATCAGTAGTAATTCAGAGAAAATACTCATGAATATCATAGAATTGTGTGAGAACAAGTGTAAAAGACATCAAAATGTAAGTTTCTAGTCTAGAAAGGATGTTATACACTACAGAAATCCTTGAAATAGAGTTACTTCACAAGAAAACAGTGTTTCATCCCACTAGAATTCACTGAAAAGTAGTATTCAACTGTAAAACAGTTGAAAGACAAGTGTATATAGCTTCTCAAGTTCAGGGAAGAGTGTATAAAGTTGTTTCTACATGTGGTGAAGTCCCACAAGTAGAAAATAAGGCCCATTATAGGAAACAGCTAGAAATCAGTATTCATTCAGAGCAAATACTAATGAATATCACAGAATTGTGTGAGAACAAATGTAAAAGACATCAAAATGTAAGTCTCTAGTCTATAAAGGACGTTGTACACTGCAGAAATCCTTGAAATAGAGTTAGCTCACATGAAACCAGTGTTTCAAACCACCAGAATGCTCGGAAAAGTAGTATTTAACTGTAAAACAGTTGAAAGACAAGTTTATATAGCTTCGCAAGTCCACAGAAGACTGTATAAAGTTGTTTCTACATGTGGTGAAGTCCCACAAGTAGAGCAGAAGGCCCATTATAGGAAACAGCTAGAAATCAGTAGTAATTCAGAGGAAATACTAATGAATATCATAGAATTGTGTGAGAACAAGTGTAAAAGACATCAAAATGTACGTTTCTAGTCTAGAAAGGATGTTATACACTACAGAAATCCTTGAAATAGAGTTACTTCACAAGAAAACAGTGTTTCAACCCACTAGAATTCACTGAAAAGTATTGTTCAACTGTAAAACAGTGGAAAGACAAGTGTATATAGCTTCGCAAGTCCACAGAAGACTGTATAAAGTTGTTTCTACATGTGGTGAAGTCCCACAAGTAGAAAATAAGGCCCATTATAGGAAACAGATAGAAATCAGTAGTAATTCAGAGAAAATACTCATGAATATCATAGAATTGTGTGAGAACAAGTGTAAAAGACATCAAAATGTAAGTTTCTAGTCTAGAAAGGATGTTATACACTATAGAAATCCTTGAAATAGAGTTACTTCACAAGAAAACAGTGTTTCATCCCACTAGAATTCACTGAAAAGTAGTATTCAACTGTAAAACAGTTGAAAGACAAGTGTATATAGCTTCTCAAGTTCAGGGAAGAGTGTATAAAGTTGTTTCTACATGTGGTGAAGTCCCACAAGTAGAAAATAAGGCCCATTATAGGAAACAGCTAGAAATCAGTATTCATTCAGAGCAAATACTAATGAATATCACATAATAGAGAGAGAACAAGTGTAAAAGACATCAAAATGTAAGTGTCTAGTCTATAAAGGATGTTGTACACTGCAGAAATCCTTGAAATAGAGTTAGCTCACATGAAACCAGTGTTTCAAACCACCAGAATGCTCGGAAAAGTAGTATTTAACTGTAAAACAGTTGAAAGACAAGTTTATATAGCTTCGCAAGTCCACAGAAGACTGTATAAAGTTGTTTCTACATGTGGTGAAGTCCCACAAGTAGAGCAGAAGGCCCATTATAGGAAACAGCTAGAAATCAGTAGTAATTCAGAGGAAATACTAATGAATATCATAGAATTGTGTGAGAACAAGTGTAAAAGACATCAAAATGTACGTTTCTAGTCTAGAAAGGATGTTATACACTACAGAAATCCTTGAAATAGAGTTACTTCACAAGAAAACAGTGTTTCAACCCACTAGAATTCACTGAAAAGTATTGTTCAACTGTAAAACAGTGGAAAGACAAGTGTATATAGCTTCGCAAGTCCACAGAAGACTGTATAAAGTTGTTTCTACATGTGGTGAAGTCCCACAAGTAGAAAATAAGGCCCATTATAGGAAACAGCTAGAAATCAGTAGTAATTCAGAGGAAATACTAATGAATATCATAGAATTGTGTGAGAACAAATGTAAAAGACATCAAAATGTAAGTTTCTAGTCTAGAAAGGATGTTATACACTACAGAAATCCTTGAAATAGAGTTACTTCACAAGAAAACAGTGTTTCAACCCACTAGAATTCACTGAAAAGTATTGTTCAACTGTAAAACAGTGGAAAGACAAATGTATATAGCTTCGCAAGTCCACAGAAGACTGTTTAAAGTTGTTTCTACATGTGGTGAAGTCCCACAAGTAGAAAATAAGGCCCATTATAGGAAACAGCTAGAAATCAGTAGTAATTCAGAGAAAATACTCATGAATATCATAGAATTGTGTGAGAACAAGTGTAAAAGACATCAAAATGTAAGTTTCTAGTCTAGAAAGGATGTTATACACTACAGAAATCCTTGAAATAGAGTTACTTCACAAGAAAACAGTGTTTCATCCCACTAGAATTCACTGAAAAGTAGTATTCAACTGTAAAACAGTTGAAAGACAAGTGTATATAGCTTCTCAAGTTCAGGGAAGAGTGTATAAAGTTGTTTCTACATGTGGTGAAGTCCCACAAGTAGAAAATAAGGCCCATTATAGGAAACAGCTAGAAATCAGTATTCATTCAGAGCAAATACTAATGAATATCACATAATAGAGAGAGAACAAGTGTAAAAGACATCAAAATGTAAGTGTCTAGTCTATAAAGGATGTTGTACACTGCAGAAATCCTTGAAATAGAGTTAGCTCACATGAAACCAGTGTTTCAAACCACCAGAATGCTCGGAAAAGTAGTATTTAACTGTAAAACAGTTGAAAGACAAGTTTATATAGCTTCGCAAGTCCACAGAAGACTGTATAAAGTTGTTTCTACATGTGGTGAACTCCCAGAAGTAGAGCAGAAGGCCCATTATAGGAAACAGCTAGAAATCAGTAGTAATTCAGAGGAAATACTAATGAATATCATAGAATTGTGTGAGAACAAATGTAAAAGACATCAAAATGTAAGTTTCTAGTCTAGAAAGGATGTTATACACTACAGAAATCCTTGAAATAGAGTTACTTCACAAGAAAACAGTGTTTCAACCCACTAGAATTCACTGAAAAGTAGTATTCAACTGTAAAACAGTTGAAAGACAAGTGTATATAGCTTCTCAAGATCAGAAAAGAGTGTATAAAGTTGTTTCTACATGTGGTGAAGTCCCACAAGTAGAAAAGAAGGCCCATTATAGGAAACAGCTAGAAATCAGTAGTCATTCAGAGCCAATACTAATGAATATCACAGAATAGAGAGAGAACAAGAGTAAAAGACACCAAAATGTAAGTCTCTAGTCTAGAATGGATGTTGTACACTGCAGAAATCCTTGAAATAGAGTTAGTTCACATGAAACCAGTGTTTCAAACCACCAGAATGCACTGAAAAGTAGTATTTAACTGTAAAACAGTTGAAAGACAAGTTTATATAGCTTCGCAAGTCCACAGAAGACTGTATAAAGTTGTTTCTACATGTGGTGAAGTCCCACAAGTAGAGCAGAAGGCCCATTATAGGAAACAGCTAGAAATCAGTAGTAATTCAGAGGAAATACTAATGAATATCATAGAATTGTGTGAGAACAAGTGTAAAAGACATCAAAATGTACGTTTCTAGTCTAGAAAGGATGTTATACACTACAGAAATCCTTGAAATAGAGTTACTTCACAAGAAAACAGTGTTTCAACCCACTAGAATTCACTGAAAAGTATTGTTCAACTGTAAAACAGTGGAAAGACAAGTGTATATAGCTTCGCAAGTCCACAGAAGACTGTATAAAGTTGTTTCTACATGTGGTGAAGTCCCACAAGTAGAAAATAAGACCCATTATAGGAAACAGCTAGAAATCAGTAGTAATTCAGAGAAAATACTCATGAATATCATAGAATTGTGTGAGAACAAGTGTAAAAGACATCAAAATGTAAGTTTCTAGTCTAGAAAGGATGTTATACACTACAGAAATCCTTGAAATAGAGTTACTTCACAAGAAAACAGTGTTTCAACCCACTAGAATTCAGTGAAAAGTATTGTTCAACTGTAAAACAGTGGAAAGACAAGTGTATATAGCTTCGCAAGTCCACAGAAGACTGTATAAAGTTGTTTCTACATGTGGTGAAGTCCCACAAGTAGAAAATAAGGCCCATTATAGGAAACAGCTAGAAATCAGTAGTAATTCAGAGAAAATACTCATGAATATCATAGAATTGTGTGAGAAGAAGTGTAAAAGACATCAAAATGTAAGTTTCTAGTCTAGAAAGGATGTTATACACTACAGAAATCCTTGAAATAGAGTTACTTCACAAGAAAACAGTGTTTCAACCCACTAGAATTCACTGAAAAGTATTGTTCAACTGTAAAACAGTGGAAAGACAAGTGTATATAGCTTCGCAAGTCCACAGAAGACTGTATAAAGTTGTTTCTACATGTGGTGAAGTCCCACAAGTAGAAAATAAGGCCCATTATAGGAAACAGCTAGAAATCAGTATTCATTCAGAGCAAATACTAATGAATATCACATAATAGAGAGAGAACAAGTGTAAAAGACATCAAAATGTAAGTGTCTAGTCTATAAAGGATGTTGTACACTGCAGAAATCCTTGAAATAGAGTTAGCTCACATGAAACCAGTGTTTCAAACCACCAGAATGCTCGGAAAAGTAGTATTTAAGTGTAAAACAGTTGAAAGACAAGTTTATATAGCTTCGCAAGTCCACAGAAGACTGTATAAAGTTGTTTCTACATGTGGTGAACTCCCAGAAGTAGAGCAGAAGGCCCATTATAGGAAACAGCTAGAAATCAGTAGTAATTCAGAGGAAATACTAATGAATATCATAGAATTGTGTGAGAACAAATGTAAAAGACATCAAAATGTAAGTTTCTAGTCTAGAAAGGATGTTATACACTACAGAAATCCTTGAAATAGAGTTACTTCACAAGAAAACAGTGTTTCAACCCACTAGAATTCACTGAAAAGTAGTATTCAACTGTAAAACAGTTGAAAGACAAGTGTATATAGCTTCTCAAGATCAGAAAATAGTGTATAAAGTTGTTTCTACATGTGGTGAAGTCCCACAAGTAGAAAAGAAGGCCCATTATAGGAAACAGCTAGAAATCAGTAGTCATTCAGAGCCAATACTAATGAATATCACAGAATAGAGAGAGAACAAGAGTAAAAGACACCAAAATGTAAGTCTCTAGTCTAGAATGGATGTTGTACACTGCAGAAATCCTTGAAATAGAGTTAGTTCACATGAAACCAGTGTTTCAAACCACTAGAATTCACTGAAAAGTATTGTTCAACTGTAAAACAGTGGAAAGACAAGTGTATATAGCTTCGCAAGTCCACAGAAGACTGTATAAAGTTGTTTCTACATGTGGTGAAGTCCCACAAGTAGAAAATAAGACCCATTATAGGAAACAGCTAGAAATCAGTAGTAATTCAGAGAAAATACTCATGAATATCATAGAATTGTGTGAGAACAAGTGTAAAAGACATCAAAATGTAAGTTTCTAGTCTAGAAAGGATGTTATACACTACAGAAATCCTTGAAATAGAGTTACTTCACAAGAAAACAGTGTTTCAACCCACTAGAATTCACTGAAAAGTATTGTTCAACTGTAAAACAGTGGAAAGACAAGTGTATATAGCTTCGCAAGTCCACAGAAGACTGTATAAAGTTGTTTCTACATGTGGTGAAGTCCAACAAGTAGAAAATAAGGCCCATTATAGGAAACAGCTAGAAATCAGTAGTAATTCAGAGAAAATACTCATGAATATCATAGAATTGTGTGAGAAGAAGTGTAAAAGACATCAAAATGTAAGTTTCTAGTCTAGAAAGGATGTTATACACTACAGAAATCCTTGAAATAGAGTTACTTCACAAGAAAACAGTGTTTCAACCCACTAGAATTCACTGAAAAGTATTGTTCAACTGTAAAACAGTGGAAAGACAAGTGTATATAGCTTCTCAAGTTCAGGGAAGAGTGTATAAAGTTGTTTCTACATGTGGTGAAGTCCCACAAGTAGAAAATAAGGCCCATTATAGGAAACAGCTAGAAATCAGTATTCATTCAGAGCAAATACTAATGAATATCACATAATAGAGAGAGAACAAGTGTAAAAGACATCAAAATGTAAGTGTCTAGTCTATAAAGGATGTTGTACACTGCAGAAATCCTTGAAATAGAGTTAGCTCACATGAAACCAGTGTTTCAAACCACCAGAATGCTCGGAAAAGTAGTATTTAACTGTAAAACAGTTGAAAGACAAGTTTATATAGCTTCGCAAGTCCACAGAAGACTGTATAAAGTTGTTTCTACATGTGGTGAACTCCCAGAAGTAGAGCAGAAGGCCCATTATAGGAAACAGCTAGAAATCAGTAGTAATTCAGAGGAAATACTAATGAATATCATAGAATTGTGTGAGAACAAATGTAAAAGACATCAAAATGTAAGTTTCTAGTCTAGAAAGGATGTTATACACTACAGAAATCCTTGAAATAGAGTTACTTCACAAGAAAACAGTGTTTCAACCCACTAGAATTCACTGAAAAGTATTGTTCAACTGTAAAACAGTGGAAAGACAAGTGTATATAGCTTCGCAAGTCCACAGAAGACTGTATAAAGTTGTTTCTACATGTGGTGAAGTCCCACAAGTAGAGCAGAAGGCCCATTATAGGAAACAGCTAGAAATCAGTAGTAATTCAGAGGAAATACTAATGAATATCATAGAATTGTGTGAGAACAAGTGTAAAAGACATCAAAATGTACGTTTCTAGTCTAGAAAGGATGTTATACACTACAGAAATCCTTGAAATAGAGTTACTTCACAAGAAAACAGTGTTTCAACCCACTAGAATTCACTGAAAAGTATTGTTCAACTGTAAAACAGTGGAAAGACAAGTGTATATAGCTTCGCAAGTCCACAGAAGACTGTATAAAGTTGTTTCTACATGTGGTGAAGTCCCACAAGTAGAAAATAAGACCCATTATAGGAAACAGCTAGAAATCAGTAGTAATTCAGAGAAAATACTCATGAATATCATAGAATTGTGTGAGAACAAGTGTAAAAGACATCAAAATGTAAGTTTCTAGTCTAGAAAGGATGTTATACACTACAGAAATCCTTGAAATAGAGTTACTTCACAAGAAAACAGTGTTTCAACCCACTAGAATTCAGTGAAAAGTATTGTTCAACTGTAAAACAGTGGAAAGACAAGTGTATATAGCTTCGCAAGTCCACAGAAGACTGTATAAAGTTGTTTCTACATGTGGTGAAGTCCCACAAGTAGAAAATAAGGCCCATTATAGGAAACAGCTAGAAATCAGTAGTAATTCAGAGAAAATACTCATGAATATCATAGAATTGTGTGAGAAGAAGTGTAAAAGACATCAAAATGTAAGTTTCTAGTCTAGAAAGGATGTTATACACTACAGAAATCCTTGAAATAGAGTTACTTCACAAGAAAACAGTGTTTCAACCCACTAGAATTCACTGAAAAGTAGTATTCAACTGTAAAACAGTTGAAAGACAAGTGTATATAGCTTCTCAAGATCAGAAAAGAGTGTATAAAGTTGTTTCTACATGTGGTGAAGTCCCACAAGTAGAAAAGAAGGCCCATTATAGGAAACAGCTAGAAATCAGTAGTCATTCAGAGCCAATACTAATGAATATCACAGAATAGAGAGAGAACAAGAGTAAAAGACACCAAAATGTAAGTCTCTAGTCTAGAATGGATGTTGTACACTGCAGAAATCCTTGAAATAGAGTTAGTTCACATGAAACCAGTGTTTCAAACCACCAGAATGCACTGAAAAGTAGTATTTAACTGTAAAACAGTTGAAAGACAAGTTTATATAGCTTCGCAAGTCCACAGAAGACTGTATAAAGTTGTTTCTACATGTGGTGAAGTCCCACAAGTAGAGCAGAAGGCCCATTATAGGAAACAGCTAGAAATCAGTAGTAATTCAGAGGAAATACTAATGAATATCATAGAATTGTGTGAGAACAAGTGTAAAAGACATCAAAATGTACGTTTCTAGTCTAGAAAGGATGTTATACACTACAGAAATCCTTGAAATAGAGTTACTTCACAAGAAAACAGTGTTTCAACCCACTAGAATTCACTGAAAAGTATTGTTCAACTGTAAAACAGTGGAAAGACAAGTGTATATAGCTTCGCAAGTCCACAGAAGACTGTATAAAGTTGTTTCTACATGTGGTGAAGTCCCACAAGTAGAAAATAAGACACATTATAGGAAACAGCTAGAAATCAGTAGTAATTCAGAGAAAATACTCATGAATATCATAGAATTGTGTGAGAACAAGTGTAAAAGACATCAAAATGTAAGTTTCTAGTCTAGAAAGGATGTTATACACTACAGAAATCCTTGAAATAGAGTTACTTCACAAGAAAACAGTGTTTCAACCCACTAGAATTCACTGAAAAGTATTGTTCAACTGTAAAACAGTGGAAAGACAAGTGTATATAGCTTCGCAAGTCCACAGAAGACTGTATAAAGTTGTTTCTACATGTGGTGAAGTCCAACAAGTAGAAAATAAGGCCCATTATAGGAAACAGCTAGAAATCAGTAGTAATTCAGAGAAAATACTCATGAATATCATAGAATTGTGTGAGAAGAAGTGTAAAAGACATCAAAATGTAAGTTTCTAGTCTAGAAAGGATGTTATACACTACAGAAATCCTTGAAATAGAGTTACTTCACAAGAAAACAGTGTTTCAACCCACTAGAATTCACTGAAAAGTATTGTTCAACTGTAAAACAGTGGAAAGACAAGTGTATATAGCTTCTCAAGTTCAGGGAAGAGTGTATAAAGTTGTTTCTACATGTGGTGAAGTCCCACAAGTAGAAAATAAGGCCCATTATAGGAAACAGCTAGAAATCAGTATTCATTCAGAGCAAATACTAATGAATATCACATAATAGAGAGAGAACAAGTGTAAAAGACATCAAAATGTAAGTGTCTAGTCTATAAAGGATGTTGTACACTGCAGAAATCCTTGAAATAGAGTTAGCTCACATGAAACCAGTGTTTCAAACCACCAGAATGCTCGGAAAAGTAGTATTTAACTGTAAAACAGTTGAAAGACAAGTTTATATAGCTTCGCAAGTCCACAGAAGACTGTATAAAGTTGTTTCTACATGTGGTGAACTCCCAGAAGTAGAGCAGAAGGCCCATTATAGGAAACAGCTAGAAATCAGTAGTAATTCAGAGGAAATACTAATGAATATCATAGAATTGTGTGAGAACAAATGTAAAAGACATCAAAATGTAAGTTTCTAGTCTAGAAAGGATGTTATACACTACAGAAATCCTTGAAATAGAGTTACTTCACAAGAAAACAGTGTTTCAACCCACTAGAATTCACTGAAAAGTATTGTTCAACTGTAAAACAGTGGAAAGACAAGTGTATATAGCTTCGCAAGTCCACAGAAGACTGTATAAAGTTGTTTCTACATGTGGTGAAGTCCCACAAGTAGAAAATAAGGCCCATTATAGGAAACAGCTAGAAATCAGTAGTAATTCAGAGAAAATACTCATGAATATCATAGAATTGTGTGAGAACAAGTGTAAAAGACATCAAAATGTAAGTTTCTAGTCTAGAAAGGATGTTATACACTACAGAAATCCTTGAAATAGAGTTACTTCACAAGAAAACAGTGTTTCATCCCACTAGAATTCACTGAAAAGTAGTATTCAACTGTAAAACAGTTGAAAGACAAGTGTATATAGCTTCTCAAGTTCAGGGAAGAGTGTATAAAGTTGTTTCTACATGTGGTGAAGTCCCACAAGTAGAAAATAAGGCCCATTATAGGAAACAGCTAGAAATCAGTATTCATTCAGAGCAAATACTAATGAATATCACATAATAGAGAGAGAACAAGTGTAAAAGACATCAAAATGTAAGTGTCTAGTCTATAAAGGATGTTGTACACTGCAGAAATCCTTGAAATAGAGTTAGCTCACATGAAACCAGTGATTCAAACCACCAGAATGCTCGGAAAAGTAGTATTTAACTGTAAAACAGTTGAAAGACAAGTTTATATAGATTCGCAAGTCCACAGAAGACTGTATAAAGTTGTTTCTACATGTGGTGAACTCCCAGAAGTAGAGCAGAAGGCCCATTATAGGAAACAGCTAGAAATCAGTAGTAATTCAGAGAAAATACTCATGAATATCATAGAATTGTGTGAGAACAAGTGTAAAAGACATCAAAATGTAAGTTTCTAGTCTAGAAAGGATGTTATACACTACAGAAATCCTTGAAATAGAGTTACTTCACAAGAAAACAGTGTTTCAACCCACTAGAATTCACTGAAAAGTATTGTTCAACTGTAAAACAGTGGAAAGACAAGTGTATATAGCTTCGCAAGTCCACAGAAGACTGTATAAAGTTGTTTCTACATGTGGTGAAGTCCCACAAGTAGAAAATAAGGCCCATTATAGGAAACAGCTAGAAATCAGTAGTAATTCAGAGAAAATACTCATGAATATCATAGAATTGTGTGAGAACAAGTGTAAAAGACATCAAAATGTAAGTTTCTAGTCTAGAAAGGATGTTATACACTACAGAAATCCTTGAAATAGAGTTACTTCACAAGAAAACAGTGTTTCATCCCACTAGAATTCACTGAAAAGTAGTATTCAACTGTAAAACAGTTGAAAGACAAGTGTATATAGCTTCTCCAGTTCAGGGAAGAGTGTATAAAGTTGTTTCTACATGTGGTGAAGTCCCACAAGTAGAAAATAAGGCCCATTATAGGAAACAGCTAGAAATCAGTAGTCATTCAGAGCAAATACTAATGAATATCACATAATAGATAGAGAACAAGTGTAAAAGACATCAAAATGTAAGTCTCTAGTCTATAAAGGATGTTGTACACTGCAGAAATCCTTGAAATAGAGTTAGCTCACATGAAACCAGTGTTTCAAACCACCAGAATGCTCGGAAAAGTAGTATTTAACTGTAAAACAGTTGAAAGACAAGTTTATATAGCTTCGCAAGTCCACAGAAGACTGTATAAAGTTGTTTCTACATGTGGTGAACTCCCAGAAGTAGAGCAGAAGGCCCATTATAGGAAACAGCTAGAAATCAGTAGTAATTCAGAGGAAATACTAATGAATATCATAGAATTGTGTGAGAACAAATGTAAAAGACATCAAAATGTAAGTTTCTAGTCTAGAAAGGATGTTATACACTACAGAAATCCTTGAAATAGAGTTACTTCACAAGAAAACAGTGTTTCAACCCACTAGAATTCACTGAAAAGTAGTATTCAACTGTAAAACAGTTGAAAGACAAGTGTATATAGCTTCTCAAGATCAGAAAAGAGTGTATAAAGTTGTTTCTACATGTGGTGAAGTCCCACAAGTAGAAAAGAAGGCCCATTATAGGAAACAGCTAGAAATCAGTAGTCATTCAGAGCCAATACTAATGAATATCACAGAATAGAGAGAGAACAAGAGTAAAAGACATCAAAATGTAAGTCTCTAGTCTAGAAAGGATGTTGTACACTGCAGAAATCCTTGAAATAGAGTTAGTTCACATGAAACCAGTGTTTCAAACCACCAGAATGCACTGAAAAGTAGTATTTAACTGTAAAACAGTTGAAAGACAAGTTTATATAGCTTCGCAAGTCCACAGAAGACTGTATAAAGTTGTTTCTACATGTGGTGAAGTCCCACAAGTAGAGCAGAAGGCCCATTATAGGAAACAGCTAGAAATCAGTAGTAATTCAGAGGAAATACTAATGAATATCATAGAAATGTGTGAGAACAAGTGTAAAAGACATCAAAATATAAGTTTCTAGTCTAGAAAGGATGTTATACACTACAGAAATCCTTGAAATAGAGTTACTTCACAAGAAAACAGTGTTTCAACCCACTAGATTTCACTGAAAAATATTGTTCAACTGTAAAACAGTGGAAAGACAAGTGTATATAGCTTCGCAAGTCCACAGAAGACTGTATAAAGTTGTTTCTACATGTGGTGAAGTCCAACAAGTAGAAAATAAGGCCCATTATAGGAAACAGCTAGAAATCAGTAGTAATTCAGAGAAAATACTCATGAATATCATAGAATTGTGTGAGAACAAGTGTAAAAGACATCAAAATGTAAGTTTCTAGTCTAGAAAGGATGTTATACACTACAGAAATCCTTGAAATAGAGTTACTTCACAAGAAAACAGTGTTTCAACCCACTAGAATTCACTGAAAAGTATTGTTCAACTGTAAAACAGTGGAAAGACAAGTGTATATAGCTTCGCAAGTCCACAGAAGACTGTATAAAGTTGTTTCTACATGTGGTGAAGTCCCACAAGTAGAAAATAAGGCCCATTATAGGAAACAGCTAGAAATCAGTAGTAATTCAGAGAAAATACTCATGAATATCATAGAATTGTGTGAGAACAAGTGTAAAAGACATCAAAATGTAAGTTTCTAGTCTAGAAAGGATGTTATACACTACAGAAATCCTTGAAATAGAGTTACTTCACAAGAAAACAGTGTTTTATCCCACTAGAATTCACTGAAAAGTAGTATTCAACTGTAAAACAGTTGAAAGACAAGTGTATATAGCTTCGCAAGTCCACAAAAGACTCTATAAAGTTGTTTCTACATGTGGTGAAGTCCCACAAGTAGAGCAGAAGGCCCATTATAGGAAACAGCTAGAAATCAGTAGTAATTCAGAGGAAATACTAATGAATATCATAGAAATGTGTGAGAACAAGTGTAAAAGACATCAAAATATAAGTTTCTAGTCTAGAAAGGATGTTATACACTACAGAAATCCTTGAAATAGAGTTACTTCACAAGAAAACAGTGTTTCATCCCACTAGAATTCACTGAAAAGTAGTATTCAACTGTAAAACAGTTGAAAGACAAGTGTATATAGCTTCTCCAGTTCAGGGAAGAGTGTATAAAGTTGTTTCTACATGTGGTGAAGTACCACAAGTAGAAAATAAGGCCCATTATAGGAAACAGCTAGAAATCAGTAGTCATTCAGAGCAAATACTAATGAATATCACAGAATAGTGAGAGAACAAGTGTAAAAGACATCAAAATGTAAGTCTCTAGTCTATAAAGGATGTTGTACACTGCAGAAATCCTTGAAATAGAGTTAGCTCACATGAAACCAGTGTTTCAAACCACCAGAATGCTCGGAAAAGTAGTATTTAACTGTAAAACAGTTGAAAGACAAGTTTATATAGCTTCGCAAGTCCACAGAAGACTGTATAAAGTTGTTTCTACATGTGGTGAACTCCCACAAGTAGAGCAGAAGGCCCATTATAGGAAACAGCTAGAAATCAGTAGTAATTCAGAGGAAATACTAATGAATATCATAGAATTGTGTGAGAACAAATGTAAAAGACATCAAAATGTAAGTTTCTAGTCTAGAAAGGATGTTATACACTACAGAAATCCTTGAAATAGAGTTACTTCACAAGAAAACAGTGTTTCAACGCACTAGAATTCACTGAAAAGTAGTATTCAACTGTAAAACAGTTGAAAGACAAGTGTATATAGCTTCTCAAGATCAGAAAAGAGTGTATAAAGTTGTTTCTACATGTGGTGAAGTCCCACAAGTAGAAAAGAAGGCCCATTATAGGAAACAGCTAGAAATCAGTAGTCATTCAGAGCCAATACTAATGAATATCACAGAATAGAGAGAGAACAAGAGTAAAAGACATCAAAATGTAAGTCTCTAGTCTAGAAAGGATGTTGTACACTGCAGAAATCCTTGAAATAGAGTTAGTTCACAAGAAAACAGTGTTTCAACCCACTAGAATTCACTGAAAAATATTGTTCAACTGTAAAACAGTGGAAAGACAAGTGTATATAGCTTCGCAAGTCCACAGAAGACTGTATAAAGTTGTTTCTACATGTGGTGAAGTCCAACAAGTAGAAAATAAGGCCCATTATAGGAAACAGCTAGAAATCAGTAGTAATTCAGAGAAAATACTCATGAATATCATAGAATTGTGTGAGAACAAGTGTAAAAGACATCAAAATGTAAGTTTCTAGTCTAGAAAGGATGTTATACACTACAGAAATCCTTGAAATAGAGTTACTTCACAAGAAAACAGTGTTTCAACCCACTAGAATTCACTGAAAAGTATTGTTCAACTGTAAAACAGTGGAAAGACAAGTGTATATAGCTTCGCAAGTCCACAGAAGACTGTATAAAGTTGTTTCTACATGTGGTGAAGTCCCACAAGTAGAAAATAAGGCCCATTATAGGAAACAGCTAGAAATCAGTAGTAATTCAGAGAAAATACTCATGAATGTCATAGAATTGTGTGAGAACAAGTGTAAAAGACATCAAAATGTAAGTTTCTAGTCTAGAAAGGATGTTATACACTACAGAAATCCTTGAAATAGAGTTACTTCACAAGAAAACAGTGTTTCATCCCACTAGAATTCACTGAAAAGTAGTATTCAACTGTAAAACAGTTGAAAGACAAGTGTATATAGCTTCTCAAGTTCAGGGAAGAGTGTATAAAGTTGTTTCTACATGTGGTGAAGTCCCACAAGTAGAAAATAAGGCCCATTATAGGAAACAGCTAGAAATCAGTATTCATTCAGAGCAAATACTAATGAATATCACATAATAGAGAGAGAACAAGTGTAAAAGACATCAAAATGTAAGTGTCTAGTCTATAAAGGATGTTGTACACTGCAGAAATCCTTGAAATAGAGTTAGCTCACATGAAACCAGTGTTTCAAACCACCAGAATGCTCGGAAAAGTAGTATTTAACTGTAAAACAGTTGAAAGACAAGTTTATATAGCTTCGCAAGTCCACAGAAGACTGTATAAAGTTGTTTCTACATGTGGTGAACTCCCAGAAGTAGAGCAGAAGGCCCATTATAGGAAACAGCTAGAAATCAGTAGTAATTCAGAGGAAATACTAATGAATATCATAGAATTGTGTGAGAACAAATGTAAAAGACATCAAAATGTAAGTTTCTAGTCTAGAAAGGATGTTATACACTACAGAAATCCTTGAAATAGAGTTACTTCACAAGAAAACAGTGTTTCAACCCACTAGAATTCACTGAAAAGTATTGTTCAACTGTAAAACAGTGGAAAGACAAGTGTATATAGCTTCGCAAGTCCACAGAAGACTGTATAAAGTTGTTTCTACATGTGGTGAAGTCCCACAAGTAGAAAATAAGGCCCATTATAGGAAACAGCTAGAAATCAGTAGTAATTCAGAGAAAATACTCATGAATATCATAGAATTGTGTGAGAACAAGTGTAAAAGACATCAAAATGTAAGTTTCTAGTCTAGAAAGGATGTTATACACTACAGAAATCCTTGAAATAGAGTTACTTCACAAGAAAACAGTGTTTCATCCCACTAGAATTCACTGAAAAGTAGTATTCAACTGTAAAACAGTTGAAAGACAAGTGTATATAGCTTCTCAAGTTCAGGGAAGAGTGTATAAAGTTGTTTCTACATGTGGTGAAGTCCCACAAGTAGAAAATAAGGCCCATTATAGGAAACAGCTAGAAATCAGTATTCATTCAGAGCAAATACTAATGAATATCACATAATAGAGAGAGAACAAGTGTAAAAGACATCAAAATGTAAGTGTCTAGTCTATAAAGGATGTTGTACACTGCAGAAATCCTTGAAATAGAGTTAGCTCACATGAAACCAGTGATTCAAACCACCAGAATGCTCGGAAAAGTAGTATTTAACTGTAAAACAGTTGAAAGACAAGTTTATATAGATTCGCAAGTCCACAGAAGACTGTATAAAGTTGTTTCTACATGTGGTGAACTCCCAGAAGTAGAGCAGAAGGCCCATTATAGGAAACAGCTAGAAATCAGTAGTAATTCAGAGAAAATACTCATGAATATCATAGAATTGTGTGAGAACAAGTGTAAAAGACATCAAAATGTAAGTTTCTAGTCTAGAAAGGATGTTATACACTACAGAAATCCTTGAAATAGAGTTCCTTCACCAGAAAACAGTGTTTCAACCCACTAGAATTCACTGAAAAGTATTGTTCAACTGTAAAACAGTGGAAAGACAAGTGTATATAGCTTCGCAAGTCCACAGAAGACTGTATAAAGTTGTTTCTACATGTGGTGAAGTCCCACAAGTAGAAAATAAGGCCCATTATAGGAAACAGCTAGAAATCAGTAGTAATTCAGAGAAAATACTCATGAATATCATAGAATTGTGTGAGAACAAGTGTAAAAGACATCAAAATGTAAGTTTCTAGTCTAGAAAGGATGTTATACACTACAGAAATCCTTGAAATAGAGTTACTTCACAAGAAAACAGTGTTTTATCCCACTAGAATTCACTGAAAAGTAGTATTCAACTGTAAAACAGTTGAAAGACAAGTGTATATAGCTTCGCAAGTCCACAGAAGACTCTATAAAGTTGTTTCTACATGTGGTGAAGTCCCACAAGTAGAGCAGAAGGCCCATTATAGGAAACAGCTAGAAATCAGTAGTAATTCAGAGGAAATACTAATGAATATCATAGAAATGTGTGAGAACAAGTGTAAAAGACATCAAAATATAAGTTTCTAGTCTACAAAGGATGTTATACACTACAGAAATCCTTGAAATAGAGTTACTTCACAAGAAAACAGTGTTTCAACCCACTAGAATTCACTGAAAATATTGTTCAACTGTAAAACAGTGGAAAGACAAGTGTATATAGCTTCGCAAGTCCACAGAAGACTGTATAAAGTTGTTTCTACATGTGGTGAAGTCCCACAAGTAGAAAATAAGGCCCATTATAGGAAACAGCTAGAAATCAGTAGTCATTCAGAGCAAATACTAATGAATATCACATAATAGAGAGAGAACAAGTGTAAAAGACATCAAAATGTAAGTCTCTAGTCTATAAAGGATGTTGTACACTGCAGAAATCCTTGAAATAGAGTTAGCTCACATGAAACCAGTGTTTCAAACCACCAGAATGCTCGGAAAAGTAGTATTTAACTGTAAAACAGTTGAAAGACAAGTTTATATAGCTTCGCAAGTCCACAGAAGACTGTATAAAGTTGTTTCTACATGTGGTGAACTCCCAGAAGTAGAGCAGAAGGCCCATTATAGGAAACAGCTAGAAATCAGTAGTAATTCAGAGGAAATACTAATGAATATCATAGAATTGTGTGAGAACAAATGTAAAAGACATCAAAATGTAAGTTTCTAGTCTAGAAAGGATGTTATACACTACAGAAATCCTTGAAATAGAGTTACTTCACAAGAAAACAGTGTTTCAACCCACTAGAATTCACTGAAAAGTAGTATTCAACTGTAAAACAGTTGAAAGACAAGTGTATATAGCTTCTCAAGATCAGAAAAGAGTGTATAAAGTTGTTTCTACATGTGGTGAAGTCCCACAAGTAGAAAAGAAGGCCCATTATAGGAAACAGCTAGAAATCAGTAGTCATTCAGAGCCAATACTAATGAATATCACAGAATAGAGAGAGAACAAGAGTAAAAGACATCAAAATGTAAGTCTCTAGTCTAGAAAGGATGTTGTACACTGCAGAAATCCTTGAAATAGAGTTAGTTCACATGAAACCAGTGTTTCAAACCACCAGAATGCACTGAAAAGTAGTATTTAACTGTAAAACAGTTGAAAGACAAGTTTATATAGCTTCGCAAGTCCACAGAAGACTGTATAAAGTTGTTTCTACATGTGGTGAAGTCCCACAAGTAGAGCAGAAGGCCCATTATAGGAAACAGCTAGAAATCAGTAGTAATTCACAAGAAATACTAATGAATATCATAGAATTGTGTGAGAACAAGTGTAAAAGACATCAAAATGTAAGTTTCTAGTCTAGAAAGGATGTTATACACTACAGAAATCCTTGAAATAGAGTTACTTCACAAGAAAACAGTGTTTCAACCCACTAGAATTCACTGAAAAGTATTGTTCAACTGTAAAACAGTGGAAAGACAAGTGTATATAGCTTCGCAAGTCCACAGAAGACTGTATAAAGTTGTTTCTACATGTGGTGAAGTCCAACAAGTAGAAAATAAGGCCCATTATAGGAAACAGCTAGAAATCAGTAGTAATTCAGAGAAAATACTCATGAATATCATAGAATTGTGTGAGAACAAGTGTAAAAGACATCAAAATGTAAGTTTCTAGTCTAGAAAGGATGTTATACACTACAAAAATCCTTGAAATAGAGTTACTTCACAAGAAAACAGTGTTTCAACCCACTAGAATTCACTGAAAAGTATTGTTCAACTGTAAAACAGTGGAAAGACAAGTGTATATAGCTTCGCAAGTCCACAGAAGACTGTATAAAGTTGTTTCTACATGTGGTGAAGTCCCACAAGTAGAAAAGAAGGCCCATTATAGGAAACAGCTAGAAATCAGTAGTCATTCAGAGCCAATACTAATGAATATCACAGAATAGAGAGAGAACAAGAGTAAAAGACATCAAAATGTAAGTCTCTAGTCTAGAAAGGATGTTGTACACTGCAGAAATCCTTGAAATAGAGTTAGTTCACATGAAACCAGTGTTTCAAACCACCAGAATGCACTGAAAAGTAGTATTTAACTGTAAAACAGTTGAAAGACAAGTTTATATAGCTTCGCAAGTCCACAGAAGACTGTATAAAGTTGTTTCTACATGTGGTGAAGTCCCACAAGTAGAGCAGAAGGCCCATTATAGGAAACAGCTAGAAATCAGTAGTAATTCAGAGGAAATACTAATGAATATCATAGAATTGTGTGAGACCAAGTGTAAAAGACATCAAAATGTAAGTTTCTAGTCTAGAAAGGATGTTATACACTACAGAAATCCTTGAAATAGAGTTACTTCACAAGAAAACAGTGTTTCAACCCACTAGAATTCACTGAAAAGTATTGTTCAACTGTAAAACAGTGGAAAGACAAGTGTATATAGCTTCGCAAGTCCACAGAAGACTGTATAAAGTTGTTTCTACATGTGGTGAAGTCCAACAAGTAGAAAATAAGGCCTATTATAGGAAACAGCTAGAAATCAGTAGTAATTCAGAGAAAATACTCATGAATATCATAGAATTGTGTGAGAACAAGTGTAAAAGACATCAAAATGTAAGTTTCTAGTCTAGAAAGGATGTTATACACTACAGAAATCCTTGAAATAGAGTTACTTCACAAGAAAACAGTGTTTCAACCCACTGGAATTCACTGAAAAGTATTGTTCAACTGTAAAACAGTGGAAAGACAAGTGTATATAGCTTCGCAAGTCCACAGAAGACTGTATAAAGTTGTTTCTACATGTGGGGAAGTCCCACAAGTAGAAAATAAGGCCCATTATAGGAAACAGCTAGAAATCAGTAGTAATTCAGAGAAAATACTCATGAATATCATAGAATTGTGTGAGAACAAGTGTAAAAGACATCAAAATGTAAGTTTCTAGTCTAGAAAGGATGTTATACACCACAGAAATCCTTGAAATAGAGTTACGTCACAAGAAAACAGTGTTTCATCCCACTAGAATTCACTGAAAAGTATTATTCAATGTAAAACAGTTGAAAGACAAGTGTATATAGCTTCTCAAGTTCAGGGAAGAGTGTATAAAGTTGTTTCTACATGTGGTGAAGTCCCACAAGTAGAAAATAAGGCCCATTAAAGGAAACAGCTAGAAATCAGTATTCATTCAGAGCAAATACTAATGAATATCACATAATAGAGAGAGAACAAGTGTAAAAGACATCAAAATGTAAGTGTCTAGTCTATAAAGGATGTTGTACACTGCAGAAATCCTAAAATAGAGTTAGTTTACATGAAACCAGTGTTTCAAACCACCAGAATGCACTGAAAAGTAGTATTTAACTGTAAAACAGTTGAAAGACAAGTTTATATAGCTTCGCAAGTCCACAGAAGACTGTATAAAGTTGTTTCTACATGTGGTGAACTCCCAGAAGTAGAGCAGAAGGCCCATTATAGGAAACAGCTAGAAATCAGTAGTAATTCAGAGGTAATACTAATGAATATCATAGAATTGTGTGAGAACAAATGTAAAAGACATCAAAATGTAAGTTTCTAGTCTAGAAAGGATGTTATACACTACAGAAATCCTTGAAATAGAGTTACTTCACAAGAAAACAGTGTTTCAACCCACTAGAATTCACTGAAAAGTAGTATTCAACTGTAAAACAGTTGAAAGACAAGTGTATATAGCTTCTCAAGTTCAGGGAAGAGTGTATAAAGTTGTTTCTACATGTGGTAAAGTCCCACAAGTAGAAAATAAGGCCCATTAAAGGAAACAGCTAGAAATCAGTATTCATTCAGAGCAAATACTAATGAATATCACATAATAGAGAGAGAACAAGTGTAAAAGACATCAAAATGTAAGTGTCTAGTCTATAAAGGATGTTGTACACTGCAGAAATCCTTGAAATAGAGTTAGTTTACATGAAACCAGTGTTTCAAACCACCAGAATGCACTGAAAAGTAGTATTTAACTGTAAAACAGTTGAAAGACAAGTTTATATAGCTTCGCAAGTCCACAGAAGACTGTATAAAGTTGTTTCTACATGTGGTGAACTCCCAGAAGTAGAGCAGAAGGCCCATTATAGGAAACAGCTAGAAATCAGTAGTAATTCAGAGGAAATACTAATGAATATCATAGAATTGTGTGAGAACAAATGTAAAAGACATCAAAATGTAAGTTTCTAGTCTAGAAAGGATGTTATACACTACAGAAATCCTTGAAATAGAGTTACTTCACAAGAAAACAGTGTTTCAACCCACTAGAATTCACTGAAAAGTAGTATTCAACTGTAAAACAGTTGAAAGACAAGTGTATATAGCTTCTCAAGATCAGAAAAGAGTGTATAAAGTTGTTTCTACATGTGGTGAAGTCCCACAAGTAGAAAAGAAGGCCCATTATAGGAAACAGCTAGAAATCAGTAGTCATTCAGAGCCAATACTAATGAATATCACAGAATAGAGAGAGAACAAGAGTAAAAGACATCAAAATGTAAGTCTCTAGTCTAGAAAGGATGTTGTACACTGCAGAAATCCTTGAAATAGAGTTAGTTCACATGAAACCAGTGTTTCAAACCACCAGAATGCACTGAAAAGTAGTATTTAACTGTAAAACAGTTGAAAGACAAGTTTATATAGCTTCGCAAGTCCACAGAAGACTGTATAAAGTTGTTTCTACATGTGGTGAAGTCCCACAAGTAGAGCAGAAGGCCCATTATAGGAAACAGCTAGAAATCAGTAGTAATTCAGAGGAAATACTAATGAATATCATAGAATTGTGTGAGACCAAGTGTAAAAGACATCAAAATGTAAGTTTCTAGTCTAGAAAGGATGTTATACACTACAGAAATCCTTGAAATAGAGTTACTTCACAAGAAAACAGTGTTTCAACCCACTGGAATTCACTGAAAAGTATTGTTCAACTGTAAAACAGTGGAAAGACAAGTGTATATAGCTTCGCAAGTCCACAGAAGACTGTATAAAGTTGTTTCTACATGTGGGGAAGTCCCACAAGTAGAAAATAAGGCCCATTATAGGAAACAGCTAGAAATCAGTAGTAATTCAGAGAAAATACTCATGAATATCATAGAATTGTGTGAGAACAAGTGTAAAAGACATCAAAATGTAAGTTTCTAGTCTAGAAAGGATGTTATACACCACAGAAATCCTTGAAATAGAGTTACGTCACAAGAAAACAGTGTTTCATCCCACTAGAATTCACTGAAAAGTATTATTCAATGTAAAACAGTTGAAAGACAAGTGTATATAGCTTCTCAAGTTCAGGGAAGAGTGTATAAAGTTGTTTCTACATGTGGTGAAGTCCCACAAGTAGAAAATAAGGCCCATTAAAGGAAACAGCTAGAAATCAGTATTCATTCAGAGCAAATACTAATGAATATCACATAATAGAGAGAGAACAAGTGTAAAAGACATCAAAATGTAAGTGTCTAGTCTATAAAGGATGTTGTACACTGCAGAAATCCTAAAATAGAGTTAGTTTACATGAAACCAGTGTTTCAAACCACCAGAATGCACTGAAAAGTAGTATTTAACTGTAAAACAGTTGAAAGACAAGTTTATATAGCTTCGCAAGTCCACAGAAGACTGTATAAAGTTGTTTCTACATGTGGTGAACTCCCAGAAGTAGAGCAGAAGGCCCATTATAGGAAACAGCTAGAAATCAGTAGTAATTCAGAGGTAATACTAATGAATATCATAGAATTGTGTGAGAACAAATGTAAAAGACATCAAAATGTAAGTTTCTAGTCTAGAAAGGATGTTATACACTACAGAAATCCTTGAAATAGAGTTACTTCACAAGAAAACAGTGTTTCAACCCACTAGAATTCACTGAAAAGTAGTATTCAACTGTAAAACAGTTGAAAGACAAGTGTATATAGCTTCTCAAGTTCAGGGAAGAGTGTATAAAGTTGTTTCTACATGTGGTAAAGTCCCACAAGTAGAAAATAAGGCCCATTAAAGGAAACAGCTAGAAATCAGTATTCATTCAGAGCAAATACTAATGAATATCACATAATAGAGAGAGAACAAGTGTAAAAGACATCAAAATGTAAGTGTCTAGTCTATAAAGGATGTTGTACACTGCAGAAATCCTTGAAATAGAGTTAGTTTACATGAAACCAGTGTTTCAAACCACCAGAATGCACTGAAAAGTAGTATTTAACTGTAAAACAGTTGAAAGACAAGTTTATATAGCTTCGCAAGTCCACAGAAGACTGTATAAAGTTGTTTCTACATGTGGTGAACTCCCAGAAGTAGAGCAGAAGGCCCATTATAGGAAACAGCTAGAAATCAGTAGTAATTCAGAGGAAATACTAATGAATATCATAGAATTGTGTGAGAACAAATGTAAAAGACATCAAAATGTAAGTTTCTAGTCTAGAAAGGATGTTATACACTACAGAAATCCTTGAAATAGAGTTACTTCACAAGAAAACAGTGTTTCAACCCACTAGAATTCACTGAAAAGTAGTATTCAACTGTAAAACAGTTGAAAGACAAGTGTATATAGCTTCTCAAGATCAGAAAAGAGTGTATAAAGTTGTTTCTACATGTGGTGAAGTCCCACAAGTAGAAAAGAAGGCCCATTATAGGAAACAGCTAGAAATCAGTAGTCATTCAGAGCCAATACTAATGAATATCACAGAATAGAGAGAGAACAAGAGTAAAAGACATCAAAATGTAAGTCTCTAGTCTAGAAAGGATGTTGTACACTGCAGAAATCCTTGAAATAGAGTTAGTTCACATGAAACCAGTGTTTCAAACCACCAGAATGCACTGAAAAGTAGTATTTAACTGTAAAACAGTTGAAAGACAAGTTTATATAGCTTCGCAAGTCCACAGAAGACTGTATAAAGTTGTTTCTACATGTGGTGAAGTCCCACAAGTAGAGCAGAAGGCCCATTATAGGAAACAGCTAGAAATCAGTAGTAATTCAGAGGAAATACTAATGAATATCATAGAATTGTGTGAGACCAAGTGTAAAAGACATCAAAATGTAAGTTTCTAGTCTAGAAAGGATGTTATACACTACAGAAATCCTTGAAATAGAGTTACTTCACAAGAAAACAGTGTTTCAACCCACTGGAATTCACTGAAAAGTATTGTTCAACTGTAAAACAGTGGAAAGACAAGTGTATATAGCTTCGCAAGTCCACAGAAGACTGTATAAAGTTGTTTCTACATGTGGGGAAGTCCCACAAGTAGAAAATAAGGCCCATTATAGGAAACAGCTAGAAATCAGTAGTAATTCAGAGAAAATACTCATGAATATCATAGAATTGTGTGAGAACAAGTGTAAAAGACATCAAAATGTAAGTTTCTAGTCTAGAAAGGATGTTATACACCACAGAAATCCTTGAAATAGAGTTACGTCACAAGAAAACAGTGTTTCATCCCACTAGAATTCACTGAAAAGTATTATTCAATGTAAAACAGTTGAAAGACAAGTGTATATAGCTTCTCAAGTTCAGGGAAGAGTGTATAAAGTTGTTTCTACATGTGGTGAAGTCCCACAAGTAGAAAATAAGGCCCATTAAAGGAAACAGCTAGAAATCAGTATTCATTCAGAGCAAATACTAATGAATATCACATAATAGAGAGAGAACAAGTGTAAAAGACATCAAAATGTAAGTGTCTAGTCTATAAAGGATGTTGTACACTGCAGAAATCCTAAAATAGAGTTAGTTTACATGAAACCAGTGTTTCAAACCACCAGAATGCACTGAAAAGTAGTATTTAACTGTAAAACAGTTGAAAGACAAGTTTATATAGCTTCGCAAGTCCACAGAAGACTGTATAAAGTTGTTTCTACATGTGGTGAACTCCCAGAAGTAGAGCAGAAGGCCCATTATAGGAAACAGCTAGAAATCAGTAGTAATTCAGAGGTAATACTAATGAATATCATAGAATTGTGTGAGAACAAATGTAAAAGACATCAAAATGTAAGTTTCTAGTCTAGAAAGGATGTTATACACTACAGAAATCCTTGAAATAGAGTTACTTCACAAGAAAACAGTGTTTCAACCCACTAGAATTCACTGAAAAGTAGTATTCAACTGTAAAACAGTTGAAAGACAAGTGTATATAGCTTCTCAAGTTCAGGGAAGAGTGTATAAAGTTGTTTCTACATGTGGTAAAGTCCCACAAGTAGAAAATAAGGCCCATTAAAGGAAACAGCTAGAAATCAGTATTCATTCAGAGCAAATACTAATGAATATCACATAATAGAGAGAGAACAAGTGTAAAAGACATCAAAATGTAAGTGTCTAGTCTATAAAGGATGTTGTACACTGCAGAAATCCTTGAAATAGAGTTAGTTTACATGAAACCAGTGTTTCAAACCACCAGAATGCACTGAAAAGTAGTATTTAACTGTAAAACAGTTGAAAGACAAGTTTATATAGCTTCGCAAGTCCACAGAAGACTGTATAAAGTTGTTTCTACATGTGGTGAACTCCCAGAAGTAGAGCAGAAGGCCCATTATAGGAAACAGCTAGAAATCAGTAGTAATTCAGAGGAAATACTAATGAATATCATAGAATTGTGTGAGAACAAATGTAAAAGACATCAAAATGTAAGTTTCTAGTCTAGAAAGGATGTTATACACTACAGAAATCCTTGAAATAGAGTTACTTCACAAGAAAACAGTGTTTCAACCCACTAGAATTCACTGAAAAGTAGTATTCAACTGTAAAACAGTTGAAAGACAAGTGTATATAGCTTCTCAAGATCAGAAAAGAGTGTATAAAGTTGTTTCTACATGTGGTGAAGTCCCACAAGTAGAAAAGAAGGCCCATTATAGGAAACAGCTAGAAATCAGTAGTCATTCAGAGCCAATACTAATGAATATCACAGAATAGAGAGAGAACAAGAGTAAAAGACATCAAAATGTAAGTCTCTAGTCTAGAAAGGATGTTGTACACTGCAGAAATCCTTGAAATAGAGTTAGTTCACATGAAACCAGTGTTTCAAACCACCAGAATGCACTGAAAAGTAGTATTTAACTGTAAAACAGTTGAAAGACAAGTTTATATAGCTTCGCAAGTCCACAGAAGACTGTATAAAGTTGTTTCTACATGTGGTGAAGTCCCACAAGTAGAGCAGAAGGCCCATTATAGGAAACAGCTAGAAATCAGTAGTAATTCAGAGGAAATACTAATGAATATCATAGAATTGTGTGAGAACAAGTGTAAAAGACATCAAAATGTAAGTTTCTAGTCTAGAAAGGATGTTATACACTACAGAAATCCTTGAAATAGAGTTACTTCACAAGAAAACAGTGTTTCAACCCACTAGAATTCACTGAAAAGTATTGTTCAACTGTAAAACAGTGGAAAGACAAGTGTATATAGCTTCGCAAGTCCACAGAAGACTGTATAAAGTTGTTTCTACATGCGGTGAAGTCCAACAAGTAGAAAATAAGGCCCATTATAGGACACAGCTAGAAATCAGTAGTAATTCAGAGAAAATACTCATGAATATCATAGAATTGTGTGAGAACAAGTGTAAAAGACATCAAAATGTAAGTTTCTAGTCTAGAAAGGATGTTATACACTACAGAAATCCTTGAAATAGAGTTACTTCACAAGAAAACAGTGTTTCATCCCACTATAATTCACTGAAAAGTAGTATTCAACTGTAAAAGAGTTGAAAGACAAGTGTATATAGCTTCTCCAGTTCAGGGAAGAGTGTATAAAGTTGTTTCTACATGTGGTGAAGTCCCACAAGTAGAAAATAAGGCCCATTATAGGAAACAGCTAGAAATCAGTAGTCATTCAGAGCAAATACTAATGAATATCACATAATAGAGAGAGAACAAGTGTAAAAGACATCAAAATGTAAGTCTCTAGTCTATAAAGGATGTTGTACACTGCAGAAATCCTTGAAATAGAGTTAGCTCACATGAAACCAGTGTTTCAAACCACCAGAATGCTCGGAAAAGTAGTATTTAACTGTAAAACAGTTGAAAGACAAGTTTATATAGCTTCGCAAGTCCACAGAAGACTGTATAAAGTTGTTTCTACATGTGGTGAAGTCCCACAAGTAGAGCAGAAGGCCCATTATAGGAAACAGCTAGAAATCAGTAGTAATTCAGAGGAAATACTAATGAATATCATAGAATTGTGTGAGAACAAGTGTAAAAGACATCAAAATGTAAGTTTCTAGTCTAGAAAGGATGTTATACACTACAGAAATCCTTGAAATAGAGTTACTTCACAAGAAAACAGTGTTTCAACCCACTAGAATTCACTGAAAAGTATTGTTCAACTGTAAAACAGTGGAAAGACAAGTGTATATAGCTTCGCAAGTCCACAGAAGACTGTATAAAGTTGTTTCTACATGTGGTGAAGTCCAACAAGTAGAAAATAAGGCCTATTATAGGAAACAGCTAGAAATCAGTAGTAATTCAGAGAAAATACTCATGAATATCATAGAATTGTGTGAGAACAAGTGTAAAAGACATCAAAATGTAAGTTTCTAGTCTAGAAAGGATGTTATACACTACAGAAATCCTTGAAATAGAGTTACTTCACAAGAAAACAGTGTTTCAACCCACTGGAATTCACTGAAAAGTATTGTTCAACTGTAAAACAGTGGAAAGACAAGTGTATATAGCTTCGCAAGTCCACAGAAGACTGTATAAAGTTGTTTCTACATGTGGGGAAGTCCCACAAGTAGAAAATAAGGCCCATTATAGGAAACAGCTAGAAATCAGTAGTAATTCAGAGAAAATACTCATGAATATCATAGAATTGTGTAAGAACAAGTGTAAAAGACATCAAAATGTAAGTTTCTAGTCTAGAAAGGATGTTATACACCACAGAAATCCTTGAAATAGAGTTACTTCACAAGAAAACAGTGTTTCATCCCACTAGAATTCACTGAAAAGTAGTATTCAACTGTAAAACAGTTGAAAGACAAGTGTATATAGCTTCTCAAGTTCAGGGAAGAGTGTATAAAGTTGTTTCTACATGTGGTGAAGTCCCACAAGTAGAAAAGAAGGCCCATTATAGGAAACAGCTAGAAATCAGTAGTCATTCAGAGCCAATACTAATGAATATCACAGAATAGAGAGAGAACAAGAGTAAAAGACATCAAAATGTAAGTCTCTAGTCTAGAAAGGATGTTGTACACTGCAGAAATCCTTGAAATAGAGTTAGTTCACATGAAACCAGTGTTTCAAACCACCAGAATGCACTGAAAAGTAGTATTTAACTGTAAAACAGTTGAAAGACAAGTTTATATAGCTTCGCAAGTCCACAGAAGACTGTATAAAGTTGTTTCTACATGTGGTGAAGTCCCACAAGTAGAGCAGAAGGCCCATTATAGGAAACAGCTAGAAATCAGTAGTAATTCAGAGGAAATACTAATGAATATCATAGAATTGTGTGAGAACAAGTGTAAAAGACATCAAAATGTAAGTTTCTAGTCTAGAAAGGATGTTATACACTACAGAAATCCTTGAAATAGAGTTACTTCACAAGAAAACAGTGTTTCAACCCACTAGAATTCACTGAAAAGTATTGTTCAACTGTAAAACAGTGGAAAGACAAGTGTATATAGCTTCGCAAGTCCACAGAAGACTGTATAAAGTTGTTTCTACATGTGGTGAAGTCCAACAAGTAGAAAATAAGGCCTATTATAGGAAACAGCTAGGAATCAGTAGTAATTCAGAGAAAATACTCATGAATATCATAGAATTGTGTGAGAACAAGTGTAAAAGACATCAAAATGTAAGTTTCTAGTCTAGAAAGGATGTTATACACTACAGAAATCCTTGAAATAGAGTTACTTCACAAGAAAACAGTGTTTCAACCCACTGGAATTCACTGAAAAGTATTGTTCAACTGTAAAACAGTGGAAAGACAAGTGTATATAGCTTCGCAAGTCCACAGAAGACTGTATAAAGTTGTTTCTACATGTGGGGAAGTCCCACAAGTAGAAAATAAGGCCCATTATAGGAAACAGCTAGAAATCAGTAGTAATTCAGAGAAAATACTCATGAATATCATAGAATTGTGTGAGAACAAGTGTAAAAGACATCAAAATGTAAGTTTCTAGTCTAGAAAGGATGTTATACACCACAGAAATCCTTGAAATAGAGTTACGTCACAAGAAAACAGTGTTTCATCCCACTAGAATTCACTGAAAAGTATTATTCAATGTAAAACAGTTGAAAGACAAGTGTATATAGCTTCTCAAGTTCAGGGAAGAGTGTATAAAGTTGTTTCTACATGTGGTGAAGTCCCACAAGTAGAAAATAAGGCCCATTAAAGGAAACAGCTAGAAATCAGTATTCATTCAGAGCAAATACTAATGAATATCACATAATAGAGAGAGAACAAGTGTAAAAGACATCAAAATGTAAGTGTCTAGTCTATAAAGGATGTTGTACACTGCAGAAATCCTAAAATAGAGTTAGTTTACATGAAACCAGTGTTTCAAACCACCAGAATGCACTGAAAAGTAGTATTTAACTGTAAAACAGTTGAAAGACAAGTTTATATAGCTTCGCAAGTCCACAGAAGACTGTATAAAGTTGTTTCTACATGTGGTGAACTCCCAGAAGTAGAGCAGAAGGCCCATTATAGGAAACAGCTAGAAATCAGTAGTAATTCAGAGGAAATACTAATGAATATCATAGAATTGTGTGAGAACAAATGTAAAAGACATCAAAATGTAAGTTTCTAGTCTAGAAAGGATGTTATACACTACAGAAATCCTTGAAATAGAGTTACTTCACAAGAAAACAGTGTTTCAACCCACTAGAATTCACTGAAAAGTAGTATTCAACTGTAAAACAGTTGAAAGACAAGTGTATATAGCTTCTCAAGTTCAGGGAAGAGTGTATAAAGTTGTTTCTACATGTGGTGAAGTCCCACAAGTAGAAAAGAAGGCCCATTATAGGAAACAGCTAGAAATCAGTAGTCATTCAGAGCCAATACTAATGAATATCACAGAATAGAGAGAGAACAAGAGTAAAAGACATCAAAATGTAAGTCTCTAGTCTAGAAAGGATGTTGTACACTGCAGAAATCCTTGAAATAGAGTTACTTCACAAGAAAACAGTGTTTCAACCCACTAGAATTCACTGAAAAGTATTGTTCAACTGTAAAACAGTGGAAAGACAAGTGTATATAGCTTCGCAAGTCCACATAAGACTGTATAAAGTTGTTTCTACATGCGGTGAAGTCCAACAAGTAGAAAATAAGGCCCATTATAGGAAACAGCTAGAAATCAGTAGTAATTCAGAGAAAATACTCATGAATATCATAGAATTGTGTGAGAACAAGTGTAAAAGACATCAAAATGTAAGTTTCTAGTCTAGAAAGGATGTTATACACTACAGAAATCCTTGAAATAGAGTTACTTCACAAGAAAACAGTGTTTTAACCCAATAGAATTCACTGAAAAGTATTGTTCAACTGTAAAACAGTGGAAAGACAAGTGTATATAGCTTCGCAAGTCCACAGAAGACTGTATAAAGTTGTTTCTACATGTGGTGAAGTCCAACAAGTAGAAAATAAGGCCCATTATAGGAAACAGCTAGAAATCAGTATTCATTCAGAGCAAATACTAATGAATATCACATAATAGAGAGAGAACAAGTGTAAAAGACATCAAAATGTAAGTGTCTAGTCTATAAAGGATGTTGTACACTGCAGAAATCCTTGAAATAGAGTTAGTTTACATGAAACCAGTGTTTCAAACCACCAGAATGTACTGAAAAGTAGTATTTAACTGTAAAACAGTTGAAAGACAAGTTTATATAGCTTCGCAAGTCCACAGAAGACTGTATAAAGTTGTTTCTACATGTGGTGAAGTCCCACAAGTAGAGCAGAAGGCCCATTATAGGAAACAGCTAGAAATCAGTAGTAATTCAGAGGAAATACTAATGAATATCATAGAATTGTGTGAGAACAAGTGTAAAAGACATCAAAATGTAAGTTTCTAGTCTAGAAAGGATGTTATACACTACAGAAATCCTTGAAATAGAGTTACTTCACAAGAAAACAGTGTTTCAACCCACTAGAATTCACTGAAAAGTAGTATTCAACTGTAAAACAGTTGAAAGACAAGTGTATATAGCTTCTCAAGATCAGAAAAGAGTGTATAAAGTTGTTTCTACATGTGGTGAAGTCCCACAAGTAGAAAAGAAGGCCCATTATAGGAAACAGCTAGAAATCAGTAGTCATTCAGAGCCAATACTAATGAATATCACAGAATAGAGAGAGAACAAGAGTAAAAGACATCAAAATGTAAGTCTCTAGTCTAGAAAGGATGTTGTACACTGCAGAAATCCTTGAAATAGAGTTACTTCACAAGAAAACAGTGTTTCAACCCACTAGAATTCACTGAAAAGTATTGTTCAACTGTAAAACAGTGGAAAGACAAGTGTATATAGCTTCGCAAGTCCACATAAGACTGTATAAAGTTGTTTCTACATGCGGTGAAGTCCAACAAGTAGAAAATAAGGCCCATTATAGGAAACAGCTAGAAATCAGTAGTAATTCAGAGAAAATACTCATGAATATCATAGAATTGTGTGAGAACAAATGTAAAAGACATCAAAATGTAAGTTTCTAGTCTAGAAAGGATGTTATACACTACAGAAATCCTTGAAATAGAGTTACTTCACAAGAAAACAGTGTTTCAACCCACTAGAATTCACTGAAAAGTAGTATTCAACTGTAAAACAGTTGAAAGACAAGTGTATATAGCTTCTCAAGATCAGAAAAGAGTGTATAAAGTTGTTTCTACATGTGGTGAAGTCCCACAAGTAGAAAAGAAGGCCCATTATAGGAAACAGCTAGAAATCAGTAGTCATTCAGAGCCAATACTAATGAATATCACAGAATAGAGAGAGAACAAGAGTAAAAGACATCAAAATGTAAGTCTCTAGTCTAGAAAGGATGTTGTACACTGCAGAAATCCTTGAAATAGAGTTAGTTCACATGAAACCAGTGTTTCAAACCACCAGAATGCACTGAAAAGTAGTATTTAACTGTAAAACAGTTGAAAGACAAGTTTATATAGCTTCGCAAGTCCACAGAAGACTGTATAAAGTTGTTTCTACATGTGGTGAAGTCCCACAAGTAGAGCAGAAGGCCCATTATAGGAAACAGCTAGAAATCAGTAGTAATTCAGAGGAAATACTAATGAATATCATAGAATTGTGTGAGAACAAGTGTAAAAGACATCAAAATGTAAGTTTCTAGTCTAGAAAGGATGTTATACACTACAGAAATCCTTGAAATAGAGTTACTTCACAAGAAAACAGTGTTTCAACCCACTAGAATTCACTGAAAAGTATTGTTCAACTGTAAAACAGTGGAAAGACAAGTGTATATAGCTTCGCAAGTCCACAGAAGACTGTATAAAGTTGTTTCTACATGCGGTGAAGTCCAACAAGTAGAAAATAAGGCCCATTATAGGAAACAGCTAGAAATCAGTAGTAATTCAGAGAAAATACTCATGAATATCATAGAATTGTGTGAGAACAAGTGTAAAAGACATCAAAATGTAAGTTTCTAGTCTAGAAAGGATGTTATACACTACAGAAATCCTTGAAATAGAGTTACTTCACAAGAAAACAGTGTTTCATCCCACTAGAATTCACTGAAAAGTAGTATTCAACTGTAAAACAGTTGAAAGACAAGTGTATATAGCTTCTCCAGTTCAGGGAAGAGTGTATAAAGTTGTTTCTACATGTGGTGAAGTCCCACAAGTAGAAAATAAGGCCCATTATAGGAAACAGCTAGAAATCAGTAGTCATTCAGAGCAAATACTAATGAATATCACAGAATAGTGAGAGAACAAGTGTAAAAGACATCAAAATGTAAGTCTCTAGTCTATAAAGGATGTTGTACACTGCAGAAATCCTTGAAATAGAGTTAGCTTACATGAAACCAGTGTTTCAAACCACCAGAATGCTCGGAAAAGTAGTATTTAACTGTAAAACAGTTGAAAGACAAGTTTATATAGCTTCGCAAGTCCACAGAAGACTGTATAAAGTTGTTTCTACATGTGGTGAACTCCCAGAAGTAGAGCAGAAGGCCCATTATAGGAAACAGCTAGAAATCAGTAGTAATTCAGAGGAAATACTAATGAATATCATAGAATTGTGTGAGAACAAATGTAAAAGACATCAAAATGTAAGTTTCTAGTCTAGAAAGGATGTTAAACACTACAGAAATCCTTGAAATAGAGTTACTTCACAAGAAAACAGTGTTTCAACCCACTAGAATTCACTGAAAAGTAGTATTCAACTGTAAAACAGTTGAAAGACAAGTGTATATAGCTTCTCAAGATCAGAAAAGAGTGTATAAAGTTGTTTCTACATGTGGTGAAGTCCCACAAGTAGAAAAGAAGGCCCATTATAGGAAACAGCTAGAAATCAGTAGTCATTCAGAGCCAATACTAATGAATATCACAGAATAGAGAGAGAACAAGAGTAAAAGACATCAAAATGTAAGTCTCTAGTCTAGAAAGGATGTTGTACACTGCAGAAATCCTTGAAATAGAGTTAGTTCACATGAAACCAGTGTTTCAAACCACCAGAATGCACTGAAAAGTAGTATTTAACTGTAAAACAGTTGAAAGACAAGTTTATATAGCTTCGCAAGTCCACAGAAGACTGTATAAAGTTGTTTCTACATGTGGTGAAGTCCCACAAGTAGAAAATAAGGCCCATTATAGGAAACAGCTAGAAATCAGTAGTAATTCAGAGGAAATACTAATGAATATCATAGAATTGTGTGAGAACAAGTGTAAAAGACATCAAAATGTAAGTTTCTAGTCTAGAAAGGATGTTATACACTACAGAAATCCTTGAAATAGAGTTACTTCACAAGAAAACAGTGTTTCAACCCACTAGAATTCACTGAAAAGTATTGTTCAACTGTAAAACAGTGGAAAGACAAGTGTATATAGCTTCGCAAGTCCACAGAAGACTGTATAAAGTTGTTTCTACATGCGGTGAACTCCCAGAAGTAGAAAATAAGGCCCATTATAGGAAACAGCTAGAAATCAGTAGTAATTCAGAGAAAATACTCATGAATATCATAGAATTGTGTGAGAACAAGTGTAAAAGACATCAAAATGTAAGTTTCTAGTCTAGAAAGGATGTTATACACTACAGAAATCCTTGAAATAGAGTTACTTCACAAGAAAACAGTGTTTCAACCCAATAGAATTCACTGAAAAGTATTGTTCAACTGTAAAACAGTGGAAAGACAAGTGTATATAGCTTCGCCAGTCCACAGAAGACTGTATAAAGTTGTTTCTACATGTGGTGAAGTCCAACAAGTAGAAAATAAGGCCCATTATAGGAAACAGCTAGAAATCAGTATTCATTCAGAGCAAATACTAATGAATATCACATAATAGAGAGAGAACAAGTGTAAAAGACATCAAAATGTAAGTGTCTAGTCTATAAAGGATGTTGTACACTGCAGAAATCCTTGAAATAGAGTTAGTTTACATGAAACCAGTGTTTCAAACCACCAGAATGTACTGAAAAGTAGTATTTAACTGTAAAACAGTTGAAAGACAAGTTTATATAGATTCGCAAGTCCACAGAAGACTGTATAAAGTTGTTTCTACATGTGGTGAACTCCCAGAAGTAGAGCAGAAGGCCCATTATAGGAAACAGCTAGAAATCAGTAGTAATTCACAGGAAATACTAATGAATATCATAGAATTGTGTGAGAACAAATGTAAAAGACATCAAAATGTAAGTTTCTAGTATAGAAAGGATGTTATACACTACAGAAATCCTTGAAATAGAGTTACTTCACAAGAAAACAGTGTTTCAACCCACTAGAATTCACTGAAAAGTATTGTTCAACTGTAAAACAGTGGAAAGACAAGTGTATATAGCTTCGCAAGTCCACAGAAGACTGTATAAAGTTGTTTCTACATGTGGTGAAGTCCAACAAGTAGAAAATAAGGCCCATTATAGGAAACAGCTAGAAATCAGTAGTAATTCAGAGAAAATACTCATGAATATCATAGAATTGTGTGAGAACAAGTGTAAAAGACATCAAAATGTAAGTTTCTAGTCTAGAAAGGATGTTATACACTACAGAAATCCTTGAAATAGAGTTACTTCACAAGAAAACAGTGTTTCAACCCACTAGAATTCACTGAAAAGTATTGTTCAACTGTAAAACAGTGGAAAGACAAGTGTATATAGCTTCGCAAGTCCACAGAAGACTGTATAAAGTTGTTTCTACATGTGGTGAAGTCCAACAAGTAGAAAATAAGGCCCATTATAGGAAACAGCTAGAAATCAGTATTCATTCAGAGCAAATACTAATGAATATCATAGAATTGTGTGAGAACAAATGTAAAAGACATCAAAATGTAAGTTTCTAGTCTAGAAAGGATGTTATACACTACAGAAATCCTTGAAATAGAGTTACTTCACAAGAAAACAGTGTTTCATCCCACTATAATTCACTGAAAAGTAGTATTCAACTGTAAAAGAGTTGAAAGACAAGTGTATATAGCTTCTCCAGTTCAGGGAAGAGTGTATAAAGTTGTTTCTACATGTGGTGAAGTCCCACAAGTAGAAAATAAGGCCCATTATAGGAAACAGCTAGAAATCAGTAGTCATTCAGAGCAAATACTAATGAATATCACATAATAGAGAGAGAACAAGTGTAAAAGACATCAAAATGTAAGTCTCTAGTCTATAAAGGATGTTGTACACTGCAGAAATCCTTGAAATAGAGTTAGCTCACATGAAACCAGTGTTTCAAACCACCAGAATGCTCGGAAAAGTAGTATTTAACTGTAAAACAGTTGAAAGACAAGTTTATATAGCTTCGCAAGTCCACAGAAGACTGTATAAAGTTGTTTCTACATGTGGTGAAGTCCCACAAGTAGAGCAGAAGGCCCATTATAGGAAACAGCTAGAAATCAGTAGTAATTCAGAGGAAATACTAATGAATATCATAGAATTGTGTGAGAACAAGTGTAAAAGACATCAAAATGTAAGTTTCTAGTCTAGAAAGGATGTTATACACTACAGAAATCCTTGAAATAGAGTTACTTCACAAGAAAACAGTGTTTCAACCCACTAGAATTCACTGAAAAGTATTGTTCAACTGTAAAACAGTGGAAAGACAAGTGTATATAGCTTCGCAAGTCCACAGAAGACTGTATAAAGTTGTTTCTACATGTGGTGAAGTCCAACAAGTAGAAAATAAGGCCTATTATAGGAAACAGCTAGAAATCAGTAGTAATTCAGAGAAAATACTCATGAATATCATAGAATTGTGTGAGAACAAGTGTAAAAGACATCAAAATGTAAGTTTCTAGTCTAGAAAGGATGTTATACACTACAGAAATCCTTGAAATAGAGTTACTTCACAAGAAAACAGTGTTTCAACCCACTGGAATTCACTGAAAAGTATTGTTCAACTGTAAAACAGTGGAAAGACAAGTGTATATAGCTTCGCAAGTCCACAGAAGACTGTATAAAGTTGTTTCTACATGTGGGGAAGTCCCACAAGTAGAAAATAAGGCCCATTATAGGAAACAGCTAGAAATCAGTAGTAATTCAGAGAAAATACTCATGAATATCATAGAATTGTGTAAGAACAAGTGTAAAAGACATCAAAATGTAAGTTTCTAGTCTAGAAAGGATGTTATACACCACAGAAATCCTTGAAATAGAGTTACTTCACAAGAAAACAGTGTTTCATCCCACTAGAATTCACTGAAAAGTAGTATTCAACTGTAAAACAGTTGAAAGACAAGTGTATATAGCTTCTCAAGTTCAGGGAAGAGTGTATAAAGTTGTTTCTACATGTGGTGAAGTCCCACAAGTAGAAAAGAAGGCCCATTATAGGAAACAGCTAGAAATCAGTAGTCATTCAGAGCCAATACTAATGAATATCACAGAATAGAGAGAGAACAAGAGTAAAAGACATCAAAATGTAAGTCTCTAGTCTAGAAAGGATGTTGTACACTGCAGAAATCCTTGAAATAGAGTTAGTTCACATGAAACCAGTGTTTCAAACCACCAGAATGCACTGAAAAGTAGTATTTAACTGTAAAACAGTTGAAAGACAAGTTTATATAGCTTCGCAAGTCCACAGAAGACTGTATAAAGTTGTTTCTACATGTGGTGAAGTCCCACAAGTAGAGCAGAAGGCCCATTATAGGAAACAGCTAGAAATCAGTAGTAATTCAGAGGAAATACTAATGAATATCATAGAATTGTGTGAGAACAAGTGTAAAAGACATCAAAATGTAAGTTTCTAGTCTAGAAAGGATGTTATACACTACAGAAATCCTTGAAATAGAGTTACTTCACAAGAAAACAGTGTTTCAACCCACTAGAATTCACTGAAAAGTATTGTTCAACTGTAAAACAGTGGAAAGACAAGTGTATATAGCTTCGCAAGTCCACAGAAGACTGTATAAAGTTGTTTCTACATGTGGTGAAGTCCAACAAGTAGAAAATAAGGCCTATTATAGGAAACAGCTAGGAATCAGTAGTAATTCAGAGAAAATACTCATGAATATCATAGAATTGTGTGAGAACAAGTGTAAAAGACATCAAAATGTAAGTTTCTAGTCTAGAAAGGATGTTATACACTACAGAAATCCTTGAAATAGAGTTACTTCACAAGAAAACAGTGTTTCAACCCACTGGAATTCACTGAAAAGTATTGTTCAACTGTAAAACAGTGGAAAGACAAGTGTATATAGCTTCGCAAGTCCACAGAAGACTGTATAAAGTTGTTTCTACATGTGGGGAAGTCCCACAAGTAGAAAATAAGGCCCATTATAGGAAACAGCTAGAAATCAGTAGTAATTCAGAGAAAATACTCATGAATATCATAGAATTGTGTGAGAACAAGTGTAAAAGACATCAAAATGTAAGTTTCTAGTCTAGAAAGGATGTTATACACCACAGAAATCCTTGAAATAGAGTTACGTCACAAGAAAACAGTGTTTCATCCCACTAGAATTCACTGAAAAGTATTATTCAATGTAAAACAGTTGAAAGACAAGTGTATATAGCTTCTCAAGTTCAGGGAAGAGTGTATAAAGTTGTTTCTACATGTGGTGAAGTCCCACAAGTAGAAAATAAGGCCCATTAAAGGAAACAGCTAGAAATCAGTATTCATTCAGAGCAAATACTAATGAATATCACATAATAGAGAGAGAACAAGTGTAAAAGACATCAAAATGTAAGTGTCTAGTCTATAAAGGATGTTGTACACTGCAGAAATCCTAAAATAGAGTTAGTTTACATGAAACCAGTGTTTCAAACCACCAGAATGCACTGAAAAGTAGTATTTAACTGTAAAACAGTTGAAAGACAAGTTTATATAGCTTCGCAAGTCCACAGAAGACTGTATAAAGTTGTTTCTACATGTGGTGAACTCCCAGAAGTAGAGCAGAAGGCCCATTATAGGAAACAGCTAGAAATCAGTAGTAATTCAGAGGAAATACTAATGAATATCATAGAATTGTGTGAGAACAAATGTAAAAGACATCAAAATGTAAGTTTCTAGTCTAGAAAGGATGTTATACACTACAGAAATCCTTGAAATAGAGTTACTTCACAAGAAAACAGTGTTTCAACCCACTAGAATTCACTGAAAAGTAGTATTCAACTGTAAAACAGTTGAAAGACAAGTGTATATAGCTTCTCAAGTTCAGGGAAGAGTGTATAAAGTTGTTTCTACATGTGGTGAAGTCCCACAAGTAGAAAAGAAGGCCCATTATAGGAAACAGCTAGAAATCAGTAGTCATTCAGAGCCAATACTAATGAATATCACAGAATAGAGAGAGAACAAGAGTAAAAGACATCAAAATGTAAGTCTCTAGTCTAGAAAGGATGTTGTACACTGCAGAAATCCTTGAAATAGAGTTACTTCACAAGAAAACAGTGTTTCAACCCACTAGAATTCACTGAAAAGTATTGTTCAACTGTAAAACAGTGGAAAGACAAGTGTATATAGCTTCGCAAGTCCACATAAGACTGTATAAAGTTGTTTCTACATGCGGTGAAGTCCAACAAGTAGAAAATAAGGCCCATTATAGGAAACAGCTAGAAATCAGTAGTAATTCAGAGAAAATACTCATGAATATCATAGAATTGTGTGAGAACAAGTGTAAAAGACATCAAAATGTAAGTTTCTAGTCTAGAAAGGATGTTATACACTACAGAAATCCTTGAAATAGAGTTACTTCACAAGAAAACAGTGTTTTAACCCAATAGAATTCACTGAAAAGTATTGTTCAACTGTAAAACAGTGGAAAGACAAGTGTATATAGCTTCGCAAGTCCACAGAAGACTGTATAAAGTTGTTTCTACATGTGGTGAAGTCCAACAAGTAGAAAATAAGGCCCATTATAGGAAACAGCTAGAAATCAGTATTCATTCAGAGCAAATACTAATGAATATCACATAATAGAGAGAGAACAAGTGTAAAAGACATCAAAATGTAAGTGTCTAGTCTATAAAGGATGTTGTACACTGCAGAAATCCTTGAAATAGAGTTAGTTTACATGAAACCAGTGTTTCAAACCACCAGAATGTACTGAAAAGTAGTATTTAACTGTAAAACAGTTGAAAGACAAGTTTATATAGCTTCGCAAGTCCACAGAAGACTGTATAAAGTTGTTTCTACATGTGGTGAAGTCCCACAAGTAGAGCAGAAGGCCCATTATAGGAAACAGCTAGAAATCAGTAGTAATTCAGAGGAAATACTAATGAATATCATAGAATTGTGTGAGAACAAGTGTAAAAGACATCAAAATGTAAGTTTCTAGTCTAGAAAGGATGTTATACACTACAGAAATCCTTGAAATAGAGTTACTTCACAAGAAAACAGTGTTTCAACCCACTAGAATTCACTGAAAAGTAGTATTCAACTGTAAAACAGTTGAAAGACAAGTGTATATAGCTTCTCAAGATCAGAAAAGAGTGTATAAAGTTGTTTCTACATGTGGTGAAGTCCCACAAGTAGAAAAGAAGGCCCATTATAGGAAACAGCTAGAAATCAGTAGTCATTCAGAGCCAATACTAATGAATATCACAGAATAGAGAGAGAACAAGAGTAAAAGACATCAAAATGTAAGTCTCTAGTCTAGAAAGGATGTTGTACACTGCAGAAATCCTTGAAATAGAGTTACTTCACAAGAAAACAGTGTTTCAACCCACTAGAATTCACTGAAAAGTATTGTTCAACTGTAAAACAGTGGAAAGACAAGTGTATATAGCTTCGCAAGTCCACATAAGACTGTATAAAGTTGTTTCTACATGCGGTGAAGTCCAACAAGTAGAAAATAAGGCCCATTATAGGAAACAGCTAGAAATCAGTAGTAATTCAGAGAAAATACTCATGAATATCATAGAATTGTGTGAGAACAAATGTAAAAGACATCAAAATGTAAGTTTCTAGTCTAGAAAGGATGTTATACACTACAGAAATCCTTGAAATAGAGTTACTTCACAAGAAAACAGTGTTTCAACCCACTAGAATTCACTGAAAAGTAGTATTCAACTGTAAAACAGTTGAAAGACAAGTGTATATAGCTTCTCAAGATCAGAAAAGAGTGTATAAAGTTGTTTCTACATGTGGTGAAGTCCCACAAGTAGAAAAGAAGGCCCATTATAGGAAACAGCTAGAAATCAGTAGTCATTCAGAGCCAATACTAATGAATATCACAGAATAGAGAGAGAACAAGAGTAAAAGACATCAAAATGTAAGTCTCTAGTCTAGAAAGGATGTTGTACACTGCAGAAATCCTTGAAATAGAGTTAGTTCACATGAAACCAGTGTTTCAAACCACCAGAATGCACTGAAAAGTAGTATTTAACTGTAAAACAGTTGAAAGACAAGTTTATATAGCTTCGCAAGTCCACAGAAGACTGTATAAAGTTGTTTCTACATGTGGTGAAGTCCCACAAGTAGAGCAGAAGGCCCATTATAGGAAACAGCTAGAAATCAGTAGTAATTCAGAGGAAATACTAATGAATATCATAGAATTGTGTGAGAACAAGTGTAAAAGACATCAAAATGTAAGTTTCTAGTCTAGAAAGGATGTTATACACTACAGAAATCCTTGAAATAGAGTTACTTCACAAGAAAACAGTGTTTCAACCCACTAGAATTCACTGAAAAGTATTGTTCAACTGTAAAACAGTGGAAAGACAAGTGTATATAGCTTCGCAAGTCCACAGAAGACTGTATAAAGTTGTTTCTACATGCGGTGAAGTCCAACAAGTAGAAAATAAGGCCCATTATAGGAAACAGCTAGAAATCAGTAGTAATTCAGAGAAAATACTCATGAATATCATAGAATTGTGTGAGAACAAGTGTAAAAGACATCAAAATGTAAGTTTCTAGTCTAGAAAGGATGTTATACACTACAGAAATCCTTGAAATAGAGTTACTTCACAAGAAAACAGTGTTTCATCCCACTAGAATTCACTGAAAAGTAGTATTCAACTGTAAAACAGTTGAAAGACAAGTGTATATAGCTTCTCCAGTTCAGGGAAGAGTGTATAAAGTTGTTTCTACATGTGGTGAAGTCCCACAAGTAGAAAATAAGGCCCATTATAGGAAACAGCTAGAAATCAGTAGTCATTCAGAGCAAATACTAATGAATATCACAGAATAGTGAGAGAACAAGTGTAAAAGACATCAAAATGTAAGTCTCTAGTCTATAAAGGATGTTGTACACTGCAGAAATCCTTGAAATAGAGTTAGCTTACATGAAACCAGTGTTTCAAACCACCAGAATGCTCGGAAAAGTAGTATTTAACTGTAAAACAGTTGAAAGACAAGTTTATATAGCTTCGCAAGTCCACAGAAGACTGTATAAAGTTGTTTCTACATGTGGTGAACTCCCAGAAGTAGAGCAGAAGGCCCATTATAGGAAACAGCTAGAAATCAGTAGTAATTCAGAGGAAATACTAATGAATATCATAGAATTGTGTGAGAACAAATGTAAAAGACATCAAAATGTAAGTTTCTAGTCTAGAAAGGATGTTAAACACTACAGAAATCCTTGAAATAGAGTTACTTCACAAGAAAACAGTGTTTCAACCCACTAGAATTCACTGAAAAGTAGTATTCAACTGTAAAACAGTTGAAAGACAAGTGTATATAGCTTCTCAAGATCAGAAAAGAGTGTATAAAGTTGTTTCTACATGTGGTGAAGTCCCACAAGTAGAAAAGAAGGCCCATTATAGGAAACAGCTAGAAATCAGTAGTCATTCAGAGCCAATACTAATGAATATCACAGAATAGAGAGAGAACAAGAGTAAAAGACATCAAAATGTAAGTCTCTAGTCTAGAAAGGATGTTGTACACTGCAGAAATCCTTGAAATAGAGTTAGTTCACATGAAACCAGTGTTTCAAACCACCAGAATGCACTGAAAAGTAGTATTTAACTGTAAAACAGTTGAAAGACAAGTTTATATAGCTTCGCAAGTCCACAGAAGACTGTATAAAGTTGTTTCTACATGTGGTGAAGTCCCACAAGTAGAAAATAAGGCCCATTATAGGAAACAGCTAGAAATCAGTAGTAATTCAGAGGAAATACTAATGAATATCATAGAATTGTGTGAGAACAAGTGTAAAAGACATCAAAATGTAAGTTTCTAGTCTAGAAAGGATGTTATACACTACAGAAATCCTTGAAATAGAGTTACTTCACAAGAAAACAGTGTTTCAACCCACTAGAATTCACTGAAAAGTATTGTTCAACTGTAAAACAGTGGAAAGACAAGTGTATATAGCTTCGCAAGTCCACAGAAGACTGTATAAAGTTGTTTCTACATGCGGTGAACTCCCAGAAGTAGAAAATAAGGCCCATTATAGGAAACAGCTAGAAATCAGTAGTAATTCAGAGAAAATACTCATGAATATCATAGAATTGTGTGAGAACAAGTGTAAAAGACATCAAAATGTAAGTTTCTAGTCTAGAAAGGATGTTATACACTACAGAAATCCTTGAAATAGAGTTACTTCACAAGAAAACAGTGTTTCAACCCAATAGAATTCACTGAAAAGTATTGTTCAACTGTAAAACAGTGGAAAGACAAGTGTATATAGCTTCGCCAGTCCACAGAAGACTGTATAAAGTTGTTTCTACATGTGGTGAAGTCCAACAAGTAGAAAATAAGGCCCATTATAGGAAACAGCTAGAAATCAGTATTCATTCAGAGCAAATACTAATGAATATCACATAATAGAGAGAGAACAAGTGTAAAAGACATCAAAATGTAAGTGTCTAGTCTATAAAGGATGTTGTACACTGCAGAAATCCTTGAAATAGAGTTAGTTTACATGAAACCAGTGTTTCAAACCACCAGAATGTACTGAAAAGTAGTATTTAACTGTAAAACAGTTGAAAGACAAGTTTATATAGATTCGCAAGTCCACAGAAGACTGTATAAAGTTGTTTCTACATGTGGTGAACTCCCAGAAGTAGAGCAGAAGGCCCATTATAGGAAACAGCTAGAAATCAGTAGTAATTCACAGGAAATACTAATGAATATCATAGAATTGTGTGAGAACAAATGTAAAAGACATCAAAATGTAAGTTTCTAGTATAGAAAGGATGTTATACACTACAGAAATCCTTGAAATAGAGTTACTTCACAAGAAAACAGTGTTTCAACCCACTAGAATTCACTGAAAAGTATTGTTCAACTGTAAAACAGTGGAAAGACAAGTGTATATAGCTTCGCAAGTCCACAGAAGACTGTATAAAGTTGTTTCTACATGTGGTGAAGTCCAACAAGTAGAAAATAAGGCCCATTATAGGAAACAGCTAGAAATCAGTAGTAATTCAGAGAAAATACTCATGAATATCATAGAATTGTGTGAGAACAAGTGTAAAAGACATCAAAATGTAAGTTTCTAGTCTAGAAAGGATGTTATACACTACAGAAATCCTTGAAATAGAGTTACTTCACAAGAAAACAGTGTTTCAACCCACTAGAATTCACTGAAAAGTATTGTTCAACTGTAAAACAGTGGAAAGACAAGTGTATATAGCTTCGCAAGTCCACAGAAGACTGTATAAAGTTGTTTCTACATGTGGTGAAGTCCAACAAGTAGAAAATAAGGCCCATTATAGGAAACAGCTAGAAATCAGTATTCATTCAGAGCAAATACTAATGAATATCATAGAATTGTGTGAGAACAAATGTAAAAGACATCAAAATGTAAGTTTCTAGTCTAGAAAGGATGTTATACACTACAGAAATCCTTGAAATAGAGTTACTTCACAAGAAAACAGTGTTTCAACCCACTAGAATTCACTGAAAAGTAGTATTCAACTGTAAAACAGTTGAAAGACAAGTGTATATAGCTTCTCAAGATCAGAAAAGAGTGTATAAAGTTGTTTCTACATGTGGTGAAGTCCCACAAGTAGAAAAGAAGGCCCATTATAGGAAACAGCTAGAAATCAGTAGTCATTCAGAGCCAATACTAATGAATATCACAGAATAGAGAGAGAACAAGAGTAAAAGACATCAAAATGTAAGTCTCTAGTCTAGAAAGGATGTTGTACACTGCAGAAATCCTTGAAATAGAGTTAGTTCACATGAAACCAGTGTTTCAAACCACCAGAATGCACTGAAAAGTAGTATTTAACTGTAAAACAGTTGAAAGACAAGTTTATATAGCTTCGCAAGTCCACAGAAGACTGTATAAAGTTGTTTCTACATGTGGTGAAGTCCCACAAGTAGAGCAGAAGGCCCATTATAGGAAACAGCTAGAAATCAGTAGTAATTCAGAGGAAATACTAATGAATATCATAGAATTGTGTGAGAACAAGTGTAAAAGACATCAAAATGTAAGTTTCTAGTCTAGAAAGGATGTTATACACTACAGAAATCCTTGAAATAGAGTTACTTCACAAGAAAACAGTGTTTCAACCCACTAGAATTCACTGAAAAGTATTGTTCAACTGTAAAACAGTGGAAAGACAAGTGTATATAGCTTCGCAAGTCCACAGAAGACTGTATAAAGTTGTTTCTACATGCGGTGAAGTCCAACAAGTAGAAAATAAGGCCCATTATAGGAAACAGCTAGAAATCAGTAGTAATTCAGAGAAAATACTCATGAATATCATAGAATTGTGTGAGAACAAGTGTAAAAGACATCAAAATGTAAGTTTCTAGTCTAGAAAGGATGTTATACACTACAGAAATCCTTGAAATAGAGTTACTTCACAAGAAAACAGTGTTTCAACCCAATAGAATTCACTGAAAAGTATTGTTCAACTGTAAAACAGTGGAAAGACAAGTGTATATAGCTTCGCAAGTCCACAGAAGACTGTATAAAGTTGTTTCTACATGTGGTGAAGTCCAACAAGTAGAAAATAAGGCCCATTATAGGAAACAGCTAGAAATCAGTATTCATTCAGAGCAAATACTAATGAATATCACATAATAGAGAGAGAACAAGTGTAAAAGACATCAAAATGTAAGTGTCTAGTCTATAAAGGATGTTGTACACTGCAGAAATCCTTGAAATAGAGTTAGTTTACATGAAACCAGTGTTTCAAACCACCAGAATGTACTGAAAAGTAGTATTTAACTGTAAAACAGTTGAAAGACAAGTTTATATAGATTCGCAAGTCCACAGAAGACTGTATAAAGTTGTTTCTACATGTGGTGAACTCCCAGAAGTAGAGCAGAAGGCCCATTATAGGAAACAGCTAGAAATCAGTAGTAATTCACAGGAAATACTAATGAATATCATAGAATTGTGTGAGAACAAGTGTAAAAGACATCAAAATGTAAGTTTCTAGTATAGAAAGGATGTTATACACTACAGAAATCCTTGAAATAGAGTTACTTCACAAGAAAACAGTGTTTCAACCCACTAGAATTCACTGAAAAGTATTGTTCAACTGTAAAACAGTGGAAAGACAAGTGTATATAGCTTCGCAAGTCCACAGAAGACTGTATAAAGTTGTTTCTACATGTGGTGAAGTCCAACAAGTAGAAAATAAGGCCCATTATAGGAAACACCTAGAAATCAGTAGTAATTCAGAGAAAATACTCATGAATATCATAGAATTGTGTGAGAACAAGTGTAAAAGACATCAAAATGTAAGTTTCTAGTCTAGAAAGGATGTTATACACTACAGAAATCCTTGAAATAGAGTTACTTCACAAGAAAACAGTGTTTCAACCCACTAGAATTCACTGAAAAGTATTGTTCAACTGTAAAACAGTGGAAAGACAAGTGTATATAGCTTCGCAAGTCCACAGAAGACTGTATAAAGTTGTTTCTACATGTGGTGAAGTCCAACAAGTAGAAAATAAGGCCCATTATAGGAAACAGCTAGAAATCAGTATTCATTCAGAGCAAATACTAATGAATATCACATAATAGAGAGAGAACAAGTGTAAAAGACATCAAAATGTAAGTGTCTAGTCTATAAAGGATGTTGTACACTGCAGAAATCCTTGAAATAGAGTTAGTTTACATGAAACCAGTGTTTCAAACCACCAGAATGTACTGAAAAGTAGTATTTAACTGTAAAACAGTTGAAAGACAAGTTTATATAGATTCGCAAGTCCACAGAAGACTGTATAAAGTTGTTTCTACATGTGGTGAACTCCCAGAAGTAGAGCAGAAGGCCCATTATAGGAAACAGCTAGAAATCAGTAGTAATTCAGAGGAAATACTAATGAATATCATAGAATTGTGTGAGAACAAATGTAAAAGACATCAAAATGTAAGTTTCTAGTATAGAAAGGATGTTATACACTACAGAAATCCTTGAAATAGAGTTACTTCACAAGAAAACAGTGTTTCAACCCACTAGAATTCACTGAAAAGTATTGTTCAACTGTAAAACAGTGGAAAGACAAGTGTATATAGCTTCGCAAGTCCACAGAAGACTGTATAAAGTTGTTTCTACATGTGGTGAAGTCCCACAAGTAGAAAATAAGGCCCATTATAGGAAACAGCTAGAAATCAGTAGTAATTCAGAGAAAATACTCATGAATATCATAGAATTGTGTGAGAACAAGTGTAAAAGACATCAAAATGTAAGTTTCTAGTCTAGAAAGGATGTTATCTTACAGAAATCCTTGAAATAGAGTTACTTCACAAGAAAACAGTGTTTCATCCCACTAGAATTCACTGAAAAGTAGTATTCAACTGTAAAACAGTTGAAAGACAAGTGTATATAGCTTCTCCAGTTCAGGGAAGAGTGTATAAAGTTGTTTCTACATGTGGTGAAGTCCCACAAGTAGAAAATAAGGCCCATTATACGAAACAGCTAGAAATCAGTAGTCATTCAGAGCAAATACTAATGAATATCACAGAATAGTGAGAGAACAAGTGTAAAAGACATCAAAATGTAAGTGTCTAGTCTATAAAGGATGTTGTACACTGCAGAAATCCTTGAAATAGAGTTAGCTCACATGAAACCAGTGTTTCAAACCACCAGAATGCTCGGAAAAGTAGTATTTAACTGTAAAACAGTTGAAAGACAAGTTTATATAGCTTCGCAAGTCCACAGAAGACTGTATAAAGTTGTTTCTACATGTGGTGAACTCCCAGAAGTAGAGCAGAAGGCCCATTATAGGAAACAGCTAGAAATCAGTAGTAATTCAGAGGAAATACTAATGAATATCATAGAATTGTGTGAGAACAAATGTAAAAGACATCAAAATGTAAGTTTCTAGTCTAGAAAGGATGTTATACACTACAGAAATCCTTGAAATAGAGTTACTTCACAAGAAAACAGTGTTTCAACCCACTAGAATTCACTGAAAAGTAGTATTCAACTGTAAAACAGTTGAAAGACAAGTGTATATAGCTTCTCAAGATCAGAAAAGAGTGTATAAAGTTGTTTCTACATGTGGTGAAGTCCCACAAGTAGAAAAGAAGGCCCATTATAGGAAACAGCTAGAAATCAGTAGTCATTCAGAGCCAATACTAATGAATATCACAGAATAGAGAGAGAACAAGAGTAAAAGACATCAAAATGTAAGTCTCTAGTCTAGAAAGGATGTTGTACACTGCAGAAATCCTTGAAATAGAGTTACTTCACAAGAAAACAGTGTTTCAACCCACTAGAATTCACTGAAAAGTATTGTTCAACTGTAAAACAGTGGAAAGACAAGTGTATATAGCTTCGCAAGTCCACATAAGACTGTATAAAGTTGTTTCTACATGCGGTGAAGTCCAACAAGTAGAAAATAAGGCCCATTATAGGAAACAGCTAGAAATCAGTAGTAATTCAGAGAAAATACTCATGAATATCATAGAATTGTGTGAGAACAAGTGTAAAAGACATCAAAATGTAAGTTTCTAGTCTAGAAAGGATGTTATACACTACAGAAATCCTTGAAATAGAGTTACTTCACAAGAAAACAGTGTTTTAACCCAATAGAATTCACTGAAAAGTATTGTTCAACTGTAAAACAGTGGAAAGACAAGTGTATATAGCTTCGCAAGTCCACAGAAGACTGTATAAAGTTGTTTCTACATGTGGTGAAGTCCAACAAGTAGAAAATAAGGCCCATTATAGGAAACAGCTAGAAATCAGTATTCATTCAGAGCAAATACTAATGAATATCACATAATAGAGAGAGAACAAGTGTAAAAGACATCAAAATGTAAGTGTCTAGTCTATAAAGGATGTTGTACACTGCAGAAATCCTTGAAATAGAGTTAGTTTACATGAAACCAGTGTTTCAAACCACCAGAATGTACTGAAAAGTAGTATTTAACTGTAAAACAGTTGAAAGACAAGTTTATATAGATTCGCAAGTCCACAGAAGACTGTATAAAGTTGTTTCTACATGTGGTGAACTCCCAGAAGTAGAGCAGAAGGCCCATTATAGGAAACAGCTAGAAATCAGTAGTAATTCAGAGGAAATACTAATGAATATCATAGAATTGTGTGAGAACAAATGTAAAAGACATCAAAATGTAAGTTTCTAGTATAGAAAGGATGTTATACACTACAGAAATCCTTGAAATAGAGTTACTTCACAAGAAAACAGTGTTTCAACCCACTAGAATTCACTGAAAAGTATTGTTCAACTGTAAAACAGTGGAAAGACAAGTGTATATAGCTTCGCAAGTCCACAGAAGACTGTATAAAGTTGTTTCTACATGTGGTGAAGTCCAACAAGTAGAAAATAAGGCCCATTATAGGAAACAGCTAGAAATCAGTAGTAATTCAGAGAAAATACTCATGAATATCATAGAATTGTGTGAGAACAAGTGTAAAAGACATCAAAATGTAAGTTTCTAGTCTAGAAAGGATGTTATACACTACAGAAATCCTTGAAATAGAGTTACTTCACAAGAAAACAGTGTTTCAACCCACTAGAATTCACTGAAAAGTATTGTTCAACTGTAAAACAGTGGAAAGACAAGTGTATATAGCTTCGCAAGTCCACAGAAGACTGTATAAAGTTGTTTCTACATGTGGTGAAGTCCAACAAGTAGAAAATAAGGCCCATTATAGGAAACAGCTAGAAATCAGTATTCATTCAGAGCAAATACTAATGAATATCTCATAATAGAGAGAGAACAAGTGTAAAAGACATCAAAATGTAAGTGTCTAGTCTATAAAGGATGTTGTACACTGCAGAAATCCTTGAAATAGAGTTAGTTTACATGAAACCAGTGTTTCAAACCACCAGAATGTACTGAAAAGTAGTATTTAACTGTAAAACAGTTGAAAGACAAGTTTATATAGCTTCGCAAGTCCACAGAAGACTGTATAAAGTTGTTTCTACATGTGGTGAAGTCCCACAAGTAGAGCAGAAGGCCCATTATAGGAAACAGCTAGAAATCAGTAGTAATTCAGAGGAAATACTAATGAATATCATAGAATTGTGTGAGAACAAGTGTAAAAGACATCAAAATGTAAGTTTCTAGTCTAGAAAGGATGTTATACACTACAGAAATCCTTGAAATAGAGTTACTTCACAAGAAAACAGTGTTTCAACCCACTAGAATTCACTGAAAAGTATTGTTCAACTGTAAAACAGTGGAAAGACAAGTGTATATAGCTTCGCAAGTCCACAGAAGACTGTATAAAGTTGTTTCTACATGCGGTGAAGTCCAACAAGTAGAAAATAAGGCCCATTATAGGAAACAGCTAGAAATCAGTAGTAATTCAGAGAAAATACTCATGAATATCATAGAATTGTGTGAGAACAAGTGTAAAAGACATCAAAATGTAAGTTTCTAGTCTAGAAAGGATGTTATACACTACAGAAATCCTTGAAATAGAGTTACTTCACAAGAAAACAGTGTTTCAACCCAATAGAATTCACTGAAAAGTATTGTTCAACTGTAAAACAGTGGAAAGACAAGTGTATATAGCTTCGCAAGTCCACAGAAGACTGTATAAAGTTGTTTCTACATGTGGTGAAGTCCAACAAGTAGAAAATAAGGCCCATTATAGGAAACAGCTAGAAATCAGTATTCATTCAGAGCAAATACTAATGAATATCACATAATAGAGAGAGAACAAGTGTAAAAGACATCAAAATGTAAGTGTCTAGTCTATAAAGGATGTTGTACACTGCAGAAATCCTTGAAATAGAGTTAGTTTACATGAAACCAGTGTTTCAAACCACCAGAATGTACTGAAAAGTAGTATTTAACTGTAAAACAGTTGAAAGACAAGTTTATATAGATTCGCAAGTCCACAGAAGACTGTATAAAGTTGTTTCTACATGTGGTGAACTCCCAGAAGTAGAGCAGAAGGCCCATTATAGGAAACAGCTAGAAATCAGTAGTAATTCACAGGAAATACTAATGAATATCATAGAATTGTGTGAGAACAAATGTAAAAGACATCAAAATGTAAGTTTCTAGTATAGAAAGGATGTTATACACTACAGAAATCCTTGAAATAGAGTTACTTCACAAGAAAACAGTGTTTCAACCCACTAGAATTCACTGAAAAGTATTGTTCAACTGTAAAACAGTGGAAAGACAAGTGTATATAGCTTCGCAAGTCCACAGAAGACTGTATAAAGTTGTTTCTACATGTGGTGAAGTCCAACAAGTAGAAAATAAGGCCCATTATAGGAAACAGCTAGAAATTAGTAGTAATTCAGAGAAAATACTCATGAATATCATAGAATTGTGTGAGAACAAGTGTAAAAGACATCAAAATGTAAGTTTCTAGTCTAGAAAGGATGTTATACACTACAGAAATCCTTGAAATAGAGTTACTTCACAAGAAAACAGTGTTTCAACCCACTAGAATTCACTGAAAAGTATTGTTCAACTGTAAAACAGTGGAAAGACAAGTGTATATAGCTTCGCAAGTCCACAGAAGACTGTATAAAGTTGTTTCTACATGTGGTGAAGTCCAACAAGTAGAAAATAAGGCCCATTATAGGAAACAGCTAGAAATCAGTATTCATTCAGAGCAAATACTAATGAATATCACATAATAGAGAGAGAACAAGTGTAAAAGACATCAAAATGTAAGTGTCTAGTCTATAAAGGATGTTGTACACTGCAGAAATCCTTGAAATAGAGTTAGTTTACATGAAACCAGTGTTTCAAACCACCAGAATGTACTGAAAAGTAGTATTTAACTGTAAAACAGTTGAAAGACAAGTTTATATAGATTCGCAAGTCCACAGAAGACTGTATAAAGTTGTTTCTACATGTGGTGAACTCCCAGAAGTAGAGCAGAAGGCCCATTATAGGAAACAGCTAGAAATCAGTAGTAATTCAGAGGAAATACTAATGAATATCATAGAATTGTGTGAGAACAAATGTAAAAGACATCAAAATGTAAGTTTCTAGTATAGAAAGGATGTTATACACTACAGAAATCCTTGAAATAGAGTTACTTCACAAGAAAACAGTGTTTCAACCCACTAGAATTCACTGAAAAGTATTGTTCAACTGTAAAACAGTGGAAAGACAAGTGTATATAGCTTCGCAAGTCCACAGAAGACTGTATAAAGTTGTTTCTACATGTGGTGAAGTCCCACAAGTAGAAAATAAGGCCCATTATAGGAAACAGCTAGAAATCAGTAGTAATTCAGAGAAAATACTCATGAATATCATAGAATTGTGTGAGAACAAGTGTAAAAGACATCAAAATGTAAGTTTCTAGTCTAGAAAGGATGTTATCTTACAGAAATCCTTGAAATAGAGTTACTTCACAAGAAAACAGTGTTTCATCCCACTAGAATTCACTGAAAAGTAGTATTCAACTGTAAAACAGTTGAAAGACAAGTGTATATAGCTTCTCCAGTTCAGGGAAGAGTGTATAAAGTTGTTTCTACATGTGGTGAAGTCCCACAAGTAGAAAATAAGGCCCATTATACGAAACAGCTAGAAATCAGTAGTCATTCAGAGCAAATACTAATGAATATCACAGAATAGTGAGAGAACAAGTGTAAAAGACATCAAAATGTAAGTGTCTAGTCTATAAAGGATGTTGTACACTGCAGAAATCCTTGAAATAGAGTTAGCTCACATGAAACCAGTGTTTCAAACCACCAGAATGCTCGGAAAAGTAGTATTTAACTGTAAAACAGTTGAAAGACAAGTTTATATAGCTTCGCAAGTCCACAGAAGACTGTATAAAGTTGTTTCTACATGTGGTGAACTCCCAGAAGTAGAGCAGAAGGCCCATTATAGGAAACAGCTAGAAATCAGTAGTAATTCAGAGGAAATACTAATGAATATCATAGAATTGTGTGAGAACAAATGTAAAAGACATCAAAATGTAAGTTTCTAGTCTAGAAAGGATGTTATACACTACAGAAATCCTTGAAATAGAGTTACTTCACAAGAAAACAGTGTTTCAACCCACTAGAATTCACTGAAAAGTAGTATTCAACTGTAAAACAGTGGAAAGACAAGTGTATATAGCTTCGCAAGTCCACAGAAGACTGTATAAAGTTGTTTCTACATGTGGTGAAGTCCCACAAGTAGAAAAGAAGGCCCATTATAGGAAACAGCTAGAAATCAGTATTCATTCAGAGCCAATACTAATGAATATCACAGAATAGAGAGAGAACAAGAGTAAAAGACATCAAAATGTAAGTGTCTAGTCTATAAAGGATGTTGTACACTGCAGAAATCCTTGAAATAGAGTTAGTTCACATGAAACCAGTGTTTCAAACCACCAGAATGCACTGAAAAGTAGTATTTAACTGTATAACAGTTGAAAGACAAGTTTATATAGCTTCGCAAGTCCACAGAAGACTGTATAAAGTTGTTTCTACATGTGGTGAACTCCCAGAAGTAGAGCAGAAGGCCCATTATAGGAAACAGCTAGAAATCAGTAGTAATTCAGAGGAAATACTAATGAATATCATAGAATTGTGTGAGAACAAATGTAAAAGACATCAAAATGTAAGTTTCTAGTATAGAAAGGATGTTATACACTACAGAAATCCTTGAAATAGAGTTACTTCACAAGAAAACAGTGTTTCAACCCACTAGAATTCACTGAAAAGTATTGTTCAACTGTAAAACAGTGGAAAGACAAGTGTATATAGCTTCGCAAGTCCACAGAAGACTGTATAAAGTTGTTTCTACATGTGGTGAAGTCCAACAAGTAGAAAATAAGGCCCATTATAGGAAACAGCTAGAAATCAGTAGTAATTCAGAGAAAATACTCATGAATATCATAGAATTGTGTGAGAACAAGTGTAAAAGACATCAAAATGTAAGTTTCTAGTCTAGAAAGGATGTTATACACTACAGAAATCCTTGAAATAGAGTTACTTCACAAGAAAACAGTGTTTCAACCCACTAGAATTCACTGAAAAGTATTGTTCAACTGTAAAACAGTGGAAAGACAAGTGTATATAGCTTCTCAAGATCAGAAAAGAGTGTATAAAGTTGTTTCTACATGTGGTGAAGTCCCACAAGTAGAAAAGAAGGCCCATTATAGGAAACAGCTAGAAATCAGTAGTCATTCAGAGCCAATACTAATGAATATCACAGAATAGAGAGAGAACAAGAGTAAAAGACATCAAAATGTAAGTCTCTAGTCTAGAAAGGATGTTGTACACTGCAGAAATCCTTGAAATAGAGTTAGTTCACATGAAACCAGTGTTTCAAACCACCAGAATGCACTGAAAAGTAGTATTTAAGTGTAAAACAGTTGAAAGACAAGTTTATATAGCTTCGCAAGTCCACAGAAGACTATATAAAGTTGTTTCTACATGTGGTGAAGTCCCACAAGTAGAAAATAAGGCCCATTATAGGAAACAGATAGAAATCAGTAGTAATTCAGAGAAAATACTCATGAATATCATAGAATTGTGTGAGAACAAGTGTAAAAGACATCAAAATGTAAGTTGCTAGTCTAGAAAGGATGTTATACACTACAGAAATCCTTGAAATAGAGTTACTTCACAAGAAAACAGTGTTTCAACCCACTAGAATTTACTGAAAAGTATTGTTCAACTGTAAAACAGTGGAAAGACAAGTGTATATAGCTTCGCAAGTCCACAGAAGACTGTATAAAGTTGTTTCTACATGTGGTGAAGTCCCACAAGTAGAAAATAAGGCCCATTATAGGAAACAGCTAGAAATCAGTAGTAATTCAGAGAAAATACTCATGAATATCATAGAATTGTGTGAGAACAAGTGTAAAAGACATCAAAATGTAAGTTTCTAGTCTAGAAAGGATGTTATCTTACAGAAATCCTTGAAATAGAGTTACTTCACAAGAAAACAGTGTTTCATCCCACTAGAATTCACTGAAAAGTAGTATTCAACTGTAAAACAGTTGAAAGACAAGTGTATATAGCTTCTCAAGTTCAGGGAAGAGTGTATAAAGTTGTTTCTACATGTGGTGAAATCCCACAAGTAGAAAAGAAGGCCCATTATAGGAAACAGCTAGAAATCAGTAGTCATTCAGAGCAAATACTAATGAATATCACATAATAGAGAGAGAACAAGTGTAAAAGACATCAAAATGTAAGTCTCTAGTCTATAAAGGATGTTGTACACTGCAGAAATCCTTGAAATAGAGTTAGCTCACATGAAACCAGTGTTTCAAACCACCAGAATGCTCGGAAAAGTAGTATTTAACTGTAAAACAGTTGAAAGACAAGTTTATATAGCTTCGCAAGTCCACAGAAGACTGTATAAAGTTGTTTCTACATGTGGTGAACTCCCAGAAGTAGAGCAGAAGGCCCATTATAGGAAACAGCTAGAAATCAGTAGTAATTCAGAGGAAATACTAATGAATATCATAGAATTGTGTGAGAACAAATGTAAAAGACATCAAAATGTAAGTTTCTAGTCTAGAAAGGATGTTATACACTACAGAAATCCTTGAAATAGAGTTACTTCACAAGAAAACAGTGTTTCAACCCACTAGAATTCACTGAAAAGTATTGTTCAACTGTAAAACAGTGGAAAGACAAGTGTATATAGCTTCGCAAGTCCACAGAAGACTGTATAAAGTTGTTTCTACATGTGGTGAAGTCCAACAAGTAGAAAATAAGGCCCATTATAGGAAACAGCTAGAAATCAGTAGTAATTCAGAGAAAATACTCATGAATATCATAGAATTGTGTGAGAACAAGTGTAAAAGACATCAAAATGTAAGTTTCTAGTCTAGAAAGGATGTTATACACTACAGAAATCCTTGAAATAGAGTTACTTCACAAGAAAACAGTGTTTCAACCCACTAGAATTCACTGAAAAGTATTGTTCAACTGTAAAACAGTGGAAAGACAAGTGTATATAGCTTCGCAAGTCCACAGAAGACTGTATAAAGTTGTTTCTACATGTGGTGAAGTCCCACAAGTAGAAAATAAGGCCCATTATAGGAAACAGCTAGAAATCAGTAGTAATTCAGAGAAAATACTCATGAATATCATAGAATTGTGTGAGAACAAGTGTAAAAGACATCAAAATGTAAGTTTCTAGTCTAGAAAGGATGTTATACACTACAGAAATCCTTGAAATAGAGTTACTTCACAAGAAAACAGTGTTTCAACCCACTAGAATTCACTGAAAAGTAGTATTCAACTGTAAAACAGTTGAAAGACAAGTGTATATAGCTTCTCAAGATCAGAAAAGAGTGTATAAAGTTGTTTCTACATGTGGTGAAGTCCCACAAGTAGAAAAGAAGGCCCATTATAGGAAACAGCTAGAAATCAGTAGTCATTCAGAGCCAATACTAATGAATATCACAGAATAGAGAGAGAACAAGAGTAAAAGACATCAAAATGTAAGTCTCTAGTCTAGAAAGGATGTTGTGCACTGCAGAAATCCTTGAAATAGAGTTAGTTCACATGAAACCAGTGTTTCAAACCACCAGAATGCACTGAAAAGTAGTATTTAAATGTAAAACAGTTGAAAGACAAGTTTATATAGCTTCGCAAGTCCACAGAAGACTGTATAAAGTTGTTTCTACATGTGGTGAACTCCCACAAGTAGAGCAGAAGGCCCATTATAGGAAACAGCTAGAAATCAGTAGTAATTCAGAGGAAATACTAATGAATATCATAGAATTGTGTGAGAACAAATGTAAAAGACATCAAAATGTAAGTTTCTAGTCTAGAAAGGATATTATACACTACAGAAATCCTTGAAATAGAGTTACTTCACAAGAAAACAGTGTTTCAACCCACTAGAATTCACTGAAAAGTATTGTTCAACTGTAAAACAGTGGAAAGACAAGTGTATATAGCTTCGCAAGTCCACAGAAGACTATATAAAGTTGTTTCTACATGTGGTGAAGTCCCACAAGTAGAAAATAAGGCCCATTATAGGAAACAGATAGAAATCAGTAGTAATTCAGAGAAAATACTCATGAATATCATAGAATTGTGTGAGAACAAGTGTAAAAGACATCAAAATGTAAGTTGCTAGTCTAGAAAGGATGTTATACACTACAGAAATCCTTGAAATAGAGTTACTTCACAAGAAAACAGTGTTTCAACCCACTAGAATTCACTGAAAAGTATTGTTCAACTGTAAAACAGTGGAAAGACAAGTGTATATAGCTTCGCAAGTCCACAGAAGACTGTATAAAGTTGTTTCTACATGTGGTGAAGTCCCACAAGTAGAAAATAAGGCCCATTATAGGAAACAGCTAGAAATCAGTAGTAATTCAGAGAAAATACTCATGAATATCATAGAATTGTGTGAGAACAAGTGTAAAAGACATCAAAATGTAAGTTTCTAGTCTAGAAAGGATGTTATCTTACAGAAATCCTTGAAATAGAGTTACTTCACAAGAAAACAGTGTTTCATCCCACTAGAATTCACTGAAAAGTAGTATTCAACTGTAAAACAGTTGAAAGACAAGTGTATATAGCTTCTCAAGTTCAGGGAAGAGTGTATAAAGTTGTTTCTACATGTGGTGAAATCCCACAAGTAGAAAAGAAGGCCCATTATAGGAAACAGCTAGAAATCAGTAGTCATTCAGAGCAAATACTAATGAATATCACATAATAGAGAGAGAACAAGTGTAAAAGACATCAAAATGTAAGTCTCTAGTCTATAAAGGATGTTGTACACTGCAGAAATCCTTGAAATAGAGTTAGCTCACATGAAACCAGTGTTTCAAACCACCAGAAAGCTCGGAAAAGTAGTATTTAACTGTAAAACAGTTGAAAGACAAGTTTATATAGCTTCGCAAGTCCACAGAAGACTGTATAAAGTTGTTTCTACATGTGGTGAACTCCCAGAAGTAGAGCAGAAGGCCCATTATAGGAAACAGCTAGAAATCAGTAGTAATTCAGAGGAAATACTAATGAATATCATAGAATTGTGTGAGAACAAATGTAAAAGACATCAAAATGTAAGTTTCTAGTCTAGAAAGGATGTTATACACTACAGAAATCCTTGAAATAGAGTTACTTCACAAGAAAACAGTGTTTCAACCCACTAGAATTCACTGAAAAGTATTGTTCAACTGTAAAACAGTGGAAAGACAAGTGTATATAGCTTCGCAAGTCCACAGAAGACTGTATAAAGTTGTTTCTACATGTGGTGAAGTCCAACAAGTAGAAAATAAGGCCCATTATAGGAAACAGCTAGAAATCAGTAGTAATTCAGAGAAAATACTCATGAATATCATAGAATTGTGTGAGAACAAGTGTAAAAGACATCAAAATGTAAGTTTCTAGTCTAGAAAGGATGTTATACACTACAGAAATCCTTGAAATAGAGTTACTTCACAAGAAAACAGTGTTTCAACCCACTGGAATTCACTGAAAAGTATTGTTCAACTGTAAAACAGTGGAAAGACAAGTGTATATAGCTTCGCAAGTCCACAGAAGACTGTATAAAGTTGTTTCTACATGTGGTGAAGTCCCACAAGTAGAAAATAAGGCCCATTATAGGAAACAGCTAGAAATCAGTAGTAATTCAGAGAAAATACTCATGAATATCATAGAATTGTGTGAGAACAAGTGTAAAAGACATCAAAATGTAAGTTTCTAGTCTAGAAAGGATGTTATACACTACAGAAATCCTTGAAATAGAGTTACTTCACAAGAAAACAGTGTTTCATCCCACTATAATTCACTGAAAAGTAGTATTCAACTGTAAAAGAGTTGAAAGACAAGTGTATATAGCTTCTCCAGTTCAGGGAAGAGTGTATAAAGTTGTTTCTACATGTGGTGAAGTCCCACAAGTAGAAAATAAGGCCCATTATAGGAAACAGCTAGAAATCAGTAGTCATTCAGAGCAAATACTAATGAATATCACATAATAGAGAGAGAACAAGTGTAAAAGACATCAAAATGTAAGTCTCTAGTCTATAAAGGATGTTGTACACTGCAGAAATCCTTGAAATAGAGTTAGCTCACATGAAACCAGTGTTTCAAACCACCAGAATGCTCGGAAAAGTAGTATTTAACTGTAAAACAGTTGAAAGACAAGTTTATATAGCTTCGCAAGTCCACAGAAGACTGTATAAAGTTGTTTCTACATGTGGTGAACTCCCAGAAGTAGAGCAGAAGGCCCATTATAGGAAACAGCTAGAAATCAGTAGTAATTCAGAGGAAATACTAATGAATATCATAGAATTGTGTGAGAACAAATGTAAAAGACATCAAAATGTAAGTTTCTAGTCTAGAAAGGATGTTATACACTACAGAAATCCTTGAAATAGAGTTACTTCACAAGAAAACAGTGTTTCAACCCACTAGAATTCACTGAAAAGTAGTATTCAACTGTAAAACAGTTGAAAGACAAGTGTATATAGCTTCTCAAGATCAGAAAAGAGTGTATAAAGTTGTTTCTACATGTGGTGAAGTCCCACAAGTAGAAAAGAAGGCCCATTATAGGAAACAGCTAGAAATCAGTAGTCATTCAGAGCCAATACTAATGAATATCACAGAATAGAGAGAGAACAAGAGTAAAAGACATCAAAATGTAAGTCTCTAGTCTAGAAAGGATGTTGTACACTGCAGAAATCCTTGAAATAGAGTTAGTTCACATGAAACCAGTGTTTCAAACCACCAGAATGCACTGAAAAGTAGTATTTAACTGTAAAACAGTTGAAAGACAAGTTTATATAGCTTCGCAAGTCCACAGAAGACTGTATAAAGTTGTTTCTACATGTGGTGAAGTCCCACAAGTAGAGCAGAAGGCCCATTATAGGAAACAGCTAGAAATCAGTAGTAATTCAGAGGAAATACTAATGAATATCATAGAATTGTGTGAGAACAAGTGTAAAAGACATCAAAATGTAAGTTTCTAGTCTAGAAAGGATGTTATACACTACAGAAATCCTTGAAATAGAGTTACTTCACAAGAAAACAGTGTTTCAACCCACTAGAATTCACTGAAAAGTATTGTTCAACTGTAAAACAGTGGAAAGACAAGTGTATATAGCTTCGCAAGTCCACAGAAGACTGTATAAAGTTGTTTCTACATGTGGTGAAGTCCCACAAGTAGAAAATAAGGCCCATTATAGGAAACAGCTAGAAATCAGTAGTCATTCAGAGCAAATACTAATGAATATCACAGAATAGAGAGAGAACAAGAGTAAAAGACATCAAAATGTCTCTAGTCTAGAAAGGATGTTGTACACTGCAGAAATCCTTGAAATAGAGTTAGTTCACATGAAACCAGTGTTTCAAACCACCAGAATGCACTGAAAAGTAGTATTTAACTGTAAAACAGTTGAAAGACAAGTTTATATAGCTTCGCAAGTCCACAGAAGACTGTATAAAGTTGTTTCTACATGTGGTGAACTCCCACAAGTAGAGCAGAAGGCCCATTATAGGAAACAGCTAGAAATCAGTAGTAATTCAGAGAAAATACTCATGAATATCATAGAATTGTGTGAGAACAAGTGTAAAAGACATCAAAATGTAAGTTTCTAGTCTAGAAAGGATGTTATACACTACAGAAATCCTTGAAATAGAGTTACTTCACAAGAAAACAGTGTTTCAACCCACTAGAATTCACTGAAAAGTATTGTTCAACTGTAAAACAGTGGAAAGACAAGTGTATATAGCTTCGCAAGTCCACAGAAGACTGTATAAAGTTGTTTCTACATGTGGTGAAGTCCCACAAGTAGAAAATAAGGCCCATTATAGGAAACAGCTAGAAATCAGTAGTAATTCAGAGAAAATACTCATGAATATCATAGAATTGTGTGAGAACAAGTGTAAAAGACATCAAAATGTAAGTTTCTAGTCTAGAAAGGATGTTATACACTACAGAAATCCTTGAAATAGAGTTACTTCACAAGAAAACAGTGTTTCATCCCACTATAATTCACTGAAAAGTAGTATTCAACTGTAAAAGAGTTGAAAGACAAGTGTATATAGCTTCTCCAGTTCAGGGAAGAGTGTATAAAGTTGTTTCTACATGTGGTGAAGTCCCACAAGTAGAAAATAAGGCCCATTATAGGAAACAGCTAGAAATCAGTAGTCATTCAGAGCAAATACTAATGAATATCACATAATAGAGAGAGAACAAGTGTAAAAGACATCAAAATGTAAGTCTCTAGTCTATAAAGGATGTTGTACACTGCAGAAATCCTTGAAATAGAGTTAGCTCACATGAAACCAGTGTTTCAAACCACCAGAATGCTCGGAAAAGTAGTATTTAACTGTAAAACAGTTGAAAGACAAGTTTATATAGCTTCGCAAGTCCACAGAAGACTGTATAAAGTTGTTTCTACATGTGGTGAACTCCCAGAAGTAGAGCAGAAGGCCCATTATAGGAAACAGCTAGAAATCAGTAGTAATTCAGAGGAAATACTAATGAATATCATAGAATTGTGTGAGAACAAATGTAAAAGACATCAAAATGTAAGTTTCTAGTCTAGAAAGGATGTTATACACTACAGAAATCCTTGAAATAGAGTTACTTCACAAGAAAACAGTGTTTCAACCCACTAGAATTCACTGAAAAGTAGTATTCAACTGTAAAACAGTTGAAAGACAAGTGTATATAGCTTCTCAAGATCAGAAAAGAGTGTATAAAGTTGTTTCTACATGTGGTGAAGTCCCACAAGTAGAAAAGAAGGCCCATTATAGGAAACAGCTAGAAATCAGTAGTCATTCAGAGCCAATACTAATGAATATCACAGAATAGAGAGAGAACAAGAGTAAAAGACATCAAAATGTAAGTCTCTAGTCTAGAAAGGATGTTGTACACTGCAGAAATCCTTGAAATAGAGTTAGTTCACATGAAACCAGTGTTTCAAACCACCAGAATGCACTGAAAAGTAGTATTTAACTGTAAAACAGTTGAAAGACAAGTTTATATAGCTTCGCAAGTCCACAGAAGACTGTATAAAGTTGTTTCTACATGTGGTGAAGTCCCACAAGTAGAGCAGAAGGCCCATTATAGGAAACAGCTAGAAATCAGTAGTAATTCAGAGGAAATACTAATGAATATCATAGAATTGTGTGAGAACAAGTGTAAAAGACATCAAAATGTAAGTTTCTAGTCTAGAAAGGATGTTATACACTACAGAAATCCTTGAAATAGAGTTACTTCACAAGAAAACAGTGTTTCAACCCACTAGAATTCACTGAAAAGTATTGTTCAACTGTAAAACAGTGGAAAGACAAGTGTATATAGCTTCGCAAGTCCACAGAAGACTGTATAAAGTTGTTTCTACATGTGGTGAAGTCCCACAAGTAGAAAATAAGGCCCATTATAGGAAACAGCTAGAAATCAGTAGTCATTCAGAGCAAATACTAATGAATATCACAGAATAGAGAGAGAACAAGAGTAAAAGACATCAAAATGTCTCTAGTCTAGAAAGGATGTTGTACACTGCAGAAATCCTTGAAATAGAGTTAGTTCACATGAAACCAGTGTTTCAAACCACCAGAATGCACTGAAAAGTAGTATTTAACTGTAAAACAGTTGAAAGACAAGTTTATATAGCTTCGCAAGTCCACAGAAGACTGTATAAAGTTGTTTCTACATGTGGTGAACTCCCACAAGTAGAGCAGAAGGCCCATTATAGGAAACAGCTAGAAATCAGTAGTATTTCAGAGGAAATACTAATGAATATCATAGAATTGTGTGAGAACAAGTGTAAAAGACATCAAAATGTAAGTTTCTAGTCTAGAAAGGATGTTATACACTACAGAAATCCTTGAAATAGAGTTACTTCACAAGAAAACAGTGTTTCAACCCACTAGAATTCACTGAAAAGTATTGTTCAACTGTAAAACAGTGGAAAGACAAGTGTATATAGTTTCGCAAGTCCACAGAAGACTATATAAAGTTGTTTCTACATGTGGTGAAGTCCCACAAGTAGAAAATAAGGCCCATTATAGGAAACAGATAGAAATCAGTAGTAATTCAGAGAAAATACTCATGAATATCATAGAATTGTGTGAGAACAAGTGTAAAAGACATCAAAATGTAAGTTTCTAGTCTAGAAAGGATGTTATACACTACAGAAATCCTTGAAATAGAGTTACTTCACAAGAAAACAGTGTTTCAACCCACTAGAATTCACTGAAAAGTATTGTTCAACTGTAAAACAGTGGAAAGACAAGTGTATATAGCTTCGCAAGTCCACAGAAGACTGTATAAAGTTGTTTCTACATGTGGTGAAGTCCCACAAGTAGAAAATAAGGCCCATTATAGGAAACAGCTAGAAATCAGTAGTAATTCAGAGAAAATACTCATGAATATCATAGAATTGTGTGAGAACAAGTGTAAAAGACATCAAAATGTAAGTTTCTAGTCTAGAAAGGATGTTATACACTACAGAAATCCTTGAAATAGAGTTACTTCACAAGAAAACAGTGTTTCATCCCACTATAATTCACTGAAAAGTAGTATTCAACTGTAAAAGAGTTGAAAGACAAGTGTATATAGCTTCTCCAGTTCAGGGAAGAGTGTATAAAGTTGTTTCTACATGTGGTGAAGTCCCACAAGTAGAAAATAAGGCCCATTATAGGAAACAGCTAGAAATCAGTAGTCATTCAGAGCAAATACTAATGAATATCACATAATAGAGAGAGAACAAGTGTAAAAGACATCAAAATGTAAGTCTCTAGTCTATAAAGGATGTTGTACACTGCAGAAATCCTTGAAATAGAGTTAGCTCACATGAAACCAGTGTTTCAAACCACCAGAATGCTCGGAAAAGTAGTATTTAACTGTAAAACAGTTGAAAGACAAGTTTATATAGCTTCGCAAGTCCACAGAAGACTGTATAAAGTTGTTTCTACATGTGGTGAACTCCCAGAAGTAGAGCAGAAGGCCCATTATAGGAAACAGCTAGAAATCAGTAGTAATTCAGAGGAAATACTAATGAATATCATAGAATTGTGTGAGAACAAATGTAAAAGACATCAAAATGTAAGTTTCTAGTCTAGAAAGGATGTTATACACTACAGAAATCCTTGAAATAGAGTTACTTCACAAGAAAACAGTGTTTCAACCCACTAGAATTCACTGAAAAGTAGTATTCAACTGTAAAACAGTTGAAAGACAAGTGTATATAGCTTCTCAAGATCAGAAAAGAGTGTATAAAGTTGTTTCTACATGTGGTGAAGTCCCACAAGTAGAAAAGAAGGCCCATTATAGGAAACAGCTAGAAATCAGTAGTCATTCAGAGCCAATACTAATGAATATCACAGAATAGAGAGAGAACAAGAGTAAAAGACATCAAAATGTAAGTCTCTAGTCTAGAAAGGATGTTGTACACTGCAGAAATCCTTGAAATAGAGTTAGTTCACATGAAACCAGTGTTTCAAACCACCAGAATGCACTGAAAAGTAGTATTTAACTGTAAAACAGTTGAAAGACAAGTTTATATAGCTTCGCAAGTCCACAGAAGACTGTATAAAGTTGTTTCTACATGTGGTGAAGTCCCACAAGTAGAGCAGAAGGCCCATTATAGGAAACAGCTAGAAATCAGTAGTAATTCAGAGGAAATACTAATGAATATCATAGAATTGTGTGAGAACAAGTGTAAAAGACATCAAAATGTAAGTTTCTAGTCTAGAAAGAATGTTATACACTACAGAAATCTTTGAAATAGAGTTACTTCACAAGAAAACAGTGTTTCAACCCACTAGAATTCACTGAAAAGTATTGTTCAACTGTAAAACAGTGGAAAGACAAGTGTATATAGCTTCGCAAGTCCACAGAAGACTGTATAAAGTTGTTTCTACATGTGGTGAAGTCCCACAAGTAGAAAATAAGGCCCATTATAGGAAACAGCTAGAAATCAGTAGTCATTCAGAGCAAATACTAATGAATATCACAGAATAGAGAGAGAACAAGAGTAAAAGACATCAAAATGTCTCTAGTCTAGAAAGGATGTTGTACACTGCAGAAATCCTTGAAATAGAGTTAGTTCACATGAAACCAGTGTTTCAAACCACCAGAATGCACTGAAAAGTAGTATTTAACTGTAAAACAGTTGAAAGACAAGTTTATATAGCTTCGCAAGTCCACAGAAGACTGTATAAAGTTGTTTCTACATGTGGTGAACTCCCACAAGTAGAGCAGAAGGCCCATTATAGGAAACAGCTAGAAATCAGTAGTATTTCAGAGGAAATACTAATGAATATCATAGAATTGTGTGAGAACAAGTGTAAAAGACATCAAAATGTAAGTTTCTAGTCTAGAAAGGATGTTATACACTACAGAAATCCTTGAAATAGAGTTACTTCACAAGAAAACAGTGTTTCAACCCACTAGAATTCACTGAAAAGTATTGTTCAACTGTAAAACAGTGGAAAGACAAGTGTATATAGTTTCGCAAGTCCACAGAAGACTATATAAAGTTGTTTCTACATGTGGTGAAGTCCCACAAGTAGAAAATAAGGCCCATTATAGGAAACAGATAGAAATCAGTAGTAATTCAGAGAAAATACTCATGAATATCATAGAATTGTGTGAGAACAAGTGTAAAAGACATCAAAATGTAAGTTTCTAGTCTAGAAAGGATGTTATACACTACAGAAATCCTTGAAATAGAGTTACTTCACAAGAAAACAGTGTTTCAACCCACTAGAATTCACTGAAAAGTATTGTTCAACTGTAAAACAGTGGAAAGACAAGTGTATATAGCTTCGCAAGTCCACAGAAGACTGTATAAAGTTGTTTCTACATGTGGTGAAGTCCCACAAGTAGAAAATAAGGCCCATTATAGGAAACAGCTAGAAATCAGTAGTAATTCAGAGAAAATACTCATGAATATCATAGAATTGTGTGAGAACAAGTGTAAAAGACATCAAAATGTAAGTTTCTAGTCTAGAAAGGATGTTATACACTACAGAAATCCTTGAAATAGAGTTACTTCACAAGAAAACAGTGTTTCATCCCACTAGAATTCACTGAAAAGTAGTATTCAACTGTAAAACAGTTGAAAGACAAGTGTATATAGCTTCTCCAGTTCAGGGAAGAGTGTATAAAGTTGTTTCTACATGTGGTGAAGTCCCACAAGTAGAAAATAAGGCCCATTATAGGAAACAGCTAGAAATCAGTAGTCATTCAGAGCAAATACTAATGAATATCACAGAATAGTGAGAGAACAAGTGTAAAAGACATCAAAATGTAAGTCTCTAGTCTATAAAGGATGTTGTACACTGCAGAAATCCTTGAAATAGAGTTAGCTCACATGAAACCAGTGTTTCAAACCACCAGAATGCTCGGAAAAGTAGTATTTAACTGTAAAACAGTTGAAAGACAAGTTTATATAGCTTCGCAAGTCCACAGAAGACTGTATAAAGTTGTTTCTACATGTGGTGAACTCCCAGAAGTAGAGCAGAAGGCCCATTATAGGAAACAGCTAGAAATCAGTAGTAATTCAGAGGAAATACTAATGAATATCATAGAATTGTGTGAGAACAAATGTAAAAGACATCAAAATGTAAGTTTCTAGTCTAGAAAGGATGTTATACACTACAGAAATCCTTGAAATAGAGTTACTTCACAAGAAAACAGTGTTTCAACCCACTAGAATTCACTGAAAAGTAGTATTCAACTGTAAAACAGTTGAAAGACAAGTGTATATAGCTTCTCAAGATCAGAAAAGAGTGTATAAAGTTGTTTCTACATGTGGTGAAGTCCCACAAGTAGAAAAGAAGGCCCATTATAGGAAACAGCTAGAAATCAGTAGTCATTCAGAGCCAATACTAATGAATATCACAGAATAGAGAGAGAACAAGAGTAAAAGACATCAAAATGTAAGTCTCTAGTCTAGAAAGGATGTTGTACACTGCAGAAATCCTTGAAATAGAGTTACTTCACAAGAAAACAGTGTTTCAACCCACTAGAATTCACTGAAAAGTATTGTTCAACTGTAAAACAGTGGAAAGACAAGTGTATATAGCTTCGCAAGTCCACAGAAGACTGTATAAAGTTGTTTCTACATGCGGTGAAGTCCAACAAGTAGAAAATAAGGCCCATTATAGGAAACAGCTAGAAATCAGTAGTAATTCAGAGAAAATACTCATGAATATCATAGAATTGTGTGAGAACAAGTGTAAAAGACATCAAAATGTAAGTTTCTAGTCTAGAAAGGATGTTATACACTACAGAAATCCTTGAAATAGAGTTACTTCACAAGAAAACAGTGTTTCAACCCAATAGAATTCACTGAAAAGTATTGTTCAACTGTAAAACAGTGGAAAGACAAGTGTATATAGCTTCGCAAGTCCACAGAAGACTGTATAAAGTTGTTTCTACATGTGGTGAAGTCCCACAAGTAGAAAATAAGGCCCATTATAGGAAACAGCTAGAAATCAGTATTCATTCAGAGCAAATACTAATGAATATCACATAATAGAGAGAGAACAAGTGTAAAAGACATCAAAATGTAAGTGTCTAGTCTATAAAGGATGTTGTACACTGCAGAAATCCTTGAAATAGAGTTAGTTTACATGAAACCAGTGTTTCAAACCACCAGAATGTACTGAAAAGTAGTATTTAACTGTAAAACAGTTGAAAGACAAGTTTATATAGATTCGCAAGTCCACAGAAGACTGTATAAAGTTGTTTCTACATGTGGTGAACTCCCAGAAGTAGAGCAGAAGGCCCATTATAGGAAACAGCTAGAAATCAGTAGTAATTCAGAGGAAATACTAATGAATATCATAGAATTGTGTGAGAACAAATGTAAAAGACATCAAAATGTAAGTTTCTAGTATAGAAAGGATGTTATACACTACAGAAATCCTTGAAATAGAGTTACTTCACAAGAAAACAGTGTTTCAACCCACTAGAATTCACTGAAAAGTATTGTTCAACTGTAAAACAGTGGAAAGACAAGTGTATATAGCTTCGCAAGTCCACAGAAGACTGTATAAAGTTGTTTCTACATGTGGTGAAGTCCAACAAGTAGAAAATAAGGCCCATTATAGGAAACAGCTAGAAATCAGTAGTAATTCAGAGAAAATACTCATGAATATCATAGAATTGTGTGAGAACAAGTGTAAAAGACATCAAAATGTAAGTTTCTAGTCTAGAAAGTATGTTATACACTACAGAAATCCTTGAAATAGAGTTACTTCACAAGAAAACAGTGTTTCAACCCACTAGAATTCACTGAAAAGTATTGTTCAACTGTAAAACAGTGGAAAGACAAGTGTATACAGCTTCGCAAGTCCACAGAAGACTGTATAAAGTTGTTTCTACATGTGGTGAAGTCCAACAAGTAGAAAATAAGGCCCATTATAGGAAACAGCTAGAAATCAGTATTCATTCAGAGCAAATACTAATGAATATCACATAATAGAGAGAGAACAAGTGTAAAAGACATCAAAATGTAAGTGTCTAGTCTATAAAGGATGTTGTACACTGCAGAAATCCTTGAAATAGAGTTAGTTTACATGAAACCAGTGTTTCAAACCACCAGAATGTACTGAAAAGTAGTATTTAACTGTAAAACAGTTGAAAGACAAGTTTATATAGATTCGCAAGTCCACAGAAGACTGTATAAAGTTGTTTCTACATGTGGTGAACTCCCAGAAGTAGAGCAGAAGGCCCATTATAGGAAACAGCTAGAAATCAGTAGTAATTCAGAGGAAATACTAATGAATATCATAGAATTGTGTGAGAACAAATGTAAAAGACATCAAAATGTAAGTTTCTAGTATAGAAAGGATGTTATACACTACAGAAATCCTTGAAATAGAGTTACTTCACAAGAAAACAGTGTTTCAACCCACTAGAATTCACTGAAAAGTATTGTTCAACTGTAAAACAGTGGAAAGACAAGTGTATATAGCTTCGCAAGTCCACAGAAGACTGTATAAAGTTGTTTCTACATGTGGTGAAGTCCAACAAGTAGAAAATAAGGCCCATTATAGGAAACAGCTAGAAATCAGTAGTAATTCAGAGAAAATACTCATGAATATCATAGAATTGTGTGAGAACAAGTGTAAAAGACATCAAAATGTAAGTTTCTAGTCTAGAAAGGATGTTATACACTACAGAAATCCTTGAAATAGAGTTACTTCACAAGAAAACAGTGTTTCAACCCACTAGAATTCACTGAAAAGTATTGTTCAACTGTAAAACAGTGGAAAGACAAGTGTATATAGCTTCGCAAGTCCACAGAAGACTGTATAAAGTTGTTTCTACATGTGGTGAAGTCCCACAAGTAGAAAATAAGTCCCATTATAGGAAACAGCTAGAAATCAGTAGTCATTCAGAGCAAATACTAATGAATATCACATAATAGAGAGAGAACAAGTGTAAAAGACATCAAAATGTAGGTCTCTAGTCTATAAAGGATGTTGTACACTGCAGAAATCCTTGAAATAGAGTTAGCTCACATGAAACCAGTGTTTCAAACCACCAGAATGCTCGGAAAAGTAGTATTTAACTGTAAAACAGTTGAAAGACAAGTTTATATAGCTTCGCAAGTCCACAGAAGACTGTATAAAGTTGTTTCTACATGTGGTGAACTCCCAGAAGTAGAGCAGAAGGCCCATTATAGGAAACAGCTAGAAATCAGTAGTACTTCAGAGGAAATACTAATGAATATCATAGAATTGTGTGAGAACAAATGTAAAAGACATCAAAATGTAAGTTTCTAGTCTAGAAAGGATGTTATACACTACAGAAATCCTTGAAATAGAGTTACTTCACAAGAAAACAGTGTTTCAACCCACTAGAATTCACTGAAAAGTAGTATTCAACTGTAAAACAGTTGAAAGACAAGTGTATATAGCTTCTCAAGATCAGAAAAGAGTGTATAAAGTTGTTTCTACATGTGGTGAAGTCCCACAAGTAGAAAAGAAGGCCCATTATAGGAAACAGCTAGAAATCAGTAGTCATTCAGAGCCAATACTAATGAATATCACAGAATAGAGAGAGAACAAGAGTAAAAGACATCAAAATGTAAGTCTCTAGTCTAGAAAGGATGTTGTACACTGCAGAAATCCTTGAAATAGAGTTAGTTCACATGAAACCAGTGTTTCAAACCACCAGAATGCACTGAAAAGTAGTATTTAAGTGTAAAACAGTTGAAAGACAAGTTTATATAGCTTCGCAAGTCCACAGAAGACTATATAAAGTTGTTTCTACATGTGGTGAAGTCCCACAAGTAGAAAATAAGGCCCATTATAGGAAACAGATAGAAATCAGTAGTAATTCAGAGAAAATACTCATGAATATCATAGAATTGTGTGAGAACAAGTGTAAAAGACATCAAAATGTAAGTTGCTAGTCTAGAAAGGATGTTATACACTACAGAAATCCTTGAAATAGAGTTACTTCACAAGAAAACAGTGTTTCAACCCACTAGAATTCACTGAAAAGTATTGTTCAACTGTAAAACAGTGGAAAGACAAGTGTATATAGCTTCGCAAGTCCACAGAAGACTGTATAAAGTTGTTTCTACATGTGGTGAAGTCCCACAAGTAGAAAATAAGGCCCATTATAGGAAACAGCTAGAAATCAGTAGTAATTCAGAGAAAATACTCATGAATATCATAGAATTGTGTGAGAACAAGTGTAAAAGACATCAAAATGTAAGTTTCTAGTCTAGAAAGGATGTTATCTTACAGAAATCCTTGAAATAGAGTTACTTCACAAGAAAACAGTGTTTCATCCCACTAGAATTCACTGAAAAGTAGTATTCAACTGTAAAACAGTTGAAAGACAAGTGTATATAGCTTCTCAAGTTCAGGGAAGAGTGTATAAAGTTGTTTCTACATGTGGTGAAATCCCACAAGTAGAAAAGAAGGCCCATTATAGGAAACAGCTAGAAATCAGTAGTCATTCAGAGCAAATACTAATGAATATCACATAATAGAGAGAGAACAAGTGTAAAAGACATCAAAATGTAAGTCTCTAGTCTATAAAGGATGTTGTACACTGCAGAAATCCTTGAAATAGAGTTAGCTCACATGAAACCAGTGTTTCAAACCACCAGAATGCTCGGAAAAGTAGTATTTAACTGTAAAACAGTTGAAAGACAAGTTTATATAGCTTCGCAAGTCCACAGAAGACTGTATAAAGTTGTTTCTACATGTGGTGAAGTCCAACAAGTAGAAAATAAGGCCCATTATAGGAAACAGCTAGAAATCAGTAGTAATTCAGAGAAAATACTCATGAATATCATAGAATTGTGTGAGAACAAGTGTAAAAGACATCAAAATGTAAGTTTCTAGTCTAGAAAGGATGTTATACACTACAGAAATCCTTGAAATAGTTACTTCACAAGAAAACAGTGTTTCAACCCAATAGAATTCACTGAAAAGTATTGTTCAACTGTAAAACAGTGGAAAGACAAGTGTATATAGCTTCGCAAGTCCACAGAAGACTGTATAAAGTTGTTTCTACATGTGGTGAAGTCCCACAAGTAGAAAATAAGGCCCATTATAGGAAACAGCTAGAAATCAGTATTCATTCAGAGCAAATACTAATGAATATCACATAATAGAGAGAGAACAAGTGTAAAAGACATCAAAATGTAAGTTTCTAGTCTAGAAAGGATGTTATACACTACAGAAATCCTTGAAATAGAGTTACTTCACAAGAAAACAGTGTTTCAACCCACTAGAATTCACTGAAAAGTATTGTTCAACTGTAAAACAGTGGAAAGACAAGTGTATATAGCTTCGCAAGTCCACAGAAGACTGTGTAAAGTTGTTTCTACATGTGGTGAAGTCCAACAAGTAGAAAATAAGGCCCATTATAGGAAACAGCTAGAAATCAGTATTCATTCAGAGCAAATACTAATGAATATCACATAATAGAGAGAGAACAAGAGTAAAAGACATCAAAATGTAAGTCTCTAGTCTAGAAAGGATGTTGTACACTGCAGAAATCCTTGAAATAGAGTTACTTCACAAGAAAACAGTGTTTCATCCCACTATAATTCACTGAAAAGTAGTATTCAACTGTAAAAGAGTTGAAAGACAAGTGTATATAGCTTCTCCAGTTCAGGGAAGAGTGTATAAAGTTGTTTCTACATGTGGTGAACTCCCAGAAGTAGAGCAGAAGGCCCATTATAGGAAACAGCTAGAAATCAGTAGTAATTCAGAGGAAATACTAATGAATATCATAGAATTGTGTGAGAACAAATGTAAAAGACATCAAAATGTAAGTTTCTAGTCTAGAAAGGATGTTATACACTACAGAAATCCTTGAAATAGAGTTACTTCACAAGAAAACAGTGTTTCAACCCACTAGAATTCACTGAAAAGTAGTATTCAACTGTAAAACAGTTGAAAGACAAGTGTATATAGCTTCTCAAGATCAGAAAAGAGTGTATAAAGTTGTTTCTACATGTGGTGAAGTCCCACAAGTAGAAAAGAAGGCCCATTATAGGAAACAGCTAGAAATCAGTAGTCATTCAGAGCCAATACTAATGAATATCACAGAATAGAGAGAGAACAAGAGTAAAAGACATCAAAATGTAAGTCTCTAGTCTAGAAAGGATGTTGTACACTGCAGAAATCCTTGAAATAGAGTTAGTTCACATGAAACCAGTGTTTCAAACCACCAGAATGCACTGAAAAGTAGTATTTAACTGTAAAACAGTTGAAAGACAAGTTTATATAGCTTCGCAAGTCCACAGAAGACTGTATAAAGTTGTTTCTACATGTGGTGAAGTCCCACAAGTAGAGCAGAAGGCCCATTATAGGAAACAGCTAGAAATCAGTAGTAATTCAGAGGAAATACTAATGAATATCATAGAATTGTGTGAGAACAAGTGTAAAAGACATCAAAATGTAAGTTTCTAGTCTAGAAAGGATGTTATACACTACAGAAATCTTTGAAATAGAGTTACTTCACAAGAAAACAGTGTTTCAACCCACTAGAATTCACTGAAAAGTATTGTTCAACTGTAAAACAGTGGAAAGACAAGTGTATATAGCTTCGCAAGTCCACAGAAGACTGTATAAAGTTGTTTCTACATGTGGTGAAGTCCCACAAGTAGAAAATAAGGCCCATTATAGGAAACAGCTAGAAATCAGTAGTCATTCAGAGCAAATACTAATGAATATCACAGAATAGAGAGAGAACAAGAGTAAAAGACATCAAAATGTCTCTAGTCTAGAAAGGATGTTGTACACTGCAGAAATCCTTGAAATAGAGTTAGTTCACATGAAACCAGTGTTTCAAACCACCAGAATGCACTGAAAAGTAGTATTTAACTGTAAAACAGTTGAAAGACAAGTTTATATAGCTTCGCAAGTCCACAGAAGACTGTATAAAGTTGTTTCTACATGTGGTGAACTCCCACAAGTAGAGCAGAAGGCCCATTATAGGAAACAGCTAGAAATCAGTAGTATTTCAGAGGAAATACTAATGAATATCATAGAATTGTGTGAGAACAAGTGTAAAAGACATCAAAATGTAAGTTTCTAGTCTAGAAAGGATGTTATACACTACAGAAATCCTTGAAATAGAGTTACTTCACAAGAAAACAGTGTTTCAACCCACTAGAATTCACTGAAAAGTATTGTTCAACTGTAAAACAGTGGAAAGACAAGTGTATATAGTTTCGCAAGTCCACAGAAGACTATATAAAGTTGTTTCTACATGTGGTGAAGTCCCACAAGTAGAAAATAAGGCCCATTATAGGAAACAGATAGAAATCAGTAGTAATTCAGAGAAAATACTCATGAATATCATAGAATTGTGTGAGAACAAGTGTAAAAGACATCAAAATGTAAGTTTCTAGTCTAGAAAGGATGTTATACACTACAGAAATCCTTGAAATAGAGTTACTTCACAAGAAAACAGTGTTTCAACCCACTAGAATTCACTGAAAAGTATTGTTCAACTGTAAAACAGTGGAAAGACAAGTGTATATAGCTTCGCAAGTCCACAGAAGACTGTATAAAGTTGTTTCTACATGTGGTGAAGTCCCACAAGTAGAAAATAAGGCCCATTATAGGAAACAGCTAGAAATCAGTAGTAATTCAGAGAAAATACTCATGAATATCATAGAATTGTGTGAGAACAAGTGTAAAAGACATCAAAATGTAAGTTTCTAGTCTAGAAAGGATGTTATACACTACAGAAATCCTTGAAATAGAGTTACTTCACAAGAAAACAGTGTTTCAACCCACTAGAATTCACTGAAAAGTATTGTTCAACTGTAAAACAGTGGAAAGACAAGTGTATATAGCTTCGCAAGTCCACAGAAGACTGTATAAAGTTGTTTCTACATGTGGTGAAGTCCAACAAGTAGAAAATAAGGCCCATTATAGGAAACAGCTAGAAATCAGTATTCATTCAGAGCAAATACTAATGAATATCACATAATAGAGAGAGAACAAGTGTAAAAGACATCAAAATGTAAGTGTCTAGTCTATAAAGGATGTTGTACACTGCAGAAATCCTTGAAATAGAGTTAGTTTACATGAAACCAGTGTTTCAAACCACCAGAATGTACTGAAAAGTAGTATTTAACTGTAAAACAGTTGAAAGACAAGTTTATATAGATTCGCAAGTCCACAGAAGACTGTATAAAGTTGTTTCTACATGTGGTGAACTCCCAGAAGTAGAGCAGAAGGCCCATTATAGGAAACAGCTAGAAATCAGTAGTAATTCAGAGGAAATACTAATGAATATCATAGAATTGTGTGAGAACAAATGTAAAAGACATCAAAATGTAAGTTTCTAGTATAGAAAGGATGTTATACACTACAGAAATCCTTGAAATAGAGTTACTTCACAAGAAAACAGTGTTTCAACCCACTAGAATTCACTGAAAAGTATTGTTCAACTGTAAAACAGTGGAAAGACAAGTGTATATAGCTTCGCAAGTCCACAGAAGACTGTATAAAGTTGTTTCTACATGTGGTGAAGTCCAACAAGTAGAAAATAAGGCCCATTATAGGAAACAGCTAGAAATCAGTAGTAATTCAGAGAAAATACTCATGAATATCATAGAATTGTGTGAGAACAAGTGTAAAAGACATCAAAATGTAAGTTTCTAGTCTAGAAAGGATGTTATACACTACAGAAATCCTTGAAATAGAGTTACTTCACAAGAAAACAGTGTTTCAACCCACTAGAATTCACTGAAAAGTATTGTTCAACTGTAAAACAGTGGAAAGACAAGTGTATATAGCTTCGCAAGTCCACAGAAGACTGTATAAAGTTGTTTCTACATGTGGTGAAGTCCCACAAGTAGAAAATAAGTCCCATTATAGGAAACAGCTAGAAATCAGTAGTCATTCAGAGCAAATACTAATGAATATCACATAATAGAGAGAGAACAAGTGTAAAAGACATCAAAATGTAGGTCTCTAGTCTATAAAGGATGTTGTACACTGCAGAAATCCTTGAAATAGAGTTAGCTCACATGAAACCAGTGTTTCAAACCACCAGAATGCTCGGAAAAGTAGTATTTAACTGTAAAACAGTTGAAAGACAAGTTTATATAGCTTCGCAAGTCCACAGAAGACTGTATAAAGTTGTTTCTACATGTGGTGAACTCCCAGAAGTAGAGCAGAAGGCCCATTATAGGAAACAGCTAGAAATCAGTAGTACTTCAGAGGAAATACTAATGAATATCATAGAATTGTGTGAGAACAAATGTAAAAGACATCAAAATGTAAGTTTCTAGTCTAGAAAGGATGTTATACACTACAGAAATCCTTGAAATAGAGTTACTTCACAAGAAAACAGTGTTTCAACCCACTAGAATTCACTGAAAAGTAGTATTCAACTGTAAAACAGTTGAAAGACAAGTGTATATAGCTTCTCAAGATCAGAAAAGAGTGTATAAAGTTGTTTCTACATGTGGTGAAGTCCCACAAGTAGAAAAGAAGGCCCATTATAGGAAACAGCTAGAAATCAGTAGTCATTCAGAGCCAATACTAATGAATATCACAGAATAGAGAGAGAACAAGAGTAAAAGACATCAAAATGTAAGTCTCTAGTCTAGAAAGGATGTTGTACACTGCAGAAATCCTTGAAATAGAGTTAGTTCACATGAAACCAGTGTTTCAAACCACCAGAATGCACTGAAAAGTAGTATTTAAGTGTAAAACAGTTGAAAGACAAGTTTATATAGCTTCGCAAGTCCACAGAAGACTATATAAAGTTGTTTCTACATGTGGTGAAGTCCCACAAGTAGAAAATAAGGCCCATTATAGGAAACAGATAGAAATCAGTAGTAATTCAGAGAAAATACTCATGAATATCATAGAATTGTGTGAGAACAAGTGTAAAAGACATCAAAATGTAAGTTGCTAGTCTAGAAAGGATGTTATACACTACAGAAATCCTTGAAATAGAGTTACTTCACAAGAAAACAGTGTTTCAACCCACTAGAATTCACTGAAAAGTATTGTTCAACTGTAAAACAGTGGAAAGACAAGTGTATATAGCTTCGCAAGTCCACAGAAGACTGTATAAAGTTGTTTCTACATGTGGTGAAGTCCCACAAGTAGAAAATAAGGCCCATTATAGGAAACAGCTAGAAATCAGTAGTAATTCAGAGAAAATACTCATGAATATCATAGAATTGTGTGAGAACAAGTGTAAAAGACATCAAAATGTAAGTTTCTAGTCTAGAAAGGATGTTATCTTACAGAAATCCTTGAAATAGAGTTACTTCACAAGAAAACAGTGTTTCATCCCACTAGAATTCACTGAAAAGTAGTATTCAACTGTAAAACAGTTGAAAGACAAGTGTATATAGCTTCTCAAGTTCAGGGAAGAGTGTATAAAGTTGTTTCTACATGTGGTGAAATCCCACAAGTAGAAAAGAAGGCCCATTATAGGAAACAGCTAGAAATCAGTAGTCATTCAGAGCAAATACTAATGAATATCACATAATAGAGAGAGAACAAGTGTAAAAGACATCAAAATGTAAGTCTCTAGTCTATAAAGGATGTTGTACACTGCAGAAATCCTTGAAATAGAGTTAGCTCACATGAAACCAGTGTTTCAAACCACCAGAATGCTCGGAAAAGTAGTATTTAACTGTAAAACAGTTGAAAGACAAGTTTATATAGCTTCGCAAGTCCACAGAAGACTGTATAAAGTTGTTTCTACATGTGGTGAAGTCCAACAAGTAGAAAATAAGGCCCATTATAGGAAACAGCTAGAAATCAGTAGTAATTCAGAGAAAATACTCATGAATATCATAGAATTGTGTGAGAACAAGTGTAAAAGACATCAAAATGTAAGTTTCTAGTCTAGAAAGGATGTTATACACTACAGAAATCCTTGAAATAGTTACTTCACAAGAAAACAGTGTTTCAACCCAATAGAATTCACTGAAAAGTATTGTTCAACTGTAAAACAGTGGAAAGACAAGTGTATATAGCTTCGCAAGTCCACAGAAGACTGTATAAAGTTGTTTCTACATGTGGTGAAGTCCCACAAGTAGAAAATAAGGCCCATTATAGGAAACAGCTAGAAATCAGTATTCATTCAGAGCAAATACTAATGAATATCACATAATAGAGAGAGAACAAGTGTAAAAGACATCAAAATGTAAGTTTCTAGTCTAGAAAGGATGTTATACACTACAGAAATCCTTGAAATAGAGTTACTTCACAAGAAAACAGTGTTTCAACCCACTAGAATTCACTGAAAAGTATTGTTCAACTGTAAAACAGTGGAAAGACAAGTGTATATAGCTTCGCAAGTCCACAGAAGACTGTGTAAAGTTGTTTCTACATGTGGTGAAGTCCAACAAGTAGAAAATAAGGCCCATTATAGGAAACAGCTAGAAATCAGTATTCATTCAGAGCAAATACTAATGAATATCACATAATAGAGAGAGAACAAGAGTAAAAGACATCAAAATGTAAGTCTCTAGTCTAGAAAGGATGTTGTACACTGCAGAAATCCTTGAAATAGAGTTACTTCACAAGAAAACAGTGTTTCATCCCACTATAATTCACTGAAAAGTAGTATTCAACTGTAAAAGAGTTGAAAGACAAGTGTATATAGCTTCTCCAGTTCAGGGAAGAGTGTATAAAGTTGTTTCTACATGTGGTGAACTCCCAGAAGTAGAGCAGAAGGCCCATTATAGGAAACAGCTAGAAATCAGTAGTAATTCAGAGGAAATACTAATGAATATCATAGAATTGTGTGAGAACAAATGTAAAAGACATCAAAATGTAAGTTTCTAGTCTAGAAAGGATGTTATACACTACAGAAATCCTTGAAATAGAGTTACTTCACAAGAAAACAGTGTTTCAACCCACTAGAATTCACTGAAAAGTAGTATTCAACTGTAAAACAGTTGAAAGACAAGTGTATATAGCTTCTCAAGATCAGAAAAGAGTGTATAAAGTTGTTTCTACATGTGGTGAAGTCCCACAAGTAGAAAAGAAGGCCCATTATAGGAAACAGCTAGAAATCAGTAGTCATTCAGAGCCAATACTAATGAATATCACAGAATAGAGAGAGAACAAGAGTAAAAGACATCAAAATGTAAGTCTCTAGTCTAGAAAGGATGTTGTACACTGCAGAAATCCTTGAAATAGAGTTAGTTCACATGAAACCAGTGTTTCAAACCACCAGAATGCACTGAAAAGTAGTATTTAACTGTAAAACAGTTGAAAGACAAGTTTATATAGCTTCGCAAGTCCACAGAAGACTGTATAAAGTTGTTTCTACATGTGGTGAAGTCCCACAAGTAGAGCAGAAGGCCCATTATAGGAAACAGCTAGAAATCAGTAGTAATTCAGAGGAAATACTAATGAATATCATAGAATTGTGTGAGAACAAGTGTAAAAGACATCAAAATGTAAGTTTCTAGTCTAGAAAGGATGTTATACACTACAGAAATCTTTGAAATAGAGTTACTTCACAAGAAAACAGTGTTTCAACCCACTAGAATTCACTGAAAAGTATTGTTCAACTGTAAAACAGTGGAAAGACAAGTGTATATAGCTTCGCAAGTCCACAGAAGACTGTATAAAGTTGTTTCTACATGTGGTGAAGTCCCACAAGTAGAAAATAAGGCCCATTATAGGAAACAGCTAGAAATCAGTATTCATTCAGAGCAAATACTAATGAATATCACAGAATAGAGAGAGAACAAGTGTAAAAGACATCAAAATGTAAGTGTCTAGTCTATAAAGGATGTTGTACACTGCAGAAATCCTTGAAATAGAGTTAGTTTACATGAAACCAGTGTTTCAAACCACCAGAATGTACTGAAAAGTAGTATTTAACTGTAAAACAGTTGAAAGACAAGTTTATATAGATTCGCAAGTCCACAGAAGACTGTATAAAGTTGTTTCTACATGTGGTGAACTCCCAGAAGTAGAGCAGAAGGCCCATTATAGGAAACAGCTAGAAATCAGTAGTAATTCAGAGGAAATACTAATGAATATCATAGAATTGTGTGAGAACAAATGTAAAAGACATCAAAATGTAAGTTTCTAGTATAGAAAGGATGTTATACACTACAGAAATCCTTGAAATAGAGTTACTTCACAAGAAAACAGTGTTTCAACCCACTAGAATTCACTGAAAAGTATTGTTCAACTGTAAAACAGTGGAAAGACAAGTGTATATAGCTTCGCAAGTCCACAGAAGACTGTATAAAGTTGTTTCTACATGTGGTGAAGTCCAACAAGTAGAAAATAAGGCCCATTATAGGAAACAGCTAGAAATCAGTAGTAATTCAGAGAAAATACTCATGAATATCATAGAATTGTGTGAGAACAAGTGTAAAAGACATCAAAATGTAAGTTTCTAGTCTAGAAAGGATGTTATACACTACAGAAATCCTTGAAATAGAGTTACTTCACAAGAAAACAGTGTTTCAACCCACTAGAATTCACTGAAAAGTATTGTTCAACTGTAAAACAGTGGAAAGACAAGTGTATATAGCTTCGCAAGTCCACAGAAGACTGTATAAAGTTGTTTCTACATGTGGTGAAGTCCCACAAGTAGAAAATAAGTCCCATTATAGGAAACAGCTAGAAATCAGTAGTCATTCAGAGCAAATACTAATGAATATCACATAATAGAGAGAGAACAAGTGTAAAAGACATCAAAATGTAGGTCTCTAGTCTATAAAGGATGTTGTACACTGCAGAAATCCTTGAAATAGAGTTAGCTCACATGAAACCAGTGTTTCAAACCACCAGAATGCTCGGAAAAGTAGTATTTAACTGTAAAACAGTTGAAAGACAAGTTTATATAGCTTCGCAAGTCCACAGAAGACTGTATAAAGTTGTTTCTACATGTGGTGAACTCCCAGAAGTAGAGCAGAAGGCCCATTATAGGAAACAGCTAGAAATCAGTAGTAATTCAGAGGAAATACTAATGAATATCATAGAATTGTGTGAGAACAAATGTAAAAGACATCAAAATGTAAGTTTCTAGTCTAGAAAGGATGTTATACACTACAGAAATCCTTGAAATAGAGTTACTTCACAAGAAAACAGTGTTTCAACCCACTAGAATTCACTGAAAAGTAGTATTCAACTGTAAAACAGTTGAAAGACAAGTGTATATAGCTTCTCAAGATCAGAAAAGAGTGTATAAAGTTGTTTCTACATGTGGTGAAGTCCCACAAGTAGAAAAGAAGGCCCATTATAGGAAACAGCTAGAAATCAGTAGTCATTCAGAGCCAATACTAATGAATATCACAGAATAGAGAGAGAACAAGAGTAAAAGACATCAAAATGTAAGTCTCTAGTCTAGAAAGGATGTTGTACACTGCAGAAATCCTTGAAATAGAGTTAGTTCACATGAAACCAGTGTTTCAAACCACCAGAATGCACTGAAAAGTAGTATTTAAGTGTAAAACAGTTGAAAGACAAGTTTATATAGCTTCGCAAGTCCACAGAAGACTATATAAAGTTGTTTCTACATGTGGTGAAGTCCCACAAGTAGAAAATAAGGCCCATTATAGGAAACAGATAGAAATCAGTAGTAATTCAGAGAAAATACTCATGAATATCATAGAATTGTGTGAGAACAAGTGTAAAAGACATCAAAATGTAAGTTGCTAGTCTAGAAAGGATGTTATACACTACAGAAATCCTTGAAATAGAGTTACTTCACAAGAAAACAGTGTTTCAACCCACTAGAATTCACTGAAAAGTATTGTTCAACTGTAAAACAGTGGAAAGACAAGTGTATATAGCTTCGCAAGTCCACAGAAGACTGTATAAAGTTGTTTCTACATGTGGTGAAGTCCCACAAGTAGAAAATAAGGCCCATTATAGGAAACAGCTAGAAATCAGTAGTAATTCAGAGAAAATACTCATGAATATCATAGAATTGTGTGAGAACAAGTGTAAAAGACATCAAAATGTAAGTTTCTAGTCTAGAAAGGATGTTATCTTACAGAAATCCTTGAAATAGAGTTACTTCACAAGAAAACAGTGTTTCATCCCACTAGAATTCACTGAAAAGTAGTATTCAACTGTAAAACAGTTGAAAGACAAGTGTATATAGCTTCTCAAGTTCAGGGAAGAGTGTATAAAGTTGTTTCTACATGTGGTGAAATCCCACAAGTAGAAAAGAAGGCCCATTATAGGAAACAGCTAGAAATCAGTAGTCATTCAGAGCAAATACTAATGAATATCACATAATAGAGAGAGAACAAGTGTAAAAGACATCAAAATGTAAGTCTCTAGTCTATAAAGGATGTTGTACACTGCAGAAATCCTTGAAATAGAGTTAGCTCACATGAAACCAGTGTTTCAAACCACCAGAATGCTCGGAAAAGTAGTATTTAACTGTAAAACAGTTGAAAGACAAGTTTATATAGCTTCGCAAGTCCACAGAAGACTGTATAAAGTTGTTTCTACATGTGGTGAAGTCCCACAAGTAGAAAATAAGGCCCATTATAGGAAACAGCTAGAAATCAGTAGTAATTCAGAGAAAATACTCATGAATATCATAGAATTGTGTGAGAACAAGTGTAAAAGACATCAAAATGTAAGTTTCTAGTCTAGAAAGGATGTTATACACTACAGAAATCCTTGAAATAGAGTTACTTCACAAGAAAACAGTGTTTCAACCCACTAGAATTCACTGAAAAGTAGTATTCAACTGTAAAACAGTTGAAAGACAAGTGTATATAGCTTCTCAAGATCAGAAAAGAGTGTATAAAGTTGTTTCTACATGTGGTGAAGTCCCACAAGTAGAAAAGAAGGCCCATTATAGGAAACAGCTAGAAATCAGTAGTCATTCAGAGCCAATACTAATGAATATCACAGAATAGAGAGAGAACAAGAGTAAAAGACATCAAAATGTAAGTCTCTAGTCTAGAAAGGATGTTGTACACTGCAGAAATCCTTGAAATAGAGTTAGTTCACATGAAACCAGTGTTTCAAACCACCAGAATGCACTGAAAAGTAGTATTTAAATGTAAAACAGTTGAAAGACAAGTTTATATAGCTTCGCAAGTCCACAGAAGACTGTATAAAGTTGTTTCTACATGTGGTGAACTCCCACAAGTAGAGCAGAAGGCCCATTATAGGAAACAGCTAGAAATCAGTAGTAATTCAGAGGAAATACTAATGAATATCATAGAATTGTGTGAGAACAAATGTAAAAGACATCAAAATGTAAGTTTCTAGTCTAGAAAGGATATTATACACTACAGAAATCCTTGAAATAGAGTTACTTCACAAGAAAACAGTGTTTCAACCCACTAGAATTCACTGAAAAGTATTGTTCAACTGTAAAACAGTGGAAAGACAAGTGTATATAGCTTCGCAAGTCCACAGAAGACTATATAAAGTTGTTTCTACATGTGGTGAAGTCCCACAAGTAGAAAATAAGGCCCATTATAGGAAACAGATAGAAATCAGTAGTAATTCAGAGAAAATACTCATGAATATCATAGAATTGTGTGAGAACAAGTGTAAAAGACATCAAAATGTAAGTTGCTAGTCTAGAAAGGATGTTATACACTACAGAAATCCTTGAAATAGAGTTACTTCACAAGAAAACAGTGTTTCAACCCACTAGAATTCACTGAAAAGTATTGTTCAACTGTAAAACAGTGGAAAGACAAGTGTATATAGCTTCGCAAGTCCACAGAAGACTGTATAAAGTTGTTTCTACATGTGGTGAAGTCCCACAAGTAGAAAATAAGGCCCATTATAGGAAACAGCTAGAAATCAGTAGTAATTCAGAGAAAATACTCATGAATATCATAGAATTGTGTGAGAACAAGTGTAAAAGACATCAAAATGTAAGTTTCTAGTCTAGAAAGGATGTTATCTTACAGAAATCCTTGAAATAGAGTTACTTCACAAGAAAACAGTGTTTCATCCCACTAGAATTCACTGAAAAGTAGTATTCAACTGTAAAACAGTTGAAAGACAAGTGTATATAGCTTCTCAAGTTCAGGGAAGAGTGTATAAAGTTGTTTCTACATGTGGTGAAATCCCACAAGTAGAAAAGAAGGCCCATTATAGGAAACAGCTAGAAATCAGTAGTCATTCAGAGCAAATACTAATGAATATCACATAATAGAGAGAGAACAAGTGTAAAAGACATCAAAATGTAAGTCTCTAGTCTATAAAGGATGTTGTACACTGCAGAAATCCTTGAAATAGAGTTAGCTCACATGAAACCAGTGTTTCAAACCACCAGAAAGCTCGGAAAAGTAGTATTTAACTGTAAAACAGTTGAAAGACAAGTTTATATAGCTTCGCAAGTCCACAGAAGACTGTATAAAGTTGTTTCTACATGTGGTGAACTCCCAGAAGTAGAGCAGAAGGCCCATTATAGGAAACAGCTAGAAATCAGTAGTAATTCAGAGGAAATACTAATGAATATCATAGAATTGTGTGAGAACAAATGTAAAAGACATCAAAATGTAAGTTTCTAGTCTAGAAAGGATGTTATACACTACAGAAATCCTTGAAATAGAGTTACTTCACAAGAAAACAGTGTTTCAACCCACTAGAATTCACTGAAAAGTATTGTTCAACTGTAAAACAGTGGAAAGACAAGTGTATATAGCTTCGCAAGTCCACAGAAGACTGTATAAAGTTGTTTCTACATGTGGTGAAGTCCAACAAGTAGAAAATAAGGCCCATTATAGGAAACAGCTAGAAATCAGTAGTAATTCAGAGAAAATACTCATGAATATCATAGAATTGTGTGAGAACAAGTGTAAAAGACATCAAAATGTAAGTTTCTAGTCTAGAAAGGATGTTATACACTACAGAAATCCTTGAAATAGAGTTACTTCACAAGAAAACAGTGTTTCAACCCACTAGAATTCACTGAAAAGTATTGTTCAACTGTAAAACAGTGGAAAGACAAGTGTATATAGCTTCGCAAGTCCACAGAAGACTGTATAAAGTTGTTTCTACATGTGGTGAAGTCCCACAAGTAGAAAATAAGGCCCATTATAGGAAACAGCTAGAAATCAGTAGTAATTCAGAGAAAATACTCATGAATATCATAGAATTGTGTGAGAACAAGTGTAAAAGACATCAAAATGTAAGTTTCTAGTCTAGAAAGGATGTTATACACTACAGAAATCCTTGAAATAGAGTTACTTCACAAGAAAACAGTGTTTCATCCCACTATAATTCACTGAAAAGTAGTATTCAACTGTAAAAGAGTTGAAAGACAAGTGTATATAGCTTCTCCAGTTCAGGGAAGAGTGTATAAAGTTGTTTCTACATGTGGTGAAGTCCCACAAGTAGAAAATAAGGCCCATTATAGGAAACAGCTAGAAATCAGTAGTCATTCAGAGCAAATACTAATGAATATCACATAATAGAGAGAGAACAAGTGTAAAAGACATCAAAATGTAAGTCTCTAGTCTATAAAGGATGTTGTACACTGCAGAAATCCTTGAAATAGAGTTAGCTCACATGAAACCAGTGTTTCAAACCACCAGAATGCTCGGAAAAGTAGTATTTAACTGTAAAACAGTTGAAAGACAAGTTTATATAGCTTCGCAAGTCCACAGAAGACTGTATAAAGTTGTTTCTACATGTGGTGAACTCCCAGAAGTAGAGCAGAAGGCCCATTATAGGAAACAGCTAGAAATCAGTAGTAATTCAGAGGAAATACTAATGAATATCATAGAATTGTGTGAGAACAAATGTAAAAGACATCAAAATGTAAGTTTCTAGTCTAGAAAGGATGTTATACACTACAGAAATCCTTGAAATAGAGTTACTTCACAAGAAAACAGTGTTTCAACCCACTAGAATTCACTGAAAAGTAGTATTCAACTGTAAAACAGTTGAAAGACAAGTGTATATAGCTTCTCAAGATCAGAAAAGAGTGTATAAAGTTGTTTCTACATGTGGTGAAGTCCCACAAGTAGAAAAGAAGGCCCATTATAGGAAACAGCTAGAAATCAGTAGTCATTCAGAGCCAATACTAATGAATATCACAGAATAGAGAGAGAACAAGAGTAAAAGACATCAAAATGTAAGTCTCTAGTCTAGAAAGGATGTTGTACACTGCAGAAATCCTTGAAATAGAGTTAGTTCACATGAAACCAGTGTTTCAAACCACCAGAATGCACTGAAAAGTAGTATTTAACTGTAAAACAGTTGAAAGACAAGTTTATATAGCTTCGCAAGTCCACAGAAGACTGTATAAAGTTGTTTCTACATGTGGTGAAGTCCCACAAGTAGAGCAGAAGGCCCATTATAGGAAACAGCTAGAAATCAGTAGTAATTCAGAGGAAATACTAATGAATATCATAGAATTGTGTGAGAACAAGTGTAAAAGACATCAAAATGTAAGTTTCTAGTCTAGAAAGGATGTTATACACTACAGAAATCCTTGAAATAGAGTTACTTCACAAGAAAACAGTGTTTCAACCCACTAGAATTCACTGAAAAGTATTGTTCAACTGTAAAACAGTGGAAAGACAAGTGTATATAGCTTCGCAAGTCCACAGAAGACTGTATAAAGTTGTTTCTACATGTGGTGAAGTCCCACAAGTAGAAAATAAGGCCCATTATAGGAAACAGCTAGAAATCAGTAGTCATTCAGAGCAAATACTAATGAATATCACAGAATAGAGAGAGAACAAGAGTAAAAGACATCAAAATGTCTCTAGTCTAGAAAGGATGTTGTACACTGCAGAAATCCTTGAAATAGAGTTAGTTCACATGAAACCAGTGTTTCAAACCACCAGAATGCACTGAAAAGTAGTATTTAACTGTAAAACAGTTGAAAGACAAGTTTATATAGCTTCGCAAGTCCACAGAAGACTGTATAAAGTTGTTTCTACATGTGGTGAACTCCCACAAGTAGAGCAGAAGGCCCATTATAGGAAACAGCTAGAAATCAGTAGTAATTCAGAGAAAATACTCATGAATATCATAGAATTGTGTGAGAACAAGTGTAAAAGACATCAAAATGTAAGTTTCTAGTCTAGAAAGGATGTTATACACTACAGAAATCCTTGAAATAGAGTTACTTCACAAGAAAACAGTGTTTCAACCCACTAGAATTCACTGAAAAGTATTGTTCAACTGTAAAACAGTGGAAAGACAAGTGTATATAGCTTCGCAAGTCCACAGAAGACTGTATAAAGTTGTTTCTACATGTGGTGAAGTCCCACAAGTAGAAAATAAGGCCCATTATAGGAAACAGCTAGAAATCAGTAGTAATTCAGAGAAAATACTCATGAATATCATAGAATTGTGTGAGAACAAGTGTAAAAGACATCAAAATGTAAGTTTCTAGTCTAGAAAGGATGTTATACACTACAGAAATCCTTGAAATAGAGTTACTTCACAAGAAAACAGTGTTTCATCCCACTATAATTCACTGAAAAGTAGTATTCAACTGTAAAAGAGTTGAAAGACAAGTGTATATAGCTTCTCCAGTTCAGGGAAGAGTGTATAAAGTTGTTTCTACATGTGGTGAAGTCCCACAAGTAGAAAATAAGGCCCATTATAGGAAACAGCTAGAAATCAGTAGTCATTCAGAGCAAATACTAATGAATATCACATAATAGAGAGAGAACAAGTGTAAAAGACATCAAAATGTAAGTCTCTAGTCTATAAAGGATGTTGTACACTGCAGAAATCCTTGAAATAGAGTTAGCTCACATGAAACCAGTGTTTCAAACCACCAGAATGCTCGGAAAAGTAGTATTTAACTGTAAAACAGTTGAAAGACAAGTTTATATAGCTTCGCAAGTCCACAGAAGACTGTATAAAGTTGTTTCTACATGTGGTGAACTCCCAGAAGTAGAGCAGAAGGCCCATTATAGGAAACAGCTAGAAATCAGTAGTAATTCAGAGGAAATACTAATGAATATCATAGAATTGTGTGAGAACAAATGTAAAAGACATCAAAATGTAAGTTTCTAGTCTAGAAAGGATGTTATACACTACAGAAATCCTTGAAATAGAGTTACTTCACAAGAAAACAGTGTTTCAACCCACTAGAATTCACTGAAAAGTAGTATTCAACTGTAAAACAGTTGAAAGACAAGTGTATATAGCTTCTCAAGATCAGAAAAGAGTGTATAAAGTTGTTTCTACATGTGGTGAAGTCCCACAAGTAGAAAAGAAGGCCCATTATAGGAAACAGCTAGAAATCAGTAGTCATTCAGAGCCAATACTAATGAATATCACAGAATAGAGAGAGAACAAGAGTAAAAGACATCAAAATGTAAGTCTCTAGTCTAGAAAGGATGTTGTACACTGCAGAAATCCTTGAAATAGAGTTAGTTCACATGAAACCAGTGTTTCAAACCACCAGAATGCACTGAAAAGTAGTATTTAACTGTAAAACAGTTGAAAGACAAGTTTATATAGCTTCGCAAGTCCACAGAAGACTGTATAAAGTTGTTTCTACATGTGGTGAACTCCCACAAGTAGAGCAGAAGGCCCATTATAGGAAACAGCTAGAAATCAGTAGTAATTCAGAGAAAATACTCATGAATATCATAGAATTGTGTGAGAACAAGTGTAAAAGACATCAAAATGTAAGTTTCTAGTCTAGAAAGGATGTTATACACTACAGAAATCCTTGAAATAGAGTTACTTCACAAGAAAACAGTGTTTCAACCCACTAGAATTCACTGAAAAGTATTGTTCAACTGTAAAACAGTGGAAAGACAAGTGTATATAGCTTCGCAAGTCCACAGAAGACTGTATAAAGTTGTTTCTACATGTGGTGAAGTCCCACAAGTAGAAAATAAGGCCCATTATAGGAAACAGCTAGAAATCAGTAGTAATTCAGAGAAAATACTCATGAATATCATAGAATTGTGTGAGAACAAGTGTAAAAGACATCAAAATGTAAGTTTCTAGTCTAGAAAGGATGTTATACACTACAGAAATCCTTGAAATAGAGTTACTTCACAAGAAAACAGTGTTTCATCCCACTATAATTCACTGAAAAGTAGTATTCAACTGTAAAAGAGTTGAAAGACAAGTGTATATAGCTTCTCCAGTTCAGGGAAGAGTGTATAAAGTTGTTTCTACATGTGGTGAAGTCCCACAAGTAGAAAATAAGGCCCATTATAGGAAACAGCTAGAAATCAGTAGTCATTCAGAGCAAATACTAATGAATATCACATAATAGAGAGAGAACAAGTGTAAAAGACATCAAAATGTAAGTCTCTAGTCTATAAAGGATGTTGTACACTGCAGAAATCCTTGAAATAGAGTTAGCTCACATGAAACCAGTGTTTCAAACCACCAGAATGCTCGGAAAAGTAGTATTTAACTGTAAAACAGTTGAAAGACAAGTTTATATAGCTTCGCAAGTCCACAGAAGACTGTATAAAGTTGTTTCTACATGTGGTGAACTCCCAGAAGTAGAGCAGAAGGCCCATTATAGGAAACAGCTAGAAATCAGTAGTAATTCAGAGGAAATACTAATGAATATCATAGAATTGTGTGAGAACAAATGTAAAAGACATCAAAATGTAAGTTTCTAGTCTAGAAAGGATGTTATACACTACAGAAATCCTTGAAATAGAGTTACTTCACAAGAAAACAGTGTTTCAACCCACTAGAATTCACTGAAAAGTAGTATTCAACTGTAAAACAGTTGAAAGACAAGTGTATATAGCTTCTCAAGATCAGAAAAGAGTGTATAAAGTTGTTTCTACATGTGGTGAAGTCCCACAAGTAGAAAAGAAGGCCCATTATAGGAAACAGCTAGAAATCAGTAGTCATTCAGAGCCAATACTAATGAATATCACAGAATAGAGAGAGAACAAGAGTAAAAGACATCAAAATGTAAGTCTCTAGTCTAGAAAGGATGTTGTACACTGCAGAAATCCTTGAAATAGAGTTAGTTCACATGAAACCAGTGTTTCAAACCACCAGAATGCACTGAAAAGTAGTATTTAACTGTAAAACAGTTGAAAGACAAGTTTATATAGCTTCGCAAGTCCACAGAAGACTGTATAAAGTTGTTTCTACATGTGGTGAAGTCCCACAAGTAGAGCAGAAGGCCCATTATAGGAAACAGCTAGAAATCAGTAGTAATTCAGAGGAAATACTAATGAATATCATAGAATTGTGTGAGAACAAGTGTAAAAGACATCAAAATGTAAGTTTCTAGTCTAGAAAGGATGTTATACACTACAGAAATCCTTGAAATAGAGTTACTTCACAAGAAAACAGTGTTTCAACCCACTAGAATTCACTGAAAAGTATTGTTCAACTGTAAAACAGTGGAAAGACAAGTGTATATAGCTTCGCAAGTCCACAGAAGACTGTATAAAGTTGTTTCTACATGTGGTGAAGTCCCACAAGTAGAAAATAAGGCCCATTATAGGAAACAGCTAGAAATCAGTAGTCATTCAGAGCAAATACTAATGAATATCACAGAATAGAGAGAGAACAAGAGTAAAAGACATCAAAATGTCTCTAGTCTAGAAAGGATGTTGTACACTGCAGAAATCCTTGAAATAGAGTTAGTTCACATGAAACCAGTGTTTCAAACCACCAGAATGCACTGAAAAGTAGTATTTAACTGTAAAACAGTTGAAAGACAAGTTTATATAGCTTCGCAAGTCCACAGAAGACTGTATAAAGTTGTTTCTACATGTGGTGAACTCCCACAAGTAGAGCAGAAGGCCCATTATAGGAAACAGCTAGAAATCAGTAGTATTTCAGAGGAAATACTAATGAATATCATAGAATTGTGTGAGAACAAGTGTAAAAGACATCAAAATGTAAGTTTCTAGTCTAGAAAGGATGTTATACACTACAGAAATCCTTGAAATAGAGTTACTTCACAAGAAAACAGTGTTTCAACCCACTAGAATTCACTGAAAAGTATTGTTCAACTGTAAAACAGTGGAAAGACAAGTGTATATAGTTTCGCAAGTCCACAGAAGACTATATAAAGTTGTTTCTACATGTGGTGAAGTCCCACAAGTAGAAAATAAGGCCCATTATAGGAAACAGATAGAAATCAGTAGTAATTCAGAGAAAATACTCATGAATATCATAGAATTGTGTGAGAACAAGTGTAAAAGACATCAAAATGTAAGTTTCTAGTCTAGAAAGGATGTTATACACTACAGAAATCCTTGAAATAGAGTTACTTCACAAGAAAACAGTGTTTCAACCCACTAGAATTCACTGAAAAGTATTGTTCAACTGTAAAACAGTGGAAAGACAAGTGTATATAGCTTCGCAAGTCCACAGAAGACTGTATAAAGTTGTTTCTACATGTGGTGAAGTCCCACAAGTAGAAAATAAGGCCCATTATAGGAAACAGCTAGAAATCAGTAGTAATTCAGAGAAAATACTCATGAATATCATAGAATTGTGTGAGAACAAGTGTAAAAGACATCAAAATGTAAGTTTCTAGTCTAGAAAGGATGTTATACACTACAGAAATCCTTGAAATAGAGTTACTTCACAAGAAAACAGTGTTTCATCCCACTATAATTCACTGAAAAGTAGTATTCAACTGTAAAAGAGTTGAAAGACAAGTGTATATAGCTTCTCCAGTTCAGGGAAGAGTGTATAAAGTTGTTTCTACATGTGGTGAAGTCCCACAAGTAGAAAATAAGGCCCATTATAGGAAACAGCTAGAAATCAGTAGTCATTCAGAGCAAATACTAATGAATATCACATAATAGAGAGAGAACAAGTGTAAAAGACATCAAAATGTAAGTCTCTAGTCTATAAAGGATGTTGTACACTGCAGAAATCCTTGAAATAGAGTTAGCTCACATGAAACCAGTGTTTCAAACCACCAGAATGCTCGGAAAAGTAGTATTTAACTGTAAAACAGTTGAAAGACAAGTTTATATAGCTTCGCAAGTCCACAGAAGACTGTATAAAGTTGTTTCTACATGTGGTGAACTCCCAGAAGTAGAGCAGAAGGCCCATTATAGGAAACAGCTAGAAATCAGTAGTAATTCAGAGGAAATACTAATGAATATCATAGAATTGTGTGAGAACAAATGTAAAAGACATCAAAATGTAAGTTTCTAGTCTAGAAAGGATGTTATACACTACAGAAATCCTTGAAATAGAGTTACTTCACAAGAAAACAGTGTTTCAACCCACTAGAATTCACTGAAAAGTAGTATTCAACTGTAAAACAGTTGAAAGACAAGTGTATATAGCTTCTCAAGATCAGAAAAGAGTGTATAAAGTTGTTTCTACATGTGGTGAAGTCCCACAAGTAGAAAAGAAGGCCCATTATAGGAAACAGCTAGAAATCAGTAGTCATTCAGAGCCAATACTAATGAATATCACAGAATAGAGAGAGAACAAGAGTAAAAGACATCAAAATGTAAGTCTCTAGTCTAGAAAGGATGTTGTACACTGCAGAAATCCTTGAAATAGAGTTAGTTCACATGAAACCAGTGTTTCAAACCACCAGAATGCACTGAAAAGTAGTATTTAACTGTAAAACAGTTGAAAGACAAGTTTATATAGCTTCGCAAGTCCACAGAAGACTGTATAAAGTTGTTTCTACATGTGGTGAAGTCCCACAAGTAGAGCAGAAGGCCCATTATAGGAAACAGCTAGAAATCAGTAGTAATTCAGAGGAAATACTAATGAATATCATAGAATTGTGTGAGAACAAGTGTAAAAGACATCAAAATGTAAGTTTCTAGTCTAGAAAGGATGTTATACACTACAGAAATCTTTGAAATAGAGTTACTTCACAAGAAAACAGTGTTTCAACCCACTAGAATTCACTGAAAAGTATTGTTCAACTGTAAAACAGTGGAAAGACAAGTGTATATAGCTTCGCAAGTCCACAGAAGACTGTATAAAGTTGTTTCTACATGTGGTGAAGTCCCACAAGTAGAAAATAAGGCCCATTATAGGAAACAGCTAGAAATCAGTAGTCATTCAGAGCAAATACTAATGAATATCACAGAATAGAGAGAGAACAAGAGTAAAAGACATCAAAATGTCTCTAGTCTAGAAAGGATGTTGTACACTGCAGAAATCCTTGAAATAGAGTTAGTTCACATGAAACCAGTGTTTCAAACCACCAGAATGCACTGAAAAGTAGTATTTAACTGTAAAACAGTTGAAAGACAAGTTTATATAGCTTCGCAAGTCCACAGAAGACTGTATAAAGTTGTTTCTACATGTGGTGAACTCCCACAAGTAGAGCAGAAGGCCCATTATAGGAAACAGCTAGAAATCAGTAGTATTTCAGAGGAAATACTAATGAATATCATAGAATTGTGTGAGAACAAGTGTAAAAGACATCAAAATGTAAGTTTCTAGTCTAGAAAGGATGTTATACACTACAGAAATCCTTGAAATAGAGTTACTTCACAAGAAAACAGTGTTTCAACCCACTAGAATTCACTGAAAAGTATTGTTCAACTGTAAAACAGTGGAAAGACAAGTGTATATAGTTTCGCAAGTCCACAGAAGACTATATAAAGTTGTTTCTACATGTGGTGAAGTCCCACAAGTAGAAAATAAGGCCCATTATAGGAAACAGATAGAAATCAGTAGTAATTCAGAGAAAATACTCATGAATATCATAGAATTGTGTGAGAACAAGTGTAAAAGACATCAAAATGTAAGTTTCTAGTCTAGAAAGGATGTTATACACTACAGAAATCCTTGAAATAGAGTTACTTCACAAGAAAACAGTGTTTCAACCCACTAGAATTCACTGAAAAGTATTGTTCAACTGTAAAACAGTGGAAAGACAAGTGTATATAGCTTCGCAAGTCCACAGAAGACTGTATAAAGTTGTTTCTACATGTGGTGAAGTCCCACAAGTAGAAAATAAGGCCCATTATAGGAAACAGCTAGAAATCAGTAGTAATTCAGAGAAAATACTCATGAATATCATAGAATTGTGTGAGAACAAGTGTAAAAGACATCAAAATGTAAGTTTCTAGTCTAGAAAGGATGTTATACACTACAGAAATCCTTGAAATAGAGTTACTTCACAAGAAAACAGTGTTTCATCCCACTAGAATTCACTGAAAAGTAGTATTCAACTGTAAAACAGTTGAAAGACAAGTGTATATAGCTTCTCCAGTTCAGGGAAGAGTGTATAAAGTTGTTTCTACATGTGGTGAAGTCCCACAAGTAGAAAATAAGGCCCATTATAGGAAACAGCTAGAAATCAGTAGTCATTCAGAGCAAATACTAATGAATATCACAGAATAGTGAGAGAACAAGTGTAAAAGACATCAAAATGTAAGTCTCTAGTCTATAAAGGATGTTGTACACTGCAGAAATCCTTGAAATAGAGTTAGCTCACATGAAACCAGTGTTTCAAACCACCAGAATGCTCGGAAAAGTAGTATTTAACTGTAAAACAGTTGAAAGACAAGTTTATATAGCTTCGCAAGTCCACAGAAGACTGTATAAAGTTGTTTCTACATGTGGTGAACTCCCAGAAGTAGAGCAGAAGGCCCATTATAGGAAACAGCTAGAAATCAGTAGTAATTCAGAGGAAATACTAATGAATATCATAGAATTGTGTGAGAACAAATGTAAAAGACATCAAAATGTAAGTTTCTAGTCTAGAAAGGATGTTATACACTACAGAAATCCTTGAAATAGAGTTACTTCACAAGAAAACAGTGTTTCAACCCACTAGAATTCACTGAAAAGTAGTATTCAACTGTAAAACAGTTGAAAGACAAGTGTATATAGCTTCTCAAGATCAGAAAAGAGTGTATAAAGTTGTTTCTACATGTGGTGAAGTCCCACAAGTAGAAAAGAAGGCCCATTATAGGAAACAGCTAGAAATCAGTAGTCATTCAGAGCCAATACTAATGAATATCACAGAATAGAGAGAGAACAAGAGTAAAAGACATCAAAATGTAAGTCTCTAGTCTAGAAAGGATGTTGTACACTGCAGAAATCCTTGAAATAGAGTTACTTCACAAGAAAACAGTGTTTCAACCCACTAGAATTCACTGAAAAGTATTGTTCAACTGTAAAACAGTGGAAAGACAAGTGTATATAGCTTCGCAAGTCCACAGAAGACTGTATAAAGTTGTTTCTACATGCGGTGAAGTCCAACAAGTAGAAAATAAGGCCCATTATAGGAAACAGCTAGAAATCAGTAGTAATTCAGAGAAAATACTCATGAATATCATAGAATTGTGTGAGAACAAGTGTAAAAGACATCAAAATGTAAGTTTCTAGTCTAGAAAGGATGTTATACACTACAGAAATCCTTGAAATAGAGTTACTTCACAAGAAAACAGTGTTTCAACCCAATAGAATTCACTGAAAAGTATTGTTCAACTGTAAAACAGTGGAAAGACAAGTGTATATAGCTTCGCAAGTCCACAGAAGACTGTATAAAGTTGTTTCTACATGTGGTGAAGTCCCACAAGTAGAAAATAAGGCCCATTATAGGAAACAGCTAGAAATCAGTATTCATTCAGAGCAAATACTAATGAATATCACATAATAGAGAGAGAACAAGTGTAAAAGACATCAAAATGTAAGTGTCTAGTCTATAAAGGATGTTGTACACTGCAGAAATCCTTGAAATAGAGTTAGTTTACATGAAACCAGTGTTTCAAACCACCAGAATGTACTGAAAAGTAGTATTTAACTGTAAAACAGTTGAAAGACAAGTTTATATAGATTCGCAAGTCCACAGAAGACTGTATAAAGTTGTTTCTACATGTGGTGAACTCCCAGAAGTAGAGCAGAAGGCCCATTATAGGAAACAGCTAGAAATCAGTAGTAATTCAGAGGAAATACTAATGAATATCATAGAATTGTGTGAGAACAAATGTAAAAGACATCAAAATGTAAGTTTCTAGTATAGAAAGGATGTTATACACTACAGAAATCCTTGAAATAGAGTTACTTCACAAGAAAACAGTGTTTCAACCCACTAGAATTCACTGAAAAGTATTGTTCAACTGTAAAACAGTGGAAAGACAAGTGTATATAGCTTCGCAAGTCCACAGAAGACTGTATAAAGTTGTTTCTACATGTGGTGAAGTCCAACAAGTAGAAAATAAGGCCCATTATAGGAAACAGCTAGAAATCAGTAGTAATTCAGAGAAAATACTCATGAATATCATAGAATTGTGTGAGAACAAGTGTAAAAGACATCAAAATGTAAGTTTCTAGTCTAGAAAGTATGTTATACACTACAGAAATCCTTGAAATAGAGTTACTTCACAAGAAAACAGTGTTTCAACCCACTAGAATTCACTGAAAAGTATTGTTCAACTGTAAAACAGTGGAAAGACAAGTGTATATAGCTTCGCAAGTCCACAGAAGACTGTATAAAGTTGTTTCTACATGTGGTGAAGTCCAACAAGTAGAAAATAAGGCCCATTATAGGAAACAGCTAGAAATCAGTATTCATTCAGAGCAAATACTAATGAATATCACATAATAGAGAGAGAACAAGTGTAAAAGACATCAAAATGTAAGTGTCTAGTCTATAAAGGATGTTGTACACTGCAGAAATCCTTGAAATAGAGTTAGTTTACATGAAACCAGTGTTTCAAACCACCAGAATGTACTGAAAAGTAGTATTTAACTGTAAAACAGTTGAAAGACAAGTTTATATAGATTCGCAAGTCCACAGAAGACTGTATAAAGTTGTTTCTACATGTGGTGAACTCCCAGAAGTAGAGCAGAAGGCCCATTATAGGAAACAGCTAGAAATCAGTAGTAATTCAGAGGAAATACTAATGAATATCATAGAATTGTGTGAGAACAAATGTAAAAGACATCAAAATGTAAGTTTCTAGTATAGAAAGGATGTTATACACTACAGAAATCCTTGAAATAGAGTTACTTCACAAGAAAACAGTGTTTCAACCCACTAGAATTCACTGAAAAGTATTGTTCAACTGTAAAACAGTGGAAAGACAAGTGTATATAGCTTCGCAAGTCCACAGAAGACTGTATAAAGTTGTTTCTACATGTGGTGAAGTCCCACAAGTAGAAAATAAGGCCCATTATAGGAAACAGCTAGAAATCAGTAGTAATTCAGAGAAAATACTCATGAATATCATAGAATTGTGTGAGAACAAGTGTAAAAGACATCAAAATGTAAGTTTCTAGTCTAGAAAGGATGTTATACACTACAGAAATCCTTGAAATAGAGTTACTTCACAAGAAAACAGTGTTTCAACCCACTAGAATTCACTGAAAAGTATTGTTCAACTGTAAAACAGTGGAAAGACAAGTGTATATAGCTTCGCAAGTCCACAGAAGACTGTATAAAGTTGTTTCTACATGTGGTGAAGTCCCACAAGTAGAAAATAAGTCCCATTATAGGAAACAGCTAGAAATCAGTAGTCATTCAGAGCAAATACTAATGAATATCACATAATAGAGAGAGAACAAGTGTAAAAGACATCAAAATGTAGGTCTCTAGTCTATAAAGGATGTTGTACACTGCAGAAATCCTTGAAATAGAGTTAGCTCACATGAAACCAGTGTTTCAAACCACCAGAATGCTCGGAAAAGTAGTATTTAACTGTAAAACAGTTGAAAGACAAGTTTATATAGCTTCGCAAGTCCACAGAAGACTGTATAAAGTTGTTTCTACATGTGGTGAACTCCCAGAAGTAGAGCAGAAGGCCCATTATAGGAAACAGCTAGAAATCAGTAGTAATTCAGAGGAAATACTAATGAATATCATAGAATTGTGTGAGAACAAATGTAAAAGACATCAAAATGTAAGTTTCTAGTCTAGAAAGGATGTTATACACTACAGAAATCCTTGAAATAGAGTTACTTCACAAGAAAACAGTGTTTCAACCCACTAGAATTCACTGAAAAGTAGTATTCAACTGTAAAACAGTTGAAAGACAAGTGTATATAGCTTCTCAAGATCAGAAAAGAGTGTATAAAGTTGTTTCTACATGTGGTGAAGTCCCACAAGTAGAAAAGAAGGCCCATTATAGGAAACAGCTAGAAATCAGTAGTCATTCAGAGCCAATACTAATGAATATCACAGAATAGAGAGAGAACAAGAGTAAAAGACATCAAAATGTAAGTCTCTAGTCTAGAAAGGATGTTGTACACTGCAGAAATCCTTGAAATAGAGTTAGTTCACATGAAACCAGTGTTTCAAACCACCAGAATGCACTGAAAAGTAGTATTTAAGTGTAAAACAGTTGAAAGACAAGTTTATATAGCTTCGCAAGTCCACAGAAGACTATATAAAGTTGTTTCTACATGTGGTGAAGTCCCACAAGTAGAAAATAAGGCCCATTATAGGAAACAGATAGAAATCAGTAGTAATTCAGAGAAAATACTCATGAATATCATAGAATTGTGTGAGAACAAGTGTAAAAGACATCAAAATGTAAGTTGCTAGTCTAGAAAGGATGTTATACACTACAGAAATCCTTGAAATAGAGTTACTTCACAAGAAAACAGTGTTTCAACCCACTAGAATTCACTGAAAAGTATTGTTCAACTGTAAAACAGTGGAAAGACAAGTGTATATAGCTTCGCAAGGACACAGAAGACTGTATAAAGTTGTTTCTACATGTGGTGAAGTCCCACAAGTAGAAAATAAGGCCCATTATAGGAAACAGCTAGAAATCAGTAGTAATTCAGAGAAAATACTCATGAATATCATAGAATTGTGTGAGAACAAGTGTAAAAGACATCAAAATGTAAGTTTCTAGTCTAGAAAGGATGTTATACACTACAGAAATCCTTGAAATAGAGTTACTTCACAAGAAAACAGTGTTTCATCCCACTAGAATTCACTGAAAAGTAGTATTCAACTGTAAAACAGTTGAAAGACAAGTGTATATAGCTTCTCCAGTTCAGGGAAGAGTGTATAAAGTTGTTTCTACATGTGGTGAAGTCCCACAAGTAGAAAATAAGGCCCATTATAGGAAACAGCTAGAAATCAGTAGTCATTCAGAGCAAATACTAATGAATATCACAGAATAGTGAGAGAACAAGTGTAAAAGACATCAAAATGTAAGTCTCTAGTCTATAAAGGATGTTGTACACTGCAGAAATCCTTGAAATAGAGTTAGCTCACATGAAACCAGTGTTTCAAACCACCAGAATGCTCGGAAAAGTAGTATTTAACTGTAAAACAGTTGAAAGACAAGTTTATATAGCTTCGCAAGTCCACAGAAGACTGTATAAAGTTGTTTCTACATGTGGTGAACTCCCAGAAGTAGAGCAGAAGGCCCATTATAGGAAACAGCTAGAAATCAGTAGTAATTCAGAGGAAATACTAATGAATATCATAGAATTGTGTGAGAACAAATGTAAAAGACATCAAAATGTAAGTTTCTAGTCTAGAAAGGATGTTATACACTACAGAAATCCTTGAAATAGAGTTACTTCACAAGAAAACAGTGTTTCAACCCACTAGAATTCACTGAAAAGTAGTATTCAACTGTAAAACAGTTGAAAGACAAGTGTATATAGCTTCTCAAGATCAGAAAAGAGTGTATAAAGTTGTTTCTACATGTGGTGAAGTCCCACAAGTAGAAAAGAAGGCCCATTATAGGAAACAGCTAGAAATCAGTAGTCATTCAGAGCCAATACTAATGAATATCACAGAATAGAGAGAGAACAAGAGTAAAAGACATCAAAATGTAAGTCTCTAGTCTAGAAAGGATGTTGTACACTGCAGAAATCCTTGAAATAGAGTTACTTCACAAGAAAACAGTGTTTCAACCCACTAGAATTCACTGAAAAGTATTGTTCAACTGTAAAACAGTGGAAAGACAAGTGTATATAGCTTCGCAAGTCCACAGAAGACTGTATAAAGTTGTTTCTACATGCGGTGAAGTCCAACAAGTAGAAAATAAGGCCCATTATAGGAAACAGCTAGAAATCAGTAGTAATTCAGAGAAAATACTCATGAATATCATAGAATTGTGTGAGAACAAGTGTAAAAGACATCAAAATGTAAGTTTCTAGTCTAGAAAGGATGTTATACACTACAGAAATCCTTGAAATAGAGTTACTTCACAAGAAAACAGTGTTTCAACCCAATAGAATTCACTGAAAAGTATTGTTCAACTGTAAAACAGTGGAAAGACAAGTGTATATAGCTTCGCAAGTCCACAGAAGACTGTATAAAGTTGTTTCTACATGTGGTGAAGTCCCACAAGTAGAAAATAAGGCCCATTATAGGAAACAGCTAGAAATCAGTATTCATTCAGAGCAAATACTAATGAATATCACATAATAGAGAGAGAACAAGTGTAAAAGACATCAAAATGTAAGTGTCTAGTCTATAAAGGATGTTGTACACTGCAGAAATCCTTGAAATAGAGTTAGTTTACATGAAACCAGTGTTTCAAACCACCAGAATGTACTGAAAAGTAGTATTTAACTGTAAAACAGTTGAAAGACAAGTTTATATAGATTCGCAAGTCCACAGAAGACTGTATAAAGTTGTTTCTACATGTGGTGAACTCCCAGAAGTAGAGCAGAAGGCCCATTATAGGAAACAGCTAGAAATCAGTAGTAATTCAGAGGAAATACTAATGAATATCATAGAATTGTGTGAGAACAAATGTAAAAGACATCAAAATGTAAGTTTCTAGTATAGAAAGGATGTTATACACTACAGAAATCCTTGAAATAGAGTTACTTCACAAGAAAACAGTGTTTCAACCCACTAGAATTCACTGAAAAGTATTGTTCAACTGTAAAACAGTGGAAAGACAAGTGTATATAGCTTCGCAAGTCCACAGAAGACTGTATAAAGTTGTTTCTACATGTGGTGAAGTCCAACAAGTAGAAAATAAGGCCCATTATAGGAAACAGCTAGAAATCAGTAGTAATTCAGAGAAAATACTCATGAATATCATAGAATTGTGTGAGAACAAGTGTAAAAGACATCAAAATGTAAGTTTCTAGTCTAGAAAGTATGTTATACACTACAGAAATCCTTGAAATAGAGTTACTTCACAAGAAAACAGTGTTTCAACCCACTAGAATTCACTGAAAAGTATTGTTCAACTGTAAAACAGTGGAAAGACAAGTGTATATAGCTTCGCAAGTCCACAGAAGACTGTATAAAGTTGTTTCTACATGTGGTGAAGTCCAACAAGTAGAAAATAAGGCCCATTATAGGAAACAGCTAGAAATCAGTATTCATTCAGAGCAAATACTAATGAATATCACATAATAGAGAGAGAACAAGTGTAAAAGACATCAAAATGTAAGTGTCTAGTCTATAAAGGATGTTGTACACTGCAGAAATCCTTGAAATAGAGTTAGTTTACATGAAACCAGTGTTTCAAACCACCAGAATGTACTGAAAAGTAGTATTTAACTGTAAAACAGTTGAAAGACAAGTTTATATAGATTCGCAAGTCCACAGAAGACTGTATAAAGTTGTTTCTACATGTGGTGAACTCCCAGAAGTAGAGCAGAAGGCCCATTATAGGAAACAGCTAGAAATCAGTAGTAATTCAGAGGAAATACTAATGAATATCATAGAATTGTGTGAGAACAAATGTAAAAGACATCAAAATGTAAGTTTCTAGTATAGAAAGGATGTTATACACTACAGAAATCCTTGAAATAGAGTTACTTCACAAGAAAACAGTGTTTCAACCCACTAGAATTCACTGAAAAGTATTGTTCAACTGTAAAACAGTGGAAAGACAAGTGTATATAGCTTCGCAAGTCCACAGAAGACTGTATAAAGTTGTTTCTACATGTGGTGAAGTCCAACAAGTAGAAAATAAGGCCCATTATAGGAAACAGCTAGAAATCAGTAGTAATTCAGAGAAAATACTCATGAATATCATAGAATTGTGTGAGAACAAGTGTAAAAGACATCAAAATGTAAGTTTCTAGTCTAGAAAGGATGTTATACACTACAGAAATCCTTGAAATAGAGTTACTTCACAAGAAAACAGTGTTTCAACCCACTAGAATTCACTGAAAAGTATTGTTCAACTGTAAAACAGTGGAAAGACAAGTGTATATAGCTTCGCAAGTCCACAGAAGACTGTGTAAAGTTGTTTCTACATGTGGTGAAGTCCAACAAGTAGAAAATAAGGCCCATTATAGGAAACAGCTAGAAATCAGTATTCATTCAGAGCAAATACTAATGAATATCACATAATAGAGAGAGAACAAGTGTAAAAGACATCAAAATGTAAGTGTCTAGTCTATAAAGGATGTTGTACACTGCAGAAATCCTTGAAATAGAGTTAGTTTACATGAAACCAGTGTTTCAAACCACCAGAATGTACTGAAAAGTAGTATTTAACTGTAAAACAGTTGAAAGACAAGTTTATATAGATTCGCAAGTCCACAGAAGACTGTATAAAGTTGTTTCTACATGTGGTGAACTCCCAGAAGTAGAGCAGAAGGCCCATTATAGGAAACAGCTAGAAATCAGTAGTAATTCAGAGGAAATACTAATGAATATCATAGAATTGTGTGAGAACAAATGTAAAAGACATCAAAATGTAAGTTTCTAGTATAGAAAGGATGTTATACACTACAGAAATCCTTGAAATAGAGTTACTTCACAAGAAAACAGTGTTTCAACCCACTAGAATTCACTGAAAAGTATTGTTCAACTGTAAAACAGTGGAAAGACAAGTGTATATAGCTTCGCAAGTCCACAGAAGACTGTATAAAGTTGTTTCTACATGTGGTGAAGTCCAACAAGTAGAAAATAAGGCCCATTATAGGAAACAGCTAGAAATCAGTAGTAATTCAGAGAAAATACTCATGAATATCATAGAATTGTGTGAGAACAAGTGTAAAAGACATCAAAATGTAAGTTTCTAGTCTAGAAAGGATGTTATACACTACAGAAATCCTTGAAATAGAGTTACTTCACAAGAAAACAGTGTTTCAACCCACTAGAATTCACTGAAAAGTATTGTTCAACTGTAAAACAGTGGAAAGACAAGTGTATATAGCTTCGCAAGTCCACAGAAGACTGTATAAAGTTGTTTCTACATGTGGTGAAGTCCAACAAGTAGAAAATAAGGCCCATTATAGGAAACAGCTAGAAATCAGTATTCATTCAGAGCAAATACTAATGAATATCACATAATAGAGAGAGAACAAGTGTAAAAGACATCAAAATGTAAGTGTCTAGTCTATAAAGGATGTTGTACACTGCAGAAATCCTTGAAATAGAGTTAGTTTACATGAAACCAGTGTTTCAAACCACCAGAATGTACTGAAAAGTAGTATTTAACTGTAAAACAGTTGAAAGACAAGTTTATATAGATTCGCAAGTCCACAGAAGACTGTATAAAGTTGTTTCTACATGTGGTGAACTCCCAGAAGTAGAGCAGAAGGCCCATTATAGGAAACAGCTAGAAATCAGTAGTAATTCAGAGGAAATACTAATGAATATCATAGAATTGTGTGAGAACAAGTGTAAAAGACATCAAAATGTAAGTTTCTAGTATAGAAAGGATGTTATACACTACAGAAATCCTTGAAATAGAGTTACTTCACAAGAAAACAGTGTTTCAACCCACTAGAATTCACTGAAAAGTATTGTTCAACTGTAAAACAGTGGAAAGACAAGTGTATATAGCTTCGCAAGTCCACAGAAGACTGTATAAAGTTGTTTCTACATGTGGTGAAGTCCAACAAGTAGAAAATAAGGCCCATTATAGGAAACAGCTAGAAATCAGTAGTAATTCAGAGAAAATACTCATGAATATCATAGAATTGTGTGAGAACAAGTGTAAAAGACATCAAAATGTAAGTTTCTAGTCTAGAAAGGATGTTATACACTACAGAAATCCTTGAAATAGAGTTACTTCACAAGAAAACAGTGTTTCAACCCACTAGAATTCACTGAAAAGTATTGTTCAACTGTAAAACAGTGGAAAGACAAGTGTATATAGCTTCGCAAGTCCACAGAAGACTGTATAAAGTTGTTTCTACATGTGGTGAAGTCCCACAAGTAGAAAATAAGTCCCATTATAGGAAACAGCTAGAAATCAGTAGTCATTCAGAGCAAATACTAATGAATATCACATAATAGAGAGAGAACAAGTGTAAAAGACATCAAAATGTAGGTCTCTAGTCTATAAAGGATGTTGTACACTGCAGAAATCCTTGAAATAGAGTTAGCTCACATGAAACCAGTGTTTCAAACCACCAGAATGCTCGGAAAAGTAGTATTTAACTGTAAAACAGTTGAAAGACAAGTTTATATAGCTTCGCAAGTCCACAGAAGACTGTATAAAGTTGTTTCTACATGTGGTGAACTCCCAGAAGTAGAGCAGAAGGCCCATTATAGGAAACAGCTAGAAATCAGTAGTAATTCAGAGGAAATACTAATGAATATCATAGAATTGTGTGAGAACAAATGTAAAAGACATCAAAATGTAAGTTTCTAGTCTAGAAAGGATGTTATACACTACAGAAATCCTTGAAATAGAGTTACTTCACAAGAAAACAGTGTTTCAACCCACTAGAATTCACTGAAAAGTAGTATTCAACTGTAAAACAGTTGAAAGACAAGTGTATATAGCTTCTCAAGATCAGAAAAGAGTGTATAAAGTTGTTTCTACATGTGGTGAAGTCCCACAAGTAGAAAAGAAGGCCCATTATAGGAAACAGCTAGAAATCAGTAGTCATTCAGAGCCAATACTAATGAATATCACAGAATAGAGAGAGAACAAGAGTAAAAGACATCAAAATGTAAGTCTCTAGTCTAGAAAGGATGTTGTACACTGCAGAAATCCTTGAAATAGAGTTAGTTCACATGAAACCAGTGTTTCAAACCACCAGAATGCACTGAAAAGTAGTATTTAAGTGTAAAACAGTTGAAAGACAAGTTTATATAGCTTCGCAAGTCCACAGAAGACTATATAAAGTTGTTTCTACATGTGGTGAAGTCCCACAAGTAGAAAATAAGGCCCATTATAGGAAACAGATAGAAATCAGTAGTAATTCAGAGAAAATACTCATGAATATCATAGAATTGTGTGAGAACAAGTGTAAAAGACATCAAAATGTAAGTTGCTAGTCTAGAAAGGATGTTATACACTACAGAAATCCTTGAAATAGAGTTACTTCACAAGAAAACAGTGTTTCAACCCACTAGAATTCACTGAAAAGTATTGTTCAACTGTAAAACAGTGGAAAGACAAGTGTATATAGCTTCGCAAGTCCACAGAAGACTGTATAAAGTTGTTTCTACATGTGGTGAAGTCCCACAAGTAGAAAATAAGGCCCATTATAGGAAACAGCTAGAAATCAGTAGTAATTCAGAGAAAATACTCATGAATATCATAGAATTGTGTGAGAACAAGTGTAAAAGACATCAAAATGTAAGTTTCTAGTCTAGAAAGGATGTTATCTTACAGAAATCCTTGAAATAGAGTTACTTCACAAGAAAACAGTGTTTCATCCCACTAGAATTCACTGAAAAGTAGTATTCAACTGTAAAACAGTTGAAAGACAAGTGTATATAGCTTCTCAAGTTCAGGGAAGAGTGTATAAAGTTGTTTCTACATGTGGTGAAATCCCACAAGTAGAAAAGAAGGCCCATTATAGGAAACAGCTAGAAATCAGTAGTCATTCAGAGCAAATACTAATGAATATCACATAATAGAGAGAGAACAAGTGTAAAAGACATCAAAATGTAAGTCTCTAGTCTATAAAGGATGTTGTACACTGCAGAAATCCTTGAAATAGAGTTAGCTCACATGAAACCAGTGTTTCAAACCACCAGAATGCTCGGAAAAGTAGTATTTAACTGTAAAACAGTTGAAAGACAAGTTTATATAGCTTCGCAAGTCCACAGAAGACTGTATAAAGTTGTTTCTACATGTGGTGAAGTCCAACAAGTAGAAAATAAGGCCCATTATAGGAAACAGCTAGAAATCAGTAGTAATTCAGAGAAAATACTCATGAATATCATAGAATTGTGTGAGAACAAGTGTAAAAGACATCAAAATGTAAGTTTCTAGTCTAGAAAGGATGTTATACACTACAGAAATCCTTGAAATAGTTACTTCACAAGAAAACAGTGTTTCAACCCAATAGAATTCACTGAAAAGTATTGTTCAACTTTAAAACAGTGGAAAGACAAGTGTATATAGCTTCGCAAGTCCACAGAAGACTGTATAAAGTTGTTTCTACATGTGGTGAAGTCCCACAAGTAGAAAATAAGGCCCATTATAGGAAACAGCTAGAAATCAGTATTCATTCAGAGCAAATACTAATGAATATCACATAATAGAGAGAGAACAAGTGTAAAAGACATCAAAATGTAAGTTTCTAGTCTAGAAAGGATGTTATACACTACAGAAATCCTTGAAATAGAGTTACTTCACAAGAAAACAGTGTTTCAACCCACTAGAATTCACTGAAAAGTATTGTTCAACTGTAAAACAGTGGAAAGACAAGTGTATATAGCTTCGCAAGTCCACAGAAGACTGTGTAAAGTTGTTTCTACATGTGGTGAAGTCCAACAAGTAGAAAATAAGGCCCATTATAGGAAACAGCTAGAAATCAGTATTCATTCAGAGCAAATACTAATGAATATCACATAATAGAGAGAGAACAAGTGTAAAAGACATCAAAATGTAAGTGTCTAGTCTATAAAGGATGTTGTACACTGCAGAAATCCTTGAAATAGAGTTAGTTTACATGAAACCAGTGTTTCAAACCACCAGAATGTACTGAAAAGTAGTATTTAACTGTAAAACAGTTGAAAGACAAGTTTATATAGATTCGCAAGTCCACAGAAGACTGTATAAAGTTGTTTCTACATGTGGTGAACTCCCAGAAGTAGAGCAGAAGGCCCATTATAGGAAACAGCTAGAAATCAGTAGTAATTCAGAGGAAATACTAATGAATATCATAGAATTGTGTGAGAACAAATGTAAAAGACATCAAAATGTAAGTTTCTAGTATAGAAAGAATGTTATACACTACAGAAATCCTTGAAATAGAGTTACTTCACAAGAAAACAGTGTTTCAACCCACTAGAATTCACTGAAAAGTATTGTTCAACTGTAAAACAGTGGAAAGACAAGTGTATATAGCTTCGCAAGTCCACAGAAGACTGTATAAAGTTGTTTCTACATGTGGTGAAGTCCAACAAGTAGAAAATAAGGCCCATTATAGGAAACAGCTAGAAATCAGTAGTAATTCAGAGAAAATACTCATGAATATCATAGAATTGTGTGAGAACAAGTGTAAAAGACATCAAAATGTAAGTTTCTAGTCTAGAAAGGATGTTATACACTACAGAAATCCTTGAAATAGAGTTACTTCACAAGAAAACAGTGTTTCAACCCACTAGAATTCACTGAAAAGTATTGTTCAACTGTAAAACAGTGGAAAGACAAGTGTATATAGCTTCGCAAGTCCACAGAAGACTGTATAAAGTTGTTTCTACATGTGGTGAAGTCCCACAAGTAGAAAATAAGGCCCATTATAGGAAACAGCTAGAAATCAGTATTCATTCAGAGCAAATACTAATGAATATCACATAATAGAGAGAGAACAAGTGTAAAAGACATCAAAATGTAGGTCTCTAGTCTATAAAGGATGTTGTACACTGCAGAAATCCTTGAAATAGAGTTAGCTCACATGAAACCAGTGTTTCAAACCACCAGAATGCTCGGAAAAGTAGTATTTAACTGTAAAACAGTTGAAAGACAAGTTTATATAGCTTCGCAAGTCCACAGAAGACTGTATAAAGTTGTTTCTACATGTGGTGAACTCCCAGAAGTAGAGCAGAAGGCCCATTATAGGAAACAGCTAGAAATCAGTAGTAATTCAGAGGAAATACTAATGAATATCATAGAATTGTGTGAGAACAAATGTAAAAGACATCAAAATGTAAGTTTCTAGTCTAGAAAGGATGTTATACACTACAGAAATCCTTGAAATAGAGTTACTTCACAAGAAAACAGTGTTTCAACCCACTAGAATTCACTGAAAAGTAGTATTCAACTGTAAAACAGTTGAAAGACAAGTGTATATAGCTTCTCAAGATCAGAAAAGAGTGTATAAAGTTGTTTCTACATGTGGTGAAGTCCCACAAGTAGAAAAGAAGGCCCATTATAGGAAACAGCTAGAAATCAGTAGTCATTCAGAGCCAATACTAATGAATATCACAGGATAGAGAGAGAACAAGAGTAAAAGACATCAAAATGTAAGTCTCTAGTCTAGAAAGGATGTTGTACACTGCAGAAATCCTTGAAATAGAGTTAGTTCACATGAAACCAGTGTTTCAAACCACCAGAATGCACTGAAAAGTAGTATTTAAGTGTAAAACAGTTGAAAGACAAGTTTATATAGCTTCGCAAGTCCACAGAAGACTATATAAAGTTGTTTCTACATGTGGTGAAGTCCCAAAAGTAGAAAATAAGGCCCATTATAGGAAACAGATAGAAATCAGTAGTAATTCAGAGAAAATACTCATGAATATCATAGAATTGTGTGAGAACAAGTGTAAAAGACATCAAAATGTAAGTTGCTAGTCTAGAAAGGATGTTATACACTACAGAAATCCTGGAAATAGAGTTACTTCACAAGAAAACAGTGTTTCAACCCACTAGAATTCACTGAAAAGTATTGTTCAACTGTAAAACAGTGGAAAGACAAGTGTATATAGCTTCGCAAGTCCACAGAAGACTGTATAAAGTTGTTTCTACATGTGGTGAAGTCCCACAAGTAGAAAATAAGGCCCATTATAGGAAACAGCTAGAAATCAGTAGTAATTCAGAGAAAATACTCATGAATATCATAGAATTGTGTGAGAACAAGTGTAAAAGACATCAAAATGTAAGTTTCTAGTCTAGAAAGGATGTTATCTTACAGAAATCCTTGAAATAGAGTTACTTCACAAGAAAACAGTGTTTCATCCCACTAGAATTCACTGAAAAGTAGTATTCAACTGTAAAACAGTTGAAAGACAAGTGTATATAGCTTCTCAAGTTCAGGGAAGAGTGTATAAAGTTGTTTCTACATGTGGTGAAATCCCACAAGTAGAAAAGAAGGCCCATTATAGGAAACAGCTAGAAATCAGTAGTCATTCAGAGCAAATACTAATGAATATCACATAATAGAGAGAGAACAAGTGTAAAAGACATCAAAATGTAAGTCTCTAGTCTATAAAGGATGTTGTACACTGCAGAAATCCTTGAAATAGAGTTAGCTCACATGAAACCAGTGTTTCAAACCACCAGAATGCTCGGAAAAGTAGTATTTAACTGTAAAACAGTTGAAAGACAAGTTTATATAGCTTCGCAAGTCCACAGAAGACTGTATAAAGTTGTTTCTACATGTGGTGAACTCCCAGAAGTAGAGCAGAAGGCCCATTATAGGAAACAGCTAGAAATCAGTAGTAATTCAGAGGAAATACTAATGAATATCATAGAATTGTGTGAGAACAAATGTAAAAGACATCAAAATGTAAGTTTCTAGTCTAGAAAGGATGTTATACACTACAGAAATCCTTGAAATAGAGTTACTTCACAAGAAAACAGTGTTTCAACCCACTAGAATTCACTGAAAAGTATTGTTCAACTGTAAAACAGTGGAAAGACAAGTGTATATAGCTTCGCAAGTCCACAGAAGACTGTATAAAGTTGTTTCTACATGTGGTGAAGTCCCACAAGTAGAAAATAAGGCCCATTATAGGAAACAGCTAGAAATCAGTAGTAATTCAGAGAAAATACTCATGAATATCACAGAATAGAGAGAGAACAAGAGTAAAAGACATCAAAATGTAAGTCTCTAGTCTAGAAAGGATGTTGTACACTGCAGAAATCCTTGAAATAGAGTTAGTTCACATGAAACCAGTGTTTCAAACCACCAGAATGCACTGAAAAGTAGTATTTAACTGTAAAACAGTTGAAAGACAAGTTTATATAGCTTCGCAAGTCCACAGAAGACTGTATAAAGTTGTTTCTACATGTGGTGAACTCCCACAAGTAGAGCAGAAGGCCCATTATAGGAAACAGCTAGAAATCAGTAGTAATTCAGAGGAAATACTAATGAATATCATAGAATTGTGTGAGAACAAGTGTAAAAGACATCAAAATGTAAGTTTCTAGTCTAGAAAGGATATTATACACTACAGAAATCCTTGAAATAGAGTTACTTCACAAGAAAACAGTGTTTCAACCCACTAGAATTCACTGAAAAGTATTGTTCAACTGTAAAACAGTGGAAAGACAAGTGTATATAGCTTCGCAATTCCACAGAAGACTATATAAAGTTGTTTCTACATGTGGTGAAGTCCCACAAGTAGAAAATAAGGCCCATTATAGGAAACAGATAGAAATCAGTAGTAATTCAGAGAAAATACTCATGAATATCATAGAATTGTGTGAGAACAAGTGTAAAAGACATCAAAATGTAAGTTGCTAGTCTAGAAAGGATGTTATACACTACAGAAATCCTTGAAATAGAGTTACTTCACAAGAAAACAGTGTTTCAACCCACTAGAATTCACTGAAAAGTATTGTTCAACTGTAAAACAGTGGAAAGACAAGTGTATATAGCTTCGCAAGTCCACAGAAGACTGTATAAAGTTGTTTCTACATGTGGTGAAGTCCCACAAGTAGAAAATAAGGCCCATTATAGGAAACAGCTAGAAATCAGTAGTAATTCAGAGAAAATACTCATGAATATCATAGAATTGTGTGAGAACAAGTGTAAAAGACATCAAAATGTAAGTTTCTAGTCTAGAAAGGATGTTATCTTACAGAAATCCTTGAAATAGAGTTACTTCACAAGAAAACAGTGTTTCATCCCACTAGAATTCACTGAAAAGTAGTATTCAACTGTAAAACAGTTGAAAGACAAGTGTATATAGCTTCTCAAGTTCAGGGAAGAGTGTATAAAGTTGTTTCTACATGTGGTGAAATCCCACAAGTAGAAAAGAAGGCCCATTATAGGAAACAGCTAGAAATCAGTAGTCATTCAGAGCAAATACTAATGAATATCACATAATAGAGAGAGAACAAGTGTAAAAGACATCAAAATGTAAGTCTCTAGTCTAGAAAGGATGTTGTACACTGCAGAAATCCTTGAAATAGAGTTAGTTCACATGAAACCAGTGTTTCAAACCACCAGAATGCACTGAAAAGTAGTATTTAACTGTAAAACAGTTGAAAGACAAGTTTATATAGCTTCGCAAGTCCACAGAAGACTGTATAAAGTTGTTTCTACATGTGGTGAACTCCCAGAAGTAGAGCAGAAGGCCCATTATAGGAAACAGCTAGAAATCAGTAGTAATTCAGAGGAAATACTAATGAATATCATAGAATTGTGTGAGAACAAGTGTAAAAGACATCAAAATGTAAGTTTCTAGTCTAGAAAGGATATTATACACTACAGAAATCCTTGAAATAGAGTTACTTCACAAGAAAACAGTGTTTCAACCCACTAGAATTCACTGAAAAGTATTGTTCAACTGTAAAACAGTGGAAAGACAAGTGTATATAGCTTCGCAAGTCCACAGAAGACTATATAAAGTTGTTTCTACATGTGGTGAAGTCCCACAAGTAGAAAATAAGGCCCATTATAGGAAACAGATAGAAATCAGTAATAATTCAGAGAAAATACTCATGAATATCATAGAATTGTGTGAGAACAAGTGTAAAAGACATCAAAATGTAAGTTGCTAGTCTAGAAAGGATGTTATACACTACAGAAATCCTTGAAATAGAGTTACTTCACAAGAAAACAGTGTTTCAACCCACTAGAATTCACTGAAAAGTATTGTTCAACTGTAAAACAGTGGAAAGACAAGTGTATATAGCTTCGCAAGTCCACAGAAGACTGTATAAAGTTGTTTCTACATGTGGTGAAGTCCCACAAGTAGAAAATAAGGCCCATTATAGGAAACAGCTAGAAATCAGTAGTAATTCAGAGAAAATACTCATGAATATCATAGAATTGTGTGAGAACAAGTGTAAAAGACATCAAAATGTAAGTTTCTAGTCTAGAAAGGATGTTATCTTACAGAAATCCTTGAAATAGAGTTACTTCACAAGAAAACAGTGTTTCATCCCACTAGAATTCACTGAAAAGTAGTATTCAACTGTAAAACAGTTGAAAGACAAGTGTATATAGCTTCTCAAGTTCAGGGAAGAGTGTATAAAGTTGTTTCTACATGTGGTGAAATCCCACAAGTAGAAAAGAAGGCCCATTATAGGAAACAGCTAGAAATCAGTAGTCATTCAGAGCAAATACTAATGAATATCACATAATAGAGAGAGAACAAGTGTAAAAGACATCAAAATGTAAGTCTCTAGTCTATAAAGGATGTTGTACACTGCAGAAATCCTTGAAATAGAGTTAGCTCACATGAAACCAGTGTTTCAAACCACCAGAAAGCTCGGAAAAGTAGTATTTAACTGTAAAACAGTTGAAAGACAAGTTTATATAGCTTCGCAAGTCCACAGAAGACTGTATAAAGTTGTTTCTACATGTGGTGAACTCCCAGAAGTAGAGCAGAAGGCCCATTATAGGAAACAGCTAGAAATCAGTAGTAATTCAGAGGAAATACTAATGAATATCATAGAATTGTGTGAGAACAAATGTAAAAGACATCAAAATGTAAGTTTCTAGTCTAGAAAGGATGTTATACACTACAGAAATCCTTGAAATAGAGTTACTTCACAAGAAAACAGTGTTTCAACCCACTAGAATTCACTGAAAAGTATTGTTCAACTGTAAAACAGTGGAAAGACAAGTGTATATAGCTTCGCAAGTCCACAGAAGACTGTATAAAGTTGTTTCTACATGTGGTGAAGTCCAACAAGTAGAAAATAAGGCCCATTATAGGAAACAGCTAGAAATCAGTAGTAATTCAGAGAAAATACTCATGAATATCATAGAATTGTGTGAGAACAAGTGTAAAAGACATCAAAATGTAAGTTTCTAGTCTAGAAAGGATGTTATACACTACAGAAATCCTTGAAATAGAGTTACTTCACAAGAAAACAGTGTTTCAACCCACTAGAATTCACTGAAAAGTATTGTTCAACTGTAAAACAGTGGAAAGACAAGTGTATATAGCTTCGCAAGTCCACAGAAGACTGTATAAAGTTGTTTCTACATGTGGTGAAGTCCCAAAAGTAGAAAATAAGGCCCATTATAGGAAACAGCTAGAAATCAGTAGTAATTCAGAGAAAATACTCATGAATATCATAGAATTGTGTGAGAACAAGTGTAAAAGACATCAAAATGTAAGTTTCTAGTCTAGAAAGGATGTTATACACTACAGAAATCCTTGAAATAGAGTTACTTCACAAGAAAACAGTGTTTCATCCCACTATAATTCACTGAAAAGTAGTATTCAACTGTAAAACAGTTGAAAGACAAGTGTATATAGCTTCTCAAGTTCAGGGAAGAGTGTATAAAGTTGTTTCTACATGTGGTGAAATCCCACAAGTAGAAAAGAAGGCCCATTATAGGAAACAGCTAGAAATCAGTAGTCATTCAGAGCAAATACTAATGAATATCACATAATAGAGAGAGAACAAGTGTAAAAGACATCAAAATGTAAGTCTCTAGTCTATAAAGGATGTTGTACACTGCAGAAATCCTTGAAATAGAGTTAGCTCACATGAAACCAGTGTTTCAAACCACCAGAAAGCTCGGAAAAGTAGTATTTAACTGTAAAACAGTTGAAAGACAAGTTTATATAGCTTCGCAAGTCCACAGAAGACTGTATAAAGTTGTTTCTACATGTGGTGAACTCCCAGAAGTAGAGCAGAAGGCCCATTATAGGAAACAGCTAGAAATCAGTAGTAATTCAGAGGAAATACTAATGAATATCATAGAATTGTGTGAGAACAAATGTAAAAGACATCAAAATGTAAGTTTCTAGTCTAGAAAGGATGTTATACACTACAGAAATCCTTGAAATAGAGTTACTTCACAAGAAAACAGTGTTTCAACCCACTAGAATTCACTGAAAAGTATTGTTCAACTGTAAAACAGTGGAAAGACAAGTGTATATAGCTTCGCAAGTCCACAGAAGACTGTATAAAGTTGTTTCTACATGTGGTGAAGTCCAACAAGTAGAAAATAAGGCCCATTATAGGAAACAGCTAGAAATCAGTAGTAATTCAGAGAAAATACTCATGAATATCATAGAATTGTGTGAGAACAAGTGTAAAAGACATCAAAATGTAAGTTTCTAGTCTAGAAAGGATGTTATACACTACAGAAATCCTTGAAATAGAGTTACTTCACAAGAAAACAGTGTTTCAACCCACTAGAATTCACTGAAAAGTATTGTTCAACTGTAAAACAGTGGAAAGACAAGTGTATATAGCTTCGCAAGTCCACAGAAGACTGTATAAAGTTGTTTCTACATGTGGTGAAGTCCCAAAAGTAGAAAATAAGGCCCATTATAGGAAACAGCTAGAAATCAGTAGTAATTCAGAGAAAATACTCATGAATATCATAGAATTGTGTGAGAACAAGTGTAAAAGACATCAAAATGTAAGTTTCTAGTCTAGAAAGGATGTTATACACTACAGAAATCCTTGAAATAGAGTTACTTCACAAGAAAACAGTGTTTCATCCCACTATAATTCACTGAAAAGTAGTATTCAACTGTAAAAGAGTTGAAAGACAAGTGTATATAGCTTCTCCAGTTCAGGGAAGAGTGTATAAAGTTGTTTCTACATGTGGTGAAGTCCCACAAGTAGAAAATAAGGCCCATTATAGGAAACAGCTAGAAATCAGTAGTCATTCAGAGCCAATACTAATGAATATCACAGAATAGAGAGAGAACAAGAGTAAAAGACATCAAAATGTAAGTCTCTAGTCTAGAAAGGATGTTGTACACTGCAGAAATCCTTGAAATAGAGTTAGTTCACATGAAACCAGTGTTTCAAACCACCAGAATGCACTGAAAAGTAGTATTTAACTGTAAAACAGTTGAAAGACAAGTTTATATAGCTTCGCAAGTCCACAGAAGACTGTATAAAGTTGTTTCTACATGTGGTGAAGTCCCACAAGTAGAGCAGAAGGCCCATTATAGGAAACAGCTAGAAATCAGTAGTAATTCAGAGGAAATACTAATGAATATCATAGAATTGTGTGAGAACAAGTGTAAAAGACATCAAAATGTAAGTTTCTAGTCTAGAAAGGATGTTATACACTACAGAAATCCTTGAAATAGAGTTACTTCACAAGAAAACAGTGTTTCAACCCACTAGAATTCACTGAAAAGTATTGTTCAACTGTAAAACAGTGGAAAGACAAGTGTATATAGCTTCGCAAGTCCACAGAAGACTGTATAAAGTTGTTTCTACATGTGGTGAAGTCCCACAAGTAGAAAATAAGGCCCATTATAGGAAACAGCTAGAAATCAGTAGTCATTCAGAGCAAATACTAATGAATATCACAGAATAGAGAGAGAACAAGAGTAAAAGACATCAAAATGTCTCTAGTCTAGAAAGGATGTTGTACACTGCAGAAATCCTTGAAATAGAGTTAGTTCACATGAAACCAGTGTTTCAAACCACCAGAATGCACTGAAAAGTAGTATTTAACTGTAAAACAGTTGAAAGACAAGTTTATATAGCTTCGCAAGTCCACAGAAGACTGTATAAAGTTGTTTCTACATGTGGTGAACTCCCACAAGTAGAGCAGAAGGCCCATTATAGGAAACAGCTAGAAATCAGTAGTAATTCAGAGAAAATACTCATGAATATCATAGAATTGTGTGAGAACAAGTGTAAAAGACATCAAAATGTAAGTTTCTAGTCTAGAAAGGATGTTATACACTACAGAAATCCTTGAAATAGAGTTACTTCACAAGAAAACAGTGTTTCAACCCACTAGAATTCACTGAAAAGTATTGTTCAACTGTAAAACAGTGGAAAGACAAGTGTATATAGCTTCGCAAGTCCACAGAAGACTGTATAAAGTTGTTTCTACATGTGGTGAAGTCCCACAAGTAGAAAATAAGGCCCATTATAGGAAACAGCTAGAAATCAGTAGTAATTCAGAGAAAATACTCATGAATATCATAGAATTGTGTGAGAACAAGTGTAAAAGACATCAAAATGTAAGTTTCTAGTCTAGAAAGGATGTTATACACTACAGAAATCCTTGAAATAGAGTTACTTCACAAGAAAACAGTGTTTCAACCCACTAGAATTCACTGAAAAGTATTGTTCAACTGTAAAACATTGGAAAGACAAGTGTATATAGCTTCGCAAGTCCACAGAAGACTGTATAAAGTTGTTTCTACATGTGGTGAAGTCCAACAAGTAGAAAATAAGGCCCATTATAGGAAACAGCTAGAAATCAGTATTCATTCAGAGCAAATACTAATGAATATCACATAATAGAGAGAGAACAAGTGTAAAAGACATCAAAATGTAAGTGTCTAGTCTATAAAGGATGTTGTACACTGCAGAAATCCTTGAAATAGAGTTAGTTTACATGAAACCAGTGTTTCAAACCACCAGAATGTACTGAAAAGTAGTATTTAACTGTAAAACAGTTGAAAGACAAGTTTATATAGATTCGCAAGTCCACAGAAGACTGTATAAAGTTGTTTCTACATGTGGTGAACTCCCAGAAGTAGAGCAGAAGGCCCATTATAGGAAACAGCTAGAAATCAGTAGTAATTCAGAGGAAATACTAATGAATATCATAGAATTGTGTGAGAACAAATGTAAAAGACATCAAAATGTAAGTTTCTAGTATAGAAAGGATGTTATACACTACAGAAATCCTTGAAATAGAGTTACTTCACAAGAAAACAGTGTTTCAACCCACTAGAATTCACTGAAAAGTATTGTTCAACTGTAAAACAGTGGAAAGACAAGTGTATATAGCTTCGCAAGTCCACAGAAGACTGTATAAAGTTGTTTCTACATGTGGTGAAGTCCAACAAGTAGAAAATAAGGCCCATTATAGGAAACAGCTAGAAATCAGTAGTAATTCAGAGAAAATACTCATGAATATCATAGAATTGTGTGAGAACAAGTGTAAAAGACATCAAAATGTAAGTTTCTAGTCTAGAAAGGATGTTATACACTACAGAAATCCTTGAAATAGAGTTACTTCACAAGAAAACAGTGTTTCAACCCACTAGAATTCACTGAAAAGTATTGTTCAACTGTAAAACAGTGGAAAGACAAGTGTATATAGCTTCGCAAGTCCACAGAAGACTGTATAAAGTTGTTTCTACATGTGGTGAAGTCCCACAAGTAGAAAATAAGTCCCATTATAGGAAACAGCTAGAAATCAGTAGTCATTCAGAGCAAATACTAATTAATATCACATAATAGAGAGAGAACAAGTGTAAAAGACATCAAAATGTAGGTCTCTAGTCTATAAAGGATGTTGTACACTGCAGAAATCCTTGAAATAGAGTTAGCTCACATGAAACCAGTGTTTCAAACCACCAGAATGCTCGGAAAAGTAGTATTTAACTGTAAAACAGTTGAAAGACAAGTTTATATAGCTTCGCAAGTCCACAGAAGACTGTATAAAGTTGTTTCTACATGTGGTGAACTCCCAGAAGTAGAGCAGAAGGCCCATTATAGGAAACAGCTAGAAATCAGTAGTAATTCAGAGGAAATACTAATGAATATCATAGAATTGTGTGAGAACAAATGTAAAAGACATCAAAATGTAAGTTTCTAGTCTAGAAAGGATGTTATACACTACAGAAATCCTTGAAATAGAGTTACTTCACAAGAAAACAGTGTTTCAACCCACTAGAATTCACTGAAAAGTAGTATTCAACTGTAAAACAGTTGAAAGACAAGTGTATATAGCTTCTCAAGATCAGAAAAGAGTGTATAAAGTTGTTTCTACATGTGGTGAAGTCCCACAAGTAGAAAAGAAGGCCCATTATAGGAAACAGCTAGAAATCAGTAGTCATTCAGAGCCAATACTAATGAATATCACAGAATAGAGAGAGAACAAGAGTAAAAGACATCAAAATGTAAGTCTCTAGTCTAGAAAGGATGTTGTACACTGCAGAAATCCTTGAAATAGAGTTAGTTCACATGAAACCAGTGTTTCAAACCACCAGAATGCACTGAAAAGTAGTATTTAAGTGTAAAACAGTTGAAAGACAAGTTTATATAGCTTCGCAAGTCCACAGAAGACTATATAAAGTTGTTTCTACATGTGGTGAAGTCCCACAAGTAGAAAATAAGGCCCATTATAGGAAACAGATAGAAATCAGTAGTAATTCAGAGAAAATACTCATGAATATCATAGAATTGTGTGAGAACAAGTGTAAAAGACATCAAAATGTAAGTTGCTAGTCTAGAAAGGATGTTATACACTACAGAAATCCTTGAAATAGAGTTACTTCACAAGAAAACAGTGTTTCAACCCACTAGAATTCACTGAAAAGTATTGTTCAACTGTAAAACAGTGGAAAGACAAGTGTATATAGCTTCGCAAGTCCACAGAAGACTGTATAAAGTTGTTTCTACATGTGGTGAAGTCCCACAAGTAGAAAATAAGGCCCATTATAGGAAACAGCTAGAAATCAGTAGTAATTCAGAGAAAATACTCATGAATATCATAGAATTGTGTGAGAACAAGTGTAAAAGACATCAAAATGTAAGTTTCTAGTCTAGAAAGGATGTTATCTTACAGAAATCCTTGAAATAGAGTTACTTCACAAGAAAACAGTGTTTCATCCCACTAGAATTCACTGAAAAGTAGTATTCAACTGTAAAACAGTTGAAAGACAAGTGTATATAGCTTCTCAAGTTCAGGGAAGAGTGTATAAAGTTGTTTCTACATGTGGTGAAATCCCACAAGTAGAAAAGAAGGCCCATTATAGGAAACAGCTAGAAATCAGTAGTCATTCAGAGCAAATACTAATGAATATCACATAATAGAGAGAGAACAAGTGTAAAAGACATCAAAATGTAAGTCTCTAGTCTATAAAGGATGTTGTACACTGCAGAAATCCTTGAAATAGAGTTAGCTCACATGAAACCAGTGTTTCAAACCACCAGAATGCTCGGAAAAGTAGTATTTAACTGTAAAACAGTTGAAAGACAAGTTTATATAGCTTCGCAAGTCCACAGAAGACTGTATAAAGTTGTTTCTACATGTGGTGAACTCCCAGAAGTAGAGCAGAAGGCCCATTATAGGAAACAGCTAGAAATCAGTAGTAATTCAGAGGAAATACTAATGAATATCATAGAATTGTGTGAGAACAAATGTAAAAGACATCAAAATGTAAGTTTCTAGTCTAGAAAGGATGTTATACACTACAGAAATCCTTGAAATAGAGTTACTTCACAAGAAAACAGTGTTTCAACCCACTAGAATTCACTGAAAAGTATTGTTCAACTGTAAAACAGTGGAAAGACAAGTGTATATAGCTTCGCAAGTCCACAGAAGACTGTATAAAGTTGTTTCTACATGTGGTGAAGTCCAACAAGTAGAAAATAAGGCCCATTATAGGAAACAGCTAGAAATCAGTAGTAATTCAGAGAAAATACTCATGAATATCATAGAATTGTGTGAGAACAAGTGTAAAAGACATCAAAATGTAAGTTTCTAGTCTAGAAAGGATGATATACACTACAGAAATCCTTGAAATAGAGTTACTTCACAAGAAAACAGTGTTTCAACCCACTAGAATTCACTGAAAAGTATTGTTCAACTGTAAAACAGTGGAAAGACAAGTGTATATAGCTTCGCAAGTCCACAGAAGACTGTATAAAGTTGTTTCTACATGTGGTGAAGTCCCACAAGTAGAAAATAAGGCCCATTATAGGAAACAGCTAGAAATCAGTAGTAATTCAGAGAAAATACTCATGAATATCATAGAATTGTGTGAGAACAAGTGTAAAAGACATCAAAATGTAAGTTTCTAGTCTAGAAAGGATGTTATACACTACAGAAATCCTTGAAATAGAGTTACTTCACAAGAAAACAGTGTTTCATCCCACTATAATTCACTGAAAAGTAGTATTCAACTGTAAAACAGTTGAAAGACAAGTGTATATAGCTTCTCCAGTTCAGGGAAGAGTGTATAAAGTTGTTTCTACATGTGGTGAAGTCCCACAAGTAGAAAATAAGGCCCATTATAGGAAACAGCTAGAAATCAGTAGTCATTCAGAGCAAATACTAATGAATATCATAGAATTGTGTGAGAACAAGTGTAAAAGACATCAAAATGTAAGTTTCTAGTCTAGAAAGGATGTTATACACTACAGAAATCCTTGAAATAGAGTTACTTCACAAGAAAACAGTGTTTCAACCCACTAGAATTCACTGAAAAGTATTGTTCAACTGTAAAACAGTGGAAAGACAAGTGTATATAGCTTCGCAAGTCCACAGAAGACTGTATAAAGTTGTTTCTACATGTGGTGAAGTCCCACAAGTAGAAAATAAGGCCCATTATAGGAAACAGCTAGAAATCAGTAGTCATTCAGAGCAAATACTAATGAATATCACAGAATAGAGAGAGAACAAGAGTAAAAGACATCAAAATGTCTCTAGTCTAGAAAGGATGTTGTACACTGCAGAAATCCTTGAAATAGAGTTAGTTCACATGAAACCAGTGTTTCAAACCACCAGAATGCACTGAAAAGTAGTATTTAACTGTAAAACAGTTGAAAGACAAGTTTATATAGCTTCGCAAGTCCACAGAAGACTGTATAAAGTTGTTTCTACATGTGGTGAACTCCCACAAGTAGAGCAGAAGGCCCATTATAGGAAACAGCTAGAAATCAGTAGTAATTCAGAGAAAATACTCATGAATATCATAGAATTGTGTGAGAACAAGTGTAAAAGACATCAAAATGTAAGTTTCTAGTCTAGAAAGGATGTTATACACTACAGAAATCCTTGAAATAGAGTTACTTCACAAGAAAACAGTGTTTCAACCCACTAGAATTCACTGAAAAGTATTGTTCAACTGTAAAACAGTGGAAAGACAAGTGTATATAGTTTCGCAAGTCCACAGAAGACTATATAAAGTTGTTTCTACATGTGGTGAAGTCCCACAAGTAGAAAATAAGGCCCATTATAGGAAACAGATAGAAATCAGTAGTAATTCAGAGAAAATACTCATGAATATCATAGAATTGTGTGAGAACAAGTGTAAAAGACATCAAAATGTAAGTTTCTAGTCTAGAAAGGATGTTATACACTACAGAAATCCTTGAAATAGAGTTACTTCACAAGAAAACAGTGTTTCAACCCACTAGAATTCACTGAAAAGTATTGTTCAACTGTAAAACAGTGGAAAGACAAGTGTATATAGCTTCGCAAGTCCACAGAAGACTGTATAAAGTTGTTTCTACATGTGGTGAAGTCCCACAAGTAGAAAATAAGGCCCATTATAGGAAACAGCTAGAAATCAGTAGTAATTCAGAGAAAATACTCATGAATATCATAGAATTGTGTGAGAACAAGTGTAAAAGACATCAAAATGTAAGTTTCTAGTCTAGAAAGGATGTTATACACTACAGAAATCCTTGAAATAGAGTTACTTCACAAGAAAACAGTGTTTCATCCCACTAGAATTCACTGAAAAGTAGTATTCAACTGTAAAACAGTTGAAAGACAAGTGTATATAGCTTCTCCAGTTCAGGGAAGAGTGTATAAAGTTGTTTCTACATGTGGTGAAGTCCCACAAGTAGAAAATAAGGCCCATTATAGGAAACAGCTAGAAATCAGTAGTCATTCAGAGCAAATACTAATGAATATCACAGAATAGTGAGAGAACAAGTGTAAAAGACATCAAAATGTAAGTCTCTAGTCTATAAAGGATGTTGTACACTGCAGAAATCCTTGAAATAGAGTTAGCTCACATGAAACCAGTGTTTCAAACCACCAGAATGCTCGGAAAAGTAGTATTTAACTGTAAAACAGTTGAAAGACAAGTTTATATAGCTTCGCAAGTCCACAGAAGACTGTATAAAGTTGTTTCTACATGTGGTGAACTCCCAGAAGTAGAGCAGAAGGCCCATTATAGGAAACAGCTAGAAATCAGTAGTAATTCAGAGGAAATACTAATGAATATCATAGAATTGTGTGAGAACAAATGTAAAAGACATCAAAATGTAAGTTTCTAGTCTAGAAAGGATGTTATACACTACAGAAATCCTTGAAATAGAGTTACTTCACAAGAAAACAGTGTTTCAACCCACTAGAATTCACTGAAAAGTAGTATTCAACTGTAAAACAGTTGAAAGACAAGTGTATATAGCTTCTCAAGATCAGAAAAGAGTGTATAAAGTTGTTTCTACATGTGGTGAAGTCCCACAAGTAGAAAAGAAGGCCCATTATAGGAAACAGCTAGAAATCAGTAGTCATTCAGAGCCAATACTAATGAATATCACAGAATAGAGAGAGAACAAGAGTAAAAGACATCAAAATGTAAGTCTCTAGTCTAGAAAGGATGTTGTACACTGCAGAAATCCTTGAAATAGAGTTAGTTCACATGAAACCAGTGTTTCAAACCACCAGAATGCACTGAAAAGTAGTATTTAACTGTAAAACAGTTGAAAGACAAGTTTATATAGCTTCGCAAGTCCACAGAAGACTGTATAAAGTTGTTTCTACATGTGGTGAAGTCCCACAAGTAGAGCAGAAGGCCCATTATAGGAAACAGCTAGAAATCAGTAGTAATTCAGAGGAAATACTAATGAATATCATAGAATTGTGTGAGAACAAGTGTAAAAGACATCAAAATGTAAGTTTCTAGTCTAGAAAGGATGTTATACACTACAGAAATCCTTGAAATAGAGTTACTTCACAAGAAAACAGTGTTTCAACCCACTAGAATTCACTGAAAAGTATTGTTCAACTGTAAAACAGTGGAAAGACAAGTGTATATAGCTTCGCGAGTCCACAGAAGACTGGATAAAGTTGTTTCTACATGTGGTGAAGTCCAACAAGTAGAAAATAAGGCCTATTATAGGAAACAGCTAGAAATCAGTAGTAATTCAGAGAAAATACTCATGAATATCATAGAATTGTGTGAGAACAAGTGTAAAAGACATCAAAATGTAAGTTTCTAGTCTAGAAAGGATGTTATACACTACAGAAATCCTTGAAATAGAGTTACTTCACAAGAAAACAGTGTTTCAACCCACTGGAATTCACTGAAAAGTATTGTTCAACTGTAAAACAGTGGAAAGACAAGTGTATATAGCTTCGCAAGTCCACAGAAGACTGTATAAAGTTGTTTCTACATGTGGGGAAGTCCCACAAGTAGAAAATAAGGCCCATTATAGGAAACAGCTAGAAATCAGTAGTAATTCAGAGAAAATACTCATGAATATCATAGAATTGTGTGAGAACAAGTGTAAAAGACATCAAAATGTAAGTTTCTAGTCTAGAAAGGATGTTATACACCACAGAAATCCTTGAAATAGAGTTACTTCACAAGAAAACAGTGTTTCATCCCACTAGAATTCACTGAAAAGTAGTATTCAACTGTAAAACAGTTGAAAGACAAGTGTATATAGCTTCTCAAGTTCAGGGAAGAGTGTATAAAGTTGTTTCTACATGTGGTGAAGTCCCACAAGTAGAAAATAAGGCCCATTAAAGGAAACAGCTAGAAATCAGTATTCATTCAGAGCAAATACTAATGAATATCACATAATAGAGAGAGAACAAGTGTAAAAGACATCAAAATGTAAGTGTCTAGTCTATAAAGGATGTTGTACACTGCAGAAATCCTTGAAATAGAGTTAGTTTACATGAAACCAGTGTTTCAAACCACCAGAATGCACTGAAAAGTAGTATTTAACTGTAAAACAGTTGAAAGACAAGTTTATATAGCTTCGCAAGTCCACAGAAGACTGTATAAAGTTGTTTCTACATGTGGTGAACTCCCAGAAGTAGAGCAGAAGGCCCATTATAGGAAACAGCTAGAAATCAGTAGTAATTCAGAGGAAATACTAATGAATATCATAGAATTGTGTGAGAACAAATGTAAAAGACATCAAAATGTAAGTTTCTAGTCTAGAAAGGATGTTATACACTACAGAAATCCTTGAAATAGAGTTACTTCACAAGAAAACAGTGTTTCAACCCACTAGAATTCACTGAAAAGTAGTATTCAACTGTAAAACAGTGGAAAGACAAGTGTATATAGCTTCGCAAGTCCACAGAAGACTGTATAAAGTTGTTTCTACATGTGGTGAAGTCCCACAAGTAGAAAATAAGGCCCATTATAGGAAACAGCTAGAAATCAGTAGTAATTCAGAGAAAATACTCATGAATATCATAGAATTGTGTGAGAACAAGTGTAAAAGACATCAAAATGTAAGTTTCTAGTCTAGAAAGGATGTTATACACTACAGAAATCCTTGAAATAGAGTTACTTCACAAGAAAACAGTGTTTCATCCCACTAGAATTCACTGAAAAGTAGTATTCAACTGTAAAACAGTTGAAAGACAAGTGTATATAGCTTCTCCAGTTCAGGGAAGAGTGTATAAAGTTGTTTCTACATGTGGTGAAGTCCCACAAGTAGAAAATAAGGCCCATTATAGGAAACAGCTAGAAATCAGTAGTCATTCAGAGCAAATACTAATGAATATCACAGAATAGTGAGAGAACAAGTGTAAAAGACATCAAAATGTAAGTCTCTAGTCTATAAAGGATGTTGTACACTGCAGAAATCCTTGAAATAGAGTTAGCTCACATGAAACCAGTGTTTCAAACCACCAGAATGCTCGGAAAAGTAGTATTTAACTGTAAAACAGTTGAAAGACAAGTTTATATAGCTTCGCAAGTCCACAGAAGACTGTATAAAGTTGTTTCTACATGTGGTGAACTCCCAGAAGTAGAGCAGAAGGCCCATTATAGGAAACAGCTAGAAATCAGTAGTAATTCAGAGGAAATACTAATGAATATCATAGAATTGTGTGAGAACAAATGTAAAAGACATCAAAATGTAAGTTTCTAGTCTAGAAAGGATGTTATACACTACAGAAATCCTTGAAATAGAGTTACTTCACAAGAAAACAGTGTTTCAACCCACTAGAATTCACTGAAAAGTAGTATTCAACTGTAAAACAGTTGAAAGACAAGTGTATATAGCTTCTCAAGATCAGAAAAGAGTGTATAAAGTTGTTTCTACATGTGGTGAAGTCCCACAAGTAGAAAAGAAGGCCCATTATAGGAAACAGCTAGAAATCAGTAGTCATTCAGAGCCAATACTAATGAATATCACAGAATAGAGAGAGAACAAGAGTAAAAGACATCAAAATGTAAGTCTCTAGTCTAGAAAGGATGTTGTACACTGCAGAAATCCTTGAAATAGAGTTAGTTCACATGAAACCAGTGTTTCAAACCACCAGAATGCACTGAAAAGTAGTATTTAAGTGTAAAACAGTTGAAAGACAAGTTTATATAGCTTCGCAAGTCCACAGAAGACTATATAAAGTTGTTTCTACATGTGGTGAAGTCCCACAAGTAGAAAATAAGGCCCATTATAGGAAACAGATAGAAATCAGTAGTAATTCAGAGAAAATACTCATGAATATCATAGAATTGTGTGAGAACAAGTGTAAAAGACATCAAAATGTAAGTTGCTAGTCTAGAAAGGATGTTATACACTACAGAAATCCTTGAAATAGAGTTACTTCACAAGAAAACAGTGTTTCAACCCACTAGAATTCACTGAAAAGTATTGTTCAACTGTAAAACAGTGGAAAGACAAGTGTATATAGCTTCGCAAGTCCACAGAAGACTGTATAAAGTTGTTTCTACATGTGGTGAAGTCCCACAAGTAGAAAATAAGGCCCATTATAGGAAACAGCTAGAAATCAGTAGTAATTCAGAGAAAATACTCATGAATATCATAGAATTGTGTGAGAACAAGTGTAAAAGACATCAAAATGTAAGTTTCTAGTCTAGAAAGGATGTTATCTTACAGAAATCCTTGAAATAGAGTTACTTCACAAGAAAACAGTGTTTCATCCCACTAGAATTCACTGAAAAGTAGTATTCAACTGTAAAACAGTTGAAAGACAAGTGTATATAGCTTCTCAAGTTCAGGGAAGAGTGTATAAAGTTGTTTCTACATGTGGTGAAATCCCACAAGTAGAAAAGAAGGCCCATTATAGGAAACAGCTAGAAATCAGTAGTCATTCAGAGCAAATACTAATGAATATCACATAATAGAGAGAGAACAAGTGTAAAAGACATCAAAATGTAAGTCTCTAGTCTATAAAGGATGTTGTACACTGCAGAAATCCTTGAAATAGAGTTAGCTCACATGAAACCAGTGTTTCAAACCACCAGAATGCTCGGAAAAGTAGTATTTAACTGTAAAACAGTTGAAAGACAAGTTTATATAGCTTCGCAAGTCCACAGAAGACTGTATAAAGTTGTTTCTACATGTGGTGAACTCCCAGAAGTAGAGCAGAAGGCCCATTATAGGAAACAGCTAGAAATCAGTAGTAATTCAGAGGAAATACTAATGAATATCATAGAATTGTGTGAGAACAAATGTAAAAGACATCAAAATGTAAGTTTCTAGTCTAGAAAGGATGTTATACACTACAGAAATCCTTGAAATAGAGTTACTTCACAAGAAAACAGTGTTTCAACCCACTAGAATTCACTGAAAAGTATTGTTCAACTGTAAAACAGTGGAAAGACAAGTGTATATAGCTTCGCAAGTCCACAGAAGACTGTATAAAGTTGTTTCTACATGTGGTGAAGTCCAACAAGTAGAAAATAAGGCCCATTATAGGAAACAGCTAGAAATCAGTAGTAATTCAGAGAAAATACTCATGAATATCATAGAATTGTGTGAGAACAAGTGTAAAAGACATCAAAATGTAAGTTTCTAGTCTAGAAAGGATGATATACACTACAGAAATCCTTGAAATAGAGTTACTTCACAAGAAAACAGTGTTTCAACCCACTAGAATTCACTGAAAAGTATTGTTCAACTGTAAAACAGTGGAAAGACAAGTGTATATAGCTTCGCAAGTCCACAGAAGACTGTATAAAGTTGTTTCTACATGTGGTGAAGTCCCACAAGTAGAAAATAAGGCCCATTATAGGAAACAGCTAGAAATCAGTAGTAATTCAGAGAAAATACTCATGAATATCATAGAATTGTGTGAGAACAAGTGTAAAAGACATCAAAATGTAAGTTTCTAGTCTAGAAAGGATGTTATACACTACAGAAATCCTTGAAATAGAGTTACTTCACAAGAAAACAGTGTTTCATCCCACTATAATTCACTGAAAAGTAGTATTCAACTGTAAAACAGTTGAAAGACAAGTGTATATAGCTTCTCCAGTTCAGGGAAGAGTGTATAAAGTTGTTTCTACATGTGGTGAAGTCCCACAAGTAGAAAATAAGGCCCATTATAGGAAACAGCTAGAAATCAGTAGTCATTCAGAGCAAATACTAATGAATATCATAGAATTGTGTGAGAACAAGTGTAAAAGACATCAAAATGTAAGTTTCTAGTCTAGAAAGGATGTTATACACTACAGAAATCCTTGAAATAGAGTTACTTCACAAGAAAACAGTGTTTCAACCCACTAGAATTCACTGAAAAGTATTGTTCAACTGTAAAACAGTGGAAAGACAAGTGTATATAGCTTCGCAAGTCCACAGAAGACTGTATAAAGTTGTTTCTACATGTGGTGAAGTCCCACAAGTAGAAAATAAGGCCCATTATAGGAAACAGCTAGAAATCAGTAGTCATTCAGAGCAAATACTAATGAATATCACAGAATAGAGAGAGAACAAGAGTAAAAGACATCAAAATGTCTCTAGTCTAGAAAGGATGTTGTACACTGCAGAAATCCTTGAAATAGAGTTAGTTCACATGAAACCAGTGTTTCAAACCACCAGAATGCACTGAAAAGTAGTATTTAACTGTAAAACAGTTGAAAGACAAGTTTATATAGCTTCGCAAGTCCACAGAAGACTGTATAAAGTTGTTTCTACATGTGGTGAACTCCCACAAGTAGAGCAGAAGGCCCATTATAGGAAACAGCTAGAAATCAGTAGTAATTCAGAGAAAATACTCATGAATATCATAGAATTGTGTGAGAACAAGTGTAAAAGACATCAAAATGTAAGTTTCTAGTCTAGAAAGGATGTTATACACTACAGAAATCCTTGAAATAGAGTTACTTCACAAGAAAACAGTGTTTCAACCCACTAGAATTCACTGAAAAGTATTGTTCAACTGTAAAACAGTGGAAAGACAAGTGTATATAGTTTCGCAAGTCCACAGAAGACTATATAAAGTTGTTTCTACATGTGGTGAAGTCCCACAAGTAGAAAATAAGGCCCATTATAGGAAACAGATAGAAATCAGTAGTAATTCAGAGAAAATACTCATGAATATCATAGAATTGTGTGAGAACAAGTGTAAAAGACATCAAAATGTAAGTTTCTAGTCTAGAAAGGATGTTATACACTACAGAAATCCTTGAAATAGAGTTACTTCACAAGAAAACAGTGTTTCAACCCACTAGAATTCACTGAAAAGTATTGTTCAACTGTAAAACAGTGGAAAGACAAGTGTATATAGCTTCGCAAGTCCACAGAAGACTGTATAAAGTTGTTTCTACATGTGGTGAAGTCCCACAAGTAGAAAATAAGGCCCATTATAGGAAACAGCTAGAAATCAGTAGTAATTCAGAGAAAATACTCATGAATATCATAGAATTGTGTGAGAACAAGTGTAAAAGACATCAAAATGTAAGTTTCTAGTCTAGAAAGGATGTTATACACTACAGAAATCCTTGAAATAGAGTTACTTCACAAGAAAACAGTGTTTCATCCCACTAGAATTCACTGAAAAGTAGTATTCAACTGTAAAACAGTTGAAAGACAAGTGTATATAGCTTCTCCAGTTCAGGGAAGAGTGTATAAAGTTGTTTCTACATGTGGTGAAGTCCCACAAGTAGAAAATAAGGCCCATTATAGGAAACAGCTAGAAATCAGTAGTCATTCAGAGCAAATACTAATGAATATCACAGAATAGTGAGAGAACAAGTGTAAAAGACATCAAAATGTAAGTCTCTAGTCTATAAAGGATGTTGTACACTGCAGAAATCCTTGAAATAGAGTTAGCTCACATGAAACCAGTGTTTCAAACCACCAGAATGCTCGGAAAAGTAGTATTTAACTGTAAAACAGTTGAAAGACAAGTTTATATAGCTTCGCAAGTCCACAGAAGACTGTATAAAGTTGTTTCTACATGTGGTGAACTCCCAGAAGTAGAGCAGAAGGCCCATTATAGGAAACAGCTAGAAATCAGTAGTAATTCAGAGGAAATACTAATGAATATCATAGAATTGTGTGAGAACAAATGTAAAAGACATCAAAATGTAAGTTTCTAGTCTAGAAAGGATGTTATACACTACAGAAATCCTTGAAATAGAGTTACTTCACAAGAAAACAGTGTTTCAACCCACTAGAATTCACTGAAAAGTAGTATTCAACTGTAAAACAGTTGAAAGACAAGTGTATATAGCTTCTCAAGATCAGAAAAGAGTGTATAAAGTTGTTTCTACATGTGGTGAAGTCCCACAAGTAGAAAAGAAGGCCCATTATAGGAAACAGCTAGAAATCAGTAGTCATTCAGAGCCAATACTAATGAATATCACAGAATAGAGAGAGAACAAGAGTAAAAGACATCAAAATGTAAGTCTCTAGTCTAGAAAGGATGTTGTACACTGCAGAAATCCTTGAAATAGAGTTAGTTCACATGAAACCAGTGTTTCAAACCACCAGAATGCACTGAAAAGTAGTATTTAACTGTAAAACAGTTGAAAGACAAGTTTATATAGCTTCGCAAGTCCACAGAAGACTGTATAAAGTTGTTTCTACATGTGGTGAAGTCCCACAAGTAGAGCAGAAGGCCCATTATAGGAAACAGCTAGAAATCAGTAGTAATTCAGAGGAAATACTAATGAATATCATAGAATTGTGTGAGAACAAGTGTAAAAGACATCAAAATGTAAGTTTCTAGTCTAGAAAGGATGTTATACACTACAGAAATCCTTGAAATAGAGTTACTTCACAAGAAAACAGTGTTTCAACCCACTAGAATTCACTGAAAAGTATTGTTCAACTGTAAAACAGTGGAAAGACAAGTGTATATAGCTTCGCGAGTCCACAGAAGACTGGATAAAGTTGTTTCTACATGTGGTGAAGTCCAACAAGTAGAAAATAAGGCCTATTATAGGAAACAGCTAGAAATCAGTAGTAATTCAGAGAAAATACTCATGAATATCATAGAATTGTGTGAGAACAAGTGTAAAAGACATCAAAATGTAAGTTTCTAGTCTAGAAAGGATGTTATACACTACAGAAATCCTTGAAATAGAGTTACTTCACAAGAAAACAGTGTTTCAACCCACTGGAATTCACTGAAAAGTATTGTTCAACTGTAAAACAGTGGAAAGACAAGTGTATATAGCTTCGCAAGTCCACAGAAGACTGTATAAAGTTGTTTCTACATGTGGGGAAGTCCCACAAGTAGAAAATAAGGCCCATTATAGGAAACAGCTAGAAATCAGTAGTAATTCAGAGAAAATACTCATGAATATCATAGAATTGTGTGAGAACAAGTGTAAAAGACATCAAAATGTAAGTTTCTAGTCTAGAAAGGATGTTATACACCACAGAAATCCTTGAAATAGAGTTACTTCACAAGAAAACAGTGTTTCATCCCACTAGAATTCACTGAAAAGTAGTATTCAACTGTAAAACAGTTGAAAGACAAGTGTATATAGCTTCTCAAGTTCAGGGAAGAGTGTATAAAGTTGTTTCTACATGTGGTGAAGTCCCACAAGTAGAAAATAAGGCCCATTAAAGGAAACAGCTAGAAATCAGTATTCATTCAGAGCAAATACTAATGAATATCACATAATAGAGAGAGAACAAGTGTAAAAGACATCAAAATGTAAGTGTCTAGTCTATAAAGGATGTTGTACACTGCAGAAATCCTTGAAATAGAGTTAGTTTACATGAAACCAGTGTTTCAAACCACCAGAATGCACTGAAAAGTAGTATTTAACTGTAAAACAGTTGAAAGACAAGTTTATATAGCTTCGCAAGTCCACAGAAGACTGTATAAAGTTGTTTCTACATGTGGTGAACTCCCAGAAGTAGAGCAGAAGGCCCATTATAGGAAACAGCTAGAAATCAGTAGTAATTCAGAGGAAATACTAATGAATATCATAGAATTGTGTGAGAACAAATGTAAAAGACATCAAAATGTAAGTTTCTAGTCTAGAAAGGATGTTATACACTACAGAAATCCTTGAAATAGAGTTACTTCACAAGAAAACAGTGTTTCAACCCACTAGAATTCACTGAAAAGTAGTATTCAACTGTAAAACAGTGGAAAGACAAGTGTATATAGCTTCGCAAGTCCACAGAAGACTGTATAAAGTTGTTTCTACATGTGGTGAAGTCCCACAAGTAGAAAATAAGGCCCATTATAGGAAACAGCTAGAAATCAGTAGTAATTCAGAGAAAATACTCATGAATATCATAGAATTGTGTGAGAACAAGTGTAAAAGACATCAAAATGTAAGTTTCTAGTCTAGAAAGGATGTTATACACTACAGAAATCCTTGAAATAGAGTTACTTCACAAGAAAACAGTGTTTCATCCCACTAGAATTCACTGAAAAGTAGTATTCAACTGTAAAACAGTTGAAAGACAAGTGTATATAGCTTCTCCAGTTCAGGGAAGAGTGTATAAAGTTGTTTCTACATGTGGTGAAGTCCCACAAGTAGAAAATAAGGCCCATTATAGGAAACAGCTAGAAATCAGTAGTCATTCAGAGCAAATACTAATGAATATCACAGAATAGTGAGAGAACAAGTGTAAAAGACATCAAAATGTAAGTCTCTAGTCTATAAAGGATGTTGTACACTGCAGAAATCCTTGAAATAGAGTTAGCTCACATGAAACCAGTGTTTCAAACCACCAGAATGCTCGGAAAAGTAGTATTTAACTGTAAAACAGTTGAAAGACAAGTTTATATAGCTTCGCAAGTCCACAGAAGACTGTATAAAGTTGTTTCTACATGTGGTGAACTCCCAGAAGTAGAGCAGAAGGCCCATTATAGGAAACAGCTAGAAATCAGTAGTAATTCAGAGGAAATACTAATGAATATCATAGAATTGTGTGAGAACAAATGTAAAAGACATCAAAATGTAAGTTTCTAGTCTAGAAAGGATGTTATACACTACAGAAATCCTTGAAATAGAGTTACTTCACAAGAAAACAGTGTTTCAACCCACTAGAATTCACTGAAAAGTAGTATTCAACTGTAAAACAGTTGAAAGACAAGTGTATATAGCTTCTCAAGATCAGAAAAGAGTGTATAAAGTTGTTTCTACATGTGGTGAAGTCCCACAAGTAGAAAAGAAGGCCCATTATAGGAAACAGCTAGAAATCAGTAGTCATTCAGAGCCAATACTAATGAATATCACAGAATAGAGAGAGAACAAGAGTAAAAGACATCAAAATGTAAGTCTCTAGTCTAGAAAGGATGTTGTACACTGCAGAAATCCTTGAAATAGAGTTAGTTCACATGAAACCAGTGTTTCAAACCACCAGAATGCACTGAAAAGTAGTATTTAACTGTAAAACAGTTGAAAGACAAGTTTATATAGCTTCGCAAGTCCACAGAAGACTGTATAAAGTTGTTTCTACATGTGGTGAAGTCCCACAAGTAGAGCAGAAGGCCCATTATAGGAAACAGCTAGAAATCAGTAGTAATTCAGAGGAAATACTAATGAATATCATAGAATTGTGTGAGAACAAGTGTAAAAGACATCAAAATGTAAGTTTCTAGTCTAGAAAGGATGTTATACACTACAGAAATCCTTGAAATAGAGTTACTTCACAAGAAAACAGTGTTTCAACCCACTAGAATTCACTGAAAAGTATTGTTCAACTGTAAAACAGTGGAAAGACAAGTGTATATAGCTTCGCGAGTCCACAGAAGACTGGATAAAGTTGTTTCTACATGTGGTGAAGTCCAACAAGTAGAAAATAAGGCCTATTATAGGAAACAGCTAGAAATCAGTAGTAATTCAGAGAAAATACTCATGAATATCATAGAATTGTGTGAGAACAAGTGTAAAAGACATCAAAATGTAAGTTTCTAGTCTAGAAAGGATGTTATACACTACAGAAATCCTTGAAATAGAGTTACTTCACAAGAAAACAGTGTTTCAACCCACTGGAATTCACTGAAAAGTATTGTTCAACTGTAAAACAGTGGAAAGACAAGTGTATATAGCTTCGCAAGTCCACAGAAGACTGTATAAAGTTGTTTCTACATGTGGGGAAGTCCCACAAGTAGAAAATAAGGCCCATTATAGGAAACAGCTAGAAATCAGTAGTAATTCAGAGAAAATACTCATGAATATCATAGAATTGTGTGAGAACAAGTGTAAAAGACATCAAAATGTAAGTTTCTAGTCTAGAAAGGATGTTATACACCACAGAAATCCTTGAAATAGAGTTACTTCACAAGAAAACAGTGTTTCATCCCACTAGAATTCACTGAAAAGTAGTATTCAACTGTAAAACAGTTGAAAGACAAGTGTATATAGCTTCTCAAGTTCAGGGAAGAGTGTATAAAGTTGTTTCTACATGTGGTGAAGTCCCACAAGTAGAAAATAAGGCCCATTAAAGGAAACAGCTAGAAATCAGTATTCATTCAGAGCAAATACTAATGAATATCACATAATAGAGAGAGAACAAGTGTAAAAGACATCAAAATGTAAGTGTCTAGTCTATAAAGGATGTTGTACACTGCAGAAATCCTTGAAATAGAGTTAGTTTACATGAAACCAGTGTTTCAAACCACCAGAATGCACTGAAAAGTAGTATTTAACTGTAAAACAGTTGAAAGACAAGTTTATATAGCTTCGCAAGTCCACAGAAGACTGTATAAAGTTGTTTCTACATGTGGTGAACTCCCAGAAGTAGAGCAGAAGGCCCATTATAGGAAACAGCTAGAAATCAGTAGTAATTCAGAGGAAATACTAATGAATATCATAGAATTGTGTGAGAACAAATGTAAAAGACATCAAAATGTAAGTTTCTAGTCTAGAAAGGATGTTATACACTACAGAAATCCTTGAAATAGAGTTACTTCACAAGAAAACAGTGTTTCAACCCACTAGAATTCACTGAAAAGTAGTATTCAACTGTAAAACAGTTGAAAGACAAGTGTATATAGCTTCTCAAGATCAGAAAAGAGTGTATAAAGTTGTTTCTACATGTGGTGAAGTCCCACAAGTAGAAAAGAAGGCCCATTATAGGAAACAGCTAGAAATCAGTAGTCATTCAGAGCCAATACTAATGAATATCACAGAATAGAGAGAGAACAAGAGTAAAAGACATCAAAATGTAAGTCTCTAGTCTAGAAAGGATGTTGTACACTGCAGAAATCCTTGAAATAGAGTTAGTTCACATGAAACCAGTGTTTCAAACCACCAGAATGCACTGAAAAGTAGTATTTAACTGTAAAACAGTTGAAAGACAAGTTTATATAGCTTCGCAAGTCCACAGAAGACTGTATAAAGTTGTTTCTACATGTGGTGAAGTCCCACAAGTAGAGCAGAAGGCCCATTATAGGAAACAGCTAGAAATCAGTAGTAATTCAGAGGAAATACTAATGAATATCATAGAATTGTGTGAGAACAAGTGTAAAAGACATCAAAATGTAAGTTTCTAGTCTAGAAAGGATGTTATACACTACAGAAATCATTGAAATAGAGTTACTTCACAAGAAAACAGTGTTTCAACCCACTAGAATTCACTGAAAAGTATTGTTCAACTGTAAAACAGTGGAAAGACAAGTGTATATAGCTTCGCAAGTCCACAGAAGACTGTATAAAGTTGTTTCTACATGTGGTGAAGTCCAACAAGTAGAAAATAAGGCCTATTATAGGAAACAGCTAGAAATCAGTAGTAATTCAGAGAAAATACTCATGAATATCATAGAATTGTGTGAGAACAAGTGTAAAAGACATCAAAATGTAAGTTTCTAGTCTAGAAAGGATGTTATACACTACAGAAATCCTTGAAATAGAGTTACTTCACAAGAAAACAGTGTTTCAACCCACTGGAATTCACTGAAAAGTATTGTTCAACTGTAAAACAGTGGAAAGACAAGTGTATATAGCTTCGCAAGACCACAGAAGACTGTATAAAGTTGTTTCTACATGTGGGGAAGTCCCACAAGTAGAAAATAAGGCCCATTATAGGAAACAGCTAGAAATCAGTAGTAATTCAGAGAAAATACTCATGAATATCATAGAATTGTGTGAGAACAAGTGTAAAAGACATCAAAATGTAAGTTTCTAGTCTAGAAAGGATGTTATACACCACAGAAATCCTTGAAATAGAGTTACGTCACAAGAAAACAGTGTTTCATCCCACTAGAATTCACTGAAAAGTAGTATTCAACTGTAAAACAGTTGAAAGACAAGTGTATATAGCTTCTCAAGTTCAGGGAAGAGTGTATAAAGTTGTTTCTACATGTGGTGAAGTCCCACAAGTAGAAAATAAGGCCCATTAAAGGAAACAGCTAGAAATCAGTATTCATTCAGAGCAAATACTAATGAATATCACATAATAGAGAGAGAACAAGTGTAAAAGACATCAAAATGTAAGTGTCTAGTCTATAAAGGATGTTGTACACTGCAGAAATCCTTGAAATAGAGTTAGTTTACATGAAACCAGTGTTTCAAACCACCAGAATGCACTGAAAAGTAGTATTTAACTGTAAAACAGTTGAAAGACAAGTTTATATAGCTTCGCAAGTCCACAGAAGACTGTATAAAGTTGTTTCTACATGTGGTGAACTCCCAGAAGTAGAGCAGAAGGCCCATTATAGGAAACAGCTAGAAATCAGTAGTAATTCAGAGGAAATACTAATGAATATCATAGAATTGTGTGAGAACAAATGTAAAAGACATCAAAATGTAAGTTTCTAGTCTAGAAAGGATGTTATACACTACAGAAATCCTTGAAATAGAGTTACTTCACAAGAAAACAGTGTTTCAACCCACTAGAATTCACTGAAAAGTAGTATTCAACTGTAAAACAGTTGAAAGACAAGTGTATATAGCTTCTCAAGATCAGAAAAGAGTGTATAAAGTTGTTTCTACATGTGGTGAAGTCCCACAAGTAGAAAAGAAGGCCCATTATAGGAAACAGCTAGAAATCAGTAGTCATTCAGAGCCAATACTAATGAATATCACAGAATAGAGAGAGAACAAGAGTAAAAGACATCAAAATGTAAGTCTCTAGTCTAGAAAGGATGTTGTACACTGCAGAAATCCTTGAAATAGAGTTAGTTCACATGAAACCAGTGTTTCAAACCACCAGAATGCACTGAAAAGTAGTATTTAACTGTAAAACAGTTGAAAGACAAGTTTATATAGCTTCGCAAGTCCACAGAAGACTGTATAAAGTTGTTTCTACATGTGGTGAAGTCCCACAAGTAGAGCAGAAGGCCCATTATAGGAAACAGCTAGAAATCAGTAGTAATTCAGAGGAAATACTAATGAATATCATAGAATTGTGTGAGAACAAGTGTAAAAGACATCAAAATGTAAGTTTCTAGTCTAGAAAGGATGTTATACACTACAGAAATCCTTGAAATAGAGTTACTTCACAAGAAAACAGTGTTTCAACCCACTAGAATTCACTGAAAAGTATTGTTCAACTGTAAAACAGTGGAAAGACAAGTGTATATAGCTTCGCAAGTCCACAGAAGACTGTATAAAGTTGTTTCTACATGTGGTGAAGTCCAACAAGTAGAAAATAAGGCCTATTATAGGAAACAGCTAGAAATCAGTAGTAATTCAGAGAAAATACTCATGAATATCATAGAATTGTGTGAGAACAAGTGTAAAAGACATCAAAATGTAAGTTTCTAGTCTAGAAAGGATGTTATACACTACAGAAATCCTTGAAATAGAGTTACTTCACAAGAAAACAGTGTTTCAACCCACTGGAATTCACTGAAAAGTATTGTTCAACTGTAAAACAGTGGAAAGACAAGTGTATATAGCTTCGCAAGTCCACAGAAGACTGTATAAAGTTGTTTCTACATGTGGGGAAGTCCCACAAGTAGAAAATAAGGCCCATTATAGGAAACAGCTAGAAATCAGTAGTAATTCAGAGAAAATACTCATGAATATCATAGAATTGTGTGAGAACAAGTGTAAAAGACATCAAAATGTAAGTTTCTAGTCTAGAAAGGATGTTATACACCACAGAAATCCTTGAAATAGAGTTACGTCACAAGAAAACAGTGTTTCATCCCACTAGAATTCACTGAAAAGTAGTATTCAACTGTAAAACAGTTGAAAGACAAGTGTATATAGCTTCTCAAGATCAGAAAAGAGTGTATAAAGTTGTTTCTACATGTGGTGAAGTCCCACAAGTAGAAAAGAAGGCCCATTATAGGAAACAGCTAGAAATCAGTAGTCATTCAGAACCAATACTAATGAATATCACAGAATAGAGAGAGAACAAGAGTAAAAGACATCAAAATGTAAGTCTCTAGTCTAGAAAGGATGTTGTACACTGCAGAAATCCTTGAAATAGAGTTAGTTCACATGAAACCAGTGTTTCAAACCACCAGAATGCACTGAAAAGTAGTATTTAACTGTAAAACAGTTGAAAGACAAGTTTATATAGCTTCGCAAGTCCACAGAAGACTGTATAAAGTTGTTTCTACATGTGGTGAAGTCCCACAAGTAGAGCAGAAGGCCCATTATAGGAAACAGCTAGAAATCAGTAGTAATTCAGAGGAAATACTAATGAATATCATAGAATTGTGTGAGAACAAGTGTAAAAGACATCAAAATGTAAGTTTCTAGTCTAGAAAGGATGTTATACACTACAGAAATCCTTGAAATAGAGTTACTTCACAAGAAAACAGTGTTTCAACCCACTAGAATTCACTGAAAAGTATTGTTCAACTGTAAAACAGTGGAAAGACAAGTGTATATAGCTTCGCAAGTCCACAGAAGACTGTATAAAGTTGTTTCTACATGTGGTGAAGTCCCACAAGTAGAAAATAAGGCCCATTATAGGAAACAGCTAGAAATCAGTAGTCATTCAGAGCAAATACTAATGAATATCACAGAATAGAGAGAGAACAAGAGTAAAAGACATCAAAATGTCTCTAGTCTAGAAAGGATGTTGTACACTGCAGAAATCCTTGAAATAGAGTTAGTTCACATGAAACCAGTGTTTCAAACCACCAGAATGCACTGAAAAGTAGTATTTAACTGTAAAACAGTTGAAAGACAAGTTTATATAGCTTCGCAAGTCCACAGAAGACTGTATAAAGTTGTTTCTACATGTGGTGAACTCCCACAAGTAGAGCAGAAGGCCCATTATAGGAAACAGCTAGAAATCAGTAGTAATTCAGAGAAAATACTCATGAATATCATAGAATTGTGTGAGAACAAGTGTAAAAGACATCAAAATGTAAGTTTCTAGTCTAGAAAGGATGTTATACACTACAGAAATCCTTGAAATAGAGTTACTTCACAAGAAAACAGTGATTCAACCCACTAGAATTCACTGAAAAGTATTGTTCAACTGTAAAACAGTGGAAAGACAAGTGTATATAGCTTCGCAAGTCCACAGAAGACTGTATAAAGTTGTTTCTACATGTGGTGAAGTCCCACAAGTAGAAAATAAGGCCCATTATAGGAAACAGCTAGAAATCAGTAGTAATTCAGAGAAAATACTCATGAATATCATAGAATTGTGTGAGAACAAGTGTAAAAGACATCAAAATGTAAGTTTCTAGTCTAGAAAGGATGTTATACACTACAGAAATCCTTGAAATAGAGTTACTTCACAAGAAAACAGTGTTTCATCCCACTATAATTCACTGAAAAGTAGTATTCAACTGTAAAAGAGTTGAAAGACAAGTGTATATAGCTTCTCCAGTTCAGGGAAGAGTGTATAAAGTTGTTTCTACATGTGGTGAAGTCCCACAAGTAGAAAATAAGGCCCATTATAGGAAACAGCTAGAAATCAGTAGTCATTCAGAGCAAATACTAATGAATATCACATAATAGAGAGAGAACAAGTGTAAAAGACATCAAAATGTAAGTCTCTAGTCTATAAAGGATGTTGTACACTGCAGAAATCCTTGAAATAGAGTTAGCTCACATGAAACCAGTGTTTCAAACCACCAGAATGCTCGGAAAAGTAGTATTTAACTGTAAAACAGTTGAAAGACAAGTTTATATAGCTTCGCAAGTCCACAGAAGACTGTATAAAGTTGTTTCTACATGTGGTGAACTCCCAGAAGTAGAGCAGAAGGCCCATTATAGGAAACAGCTAGAAATCAGTAGTAATTCAGAGGAAATACTAATGAATATCATAGAATTGTGTGAGAACAAATGTAAAAGACATCAAAATGTAAGTTTCTAGTCTAGAAAGGATGTTATACACTACAGAAATCCTTAAAATAGAGTTACTTCACAAGAAAACAGTGTTTCAACCCACTAGAATTCACTGAAAAGTAGTATTCAACTGTAAAACAGTTGAAAGACAAGTGTATATACCTTCTCAAGATCAGAAAAGAGTGTATAAAGTTGTTTCTACATGTGGTGAAGTCCCACAAGTAGAAAAGAAGGCCCATTATAGGAAACAGCTAGAAATCAGTAGTCATTCAGAGCCAATACTAATGAATATCACAGAATAGAGAGAGAACAAGAGTAAAAGACATCAAAATGTAAGTCTCTAGTCTAGAAAGGATGTTGTACACTGCAGAAATCCTTGAAATAGAGTTAGTTCACATGAAACCAGTGTTTCAAACCACCAGAATGCACTGAAAAGTAGTATTTAACTGTAAAACAGTTGAAAGACAAGTTTATATAGCTTCGCAAGTCCACAGAAGACTGTATAAAGTTGTTTCTACATGTGGTGAAGTCCCACAAGTAGAGCAGAAGGCCCATTATAGGAAACAGCTAGAAATCAGTAGTAATTCAGAGGAAATACTAATGAATATCATAGAATTGTGTGAGAACAAGTGTAAAAGACATCAAAATGTAAGTTTCTAGTCTAGAAAGGATGTTATACACTACAGAAATCCTTGAAATAGAGTTACTTCACAAGAAAACAGTGTTTCAACCCACTAGAATTCACTGAAAAGTATTGTTCAACTGTAAAACAGTGGAAAGACAAGTGTATATAGCTTCGCGAGTCCACAGAAGACTGGATAAAGTTGTTTCTACATGTGGTGAAGTCCAACAAGTAGAAAATAAGGCCTATTATAGGAAACAGCTAGAAATCAGTAGTAATTCAGAGAAAATACTCATGAATATCATAGAATTGTGTGAGAACAAGTGTAAAAGACATCAAAATGTAAGTTTCTAGTCTAGAAAGGATGTTATACACTACAGAAATCCTTGAAATAGAGTTACTTCACAAGAAAACAGTGTTTCAACCCACTGGAATTCACTGAAAAGTATTGTTCAACTGTAAAACAGTGGAAAGACAAGTGTATATAGCTTCGCAAGTCCACAGAAGACTGTATAAAGTTGTTTCTACATGTGGGGAAGTCCCACAAGTAGAAAATAAGGCCCATTATAGGAAACAGCTAGAAATCAGTAGTAATTCAGAGAAAATACTCATGAATATCATAGAATTGTGTGAGAACAAGTGTAAAAGACATCAAAATGTAAGTTTCTAGTCTAGAAAGGATGTTATACACCACAGAAATCCTTGAAATAGAGTTACTTCACAAGAAAACAGTGTTTCATCCCACTAGAATTCACTGAAAAGTAGTATTCAACTGTAAAACAGTTGAAAGACAAGTGTATATAGCTTCTCAAGTTCAGGGAAGAGTGTATAAAGTTGTTTCTACATGTGGTGAAGTCCCACAAGTAGAAAATAAGGCCCATTAAAGGAAACAGCTAGAAATCAGTATTCATTCAGAGCAAATACTAATGAATATCACATAATAGAGAGAGAACAAGTGTAAAAGACATCAAAATGTAAGTGTCTAGTCTATAAAGGATGTTGTACACTGCAGAAATCCTTGAAATAGAGTTAGTTTACATGAAACCAGTGTTTCAAACCACCAGAATGCACTGAAAAGTAGTATTTAACTGTAAAACAGTTGAAAGACAAGTTTATATAGCTTCGCAAGTCCACAGAAGACTGTATAAAGTTGTTTCTACATGTGGTGAACTCCCAGAAGTAGAGCAGAAGGCCCATTATAGGAAACAGCTAGAAATCAGTAGTAATTCAGAGGAAATACTAATGAATATCATAGAATTGTGTGAGAACAAATGTAAAAGACATCAAAATGTAAGTTTCTAGTCTAGAAAGGATGTTATACACTACAGAAATCCTTGAAATAGAGTTACTTCACAAGAAAACAGTGTTTCAACCCACTAGAATTCACTGAAAAGTAGTATTCAACTGTAAAACAGTTGAAAGACAAGTGTATATAGCTTCTCAAGATCAGAAAAGAGTGTATAAAGTTGTTTCTACATGTGGTGAAGTCCCACAAGTAGAAAAGAAGGCCCATTATAGGAAACAGCTAGAAATCAGTAGTCATTCAGAGCCAATACTAATGAATATCACAGAATAGAGAGAGAACAAGAGTAAAAGACATCAAAATGTAAGTCTCTAGTCTAGAAAGGATGTTGTACACTGCAGAAATCCTTGAAATAGAGTTAGTTCACATGAAACCAGTGTTTCAAACCACCAGAATGCACTGAAAAGTAGTATTTAACTGTAAAACAGTTGAAAGACAAGTTTATATAGCTTCGCAAGTCCACAGAAGACTGTATAAAGTTGTTTCTACATGTGGTGAACTCCCACAAGTAGAGCAGAAGGCCCATTATAGGAAACAGCTAGAAATCAGTAGTAATTCAGAGGAAATACTAATGAATATCATAGAATTGTGTGAGAACAAGTGTAAAAGACATCAAAATGTAAGTTTCTAGTCTAGAAAGGATATTATACACTACAGAAATCCTTGAAATAGAGTTACTTCACAAGAAAACAGTGTTTCAACCCACTAGAATTCACTGAAAAGTATTGTTCAACTGTAAAACAGTGGAAAGACAAGTGTATATAGCTTCGCAAGTCCACAGAAGACTATATAAAGTTGTTTCTACATGTGGTGAAGTCCCACAAGTAGAAAATAAGGCCCATTATAGGAAACAGATAGAAATCAGTAGTAATTCAGAGAAAATACTCATGAATATCATAGAATTGTGTGAGAACAAGTGTAAAAGACATCAAAATGTAAGTTGCTAGTCTAGAAAGGATGTTATACACTACAGAAATCCTTGAAATAGAGTTACTTCACAAGAAAACAGTGTTTCAACCCACTAGAATTCACTGAAAAGTATTGTTCAACTGTAAAACAGTGGAAAGACAAGTGTATATAGCTTCGCAAGTCCACAGAAGACTGTATAAAGTTGTTTCTACATGTGGTGAAGTCCCACAAGTAGAAAATAAGGCCCATTATAGGAAACAGCTAGAAATCAGTAGTAATTCAGAGAAAATACTCATGAATATCATAGAATTGTGTGAGAACAAGTGTAAAAGACATCAAAATGTAAGTTTCTAGTCTAGAAAGGATGTTATCTTACAGAAATCCTTGAAATAGAGTTACTTCACAAGAAAACAGTGTTTCATCCCACTAGAATTCACTGAAAAGTAGTATTCAACTGTAAAACAGTTGAAAGACAAGTGTATATAGCTTCTCAAGTTCAGGGAAGAGTGTATAAAGTTGTTTCTACATGTGGTGAAATCCCACAAGTAGAAAAGAAGGCCCATTATAGGAAACAGCTAGAAATCAGTAGTCATTCAGAGCAAATACTAATGAATATCACATAATAGAGAGAGAACAAGTGTAAAAGACATCAAAATGTAAGTCTCTAGTCTATAAAGGATGTTGTACACTGCAGAAATCCTTGAAATAGAGTTAGCTCACATGAAACCAGTGTTTCAAACCACCAGAAAGCTCGGAAAAGTAGTATTTAACTGTAAAACAGTTGAAAGACAAGTTTATATAGCTTCGCAAGTCCACAGAAGACTGTATAAAGTTGTTTCTACATGTGGTGAACTCCCAGAAGTAGAGCAGAAGGCCCATTATAGGAAACAGCTAGAAATCAGTAGTAATTCAGAGGAAATACTAATGAATATCATAGAATTGTGTGAGAACAAATGTAAAAGACATCAAAATGTAAGTTTCTAGTCTAGAAAGGATGTTATACACTACAGAAATCCTTGAAATAGAGTTACTTCACAAGAAAACAGTGTTTCAACCCACTAGAATTCACTGAAAAGTATTGTTCAACTGTAAAACAGTGGAAAGACAAGTGTATATAGCTTCGCAAGTCCACAGAAGACTGTATAAAGTTGTTTCTACATGTGGTGAAGTCCAACAAGTAGAAAATAAGGCCCATTATAGGAAACAGCTAGAAATCAGTAGTAATTCAGAGAAAATACTCATGAATATCATAGAATTGTGTGAGAACAAGTGTAAAAGACATCAAAATGTAAGTTTCTAGTCTAGAAAGGATGTTATACACTACAGAAATCCTTGAAATAGAGTTACTTCACAAGAAAACAGTGTTTCAACCCACTAGAATTCACTGAAAAGTATTGTTCAACTGTAAAACAGTGGAAAGACAAGTGTATATAGCTTCGCAAGTCCACAGAAGACTGTATAAAGTTGTTTCTACATGTGGTGAAGTCCCACAAGTAGAAAATAAGGCCCATTATAGGAAACAGCTAGAAATCAGTAGTAATTCAGAGAAAATACTCATGAATATCATAGAATTGTGTGAGAACAAGTGTAAAAGACATCAAAATGTAAGTTTCTAGTCTAGAAAGGATGTTATACACTACAGAAATCCTTGAAATAGAGTTACTTCACAAGAAAACAGTGTTTCAACCCACTAGAATTCACTGAAAAGTATTGTTCAACTGTAAAACAGTGGAAAGACAAGTGTATATAGCTTCGCAAGTCCACAGAAGACTGTATAAAGTTGTTTCTACATGTGGTGAAGTCCCACAAGTAGAAAATAAGGCCCATTATAGGAAACAGCTAGAAATCAGTAGTCATTCAGAGCAAATACTAATGAATATCACAGAATAGAGAGAGAACAAGAGTAAAAGACATCAAAATGTCTCTAGTCTAGAAAGGATGTTGTACACTGCAGAAATCCTTGAAATAGAGTTAGTTCACATGAAACCAGTGTTTCAAACCACCAGAATGCACTGAAAAGTAGTATTTAACTGTAAAACAGTTGAAAGACAAGTTTATATAGCTTCGCAAGTCCACAGAAGACTGTATAAAGTTGTTTCTACATGTGGTGAACTCCCACAAGTAGAGCAGAAGGCCCATTATAGGAAACAGCTAGAAATCAGTAGTAATTCAGAGAAAATACTCATGAATATCATAGAATTGTGTGAGAACAAGTGTAAAAGACATCAAAATGTAAGTTTCTAGTCTAGAAAGGATGTTATACACTACAGAAATCCTTGAAATAGAGTTACTTCACAAGAAAACAGTGTTTCAACCCACTAGAATTCACTGAAAAGTATTGTTCAACTGTAAAACAGTGGAAAGACAAGTGTATATAGTTTCGCAAGTCCACAGAAGACTATATAAAGTTGTTTCTACATGTGGTGAAGTCCCACAAGTAGAAAATAAGGCCCATTATAGGAAACAGATAGAAATCAGTAGTAATTCAGAGAAAATACTCATGAATATCATAGAATTGTGTGAGAACAAGTGTAAAAGACATCAAAATGTAAGTTTCTAGTCTAGAAAGGATGTTATACACTACAGAAATCCTTGAAATAGAGTTACTTCACAAGAAAACAGTGTTTCAACCCACTAGAATTCACTGAAAAGTATTGTTCAACTGTAAAACAGTGGAAAGACAAGTGTATATAGCTTCGCAAGTCCACAGAAGACTGTATAAAGTTGTTTCTACATGTGGTGAAGTCCCACAAGTAGAAAATAAGGCCCATTATAGGAAACAGCTAGAAATCAGTAGTAATTCAGAGAAAATACTCATGAATATCATAGAATTGTGTGAGAACAAGTGTAAAAGACATCAAAATGTAAGTTTCTAGTCTAGAAAGGATGTTATACACTACAGAAATCCTTGAAATAGAGTTACTTCACAAGAAAACAGTGTTTCATCCCACTAGAATTCACTGAAAAGTAGTATTCAACTGTAAAACAGTTGAAAGACAAGTGTATATAGCTTCTCCAGTTCAGGGAAGAGTGTATAAAGTTGTTTCTACATGTGGTGAAGTCCCACAAGTAGAAAATAAGGCCCATTATAGGAAACAGCTAGAAATCAGTAGTCATTCAGAGCAAATACTAATGAATATCACAGAATAGTGAGAGAACAAGTGTAAAAGACATCAAAATGTAAGTCTCTAGTCTATAAAGGATGTTGTACACTGCAGAAATCCTTGAAATAGAGTTAGCTCACATGAAACCAGTGTTTCAAACCACCAGAATGCTCGGAAAAGTAGTATTTAACTGTAAAACAGTTGAAAGACAAGTTTATATAGCTTCGCAAGTCCACAGAAGACTGTATAAAGTTGTTTCTACATGTGGTGAACTCCCAGAAGTAGAGCAGAAGGCCCATTATAGGAAACAGCTAGAAATCAGTAGTAATTCAGAGGAAATACTAATGAATATCATAGAATTGTGTGAGAACAAATGTAAAAGACATCAAAATGTAAGTTTCTAGTCTAGAAAGGATGTTATACACTACAGAAATCCTTGAAATAGAGTTACTTCACAAGAAAACAGTGTTTCAACCCACTAGAATTCACTGAAAAGTAGTATTCAACTGTAAAACAGTTGAAAGACAAGTGTATATAGCTTCTCAAGATCAGAAAAGAGTGTATAAAGTTGTTTCTACATGTGGTGAAGTCCCACAAGTAGAAAAGAAGGCCCATTATAGGAAACAGCTAGAAATCAGTAGTCATTCAGAGCCAATACTAATGAATATCACAGAATAGAGAGAGAACAAGAGTAAAAGACATCAAAATGTAAGTCTCTAGTCTAGAAAGGATGTTGTACACTGCAGAAATCCTTGAAATAGAGTTAGTTCACATGAAACCAGTGTTTCAAACCACCAGAATGCACTGAAAAGTAGTATTTAACTGTAAAACAGTTGAAAGACAAGTTTATATAGCTTCGCAAGTCCACAGAAGACTGTATAAAGTTGTTTCTACATGTGGTGAAGTCCCACAAGTAGAGCAGAAGGCCCATTATAGGAAACAGCTAGAAATCAGTAGTAATTCAGAGGAAATACTAATGAATATCATAGAATTGTGTGAGAACAAGTGTAAAAGACATCAAAATGTAAGTTTCTAGTCTAGAAAGGATGTTATACACTACAGAAATCCTTGAAATAGAGTTACTTCACAAGAAAACAGTGTTTCAACCCACTAGAATTCACTGAAAAGTATTGTTCAACTGTAAAACAGTGGAAAGACAAGTGTATATAGCTTCGCGAGTCCACAGAAGACTGGATAAAGTTGTTTCTACATGTGGTGAAGTCCAACAAGTAGAAAATAAGGCCTATTATAGGAAACAGCTAGAAATCAGTAGTAATTCAGAGAAAATACTCATGAATATCATAGAATTGTGTGAGAACAAGTGTAAAAGACATCAAAATGTAAGTTTCTAGTCTAGAAAGGATGTTATACACTACAGAAATCCTTGAAATAGAGTTACTTCACAAGAAAACAGTGTTTCAACCCACTGGAATTCACTGAAAAGTATTGTTCAACTGTAAAACAGTGGAAAGACAAGTGTATATAGCTTCGCAAGTCCACAGAAGACTGTATAAAGTTGTTTCTACATGTGGGGAAGTCCCACAAGTAGAAAATAAGGCCCATTATAGGAAACAGCTAGAAATCAGTAGTAATTCAGAGAAAATACTCATGAATATCATAGAATTGTGTGAGAACAAGTGTAAAAGACATCAAAATGTAAGTTTCTAGTCTAGAAAGGATGTTATACACCACAGAAATCCTTGAAATAGAGTTACTTCACAAGAAAACAGTGTTTCATCCCACTAGAATTCACTGAAAAGTAGTATTCAACTGTAAAACAGTTGAAAGACAAGTGTATATAGCTTCTCAAGTTCAGGGAAGAGTGTATAAAGTTGTTTCTACATGTGGTGAAGTCCCACAAGTAGAAAATAAGGCCCATTAAAGGAAACAGCTAGAAATCAGTATTCATTCAGAGCAAATACTAATGAATATCACATAATAGAGAGAGAACAAGTGTAAAAGACATCAAAATGTAAGTGTCTAGTCTATAAAGGATGTTGTACACTGCAGAAATCCTTGAAATAGAGTTAGTTTACATGAAACCAGTGTTTCAAACCACCAGAATGCACTGAAAAGTAGTATTTAACTGTAAAACAGTTGAAAGACAAGTTTATATAGCTTCGCAAGTCCACAGAAGACTGTATAAAGTTGTTTCTACATGTGGTGAACTCCCAGAAGTAGAGCAGAAGGCCCATTATAGGAAACAGCTAGAAATCAGTAGTAATTCAGAGGAAATACTAATGAATATCATAGAATTGTGTGAGAACAAATGTAAAAGACATCAAAATGTAAGTTTCTAGTCTAGAAAGGATGTTATACACTACAGAAATCCTTGAAATAGAGTTACTTCACAAGAAAACAGTGTTTCAACCCACTAGAATTCACTGAAAAGTAGTATTCAACTGTAAAACAGTTGAAAGACAAGTGTATATAGCTTCTCAAGATCAGAAAAGAGTGTATAAAGTTGTTTCTACATGTGGTGAAGTCCCACAAGTAGAAAAGAAGGCCCATTATAGGAAACAGCTAGAAATCAGTAGTCATTCAGAGCAAATACTAATGAATATCACAGAATAGAGAGAGAACAAGAGTAAAAGACATCAAAATGTAAGTCTCTAGTCTAGAAAGGATGTTGTACACTGCAGAAATCCTTGAAATAGAGTTAGTTCACATGAAACCAGTGTTTCAAACCACCAGAATGCACTGAAAAGTAGTATTTAACTGTAAAACAGTTGAAAGACAAGTTTATATAGCTTCGCAAGTCCACAGAAGACTGTATAAAGTTGTTTCTACATGTGGTGAACTCCCACAAGTAGAGCAGAAGGCCCATTATAGGAAACAGCTAGAAATCAGTAGTAATTCAGAGGAAATACTAATGAATATCATAGAATTGTGTGAGAACAAGTGTAAAAGACATCAAAATGTAAGTTTCTAGTCTAGAAAGGATGTTATACACTACAGAAATCATTGAAATAGAGTTACTTCACAAGAAAACAGTGTTTCAACCCACTAGAATTCACTGAAAAGTATTGTTCAACTGTAAAACAGTGGAAAGACAAGTGTATATAGCTTCGCAAGTCCACAGAAGACTGTATAAAGTTGTTTCTACATGTGGTGAAGTCCAACAAGTAGAAAATAAGGCCTATTATAGGAAACAGCTAGAAATCAGTAGTAATTCAGAGAAAATACTCATGAATATCATAGAATTGTGTGAGAACAAGTGTAAAAGACATCAAAATGTAAGTTTCTAGTCTAGAAAGGATGTTATACACTACAGAAATCCTTGAAATAGAGTTACTTCACAAGAAAACAGTGTTTCAACCCACTGGAATTCACTGAAAAGTATTGTTCAACTGTAAAACAGTGGAAAGACAAGTGTATATAGCTTCGCAAGACCACAGAAGACTGTATAAAGTTGTTTCTACATGTGGGGAAGTCCCACAAGTAGAAAATAAGGCCCATTATAGGAAACAGCTAGAAATCAGTAGTAATTCAGAGAAAATACTCATGAATATCATAGAATTGTGTGAGAACAAGTGTAAAAGACATCAAAATGTAAGTTTCTAGTCTAGAAAGGATGTTATACACCACAGAAATCCTTGAAATAGAGTTACGTCACAAGAAAACAGTGTTTCATCCCACTAGAATTCACTGAAAAGTAGTATTCAACTGTAAAACAGTTGAAAGACAAGTGTATATAGCTTCTCAAGTTCAGGGAAGAGTGTATAAAGTTGTTTCTACATGTGGTGAAGTCCCACAAGTAGAAAATAAGGCCCATTAAAGGAAACAGCTAGAAATCAGTATTCATTCAGAGCAAATACTAATGAATATCACATAATAGAGAGAGAACAAGTGTAAAAGACATCAAAATGTAAGTGTCTAGTCTATAAAGGATGTTGTACACTGCAGAAATCCTTGAAATAGAGTTAGTTTACATGAAACCAGTGTTTCAAACCACCAGAATGCACTGAAAAGTAGTATTTAACTGTAAAACAGTTGAAAGACAAGTTTATATAGCTTCGCAAGTCCACAGAAGACTGTATAAAGTTGTTTCTACATGTGGTGAACTCCCAGAAGTAGAGCAGAAGGCCCATTATAGGAAACAGCTAGAAATCAGTAGTAATTCAGAGGAAATACTAATGAATATCATAGAATTGTGTGAGAACAAATGTAAAAGACATCAAAATGTAAGTTTCTAGTCTAGAAAGGATGTTATACACTACAGAAATCCTTGAAATAGAGTTACTTCACAAGAAAACAGTGTTTCAACCCACTAGAATTCACTGAAAAGTAGTATTCAACTGTAAAACAGTTGAAAGACAAGTGTATATAGCTTCTCAAGATCAGAAAAGAGTGTATAAAGTTGTTTCTACATGTGGTGAAGTCCCACAAGTAGAAAAGAAGGCCCATTATAGGAAACAGCTAGAAATCAGTAGTCATTCAGAGCCAATACTAATGAATATCACAGAATAGAGAGAGAACAAGAGTAAAAGACATCAAAATGTAAGTCTCTAGTCTAGAAAGGATGTTGTACACTGCAGAAATCCTTGAAATAGAGTTAGTTCACATGAAACCAGTGTTTCAAACCACCAGAATGCACTGAAAAGTAGTATTTAACTGTAAAACAGTTGAAAGACAAGTTTATATAGCTTCGCAAGTCCACAGAAGACTGTATAAAGTTGTTTCTACATGTGGTGAAGTCCCACAAGTAGAGCAGAAGGCCCATTATAGGAAACAGCTAGAAATCAGTAGTAATTCAGAGGAAATACTAATGAATATCATAGAATTGTGTGAGAACAAGTGTAAAAGACATCAAAATGTAAGTTTCTAGTCTAGAAAGGATGTTATACACTACAGAAATCCTTGAAATAGAGTTACTTCACAAGAAAACAGTGTTTCAACCCACTAGAATTCACTGAAAAGTATTGTTCAACTGTAAAACAGTGGAAAGACAAGTGTATATAGCTTCGCGAGTCCACAGAAGACTGGATAAAGTTGTTTCTACATGTGGTGAAGTCCAACAAGTAGAAAATAAGGCCTATTATAGGAAACAGCTAGAAATCAGTAGTAATTCAGAGAAAATACTCATGAATATCATAGAATTGTGTGAGAACAAGTGTAAAAGACATCAAAATGTAAGTTTCTAGTCTAGAAAGGATGTTATACACTACAGAAATCCTTGAAATAGAGTTACTTCACAAGAAAACAGTGTTTCAACCCACTGGAATTCACTGAAAAGTATTGTTCAACTGTAAAACAGTGGAAAGACAAGTGTATATAGCTTCGCAAGTCCACAGAAGACTGTATAAAGTTGTTTCTACATGTGGGGAAGTCCCACAAGTAGAAAATAAGGCCCATTATAGGAAACAGCTAGAAATCAGTAGTAATTCAGAGAAAATACTCATGAATATCATAGAATTGTGTGAGAACAAGTGTAAAAGACATCAAAATGTAAGTTTCTAGTCTAGAAAGGATGTTATACACCACAGAAATCCTTGAAATAGAGTTACTTCACAAGAAAACAGTGTTTCATCCCACTAGAATTCACTGAAAAGTAGTATTCAACTGTAAAACAGTTGAAAGACAAGTGTATATAGCTTCTCAAGTTCAGGGAAGAGTGTATAAAGTTGTTTCTACATGTGGTGAAGTCCCACAAGTAGAAAATAAGGCCCATTAAAGGAAACAGCTAGAAATCAGTATTCATTCAGAGCAAATACTAATGAATATCACATAATAGAGAGAGAACAAGTGTAAAAGACATCAAAATGTAAGTGTCTAGTCTATAAAGGATGTTGTACACTGCAGAAATCCTTGAAATAGAGTTAGTTTACATGAAACCAGTGTTTCAAACCACCAGAATGCACTGAAAAGTAGTATTTAACTGTAAAACAGTTGAAAGACAAGTTTATATAGCTTCGCAAGTCCACAGAAGACTGTATAAAGTTGTTTCTACATGTGGTGAACTCCCAGAAGTAGAGCAGAAGGCCCATTATAGGAAACAGCTAGAAATCAGTAGTAATTCAGAGGAAATACTAATGAATATCATAGAATTGTGTGAGAACAAATGTAAAAGACATCAAAATGTAAGTTTCTAGTCTAGAAAGGATGTTATACACTACAGAAATCCTTGAAATAGAGTTACTTCACAAGAAAACAGTGTTTCAACCCACTAGAATTCACTGAAAAGTAGTATTCAACTGTAAAACAGTTGAAAGACAAGTGTATATAGCTTCTCAAGATCAGAAAAGAGTGTATAAAGTTGTTTCTACATGTGGTGAAGTCCCACAAGTAGAAAAGAAGGCCCATTATAGGAAACAGCTAGAAATCAGTAGTCATTCAGAGCCAATACTAATGAATATCACAGAATAGAGAGAGAACAAGAGTAAAAGACATCAAAATGTAAGTCTCTAGTCTAGAAAGGATGTTGTACACTGCAGAAATCCTTGAAATAGAGTTAGTTCACATGAAACCAGTGTTTCAAACCACCAGAATGCACTGAAAAGTAGTATTTAACTGTAAAACAGTTGAAAGACAAGTTTATATAGCTTCGCAAGTCCACAGAAGACTGTATAAAGTTGTTTCTACATGTGGTGAAGTCCCACAAGTAGAGCAGAAGGCCCATTATAGGAAACAGCTAGAAATCAGTAGTAATTCAGAGGAAATACTAATGAATATCATAGAATTGTGTGAGAACAAGTGTAAAAGACATCAAAATGTAAGTTTCTAGTCTAGAAAGGATGTTATACACTACAGAAATCATTGAAATAGAGTTACTTCACAAGAAAACAGTGTTTCAACCCACTAGAATTCACTGAAAAGTATTGTTCAACTGTAAAACAGTGGAAAGACAAGTGTATATAGCTTCGCAAGTCCACAGAAGACTGTATAAAGTTGTTTCTACATGTGGTGAAGTCCAACAAGTAGAAAATAAGGCCTATTATAGGAAACAGCTAGAAATCAGTAGTAATTCAGAGAAAATACTCATGAATATCATAGAATTGTGTGAGAACAAGTGTAAAAGACATCAAAATGTAAGTTTCTAGTCTAGAAAGGATGTTATACACTACAGAAATCCTTGAAATAGAGTTACTTCACAAGAAAACAGTGTTTCAACCCACTGGAATTCACTGAAAAGTATTGTTCAACTGTAAAACAGTGGAAAGACAAGTGTATATAGCTTCGCAAGACCACAGAAGACTGTATAAAGTTGTTTCTACATGTGGGGAAGTCCCACAAGTAGAAAATAAGGCCCATTATAGGAAACAGCTAGAAATCAGTAGTAATTCAGAGAAAATACTCATGAATATCATAGAATTGTGTGAGAACAAGTGTAAAAGACATCAAAATGTAAGTTTCTAGTCTAGAAAGGATGTTATACACCACAGAAATCCTTGAAATAGAGTTACGTCACAAGAAAACAGTGTTTCATCCCACTAGAATTCACTGAAAAGTAGTATTCAACTGTAAAACAGTTGAAAGACAAGTGTATATAGCTTCTCAAGTTCAGGGAAGAGTGTATAAAGTTGTTTCTACATGTGGTGAAGTCCCACAAGTAGAAAATAAGGCCCATTAAAGGAAACAGCTAGAAATCAGTATTCATTCAGAGCAAATACTAATGAATATCACATAATAGAGAGAGAACAAGTGTAAAAGACATCAAAATGTAAGTGTCTAGTCTATAAAGGATGTTGTACACTGCAGAAATCCTTGAAATAGAGTTAGTTTACATGAAACCAGTGTTTCAAACCACCAGAATGCACTGAAAAGTAGTATTTAACTGTAAAACAGTTGAAAGACAAGTTTATATAGCTTCGCAAGTCCACAGAAGACTGTATAAAGTTGTTTCTACATGTGGTGAACTCCCAGAAGTAGAGCAGAAGGCCCATTATAGGAAACAGCTAGAAATCAGTAGTAATTCAGAGGAAATACTAATGAATATCATAGAATTGTGTGAGAACAAATGTAAAAGACATCAAAATGTAAGTTTCTAGTCTAGAAAGGATGTTATACACTACAGAAATCCTTGAAATAGAGTTACTTCACAAGAAAACAGTGTTTCAACCCACTAGAATTCACTGAAAAGTAGTATTCAACTGTAAAACAGTTGAAAGACAAGTGTATATAGCTTCTCAAGATCAGAAAAGAGTGTATAAAGTTGTTTCTACATGTGGTGAAGTCCCACAAGTAGAAAAGAAGGCCCATTATAGGAAACAGCTAGAAATCAGTAGTCATTCAGAGCCAATACTAATGAATATCACAGAATAGAGAGAGAACAAGAGTAAAAGACATCAAAATGTAAGTCTCTAGTCTAGAAAGGATGTTGTACACTGCAGAAATCCTTGAAATAGAGTTAGTTCACATGAAACCAGTGTTTCAAACCACCAGAATGCACTGAAAAGTAGTATTTAACTGTAAAACAGTTGAAAGACAAGTTTATATAGCTTCGCAAGTCCACAGAAGACTGTATAAAGTTGTTTCTACATGTGGTGAAGTCCCACAAGTAGAGCAGAAGGCCCATTATAGGAAACAGCTAGAAATCAGTAGTAATTCAGAGGAAATACTAATGAATATCATAGAATTGTGTGAGAACAAGTGTAAAAGACATCAAAATGTAAGTTTCTAGTCTAGAAAGGATGTTATACACTACAGAAATCCTTGAAATAGAGTTACTTCACAAGAAAACAGTGTTTCAACCCACTAGAATTCACTGAAAAGTATTGTTCAACTGTAAAACAGTGGAAAGACAAGTGTATATAGCTTCGCAAGTCCACAGAAGACTGTATAAAGTTGTTTCTACATGTGGTGAAGTCCCACAAGTAGAAAATAAGGCCCATTATAGGAAACAGCTAGAAATCAGTAGTCATTCAGAGCAAATACTAATGAATATCACAGAATAGAGAGAGAACAAGAGTAAAAGACATCAAAATGTCTCTAGTCTAGAAAGGATGTTGTACACTGCAGAAATCCTTGAAATAGAGTTAGTTCACATGAAACCAGTGTTTCAAACCACCAGAATGCACTGAAAAGTAGTATTTAACTGTAAAACAGTTGAAAGACAAGTTTATATAGCTTCGCAAGTCCACAGAAGACTGTATAAAGTTGTTTCTACATGTGGTGAACTCCCACAAGTAGAGCAGAAGGCCCATTATAGGAAACAGCTAGAAATCAGTAGTAATTCAGAGAAAATACTCATGAATATCATAGAATTGTGTGAGAACAAGTGTAAAAGACATCAAAATGTAAGTTTCTAGTCTAGAAAGGATGTTATACACTACAGAAATCCTTGAAATAGAGTTACTTCACAAGAAAACAGTGTTTCAACCCACTAGAATTCACTGAAAAGTATTGTTCAACTGTAAAACAGTGGAAAGACAAGTGTATATAGCTTCGCAAGTCCACAGAAGACTGTATAAAGTTGTTTCTACATGTGGTGAAGTCCCACAAGTAGAAAATAAGGCCCATTATAGGAAACAGCTAGAAATCAGTAGTAATTCAGAGAAAATACTCATGAATATCATAGAATTGTGTGAGAACAAGTGTAAAAGACATCAAAATGTAAGTTTCTAGTCTAGAAAGGATGTTATACACTACAGAAATCCTTGAAATAGAGTTACTTCACAAGAAAACAGTGTTTCATCCCACTATAATTCACTGAAAAGTAGTATTCAACTGTAAAAGAGTTGAAAGACAAGTGTATATAGCTTCTCCAGTTCAGGGAAGAGTGTATAAAGTTGTTTCTACATGTGGTGAAGTCCCACAAGTAGAAAATAAGGCCCATTATAGGAAACAGCTAGAAATCAGTAGTCATTCAGAGCAAATACTAATGAATATCACATAATAGAGAGAGAACAAGTGTAAAAGACATCAAAATGTAAGTCTCTAGTCTATAAAGGATGTTGTACACTGCAGAAATCCTTGAAATAGAGTTAGCTCACATGAAACCAGTGTTTCAAACCACCAGAATGCTCGGAAAAGTAGTATTTAACTGTAAAACAGTTGAAAGACAAGTTTATATAGCTTCGCAAGTCCACAGAAGACTGTATAAAGTTGTTTCTACATGTGGTGAACTCCCAGAAGTAGAGCAGAAGGCCCATTATAGGAAACAGCTAGAAATCAGTAGTAATTCAGAGGAAATACTAATGAATATCATAGAATTGTGTGAGAACAAATGTAAAAGACATCAAAATGTAAGTTTCTAGTCTAGAAAGGATGTTATACACTACAGAAATCCTTAAAATAGAGTTACTTCACAAGAAAACAGTGTTTCAACCCACTAGAATTCACTGAAAAGTAGTATTCAACTGTAAAACAGTTGAAAGACAAGTGTATATACCTTCTCAAGATCAGAAAAGAGTGTATAAAGTTGTTTCTACATGTGGTGAAGTCCCACAAGTAGAAAAGAAGGCCCATTATAGGAAACAGCTAGAAATCAGTAGTCATTCAGAGCCAATACTAATGAATATCACAGAATAGAGAGAGAACAAGAGTAAAAGACATCAAAATGTAAGTCTCTAGTCTAGAAAGGATGTTGTACACTGCAGAAATCCTTGAAATAGAGTTAGTTCACATGAAACCAGTGTTTCAAACCACCAGAATGCACTGAAAAGTAGTATTTAACTGTAAAACAGTTGAAAGACAAGTTTATATAGCTTCGCAAGTCCACAGAAGACTGTATAAAGTTGTTTCTACATGTGGTGAAGTCCCACAAGTAGAGCAGAAGGCCCATTATAGGAAACAGCTAGAAATCAGTAGTAATTCAGAGGAAATACTAATGAATATCATAGAATTGTGTGAGAACAAGTGTAAAAGACATCAAAATGTAAGTTTCTAGTCTAGAAAGGATGTTATACACTACAGAAATCCTTGAAATAGAGTTACTTCACAAGAAAACAGTGTTTCAACCCACTAGAATTCACTGAAAAGTATTGTTCAACTGTAAAACAGTGGAAAGACAAGTGTATATAGCTTCGCGAGTCCACAGAAGACTGGATAAAGTTGTTTCTACATGTGGTGAAGTCCAACAAGTAGAAAATAAGGCCTATTATAGGAAACAGCTAGAAATCAGTAGTAATTCAGAGAAAATACTCATGAATATCATAGAATTGTGTGAGAACAAGTGTAAAAGACATCAAAATGTAAGTTTCTAGTCTAGAAAGGATGTTATACACTACAGAAATCCTTGAAATAGAGTTACTTCACAAGAAAACAGTGTTTCAACCCACTGGAATTCACTGAAAAGTATTGTTCAACTGTAAAACAGTGGAAAGACAAGTGTATATAGCTTCGCAAGTCCACAGAAGACTGTATAAAGTTGTTTCTACATGTGGGGAAGTCCCACAAGTAGAAAATAAGGCCCATTATAGGAAACAGCTAGAAATCAGTAGTAATTCAGAGAAAATACTCATGAATATCATAGAATTGTGTGAGAACAAGTGTAAAAGACATCAAAATGTAAGTTTCTAGTCTAGAAAGGATGTTATACACCACAGAAATCCTTGAAATAGAGTTACTTCACAAGAAAACAGTGTTTCATCCCACTAGAATTCACTGAAAAGTAGTATTCAACTGTAAAACAGTTGAAAGACAAGTGTATATAGCTTCTCAAGTTCAGGGAAGAGTGTATAAAGTTGTTTCTACATGTGGTGAAGTCCCACAAGTAGAAAATAAGGCCCATTAAAGGAAACAGCTAGAAATCAGTATTCATTCAGAGCAAATACTAATGAATATCACATAATAGAGAGAGAACAAGTGTAAAAGACATCAAAATGTAAGTGTCTAGTCTATAAAGGATGTTGTACACTGCAGAAATCCTTGAAATAGAGTTAGTTTACATGAAACCAGTGTTTCAAACCACCAGAATGCACTGAAAAGTAGTATTTAACTGTAAAACAGTTGAAAGACAAGTTTATATAGCTTCGCAAGTCCACAGAAGACTGTATAAAGTTGTTTCTACATGTGGTGAACTCCCAGAAGTAGAGCAGAAGGCCCATTATAGGAAACAGCTAGAAATCAGTAGTAATTCAGAGGAAATACTAATGAATATCATAGAATTGTGTGAGAACAAATGTAAAAGACATCAAAATGTAAGTTTCTAGTCTAGAAAGGATGTTATACACTACAGAAATCCTTGAAATAGAGTTACTTCACAAGAAAACAGTGTTTCAACCCACTAGAATTCACTGAAAAGTAGTATTCAACTGTAAAACAGTTGAAAGACAAGTGTATATAGCTTCTCAAGATCAGAAAAGAGTGTATAAAGTTGTTTCTACATGTGGTGAAGTCCCACAAGTAGAAAAGAAGGCCCATTATAGGAAACAGCTAGAAATCAGTAGTCATTCAGAGCCAATACTAATGAATATCACAGAATAGAGAGAGAACAAGAGTAAAAGACATCAAAATGTAAGTCTCTAGTCTAGAAAGGATGTTGTACACTGCAGAAATCCTTGAAATAGAGTTAGTTCACATGAAACCAGTGTTTCAAACCACCAGAATGCACTGAAAAGTAGTATTTAACTGTAAAACAGTTGAAAGACAAGTTTATATAGCTTCGCAAGTCCACAGAAGACTGTATAAAGTTGTTTCTACATGTGGTGAAGTCCCACAAGTAGAGCAGAAGGCCCATTATAGGAAACAGCTAGAAATCAGTAGTAATTCAGAGGAAATACTAATGAATATCATAGAATTGTGTGAGAACAAGTGTAAAAGACATCAAAATGTAAGTTTCTAGTCTAGAAAGGATGTTATACACTACAGAAATCATTGAAATAGAGTTACTTCACAAGAAAACAGTGTTTCAACCCACTAGAATTCACTGAAAAGTATTGTTCAACTGTAAAACAGTGGAAAGACAAGTGTATATAGCTTCGCAAGTCCACAGAAGACTGTATAAAGTTGTTTCTACATGTGGTGAAGTCCAACAAGTAGAAAATAAGGCCTATTATAGGAAACAGCTAGAAATCAGTAGTAATTCAGAGAAAATACTCATGAATATCATAGAATTGTGTGAGAACAAGTGTAAAAGACATCAAAATGTAAGTTTCTAGTCTAGAAAGGATGTTATACACTACAGAAATCCTTGAAATAGAGTTACTTCACAAGAAAACAGTGTTTCAACCCACTGGAATTCACTGAAAAGTATTGTTCAACTGTAAAACAGTGGAAAGACAAGTGTATATAGCTTCGCAAGTCCACAGAAGACTGTATAAAGTTGTTTCTACATGTGGGGAAGTCCCACAAGTAGAAAATAAGGCCCATTATAGGAAACAGCTAGAAATCAGTAGTAATTCAGAGAAAATACTCATGAATATCATAGAATTGTGTGAGAACAAGTGTAAAAGACATCAAAATGTAAGTTTCTAGTCTAGAAAGGATGTTATACACCACAGAAATCCTTGAAATAGAGTTACGTCACAAGAAAACAGTGTTTCATCCCACTAGAATTCACTGAAAAGTAGTATTCAACTGTAAAACAGTTGAAAGACAAGTGTATATAGCTTCTCAAGTTCAGGGAAGAGTGTATAAAGTTGTTTCTACATGTGGTGAAGTCCCACAAGTAGAAAATAAGGCCCATTAAAGGAAACAGCTAGAAATCAGTATTCATTCAGAGCAAATACTAATGAATATCACATAATAGAGAGAGAACAAGTGTAAAAGACATCAAAATGTAAGTGTCTAGTCTATAAAGGATGTTGTACACTGCAGAAATCCTTGAAATAGAGTTAGTTTACATGAAACCAGTGTTTCAAACCACCAGAATGCACTGAAAAGTAGTATTTAACTGTAAAACAGTTGAAAGACAAGTTTATATAGCTTCGCAAGTCCACAGAAGACTGTATAAAGTTGTTTCTACATGTGGTGAACTCCCAGAAGTAGAGCAGAAGGCCCATTATAGGAAACAGCTAGAAATCAGTAGTAATTCAGAGGAAATACTAATGAATATCATAGAATTGTGTGAGAACAAATGTAAAAGACATCAAAATGTAAGTTTCTAGTCTAGAAAGGATGTTATACACTACAGAAATCCTTGAAATAGAGTTACTTCACAAGAAAACAGTGTTTCAACCCACTAGAATTCACTGAAAAGTAGTATTCAACTGTAAAACAGTTGAAAGACAAGTGTATATAGCTTCTCAAGATCAGAAAAGAGTGTATAAAGTTGTTTCTACATGTGGTGAAGTCCCACAAGTAGAAAAGAAGGCCCATTATAGGAAACAGCTAGAAATCAGTAGTCATTCAGAGCCAATACTAATGAATATCACAGAATAGAGAGAGAACAAGAGTAAAAGACATCAAAATGTAAGTCTCTAGTCTAGAAAGGATGTTGTACACTGCAGAAATCCTTGAAATAGAGTTAGTTCACATGAAACCAGTGTTTCAAACCACCAGAATGCACTGAAAAGTAGTATTTAACTGTAAAACAGTTGAAAGACAAGTTTATATAGCTTCGCAAGTCCACAGAAGACTGTATAAAGTTGTTTCTACATGTGGTGAAGTCCCACAAGTAGAGCAGAAGGCCCATTATAGGAAACAGCTAGAAATCAGTAGTAATTCAGAGGAAATACTAATGAATATCATAGAATTGTGTGAGAACAAGTGTAAAAGACATCAAAATGTAAGTTTCTAGTCTAGAAAGGATGTTATACACTACAGAAATCCTTGAAATAGAGTTACTTCACAAGAAAACAGTGTTTCAACCCACTAGAATTCACTGAAAAGTATTGTTCAACTGTAAAACAGTGGAAAGACAAGTGTATATAGCTTCGCAAGTCCACAGAAGACTGTATAAAGTTGTTTCTACATGTGGTGAAGTCCAACAAGTAGAAAATAAGGCCTATTATAGGAAACAGCTAGAAATCAGTAGTAATTCAGAGAAAATACTCATGAATATCATAGAATTGTGTGAGAACAAGTGTAAAAGACATCAAAATGTAAGTTTCTAGTCTAGAAAGGATGTTATACACTACAGAAATCCTTGAAATAGAGTTACTTCACAAGAAAACAGTGTTTCAACCCACTGGAATTCACTGAAAAGTATTGTTCAACTGTAAAACAGTGGAAAGACAAGTGTATATAGCTTCGCAAGTCCACAGAAGACTGTATAAAGTTGTTTCTACATGTGGGGAAGTCCCACAAGTAGAAAATAAGGCCCATTATAGGAAACAGCTAGAAATCAGTAGTAATTCAGAGAAAATACTCATGAATATCATAGAATTGTGTGAGAACAAGTGTAAAAGACATCAAAATGTAAGTTTCTAGTCTAGAAAGGATGTTATACACCACAGAAATCCTTGAAATAGAGTTACGTCACAAGAAAACAGTGTTTCATCCCACTAGAATTCACTGAAAAGTAGTATTCAACTGTAAAACAGTTGAAAGACAAGTGTATATAGCTTCTCAAGATCAGAAAAGAGTGTATAAAGTTGTTTCTACATGTGGTGAAGTCCCACAAGTAGAAAAGAAGGCCCATTATAGGAAACAGCTAGAAATCAGTAGTCATTCAGAACCAATACTAATGAATATCACAGAATAGAGAGAGAACAAGAGTAAAAGACATCAAAATGTAAGTCTCTAGTCTAGAAAGGATGTTGTACACTGCAGAAATCCTTGAAATAGAGTTAGTTCACATGAAACCAGTGTTTCAAACCACCAGAATGCACTGAAAAGTAGTATTTAACTGTAAAACAGTTGAAAGACAAGTTTATATAGCTTCGCAAGTCCACAGAAGACTGTATAAAGTTGTTTCTACATGTGGTGAAGTCCCACAAGTAGAGCAGAAGGCCCATTATAGGAAACAGCTAGAAATCAGTAGTAATTCAGAGGAAATACTAATGAATATCATAGAATTGTGTGAGAACAAGTGTAAAAGACATCAAAATGTAAGTTTCTAGTCTAGAAAGGATGTTATACACTACAGAAATCCTTGAAATAGAGTTACTTCACAAGAAAACAGTGTTTCAACCCACTAGAATTCACTGAAAAGTATTGTTCAACTGTAAAACAGTGGAAAGACAAGTGTATATAGCTTCGCAAGTCCACAGAAGACTGTATAAAGTTGTTTCTACATGTGGTGAAGTCCCACAAGTAGAAAATAAGGCCCATTATAGGAAACAGCTAGAAATCAGTAGTCATTCAGAGCAAATACTAATGAATATCACAGAATAGAGAGAGAACAAGAGTAAAAGACATCAAAATGTCTCTAGTCTAGAAAGGATGTTGTACACTGCAGAAATCCTTGAAATAGAGTTAGTTCACATGAAACCAGTGTTTCAAACCACCAGAATGCACTGAAAAGTAGTATTTAACTGTAAAACAGTTGAAAGACAAGTTTATATAGCTTCGCAAGTCCACAGAAGACTGTATAAAGTTGTTTCTACATGTGGTGAACTCCCACAAGTAGAGCAGAAGGCCCATTATAGGAAACAGCTAGAAATCAGTAGTAATTCAGAGAAAATACTCATGAATATCATAGAATTGTGTGAGAACAAGTGTAAAAGACATCAAAATGTAAGTTTCTAGTCTAGAAAGGATGTTATACACTACAGAAATCCTTGAAATAGAGTTACTTCACAAGAAAACAGTGTTTCAACCCACTAGAATTCACTGAAAAGTATTGTTCAACTGTAAAACAGTGGAAAGACAAGTGTATATAGCTTCGCAAGTCCACAGAAGACTGTATAAAGTTGTTTCTACATGTGGTGAAGTCCCACAAGTAGAAAATAAGGCCCATTATAGGAAACAGCTAGAAATCAGTAGTAATTCAGAGAAAATACTCATGAATATCATAGAATTGTGTGAGAACAAGTGTAAAAGACATCAAAATGTAAGTTTCTAGTCTAGAAAGGATGTTATACACTACAGAAATCCTTGAAATAGAGTTACTTCACAAGAAAACAGTGTTTCATCCCACTATAATTCACTGAAAAGTAGTATTCAACTGTAAAAGAGTTGAAAGACAAGTGTATATAGCTTCTCCAGTTCAGGGAAGAGTGTATAAAGTTGTTTCTACATGTGGTGAAGTCCCACAAGTAGAAAATAAGGCCCATTATAGGAAACAGCTAGAAATCAGTAGTCATTCAGAGCAAATACTAATGAATATCACATAATAGAGAGAGAACAAGTGTAAAAGACATCAAAATGTAAGTCTCTAGTCTATAAAGGATGTTGTACACTGCAGAAATCCTTGAAATAGAGTTAGCTCACATGAAACCAGTGTTTCAAACCACCAGAATGCTCGGAAAAGTAGTATTTAACTGTAAAACAGTTGAAAGACAAGTTTATATAGCTTCGCAAGTCCACAGAAGACTGTATAAAGTTGTTTCTACATGTGGTGAACTCCCAGAAGTAGAGCAGAAGGCCCATTATAGGAAACAGCTAGAAATCAGTAGTAATTCAGAGGAAATACTAATGAATATCATAGAATTGTGTGAGAACAAATGTAAAAGACATCAAAATGTAAGTTTCTAGTCTAGAAAGGATGTTATACACTACAGAAATCCTTGAAATAGAGTTACTTCACAAGAAAACAGTGTTTCAACCCACTAGAATTCACTGAAAAGTAGTATTCAACTGTAAAACAGTTGAAAGACAAGTGTATATAGCTTCTCAAGATCAGAAAAGAGTGTATAAAGTTGTTTCTACATGTGGTGAAGTCCCACAAGTAGAAAAGAAGGCCCATTATAGGAAACAGCTAGAAATCAGTAGTCATTCAGAGCCAATACTAATGAATATCACAGAATAGAGAGAGAACAAGAGTAAAAGACATCAAAATGTAAGTCTCTAGTCTAGAAAGGATGTTGTACACTGCAGAAATCCTTGAAATAGAGTTAGTTCACATGAAACCAGTGTTTCAAACCACCAGAATGCACTGAAAAGTAGTATTTAACTGTAAAACAGTTGAAAGACAAGTTTATATAGCTTCGCAAGTCCACAGAAGACTGTATAAAGTTGTTTCTACATGTGGTGAAGTCCCACAAGTAGAGCAGAAGGCCCATTATAGGAAACAGCTAGAAATCAGTAGTAATTCAGAGGAAATACTAATGAATATCATAGAATTGTGTGAGAACAAGTGTAAAAGACATCAAAATGTAAGTTTCTAGTCTAGAAAGGATGTTATACACTACAGAAATCCTTGAAATAGAGTTACTTCACAAGAAAACAGTGTTTCAACCCACTAGAATTCACTGAAAAGTATTGTTCAACTGTAAAACAGTGGAAAGACAAGTGTATATAGCTTCGCAAGTCCACAGAAGACTGTATAAAGTTGTTTCTACATGTGGTGAAGTCCCACAAGTAGAAAATAAGGCCCATTATAGGAAACAGCCAGAAATCAGTAGTCATTCAGAGCAAATACTAATGAATATCACAGAATAGAGAGAGAACAAGAGTAAAAGACATCAAAATGTCTCTAGTCTAGAAAGGATGTTGTACACTGCAGAAATCCTTGAAATAGAGTTAGTTCACATGAAACCAGTGTTTCAAACCACCAGAATGCACTGAAAAGTAGTATTTAACTGTAAAACAGTTGAAAGACAAGTTTATATAGCTTCGCAAGTCCACAGAAGACTGTATAAAGTTGTTTCTACATGTGGTGAACTCCCACAAGTAGAGCAGAAGGCCCATTATAGGAAACAGCTAGAAATCAGTAGTATTTCAGAGGAAATACTAATGAATATCATAGAATTGTGTGAGAACAAGTGTAAAAGACATCAAAATGTAAGTTTCTAGTCTAGAAAGGATGTTATACACTACAGAAATCCTTGAAATAGAGTTACTTCACAAGAAAACAGTGTTTCAACCCACTAGAATTCACTGAAAAGTATTGTTCAACTGTAAAACAGTGGAAAGACAAGTGTATATAGTTTCGCAAGTCCACAGAAGACTATATAAAGTTGTTTCTACATGTGCTGAAGTCCCACAAGTAGAAAATAAGGCCCATTATAGGAAACAGATAGAAATCAGTAGTAATTCAGAGAAAATACTCATGAATATCATAGAATTGTGTGAGAACAAGTGTAAAAGACATCAAAATGTAAGTTTCTAGTCTAGAAAGGATGTTATACACTACAGAAATCCTTGAAATAGAGTTACTTCACAAGAAAACAGTGTTTCAACCCACTAGAATTCACTGAAAAGTATTGTTCAACTGTAAAACAGTGGAAAGACAAGTGTATATAGCTTCGCAAGTCCACAGAAGACTGTATAAAGTTGTTTCTACATGTGGTGAAGTCCCACAAGTAGAAAATAAGGCCCATTATAGGAAACAGCTAGAAATCAGTAGTAATTCAGAGAAAATACTCATGAATATCATAGAATTGTGTGAGAACAAGTGTAAAAGACATCAAAATGTAAGTTTCTAGTCTAGAAAGGATGTTATACACTACAGAAATCCTTGAAATAGAGTTACTTCACAAGAAAACAGTGTTTCATCCCACTAGAATTCACTGAAAAGTAGTATTCAACTGTAAAACAGTTGAAAGACAAGTGTATATAGCTTCTCCAGTTCAGGGAAGAGTGTATAAAGTTGTTTCTACATGTGGTGAAGTCCCACAAGTAGAAAATAAGGCCTATTATAGGAAACAGCTAGAAATCAGTAGTCATTCAGAGCAAATACTAATGAATATCACAGAATAGTGAGAGAACAAGTGTAAAAGACATCAAAATGTAAGTCTCTAGTCTATAAAGGATGTTGTACACTGCAGAAATCCTTGAAATAGAGTTAGCTCACATGAAACCAGTGTTTCAAACCACCAGAATGCTCGGAAAAGTAGTATTTAACTGTAAAACAGTTGAAAGACAAGTTTATATAGCTTCGCAAGTCCACAGAAGACTGTATAAAGTTGTTTCTACATGTGGTGAACTCCCAGAAGTAGAGCAGAAGGCCCATTATAGGAAACAGCTAGAAATCAGTAGTAATTCAGAGGAAATACTAATGAATATCATAGAATTGTGTGAGAACAAATGTAAAAGACATCAAAATGTAAGTTTCTAGTCTAGAAAGGATGTTATACACTACAGAAATCCTTGAAATAGAGTTACTTCACAAGAAAACAGTGTTTCAACCCACTAGAATTCACTGAAAAGTAGTATTCAACTGTAAAACAGTTGAAAGACAAGTGTATATAGCTTCTCAAGATCAGAAAAGAGTGTATAAAGTTGTTTCTACATGTGGTGAAGTCCCACAAGTAGAAAAGAAGGCCCATTATAGGAAACAGCTAGAAATCAGTAGTCATTCAGAGCCAATACTAATGAATATCACAGAATAGAGAGAGAACAAGAGTAAAAGACATCAAAATGTAAGTCTCTAGTCTAGAAAGGATGTTGTACACTGCAGAAATCCTTGAAATAGAGTTAGTTCACATGAAACCAGTGTTTCAAACCACCAGAATGCACTGAAAAGTAGTATTTAACTGTAAAACAGTTGAAAGACAAGTTTATATAGCTTCGCAAGTCCACAGAAGACTGTATAAAGTTGTTTCTACATGTGGTGAAGTCCCACAAGTAGAGCAGAAGGCCCATTATAGGAAACAGCTAGAAATCAGTAGTAATTCAGAGGAAATACTAATGAATATCATAGAATTGTGTGAGAACAAGTGTAAAAGACATCAAAATGTAAGTTTCTAGTCTAGAAAGGATGTTATACACTACAGAAATCCTTGAAATAGATTTACTTCACAAGAAAACAGTGTTTCAACCCACTAGAATTCACTGAAAAGTATTGTTCAACTGTAAAACAGTGGAAAGACAAGTGTATATAGCTTCGCGAGTCCACAGAAGACTGGATAAAGTTGTTTCTACATGTGGTGAAGTCCAACAAGTAGAAAATAAGGCCTATTATAGGAAACAGCTAGAAATCAGTAGTAATTCAGAGAAAATACTCATGAATATCATAGAATTGTGTGAGAACAAGTGTAAAAGACATCAAAATGTAAGTTTCTAGTCTAGAAAGGATGTTATACACTACAGAAATCCTTGAAATAGAGTTACTTCACAAGAAAACAGTGTTTCAACCCACTGGAATTCACTGAAAAGTATTGTTCAACTGTAAAACAGTGGAAAGACAAGTGTATATAGCTTCGCAAGTCCACAGAAGACTGTATAAAGTTGTTTCTACATGTGGGGAAGTCCCACAAGTAGAAAATAAGGCCCATTATAGGAAACAGCTAGAAATCAGTAGTAATTCAGAGAAAATACTCATGAATATCATAGAATTGTGTGAGAACAAGTGTAAAAGACATCAAAATGTAAGTTTCTAGTCTAGAAAGGATGTTATACACCACAGAAATCCTTGAAATAGAGTTACTTCACAAGAAAACAGTGTTTCATCCCACTAGAATTCACTGAAAAGTAGTATTCAACTGTAAAACAGTTGAAAGACAAGTGTATATAGCTTCTCAAGTTCAGGGAAGAGTGTATAAAGTTGTTTCTACATGTGGTGAAGTCCCACAAGTAGAAAATAAGGCCCATTAAAGGAAACAGCTAGAAATCAGTATTCATTCAGAGCAAATACTAATGAATATCACATAATAGAGAGAGAACAAGTGTAAAAGACATCAAAATGCAAGTGTCTAGTCTATAAAGGATGTTGTACACTGCAGAAATCCTTGAAATAGAGTTAGTTTACATGAAACCAGTGTTTCAAACCACCAGAATGCACTGAAAAGTAGTATTTAACTGTAAAACAGTTGAAAGACAAGTTTATATAGCTTCGCAAGTCCACAGAAGACTGTATAAAGTTGTTTCTACATGTGGTGAACTCCCAGAAGTAGAGCAGAAGGCCCATTATAGGAAACAGCTAGAAATCAGTAGTAATTCAGAGGAAATACTAATGAATATCATAGAATTGTGTGAGAACAAATGTAAAAGACATCAAAATGTAAGTTTCTAGTCTAGAAAGGATGTTATACACTACAGAAATCCTTGAAATAGAGTTACTTCACAAGAAAACAGTGTTTCAACCCACTAGAATTCACTGAAAAGTAGTATTCAACTGTAAAACAGTTGAAAGACAAGTGTATATAGCTTCTCAAGATCAGAAAAGAGTGTATAAAGTTGTTTCTACATGTGGTGAAGTCCCACAAGTAGAAAAGAAGGCCCATTATAGGAAACAGCTAGAAATCAGTAGTCATTCAGAGCCAATACTAATGAATATCACAGAATAGAGAGAGAACAAGAGTAAAAGACATCAAAATGTAAGTCTCTAGTCTAGAAAGGATGTTGTACACTGCAGAAATCCTTGAAATAGAGTTAGTTCACATGAAACCAGTGTTTCAAACCACCAGAATGCACTGAAAAGTAGTATTTAACTGTAAAACAGTTGAAAGACAAGTTTATATAGCTTCGCAAGTCCACAGAAGACTGTATAAAGTTGTTTCTACATGTGGTGAAGTCCCACAAGTAGAGCAGAAGGCCCATTATAGGAAACAGCTAGAAATCAGTAGTAATTCAGAGGAAATACTAATGAATATCATAGAATTGTGTGAGAACAAGTGTAAAAGACATCAAAATGTAAGTTTCTAGTCTAGAAAGGATGTTATACACTACAGAAATCATTGAAATAGAGTTACTTCACAAGAAAACAGTGTTTCAACCCACTAGAATTCACTGAAAAGTATTGTTCAACTGTAAAACAGTGGAAAGACAAGTGTATATAGCTTCGCAAGTCCACAGAAGACTGTATAAAGTTGTTTCTACATGTGGTGAAGTCCAACAAGTAGAAAATAAGGCCTATTATAGGAAACAGCTAGAAATCAGTAGTAATTCAGAGAAAATACTCATGAATATCATAGAATTGTGTGAGAACAAGTGTAAAAGACATCAAAATGTAAGTTTCTAGTCTAGAAAGGATGTTATACACTACAGAAATCCTTGAAATAGAGTTACTTCACAAGAAAACAGTGTTTCAACCCACTGGAATTCACTGAAAAGTATTGTTCAACTGTAAAACAGTGGAAAGACAAGTGTATATAGCTTCGCAAGTCCACAGAAGACTGTATAAAGTTGTTTCTACATGTGGGGAAGTCCCACAAGTAGAAAATAAGGCCCATTATAGGAAACAGCTAGAAATCAGTAGTAATTCAGAGAAAATACTCATGAATATCATAGAATTGTGTGAGAACAAGTGTAAAAGACATCAAAATGTAAGTTTCTAGTCTAGAAAGGATGTTATACACCACAGAAATCCTTGAAATAGAGTTACGTCACAAGAAAACAGTGTTTCATCCCACTAGAATTCACTGAAAAGTAGTATTCAACTGTAAAACAGTTGAAAGACAAGTGTATATAGCTTCTCAAGTTCAGGGAAGAGTGTATAAAGTTGTTTCTACATGTGGTGAAGTCCCACAAGTAGAAAATAAGGCCCATTAAAGGAAACAGCTAGAAATCAGTATTCATTCAGAGCAAATACTAATGAATATCACATAATAGAGAGAGAACAAGTGTAAAAGACATCAAAATGTAAGTGTCTAGTCTATAAAGGATGTTGTACACTGCAGAAATCCTTGAAATAGAGTTAGTTTACATGAAACCAGTGTTTCAAACCACCAGAATGCACTGAAAAGTAGTATTTAACTGTAAAACAGTTGAAAGACAAGTTTATATAGCTTCGCAAGTCCACAGAAGACTGTATAAAGTTGTTTCTACATGTGGTGAACTCCCAGAAGTAGAGCAGAAGGCCCATTATAGGAAAAAGCTAGAAATCAGTAGTAATTCAGAGGAAATACTAATGAATATCATAGAATTGTGTGAGAACAAATGTAAAAGACATCAAAATGTAAGTTTCTAGTCTAGAAAGGATGTTATACACTACAGAAATCCTTGAAATAGAGTTACTTCACAAGAAAACAGTGTTTCAACCCACTAGAATTCACTGAAAAGTAGTATTCAACTGTAAAACAGTTGAAAGACAAGTGTATATAGCTTCTCAAGATCAGAAAAGAGTGTATAAAGTTGTTTCTACATGTGGTGAAGTCCCACAAGTAGAAAAGAAGGCCCATTATAGGAAACAGCTAGAAATCAGTAGTCATTCAGAGCCAATACTAATGAATATCACAGAATAGAGAGAGAACAAGAGTAAAAGACATCAAAATGTAAGTCTCTAGTCTAGAAAGGATGTTGTACACTGCAGAAATCCTTGAAATAGAGTTAGTTCACATGAAACCAGTGTTTCAAACCACCAGAATGCACTGAAAAGTAGTATTTAACTGTAAAACAGTTGAAAGACAAGTTTATATAGCTTCGCAAGTCCACAGAAGACTGTATAAAGTTGTTTCTACATGTGGTGAAGTCCCACAAGTAGAGCAGAAGGCCCATTATAGGAAACAGCTAGAAATCAGTAGTAATTCAGAGGAAATACTAATGAATATCATAGAATTGTGTGAGAACAAGTGTAAAAGACATCAAAATGTAAGTTTCTAGTCTAGAAAGGATGTTATACACTACAGAAATCCTTGAAATAGAGTTACTTCACAAGAAAACAGTGTTTCAACCCACTAGAATTCACTGAAAAGTATTGTTCAACTGTAAAACAGTGGAAAGACAAGTGTATATAGCTTCGCAAGTCCACAGAAGACTGTATAAAGTTGTTTCTACATGTGGTGAAGTCCAACAAGTAGAAAATAAGGCCTATTATAGGAAACAGCTAGAAATCAGTAGTAATTCAGAGAAAATACTCATGAATATCATAGAATTGTGTGAGAACAAGTGTAAAAGACATCAAAATGTAAGTTTCTAGTCTAGAAAGGATGTTATACACTACAGAAATCCTTGAAATAGAGTTACTTCACAAGAAAACAGTGTTTCAACCCACTGGAATTCACTGAAAAGTATTGTTCAACTGTAAAACAGTGGAAAGACAAGTGTATATAGCTTCGCAAGTCCACAGAAGACTGTATAAAGTTGTTTCTACATGTGGGGAAGTCCCACAAGTAGAAAATAAGGCCCATTATAGGAAACAGCTAGAAATCAGTAGTAATTCAGAGAAAATACTCATGAATATCATAGAATTGTGTGAGAACAAGTGTAAAAGACATCAAAATGTAAGTTTCTAGTCTAGAAAGGATGTTATACACCACAGAAATCCTTGAAATAGAGTTACGTCACAAGAAAACAGTGTTTCATCCCACTAGAATTCACTGAAAAGTAGTATTCAACTGTAAAACAGTTGAAAGACAAGTGTATATAGCTTCTCAAGTTCAGGGAAGAGTGTATAAAGTTGTTTCTACATGTGGTGAAGTCCCACAAGTAGAAAATAAGGCCCATTAAAGGAAACAGCTAGAAATCAGTATTCATTCAGAGCAAATACTAATGAATATCACATAATAGAGAGAGAACAAGTGTAAAAGACATCAAAATGTAAGTGTCTAGTCTATAAAGGATGTTGTACACTGCAGAAATCCTTGAAATAGAGTTAGTTTACATGAAACCAGTGTTTCAAACCACCAGAATGCACTGAAAAGTAGTATTTAACTGTAAAACAGTTGAAAGACAAGTTTATATAGCTTCGCAAGTCCACAGAAGACTGTATAAAGTTGTTTCTACATGTGGTGAACTCCCAGAAGTAGAGCAGAAGGCCCATTATAGGAAACAGCTAGAAATCAGTAGTAATTCAGAGGAAATACTAATGAATATCATAGAATTGTGTGAGAACAAATGTAAAAGACATCAAAATGTAAGTTTCTAGTCTAGAAAGGATGTTATACACTACAGAAATCCTTGAAATAGAGTTACTTCACAAGAAAACAGTGTTTCAACCCACTAGAATTCACTGAAAAGTAGTATTCAACTGTAAAACAGTTGAAAGACAAGTGTATATAGCTTCTCAAGATCAGAAAAGAGTGTATAAAGTTGTTTCTACATGTGGTGAAGTCCCACAAGTAGAAAAGAAGGCCCATTATAGGAAACAGCTAGAAATCAGTAGTCATTCAGAGCCAATACTAATGAATATCACAGAATAGAGAGAGAACAAGAGTAAAAGACATCAAAATGTAAGTCTCTAGTCTAGAAAGGATGTTGTACACTGCAGAAATCCTTGAAATAGAGTTAGTTCACATGAAACCAGTGTTTCAAACCACCAGAATGCACTGAAAAGTAGTATTTAACTGTAAAACAGTTGAAAGACAAGTTTATATAGCTTCGCAAGTCCACAGAAGACTGTATAAAGTTGTTTCTACATGTGGTGAAGTCCCACAAGTAGAGCAGAAGGCCCATTATAGGAAACAGCTAGAAATCAGTAGTAATTCAGAGGAAATACTAATGAATATCATAGAATTGTGTGAGAACAAGTGTAAAAGACATCAAAATGTAAGTTTCTAGTCTAGAAAGGATGTTATACACTACAGAAATCCTTGAAATAGAGTTACTTCACAAGAAAACAGTGTTTCAACCCACTAGAATTCACTGAAAAGTATTGTTCAACTGTAAAACAGTGGAAAGACAAGTGTATATAGCTTCGCAAGTCCACAGAAGACTGTATAAAGTTGTTTCTACATGCGGTGAAGTCCAACAAGTAGAAAATAAGGCCCATTATAGGACACAGCTAGAAATCAGTAGTAATTCAGAGAAAATACTCATGAATATCATAGAATTGTGTGAGAACAAGTGTAAAAGACATCAAAATGTAAGTTTCTAGTCTAGAAAGGATGTTATACACTACAGAAATCCTTGAAATAGAGTTACTTCACAAGAAAACAGTGTTTCAACCCACTAGAATTCACTGAAAAGTATTGTTCAACTGTAAAACAGTGGAAAGACAAGTGTATATAGCTTCGCAAGTCCACAGAAGACTGTATAAAGTTGTTTCTACATGTGGTGAAGTCCCACAAGTAGAAAATAAGGCCCATTATAGGAAACAGCTAGAAATCAGTAGTAATTCAGAGAAAATACTCATGAATATCATAGAATTGTGTGAGAACAAGTGTAAAAGACATCAAAATGTAAGTTTCTAGTCTAGAAAGGATGTTATACACTACAGAAATCCTTGAAATAGAGTTACTTCACAAGAAAACAGTGTTTCATCCCACTAGAATTCACTGAAAAGTAGTATTCAACTGTAAAACAGTTGAAAGACAAGTGTATATAGCTTCTCCAGTTCAGGGAAGAGTGTATAAAGTTGTTTCTACATGTGGTGAAGTCCCACAAGTAGAAAATAAGGCCCATTATACGAAACAGCTAGAAATCAGTAGTCATTCAGAGCAAATACTAATGAATATCACATAATAGAGAGAGAACAAGTGTAAAAGACATCAAAATGTAAGTCTCTAGTCTATAAAGGATGTTGTACACTGCAGAAATCCTTGAAATAGAGTTAGCTCACATGAAACCAGTGTTTCAAACCACCAGAATGCTCGGAAAAGTAGTATTTAACTGTAAAACAGTTGAAAGACAAGTTTATATAGATTCGCAAGTCCACAGAAGACTGTATAAAGTTGTTTCTACATGTGGTGAAGTCCCACAAGTAGAGCAGAAGGCCCATTATAGGAAACAGCTAGAAATCAGTAGTAATTCAGAGGAAATACTAATGAATATCATAGAATTGTGTGAGAACAAGTGTAAAAGACATCAAAATGTAAGTTTCTAGTCTAGAAAGGATGTTATACACTACAGAAATCCTTGAAATAGAGTTACTTCACAAGAAAACAGTGTTTCAACCCACTAGAATTCACTGAAAAGTATTGTTCAACTGTAAAACAGTGGAAAGACAAGTGTATATAGCTTCGCAAGTCCACAGAAGACTGTATAAAGTTGTTTCTACATGTGGTGAAGTCCAACAAGTAGAAAATAAGGCCTATTATAGGAAACAGCTAGAAATCAGTAGTAATTCAGAGAAAATACTCATGAATATCATAGAATTGTGTGAGAACAAGTGTAAAAGACATCAAAATGTAAGTTTCTAGTCTAGAAAGGATGTTATACACTACAGAAATCCTTGAAATAGAGTTACTTCACAAGAAAACAGTGTTTCAACCCACTGGAATTCACTGAAAAGTATTGTTCAACTGTAAAACAGTGGAAAGACAAGTGTATATAGCTTCGCAAGTCCACAGAAGACTGTATAAAGTTGTTTCTACATGTGGGGAAGTCCCACAAGTAGAAAATAAGGCCCATTATAGGAAACAGCTAGAAATCAGTAGTAATTCAGAGAAAATACTCATGAATATCATAGAATTGTGTGAGAACAAGTGTAAAAGACATCAAAATGTAAGTTTCTAGTCTAGAAAGGATGTTATACACCACAGAAATCCTTGAAATAGAGTTACGTCACAAGAAAACAGTGTTTCATCCCACTAGAATTCACTGAAAAGTAGTATTCAACTGTAAAACAGTTGAAAGACAAGTGTATATAGCTTCTCAAGTTCAGGGAAGAGTGTATAAAGTTGTTTCTACATGTGGTGAAGTCCCACAAGTAGAAAATAAGGCCCATTATAGGAAACAGCTAGAAATCAGTATTCATTCAGAGCAAATACTAATGAATATCACAGAATAGTGAGAGAATAAGTGTAAAAGACATCAAAATGTAAGTCTCTAGTCTATAAAGGATGTTGTACACTGCAGAAATCCTTGAAATAGAGTTAGCTCACATGAAACCAGTGTTTCAAACCACCAGAATGCTCGGAAAAGTAGTATTTAACTGTAAAACAGTTGAAAGACAAGTTTATATAGCTTCGCAAGTGCACAGAAGACTGTATAAAGTTGTTTCTACATGTGGTGAACTCCCAGAAGTAGAGCAGAAGGCCCATTATAGGAAACAGCTAGAAATCAGTAGTAATTCAGAGGAAATACTAATGAATATCATAGAATTGTGTGAGAACAAGTGTAAAAGACATCAAAATGTAAGTTTCTAGTCTAGAAAGGATGTTATACACTACAGAAATCCTTGAAATAGAGTTACTTCACAAGAAAACAGTGTTTCAACCCACTAGAATTCACTGAAAAGTAGTATTCAACTGTAAAACAGTTGAAAGACAAGTGTATATAGCTTCTCAAGATCAGAAAAGAGTGTATAAAGTTGTTTCTACATGTGGTGAAGTCCCACAAGTAGAAAAGAAGGCCCATTATAGGAAACAGCTAGAAATCAGTAGTCATTCAGAGCCAATACTAATGAATATCACAGAATAGAGAGAGAACAAGAGTAAAAGACATCAAAATGTAAGTCTCTAGTCTAGAAAGGATGTTGTACACTGCAGAAATCCTTGAAATAGAGTTAGTTCACATGAAACCAGTGTTTCAAACCACCAGAATGCACTGAAAAGTAGTATTTAAATGTAAAACAGTTGAAAGACAAGTGTATATAGCTTCGCAAGTCCACAGAAGACTATATAAAGTTGTTTCTACATGTGGTGAAGTCCCACAAGTAGAAAATAAGGCCCATTATAGGAAACAGATAGAAATCAGTAGTAATTCAGAGAAAATACTCATGAATATCATAGAATTGTGTGAGAACAAGTGTAAAAGACATCAAAATGTAAGTTTCTAGTCTAGAAAGGATGTTATACACTACAGAAATCCTTGAAATAGAGTTACTTCACAAGAAAACAGTGTTTCAACCCACTAGAATTCACTGAAAAGTATTGTTCAACTGTAAAACAGTGGAAAGACAAGTGTATATAGCTTCGCAAGTCCACAGAAGACTGTATAAAGTTGTTTCTACATGTGGTGAAGTCCCACAAGTAGAAAATAAGGCCCATTATAGGAAACAGCTAGAAATCAGTAGTAATTCAGAGAAAATACTCATGAATATCATAGAATTGTGTGAGAACAAGTGTAAAAGACATCAAAATGTAAGTTTCTAGTCTAGAAAGGATGTTATCTTACAGAAATCCTTGAAATAGAGTTACTTCACAAGAAAACAGTGTTTCATCCCACTAGAATTCACTGAAAAGTAGTATTCAACTGTAAAACAGTTGAAAGACAAGTGTATATAGCTTCTCCAGTTCAGGGAAGAGTGTATAAAGTTGTTTCTACATGTGGTGAAGTCCCACAAGTAGAAAATAAGGCCCATTATAGGAAACAGCTAGAAATCAGTAGTCATTCAGAGCAAATACTAATGAATATCACATAATAGAGAGAGAACAAGTGTAAAAGACATCAAAATGTAAGTCTCTAGTCTATAAAGGATGTTGTACACTGCAGAAATCCTTGAAATAGAGTTAGCTCACATGAAACCAGTGTTTCAAACCACCAGAATGCTCGGAAAAGTAGTATTTAACTGTAAAACAGTTGAAAGACAAGTTTATATAGCTTCGCAAGTCCACAGAAGACTGTATAAAGTTGTTTCTACATGTGGTGAACTCCCAGAAGTAGAGCAGAAGGCCCATTATAGGAAACAGCTAGAAATCAGTAGTAATTCAGAGGAAATACTAATGAATATCATAGAATTGTGTGAGAACAAATGTAAAAGACATCAAAATGTAAGTTTCTAGTCTAGAAAGGATGTTATACACTACAGAAATCCTTGAAATAGAGTTACTTCACAAGAAAACAGTGTTTCAACCCACTAGAATTCACTGAAAAGTAGTATTCAACTGTAAAACAGTTGAAAGACAAGTGTATATAGCTTCTCAAGATCAGAAAAGAGTGTATAAAGTTGTTTCTACATGTGGTGAAGTCCCACAAGTAGAAAAGAAGGCCCATTATAGGAAACAGCTAGAAATCAGTAGTCATTCAGAGCCAATACTAATGAATATCACAGAATAGAGAGAGAACAAGAGTAAAAGACATCAAAATGTAAGTCTCTAGTCTAGAAAGGATGTTGTACACTGCAGAAATCCTTGAAATAGAGTTAGTTCACATGAAACCAGTGTTTCAAACCACCAGAATGCACTGAAAAGTAGTATTTAACTGTAAAACAGTTGAAAGACAAGTTTATATAGCTTCGCAAGTCCACAGAAGACTGTATAAAGTTGTTTCTACATGTGGTGAAGTCCCACAAGTAGAGCAGAAGGCCCATTATAGGAAACAGCTAGAAATCAGTAGTAATTCAGAGGAAATACTAATGAATATCATAGAATTGTGTGAGAACAAGTGTAAAAGACATCAAAATGTAAGTTTCTAGTCTAGAAAGGATGTTATACACTACAGAAATCCTTGAAATAGAGTTACTTCACAAGAAAACAGTGTTTCAACCCACTAGAATTCACTGAAAAGTATTGTTCAACTGTAAAACAGTGGAAAGACAAGTGTATATAGCTTCGCAAGTCCACAGAAGACTGTATAAAGTTGTTTCTACATGTGGTGAAGTCCCACAAGTAGAAAATAAGGCCCATTATAGGAAACAGCTAGAAATCAGTAGTCATTCAGAGCAAATACTAATGAATATCACAGAATAGAGAGAGAACAAGAGTAAAAGACATCAAAATGTAAGTCTCTAGTCTAGAAAGGATGTTGTACACTGCAGAAATCCTTGAAATAGAGTTAGCTCACATGAAACCAGTGTTTCAAACCACCAGAATGCTCGGAAAAGTAGTATTTAACTGTAAAACAGTTGAAAGACAAGTTTATATAGCTTCGCAAGTCCACAGAAGACTGTATAAAGTTGTTTCTACATGTGGTGAACTCCCAGAAGTAGAGCAGAAGGCCCATTATAGGAAACAGCTAGAAATCAGTAGTAATTCAGAGGAAATACTAATGAATATCATAGAATTGTGTGAGAACAAATGTAAAAGACATCAAAATGTAAGTTTCTAGTCTAGAAAGGATGTTATACACTACAGAAATCCTTGAAATAGAGTTACTTCACAAGAAAACAGTGTTTCAACCCACTAGAATTCACTGAAAAGTAGTATTCAACTGTAAAACAGTTGAAAGACAAGTGTATATAGCTTCTCAAGATCAGAAAAGAGTGTATAAAGTTGTTTCTACATGTGGTGAAGTCCCACAAGTAGAAAAGAAGGCCCATTATAGGAAACAGCTAGAAATCAGTAGTCATTCAGAGCCAATACTAATGAATATCACAGAATAGAGAGAGAACAAGAGTAAAAGACATCAAAATGTAAGTCTCTAGTCTAGAAAGGATGTTGTACACTGCAGAAATCCTTGAAATAGAGTTAGTTCACATGAAACCAGTGTTTCAAACCACCAGAATGCACTGAAAAGTAGTATTTAACTGTAAAACAGTTGAAAGACAAGTTTATATAGCTTCGCAAGTCCACAGAAGACTGTATAAAGTTGTTTCTACATGTGGTGAAGTCCCACAAGTAGAGCAGAAGGCCCATTATAGGAAACAGCTAGAAATCAGTAGTAATTCAGAGGAAATACTAATGAATATCATAGAATTGTGTGAGAACAAGTGTAAAAGACATCAAAATGTAAGTTTCTAGTCTAGAAAGGATGTTATACACTACAGAAATCCTTGAAATAGAGTTACTTCACAAGAAAACAGTGTTTCAACCCACTAGAATTCACTGAAAAGTATTGTTCAACTGTAAAACAGTGGAAAGACAAGTGTATATAGCTTCGCAAGTCCACAGAAGACTGTATAAAGTTGTTTCTACATGTGGTGAAGTCCCACAAGTAGAAAATAAGGCCCATTATAGGAAACAGCTAGAAATCAGTAGTCATTCAGAGCAAATACTAATGAATATCACAGAATAGAGAGAGAACAAGAGTAAAAGACATCAAAATGTAAGTCTCTAGTCTAGAAAGGATGTTGTACACTGCAGAAATCCTTGAAATAGAGTTAGTTCACATGAAACCAGTGTTTCAAACCACCAGAATGCACTGAAAAGTAGTATTTAACTGTAAAACAGTTGAAAGACAAGTTTATATAGCTTCGCAAGTCCACAGAAGACTGTATAAAGTTGTTTCTACATGTGGTGAAGTCCCACAAGTAGAGCAGAAGGCCCATTATAGGAAACAGCTAGAAATCAGTAGTAATTCAGAGGAAATACTAATGAATATCATAGAATTGTGTGAGAACAAGTGTAAAAGACATCAAAATGTAAGTTTCTAGTCTAGAAAGGATGTTATACACTACAGAAATCCTTGAAATAGAGTTACTTCACAAGAAAACAGTGTTTCAACCCACTAGAATTCACTGAAAAGTATTGTTCAACTGTAAAACAGTGGAAAGACAAGTGTATATAGCTTCGCAAGTCCACAGAAGACTATATAAAGTTGTTTCTACATGTGGTGAAGTCCCACAAGTAGAAAATAAGGCCCATTATAGGAAACAGATAGAAATCAGTAGTAATTCAGAGAAAATACTCATGAATATCATAGAATTGTGTGAGAACAAGTGTAAAAGACATCAAAATGTAAGTTTCTAGTCTAGAAAGGATGTTATACACTACAGAAATCCTTGAAATAGAGTTACTTCACAAGAAAACAGTGTTTCATCCCACTATAATTCACTGAAAAGTAGTATTCAACTGTAAAAGAGTTGAAAGACAAGTGTATATAGCTTCTCCAGTTCAGGGAAGAGTGTATAAAGTTGTTTCTACATGTGGTGAAGTCCCACAAGTAGAAAATAAGGCCCATTATAGGAAACAGCTAGAAATCAGTAGTCATTCAGAGCAAATACTAATGAATATCACATAATAGAGAGAGAACAAGTGTAAAAGACATCAAAATGTAAGTCTCTAGTCTATAAAGGATGTTGTACACTGCAGAAATCCTTGAAATAGAGTTAGCTCACATGAAACCAGTGTTTCAAACCACCAGAATGCTCGGAAAAGTAGTATTTAACTGTAAAACAGTTGAAAGACAAGTTTATATAGCTTCGCAAGTCCACAGAAGACTGTATAAAGTTGTTTCTACATGTGGTGAACTCCCAGAAGTAGAGCAGAAGGCCCATTATAGGAAACAGCTAGAAATCAGTAGTAATTCAGAGGAAATACTAATGAATATCATAGAATTGTGTGAGAACAAATGTAAAAGACATCAAAATGTAAGTTTCTAGTCTAGAAAGGATGTTATACACTACAGAAATCCTTGAAATAGAGTTACTTCACAAGAAAACAGTGTTTCAACCCACTAGAATTCACTGAAAAGTAGTATTCAACTGTAAAACAGTTGAAAGACAAGTGTATATAGCTTCTCAAGATCAGAAAAGAGTGTATAAAGTTGTTTCTACATGTGGTGAAGTCCCACAAGTAGAAAAGAAGGCCCATTATAGGAAACAGCTAGAAATCAGTAGTCATTCAGAGCCAATACTAATGAATATCACAGAATAGAGAGAGAACAAGAGTAAAAGACATCAAAATGTAAGTCTCTAGTCTAGAAAGGATGTTGTACACTGCAGAAATCCTTGAAATAGAGTTAGTTCACATGAAACCAGTGTTTCAAACCACCAGAATGCACTGAAAAGTAGTATTTAACTGTAAAACAGTTGAAAGACAAGTTTATATAGCTTCGCAAGTCCACAGAAGACTGTATAAAGTTGTTTCTACATGTGGTGAAGTCCCACAAGTAGAGCAGAAGGCCCATTATAGGAAACAGCTAGAAATCAGTAGTAATTCAGAGGAAATACTAATGAATATCATAGAATTGTGTGAGAACAAGTGTAAAAGACATCAAAATGTAAGTTTCTAGTCTAGAAAGGATGTTATACACTACAGAAATCCTTGAAATAGAGTTACTTCACAAGAAAACAGTGTTTCAACCCACTAGAATTCACTGAAAAGTATTGTTCAACTGTAAAACAGTGGAAAGACAAGTGTATATAGCTTCGCAAGTCCACAGAAGACTGTATAAAGTTGTTTCTACATGCGGTGAAGTCCAACAAGTAGAAAATAAGGCCAATTATAGGAAACAGCTAGAAATCAGTAGTAATTCAGAGAAAATACTCATGAATATCATAGAATTGTGTGAGAACAAGTGTAAAAGACATCAAAATGTAAGTTTCTAGTCTAGAAAGGATGTTATACACTACAGAAATCCTTGAAATAGAGTTAGTTCACATGAAACCAGTGTTTCAAACCACCAGAATGCACTGAAAAGTAGTATTTAACTGTAAAACAGTTGAAAGACAAGTTTATATAGCTTCGCAAGTCCACAGAAGACTGTATAAAGTTGTTTCTACATGTGGTGAACTCCCACAAGTAGAGCAGAAGGCCCATTATAGGAAACAGCTAGAAATCAGTAGTAATTCAGAGGAAATACTAATGAATATCATAGAATTGTGTGAGAACAAGTGTAAAAGACATCAAAATGTAAGTTTCTAGTCTAGAAAGGATGTTATACACTACAGAAATCCTTGAAATAGAGTTACTTCACAAGAAAACAGTGTTTCAACCCACTAGAATTCACTGAAAAGTATTGTTCAACTGTAAAACAGTGGAAAGACAAGTGTATATAGCTTCGCAAGTCCACAGAAGACTATATAAAGTTGTTTCTACATGTGGTGAAGTCCCACAAGTAGAAAATAAGGCCCATTATAGGAAACAGATAGAAATCAGTAGTAATTCAGAGAAAATACTCATGAATATCATAGAATTGTGTGAGAACAAGTGTAAAAGACATCAAAATGTAAGTTTCTAGTCTAGAAAGGATGTTATACACTACAGAAATCCTTGAAATAGAGTTACTTCACAAGAAAACAGTGTTTCAACCCACTAGAATTCACTGAAAAGTATTGTTCAACTGTAAAACAGTGGAAAGACAAGTGTATATAGCTTCGCAAGTCCACAGAAGACTGTATAAAGTTGTTTCTACATGTGGTGAAGTCCCACAAGTAGAAAATAAGGCCCATTATAGGAAACAGCTAGAAATCAGTAGTAATTCAGAGAAAATACTCATGAATATCATAGAATTGTGTGAGAACAAGTGTAAAAGACATCAAAATGTAAGTTTCTAGTCTAGAAAGGATGTTATCTTACAGAAATCCTTGAAATAGAGTTACTTCACAAGAAAACAGTGTTTCATCCCACTAGAATTCACTGAAAAGTAGTATTCAACTGTAAAACAGTTGAAAGACAAGTGTATATAGCTTCTCCAGTTCAGGGAAGAGTGTATAAAGTTGTTTCTACATGTGGTGAAGTCCCACAAGTAGAAAATAAGGCCCATTATAGGAAACAGCTAGAAATCAGTATTCATTCAGAGCAAATACTAATGAATATCACAGAATAGTGAGAGAATAAGTGTAAAAGACATCAAAATGTAAGTCTCTAGTCTATAAAGGATGTTGTACACTGCAGAAATCCTTGAAATAGAGTTAGCTCACATGAAACCAGTGTTTCAAACCACCAGAATGCTCGGAAAAGTAGTATTTAACTGTAAAACAGTTGAAAGACAAGTTTATATAGCTTCGCAAGTGCACAGAAGACTGTATAAAGTTGTTTCTACATGTGGTGAACTCCCAGAAGTAGAGCAGAAGGCCCATTATAGGAAACAGCTAGAAATCAGTAGTAATTCAGAGGAAATACTAATGAATATCATAGAATTGTGTGAGAACAAGTGTAAAAGACATCAAAATGTAAGTTTCTAGTCTAGAAAGGATGTTATACACTACAGAAATCCTTGAAATAGAGTTACTTCACAAGAAAACAGTGTTTCAACCCACTAGAATTCACTGAAAAGTATTGTTCAACTGTAAAACAGTGGAAAGACAAGTGTATATAGCTTCGCAAGTCCACAGAAGACTGTATAAAGTTGTTTCTACATGTGGTGAAGTCCCACAAGTAGAAAATAAGGCCCATTATAGGAAACAGCTAGAAATCAGTAGTCATTCAGAGCAAATACTAATGAATATCACAGAATAGAGAGAGAACAAGAGTAAAAGACATCAAAATGTAAGTCTCTAGTCTAGAAAGGATGTTGTACACTGCAGAAATCCTTGAAATAGAGTTAGTTCACATGAAACCAGTGTTTCAAACCACCAGAATGCACTGAAAAGTAGTATTTAACTGTAAAACAGTTGAAAGACAAGTTTATATAGCTTCGCAAGTCCAGAGAAGACTGTATAAAGTTGTTTCTACATGTGGTGAACTCCCACAAGTAGAGCAGAAGGCCCATTATAGGAAACAGCTAGAAATCAGTAGTAATTCAGAGGAAATACTAATGAATATCATAGAATTGTGTGAGAACAAGTGTAAAAGACATCAAAATGTAAGTTTCTAGTCTAGAAAGGATGTTATACACTACAGAAATCCTTGAAATAGAGTTACTTCACAAGAAAACAGTGTTTCAACCCACTAGAATTCACTGAAAAGTATTGTTCAACTGTAAAACAGTGGAAAGACAAGTGTATATAGCTTCGCAAGTCCACAGAAGACTATATAAAGTTGTTTCTACATGTGGTGAAGTCCCACAAGTAGAAAATAAGGCCCATTATAGGAAACAGATAGAAATCAGTAGTAATTCAGAGAAAATACTCATGAATATCATAGAATTGTGTGAGAACAAGTGTAAAAGACATCAAAATGTAAGTTTCTAGTCTAGAAAGGATGTTATACACTACAGAAATCCTTGAAATAGAGTTACTTCACAAGAAAACAGTGTTTCAACCCACTAGAATTCACTGAAAAGTATTGTTCAACTGTAAAACAGTGGAAAGACAAGTGTATATAGCTTCGCAAGTCCACAGAAGACTGTATAAAGTTGTTTCTACATGTGGTGAAGTCCCACAAGTAGAAAATAAGGCCCATTATAGGAAACAGCTAGAAATCAGTAGTAATTCAGAGAAAATACTCATGAATATCATAGAATTGTGTGAGAACAAGTGTAAAAGACATCAAAATGTAAGTTTCTAGTCTAGAAAGGATGTTATCTTACAGAAATCCTTGAAATAGAGTTACTTCACAAGAAAACAGTGTTTCATCCCACTAGAATTCACTGAAAAGTAGTATTCAACTGTAAAACAGTTGAAAGACAAGTGTATATAGCTTCTCCAGTTCAGGGAAGAGTGTATAAAGTTGTTTCTACATGTGGTGAAGTCCCACAAGTAGAAAATAAGGCCCATTATAGGAAACAGCTAGAAATCAGTATTCATTCAGAGCAAATACTAATGAATATCACAGAATAGTGAGAGAATAAGTGTAAAAGACATCAAAATGTAAGTCTCTAGTCTATAAAGGATGTTGTACACTGCAGAAATCCTTGAAATAGAGTTAGCTCACATGAAACCAGTGTTTCAAACCACCAGAATGCTCGGAAAAGTAGTATTTAACTGTAAAACAGTTGAAAGACAAGTTTATATAGCTTCGCAAGTGCACAGAAGACTGTATAAAGTTGTTTCTACATGTGGTGAACTCCCAGAAGTAGAGCAGAAGGCCCATTATAGGAAACAGCTAGAAATCAGTAGTAATTCAGAGGAAATACTAATGAATATCATAGAATTGTGTGAGAACAAGTGTAAAAGACATCAAAATGTAAGTTTCTAGTCTAGAAAGGATGTTATACACTACAGAAATCCTTGAAATAGAGTTACTTCACAAGAAAACAGTGTTTCAACCCACTAGAATTCACTGAAAAGTATTGTTCAACTGTAAAACAGTGGAAAGACAAGTGTATATAGCTTCGCAAGTCCACAGAAGACTGTATAAAGTTGTTTCTACATGTGGTGAAGTCCCACAAGTAGAAAATAAGGCCCATTATAGGAAACAGCTAGAAATCAGTAGTCATTCAGAGCAAATACTAATGAATATCACAGAATAGAGAGAGAACAAGAGTAAAAGACATCAAAATGTAAGTCTCTAGTCTAGAAAGGATGTTGTACACTGCAGAAATCCTTGAAATAGAGTTAGTTCACATGAAACCAGTGTTTCAAACCACCAGAATGCACTGAAAAGTAGTATTTAACTGTAAAACAGTTGAAAGACAAGTTTATATAGCTTCGCAAGTCCACAGAAGACTGTATAAAGTTGTTTCTACATGTGGTGAACTCCCACAAGTAGAGCAGAAGGCCCATTATAGGAAACAGCTAGAAATCAGTAGTAATTCAGAGGAAATACTAATGAATATCATAGAATTGTGTGAGAACAAGTGTAAAAGACATCAAAATGTAAGTTTCTAGTCTAGAAAGGATGTTATACACTACAGAAATCCTTGAAATAGAGTTACTTCACAAGAAAACAGTGTTTCAACCCACTAGAATTCACTGAAAAGTATTGTTCAACTGTAAAACAGTGGAAAGACAAGTGTATATAGCTTCGCAAGTCCACAGAAGACTATATAAAGTTGTTTCTACATGTGGTGAAGTCCCACAAGTAGAAAATAAGGCCCATTATAGGAAACAGATAGAAATCAGTAGTAATTCAGAGAAAATACTCATGAATATCATAGAATTGTGTGAGAACAAGTGTAAAAGACATCAAAATGTAAGTTTCTAGTCTAGAAAGGATGTTATACACTACAGAAATCCTTGAAATAGAGTTACTTCACAAGAAAACAGTGTTTCAACCCACTAGAATTCACTGAAAAGTATTGTTCAACTGTAAAACAGTGGAAAGACAAGTGTATATAGCTTCGCAAGTCCACAGAAGACTGTATAAAGTTGTTTCTACATGTGGTGAAGTCCCACAAGTAGAAAATAAGGCCCATTATAGGAAACAGCTAGAAATCAGTAGTAATTCAGAGAAAATACTCATGAATATCATAGAATTGTGTGAGAACAAGTGTAAAAGACATCAAAATGTAAGTTTCTAGTCTAGAAAGGATGTTATCTTACAGAAATCCTTGAAATAGAGTTACTTCACAAGAAAACAGTGTTTCATCCCACTAGAATTCACTGAAAAGTAGTATTCAACTGTAAAACAGTTGAAAGACAAGTGTATATAGCTTCTCCAGTTCAGGGAAGAGTGTATAAAGTTGTTTCTACATGTGGTGAAGTCCCACAAGTAGAAAATAAGGCCCATTATAGGAAACAGCTAGAAATCAGTATTCATTCAGAGCAAATACTAATGAATATCACAGAATAGTGAGAGAATAAGTGTAAAAGACATCAAAATGTAAGTCTCTAGTCTATAAAGGATGTTGTACACTGCAGAAATCCTTGAAATAGAGTTAGCTCACATGAAACCAGTGTTTCAAACCACCAGAATGCTCGGAAAAGTAGTATTTAACTGTAAAACAGTTGAAAGACAAGTTTATATAGCTTCGCAAGTGCACAGAAGACTGTATAAAGTTGTTTCTACATGTGGTGAACTCCCAGAAGTAGAGCAGAAGGCCCATTATAGGAAACAGCTAGAAATCAGTAGTAATTCAGAGGAAATACTAATGAATATCATAGAATTGTGTGAGAACAAATGTAAAAGACATCAAAATGTAAGTTTCTAGTCTAGAAAGGATGTTATACACTACAGAAATCCTTGAAATAGAGTTACTTCACAAGAAAACAGTGTTTCAACCCACTAGAATTCACTGAAAAGTAGTATTCAACTGTAAAACAGTTGAAAGACAAGTGTATATAGCTTCTCAAGATCAGAAAAGAGTGTATAAAGTTGTTTCTACATGTGGTGAAGTCCCACAAGTAGAAAAGAAGGCCCATTATAGGAAACAGCTAGAAATCAGTAGTCATTCAGAGCCAATACTAATGAATATCACAGAATAGAGAGAGAACAAGAGTAAAAGACATCAAAATGTAAGTCTCTAGTCTAGAAAGGATGTTGTACACTGCAGAAATCCTTGAAATAGAGTTAGTTCACATGAAACCAGTGTTTCAAACCACCAGAATGCACTGAAAAGTAGTATTTAACTGTAAAACAGTTGAAAGACAAGTTTATATAGCTTCGCAAGTCCACAGAAGACTGTATAAAGTTGTTTCTACATGTGGTGAAGTCCCACAAGTAGAGCAGAAGGCCCATTATAGGAAACAGCTAGAAATCAGTAGTAATTCAGAGGAAATACTAATGAATATCATAGAATTGTGTGAGAACAAGTGTAAAAGACATCAAAATGTAAGTTTCTAGTCTAGAAAGGATGTTATACACTACAGAAATCCTTGAAATAGAGTTACTTCACAAGAAAACAGTGTTTCAACCCACTAGAATTCACTGAAAAGTATTGTTCAACTGTAAAACAGTGGAAAGACAAGTGTATATAGCTTCGCAAGTCCACAGAAGACTGTATAAAGTTGTTTCTACATGTGGTGAAGTCCAACAAGTAGAAAATAAGGCCCATTATAGGAAACAGCTAGAAATCAGTAGTAATTCAGAGAAAATACTCATGAATATCATAGAATTGTGTGAGAACAAGTGTAAAAGACATCAAAATGTAAGTTTCTAGTCTAGAAAGGATGTTATACACTTCAGAAATCCTTGAAATAGAGTTACTTCACAAGAAAACAGTGTTTCAACCCACTAGAATTCACTGAAAAGTATTGTTCAACTGTAAAACAGTGGAAAGACAAGTGTATATAGCTTCGCAAGTCCACAGAAGACTGTATAAAGTTGTTTCTACATGTGGTGAAGTCCCACAAGTAGAAAATAAGGCCCATTATAGGAAACAGCTAGAAATCAGTAGTAATTCAGAGAAAATACTCATGAATATCATAGAATTGTGTGAGAACAAGTGTAAAAGACATCAAAATGTAAGTTTCTAGTCTAGAAAGGATGTTATACACTACAGAAATCCTTGAAATAGAGTTACTTCACAAGAAAACAGTGTTTCATCCCACTAGAATTCACTGAAAAGTAGTATTCAAATGTAAAACAGTTGAAAGACAAGTGTATATAGCTTCTCAAGTTCAGGGAAGAGTGTATAAAGTTGTTTCTACATGTGGTGAAATCCCACAAGTAGAAAAGAAGGCCCATTATAGGAAACAGCTAGAAATCAGTAGTCATTCAGAGCAAATACTAATGAATATCACATAATAGAGAGAGAACAAGTGTAAAAGACATCAAAATGTAAGTCTCTAGTCTAGAAAGGATGTTGTACACTGCAGAAATCCTTGAAATAGAGTTAGTTCACATGAAACCAGTGTTTCAAACCACCAGAATGCACTGAAAAGTAGTATTTAACTGTAAAACAGTTGAAAGACAAGTTTATATAGCTTCGCAAGTCCACAGAAGACTGTATAAAGTTGTTTCTACATGTGGTGAACTCCCACAAGTAGAGCAGAAGGCCCATTATAGGAAACAGCTAGAAATCAGTAGTAATTCAGAGGAAATACTAATGAATATCATAGAATTGTGTGAGAACAAGTGTAAAAGACATCAAAATGTAAGTTTCTAGTCTAGAAAGGATGTTATACACTACAGAAATCCTTGAAATAGAGTTACTTCACAAGAAAACAGTGTTTCAACCCACTAGAATTCACTGAAAAGTATTGTTCAACTGTAAAACAGTGGAAAGACAAGTGTATATAGCTTCGCAAGTCCACAGAAGACTATATAAAGTTGTTTCTACATGTGGTGAAGTCCCACAAGTAGAAAATAAGGCCCATTATAGGAAACAGATAGAAATCAGTAGTAATTCAGAGAAAATACTCATGAATATCATAGAATTGTGTGAGAACAAGTGTAAAAGACATCAAAATGTAAGTTTCTAGTCTAGAAAGGATGTTATACACTACAGAAATCCTTGAAATAGAGTTACTTCACAAGAAAACAGTGTTTCAACCCACTAGAATTCACTGAAAAGTATTGTTCAACTGTAAAACAGTGGAAAGACAAGTGTATATAGCTTCGCAAGTCCACAGAAGACTGTATAAAGTTGTTTCTACATGTGGTGAAGTCCCACAAGTAGAAAATAAGGCCCATTATAGGAAACAGCTAGAAATCAGTAGTAATTCAGAGAAAATACTCATGAATATCATAGAATTGTGTGAGAACAAGTGTAAAAGACATCAAAATGTAAGTTTCTAGTCTAGAAAGGATGTTATCTTACAGAAATCCTTGAAATAGAGTTACTTCACAAGAAAACAGTGTTTCATCCCACTAGAATTCACTGAAAAGTAGTATTCAACTGTAAAACAGTTGAAAGACAAGTGTATATAGCTTCTCCAGTTCAGGGAAGAGTGTATAAAGTTGTTTCTACATGTGGTGAAGTCCCACAAGTAGAAAATAAGGCCCATTATAGGAAACAGCTAGAAATCAGTATTCATTCAGAGCAAATACTAATGAATATCACAGAATAGTGAGAGAATAAGTGTAAAAGACATCAAAATGTAAGTCTCTAGTCTATAAAGGATGTTGTACACTGCAGAAATCCTTGAAATAGAGTTAGCTCACATGAAACCAGTGTTTCAAACCACCAGAATGCTCGGAAAAGTAGTATTTAACTGTAAAACAGTTGAAAGACAAGTTTATATAGCTTCGCAAGTGCACAGAAGACTGTATAAAGTTGTTTCTACATGTGGTGAACTCCCAGAAGTAGAGCAGAAGGCCCATTATAGGAAACAGCTAGAAATCAGTAGTAATTCAGAGGAAATACTAATGAATATCATAGAATTGTGTGAGAACAAATGTAAAAGACATCAAAATGTAAGTTTCTAGTCTAGAAAGGATGTTATACACTACAGAAATCCTTGAAATAGAGTTACTTCACAAGAAAACAGTGTTTCAACCCACTAGAATTCACTGAAAAGTAGTATTCAACTGTAAAACAGTTGAAAGACAAGTGTATATAGCTTCTCAAGATCAGAAAAGAGTGTATAAAGTTGTTTCTACATGTGGTGAAGTCCCACAAGTAGAAAAGAAGGCCCATTATAGGAAACAGCTAGAAATCAGTAGTCATTCAGAGCCAATACTAATGAATATCACAGAATAGAGAGAGAACAAGAGTAAAAGACATCAAAATGTAAGTCTCTAGTCTAGAAAGGATGTTGTACACTGCAGAAATCCTTGAAATAGAGTTAGTTCACATGAAACCAGTGTTTCAAACCACCAGAATGCACTGAAAAGTAGTATTTAACTGTAAAACAGTTGAAAGACAAGTTTATATAGCTTCGCAAGTCCACAGAAGACTGTATAAAGTTGTTTCTACATGTGGTGAAGTCCCACAAGTAGAGCAGAAGGCCCATTATAGGAAACAGCTAGAAATCAGTAGTAATTCAGAGGAAATACTAATGAATATCATAGAATTGTGTGAGAACAAGTGTAAAAGACATCAAAATGTAAGTTTCTAGTCTAGAGAGGATGTTATACACTTCAGAAATCCTTGAAATAGAGTTACTTCACAAGAAAACAGTGTTTCAACCCACTAGAATTCACTGAAAAGTATTGTTCAACTGTAAAACAGTGGAAAGACAAGTGTATATAGCTTCGCAAGTCCACAGAAGACTGTATAAAGTTGTTTCTACATGTGGTGAAGTCCCACAAGTAGAAAATAAGGCCCATTATAGGAAACAGCTAGAAATCAGTAGTAATTCAGAGAAAATACTCATGAATATCATAGAATTGTGTGAGAACAAGTGTAAAAGACATCAAAATGTAAGTTTCTAGTCTAGAAAGGATGTTATACACTACAGAAATCCTTGAAATAGAGTTACTTCACAAGAAAACAGTGTTTCATCCCACTAGAATTCACTGAAAAGTAGTATTCAAATGTAAAACAGTTGAAAGACAAGTGTATATAGCTTCTCAAGTTCAGGGAAGAGTGTATAAAGTTGTTTCTACATGTGGTGAAATCCCACAAGTAGAAAAGAAGGCCCATTATAGGAAACAGCTAGAAATCAGTAGTCATTCAGAGCAAATACTAATGAATATCACATAATAGAGAGAGAACAAGTGTAAAAGACATCAAAATGTAAGTCTCTAGTCTAGAAAGGATGTTGTACACTGCAGAAATCCTTGAAATAGAGTTAGTTCACATGAAACCAGTGTTTCAAACCACCAGAATGCACTGAAAAGTAGTATTTAACTGTAAAACAGTTGAAAGACAAGTTTATATAGCTTCGCAAGTCCACAGAAGACTGTATAAAGTTGTTTCTACATGTGGTGAACTCCCACAAGTAGAGCAGAAGGCCCATTATAGGAAACAGCTAGAAATCAGTAGTAATTCAGAGGAAATACTAATGAATATCATAGAATTGTGTGAGAACAAGTGTAAAAGACATCAAAATGTAAGTTTCTAGTCTAGAAAGGATGTTATACACTACAGAAATCCTTGAAATAGAGTTACTTCACAAGAAAACAGTGTTTCAACCCACTAGAATTCACTGAAAAGTATTGTTCAACTGTAAAACAGTGGAAAGACAAGTGTATATAGCTTCGCAAGTCCACAGAAGACTATATAAAGTTGTTTCTACATGTGGTGAAGTCCCACAAGTAGAAAATAAGGCCCATTATAGGAAACAGATAGAAATCAGTAGTAATTCAGAGAAAATACTCATGAATATCATAGAATTGTGTGAGAACAAGTGTAAAAGACATCAAAATGTAAGTTTCTAGTCTAGAAAGGATGTTATACACTACAGAAATCCTTGAAATAGAGTTACTTCACAAGAAAACAGTGTTTCAACCCACTAGAATTCACTGAAAAGTATTGTTCAACTGTAAAACAGTGGAAAGACAAGTGTATATAGCTTCGCAAGTCCACAGAAGACTGTATAAAGTTGTTTCTACATGTGGTGAAGTCCCACAAGTAGAAAATAAGGCCCATTATAGGAAACAGCTAGAAATCAGTAGTAATTCAGAGAAAATACTCATGAATATCATAGAATTGTGTGAGAACAAGTGTAAAAGACATCAAAATGTAAGTTTCTAGTCTAGAAAGGATGTTATCTTACAGAAATCCTTGAAATAGAGTTACTTCACAAGAAAACAGTGTTTCATCCCACTAGAATTCACTGAAAAGTAGTATTCAACTGTAAAACAGTTGAAAGACAAGTGTATATAGCTTCTCAAGATCAGAAAAGAGTGTATAAAGTTGTTTCTACATGTGGTGAAGTCCCACAAGTAGAAAAGAAGGCCCATTATAGGAAACAGCTAGAAATCAGTAGTCATTCAGAGCCAATACTAATGAATATCACAGAATAGAGAGAGAACAAGAGTAAAAGACATCAAAATGTAAGTCCCTAGTCTAGAAAGGATGTTGTACACTGCAGAAATCCTTGAAATAGAGTTAGTTCACATGAAACCAGTGTTTCAAACCACCAGAATGCACTGAAAAGTAGTATTTAACTGTAAAACAGTTGAAAGACAAGTTTATATAGCTTCGCAAGTCCACAGAAGACTGTATAAAGTTGTTTCTACATGTGGTGAAGTCCCACAAGTAGAGCAGAAGGCCCATTATAGGAAACAGCTAGAAATCAGTAGTAATTCAGAGGAAATACTAATGAATATCATAGAATTGTGTGAGAACAAGTGTAAAAGACATCAAAATGTAAGTTTCTAGTCTAGAAAGGATGTTATACACTACAGAAATCCTTGAAATAGAGTTACTTCACAAGAAAACAGTGTTTCAACCCACTAGAATTCACTGAAAAGTATTGTTCAACTGTAAAACAGTGGAAAGACAAGTGTATATAGCTTCGCAAGTCCACAGAAGACTGTATAAAGTTGTTTCTACATGTGGTGAAGTCCAACAAGTAGAAAATAAGGCCCATTATAGGAAACAGCTAGAAATCAGTAGTAATTCAGAGAAAATACTCATGAATATCATAGAATTGTGTGAGAACAAGTGTAAAAGACATCAAAATGTAAGTTTCTAGTCTAGAGAGGATGTTATACACTTCAGAAATCCTTGAAATAGAGTTACTTCACAAGAAAACAGTGTTTCAACCCACTAGAATTCACTGAAAAGTATTGTTCAACTGTAAAACAGTGGAAAGACAAGTGTATATAGCTTCGCAAGTCCACAGAAGACTGTATAAAGTTGTTTCTACATGTGGTGAAGTCCCACAAGTAGAAAATAAGGCCCATTATAGGAAACAGCTAGAAATCAGTAGTAATTCAGAGAAAATACTCATGAATATCATAGAATTGTGTGAGAACAAGTGTAAAAGACATCAAAATGTAAGTTTCTAGTCTAGAAAGGATGTTATACACTACAGAAATCCTTGAAATAGAGTTACTTCACAAGAAAACAGTGTTTCATCCCACTAGAATTCACTGAAAAGTAGTATTCAAATGTAAAACAGTTGAAAGACAAGTGTATATAGCTTCTCAAGTTCAGGGAAGAGTGTATAAAGTTGTTTCTACATGTGGTGAAATCCCACAAGTAGAAAAGAAGGCCCATTATAGGAAACAGCTAGAAATCAGTAGTCATTCAGAGCAAATACTAATGAATATCACATAATAGAGAGAGAACAAGTGTAAAAGACATCAAAATGTAAGTCTCTAGTCTATAAAGGATGTTGTACACTGCAGAAATCCTTGAAATAGAGTTAGCTCACATGAAACCAGTGTTTCAAACCACCAGAATGCTCGGAAAAGTAGTATTTAACTGTAAAACAGTTGAAAGACAAGTTTATATAGCTTCGCAAGTCCACAGAAGACTGTATAAAGTTGTTTCTACATGTGGTGAACTCCCAGAAGTAGAGCAGAAGGCCCATTATAGGAAACAGCTAGAAATCAGTAGTAATTCAGAGGAAATACTAATGAATATCATAGAATTGTGTGAGAACAAATGTAAAAGACATCAAAATGTAAGTTTCTAGTCTAGAAAGGATGTTATACACTACAGAAATCCTTGAAATAGAGTTACTTCACAAGAAAACAGTGTTTCAACCCACTAGAATTCACTGAAAAGTAGTATTCAACTGTAAAACAGTTGAAAGACAAGTGTATATAGCTTCTCAAGATCAGAAAAGAGTGTATAAAGTTGTTTCTACATGTGGTGAAGTCCCACAAGTAGAAAAGAAGGCCCATTATAGGAAACAGCTAGAAATCAGTAGTCATTCAGAGCCAATACTAATGAATATCACAGAATAGAGAGAGAACAAGAGTAAAAGACATCAAAATGTAAGTCTCTAGTCTAGAAAGGATGTTGTACACTGCAGAAATCCTTGAAATAGAGTTAGTTCACATGAAACCAGTGTTTCAAACCACCAGAATGCACTGAAAAGTAGTATTTAACTGTAAAACAGTTGAAAGACAAGTTTATATAGCTTCGCAAGTCCACAGAAGACTGTATAAAGTTGTTTCTACATGTGGTGAAGTCCCACAAGTAGAGCAGAAGGCCCATTATAGGAAACAGCTAGAAATCAGTAGTAATTCAGAGGAAATACTAATGAATATCATAGAATTGTGTGAGAACAAGTGTAAAAGACATCAAAATGTAAGTTTCTAGTCTAGAAAGGATGTTATACACTACAGAAATCCTTGAAATAGAGTTACTTCACAAGAAAACAGTGTTTCAACCCACTAGAATTCACTGAAAAGTATTGTTCAACTGTAAAACAGTGGAAAGACAAGTGTATATAGCTTCGCAAGTCCACAGAAGACTGTATAAAGTTGTTTCTACATGTGGTGAAGTCCAACAAGTAGAAAATAAGGCCCATTATAGGAAACAGCTAGAAATCAGTAGTAATTCAGAGAAAATACTCATGAATATCATAGAATTGTGTGAGAACAAGTGTAAAAGACATCAAAATGTAAGTTTCTAGTCTAGAAAGGATGTTATACACTACAGAAATCCTTGAAATAGAGTTACTTCACAAGAAAACAGTGTTTCAACCCACTAGAATTCACTGAAAAGTATTGTTCAACTGTAAAACAGTGGAAAGACAAGTGTATATAGCTTCGCAAGTCCACAGAAGACTGTATAAAGTTGTTTCTACATGTGGTGAAGTCCCACAAGTAGAAAATAAGGCCCATTATAGGAAACAGCTAGAAATCAGTAGTCATTCAGAGCAAATACTAATGAATATCACATAATAGAGAGAGAACAAGTGTAAAAGACATCAAAATGTAAGTCTCTAGTCTATAAAGGATGTTGTACACTGCAGAAATCCTTGAAATAGAGTTAGCTCACATGAAACCAGTGTTTCAAACCACCAGAATGCTCGGAAAAGTAGTATTTAACTGTAAAACAGTTGAAAGACAAGTTTATATAGCTTCGCAAGTCCACAGAAGACTGTATAAAGTTGTTTCTACATGTGGTGAACTCCCACAAGTAGAAAATAAGGCCCATTATAGGAAACAGCTAGAAATCAGTAGTAATTCAGAGAAAATACTCATGAATATCATAGAATTGTGTGAGAACAAGTGTAAAAGACATCAAAATGTAAGTTTCTAGTCTAGAAAGGATGTTATACACTACAGAAATCCTTGAAATAGAGTTACTTCACAAGAAAACAGTGTTTCATCCCACTAGAATTCACTGAAAAGTAGTATTCAACTGTAAAACAGTTGAAAGACAAGTGTATATAGCTTCTCAAGTTCAGGGAAGAGTATATAAAGTTGTTTCTACATGTGGTGAAATCCCACAAGTAGAAAAGAAGGCCCATTATAGGAAACAGCTAGAAATCAGTAGTCATTCAGAGCAAATACTAATGAATATCACATAATAGAGAGAGAACAAGTGTAAAAGACATCAAAATGTAAGTCTCTAGTCTATAAAGGATGTTGTACACTGCAGAAATCCTTGAAATAGAGTTAGCTCACATGAAACCAGTGTTTCAAACCACCAGAATGCTCGGAAAAGTAGTATTTAACTGTAAAACAGTTGAAAGACAAGTTTATATAGCTTCGCAAGTCCACAGAAGACTGTATAAAGTTGTTTCTACATGTGGTGAACTCCCAGAAGTAGAGCAGAAGGCCCATTATAGGAAACAGCTAGAAATCAGTAGTAATTCAGAGGAAATACTAATGAATATCATAGAATTGTGTGAGAACAAGTGTAAAAGACATCAAAATGTAAGTTTCTAGTCTAGAAAGGATGTTATACACTACAGAAATCCTTGAAATAGAGTTACTTCACAAGAAAACAGTGTTTCAACCCACTAGAATTCACTGAAAAGTATTGTTCAACTGTAAAACAGTGGAAAGACAAGTGTATATAGCTTCGCAAGTCCACAGAAGACTATATAAAGTTGTTTCTACATGTGGTGAAGTCCCACAAGTAGAAAATAAGGCCCATTATAGGAAACAGATAGAAATCAGTAGTAATTCAGAGAAAATACTCATGAATATCATAGAATTGTGTGAGAACAAGTGTAAAAGACATCAAAATGTAAGTTTCTAGTCTAGAAAGGATGTTATACACTACAGAAATCCTTGAAATAGAGTTACTTCACAAGAAAACAGTGTTTCAACCCACTAGAATTCACTGAAAAGTATTGTTCAACTGTAAAACAGTGGAAAGACAAGTGTATATAGCTTCGCAAGACCACAGAAGACTGTATAAAGTTGTTTCTACATGTGGTGAAGTCCCACAAGTAGAAAATAAGGCCCATTATAGGAAACAGCTAGAAATCAGTAGTAATTCAGAGAAAATACTCATGAATATCATAGAATTGTGTGAGAACAAGTGTAAAAGACATCAAAATGTAAGTTTCTAGTCTAGAAAGGATGTTATCTTACAGAAATCCTTGAAATAGAGTTACTTCACAAGAAAACAGTGTTTCATCCCACTAGAATTCACTGAAAAGTAGTATTCAACTGTAAAACAGTTGAAAGACAAGTGTATATAGCTTCTCCAGTTCAGGGAAGAGTGTATAAAGTTGTTTCTACATGTGGTGAAGTCCCACAAGTAGAAAATAAGGCCCATTATAGGAAACAGCTAGAAATCAGTATTCATTCAGAGCAAATACTAATGAATATCACAGAATAGTGAGAGAACAAGTGTAAAAGACATCAAAATGTAAGTCTCTAGTCTATAAAGGATGTTGTACACTGCAGAAATCCTTGAAATAGAGTTAGCTCACATGAAACCAGTGTTTCAAACCACCAGAATGCTCGGAAAAGTAGTATTTAACTGTAAAACAGTTGAAAGACAAGTTTATATAGCTTCGCAAGTGCACAGAAGACTGTATAAAGTTGTTTCTACATGTGGTGAACTCCCAGAAGTAGAGCAGAAGGCCCATTATAGGAAACAGCTAGAAATCAGTAGTAATTCAGAGGAAATACTAATGAATATCATAGAATTGTGTGAGAACAAATGTAAAAGACATCAAAATGTAAGTTTCTAGTCTAGAAAGGATGTTATACACTACAGAAATCCTTGAAATAGAGTTACTTCACAAGAAAACAGTGTTTCAACCCACTAGAATTCACTGAAAAGTAGTATTCAACTGTAAAACAGTTGAAAGACAAGTGTATATAGCTTCTCAAGATCAGAAAAGAGTGTATAAAGTTGTTTCTACATGTGGTGAAGTCCCACAAGTAGAAAAGAAGGCCCATTATAGGAAACAGCTAGAAATCAGTAGTCATTCAGAGCCAATACTAATGAATATCACAGAATAGAGAGAGAACAAGAGTAAAAGACATCAAAATGTAAGTCTCTAGTCTAGAAAGGATGTTGTACACTGCAGAAATCCTTGAAATAGAGTTAGTTCACATGAAACCAGTGTTTCAAACCACCAGAATGCACTGAAAAGTAGTATTTAACTGTAAAACAGTTGAAAGACAAGTTTATATAGCTTCGCAAGTCCACAGAAGACTGTATAAAGTTGTTTCTACATGTGGTGAAGTCCCACAAGTAGAGCAGAAGGCCCATTATAGGAAACAGCTAGAAATCAGTAGTAATTCAGAGGAAATACTAATGAATATCATAGAATTGTGTGAGAACAAGTGTAAAAGACATCAAAATGTAAGTTTCTAGTCTAGAAAGGATGTTATACACTACAGAAATCCTTGAAATAGAGTTACTTCACAAGAAAACAGTGTTTCAACCCACTAGAATTCACTGAAAAGTATTGTTCAACTGTAAAACAGTGGAAAGACAAGTGTATATAGCTTCGCAAGTCCACAGAAGACTGTATAAAGTTGTTTCTACATGTGGTGAAGTCCAACAAGTAGAAAATAAGGCCCATTATAGGAAACAGCTAGAAATCAGTAGTAATTCAGAGAAAATACTCATGAATATCATAGAATTGTGTGAGAACAAGTGTAAAAGACATCAACATGTAAGTTTCTAGTCTAGAAAGGATGTTATACACTACAGAAATCCTTGAAATAGAGTTACTTCACAAGAAAACAGTGTTTCAACCCACTAGAATTCACTGAAAAGTATTGTTCAACTGTAAAACAGTGGAAAGACAAGTGTATATAGCTTCGCAAGTCCACAGAAGACTGTATAAAGTTGTTTCTACATGTGGTGAAGTCCCACAAGTAGAAAATAAGGCCCATTATAGGAAACAGCTAGAAATCAGTAGTAATTCAGAGAAAATACTCATGAATATCATAGAATTGTGTGAGAACAAGTGTAAAAGACATCAAAATGTAAGTTTCTAGTCTAGAAAGGATGTTATACACTACAGAAATCCTTGAAATAGAGTTACTTCACAAGAAAACAGTGTTTCATCCCACTAGAATTCACTGAAAAGTAGTATTCAACTGTAAAACAGTTGAAAGACAAGTGTATATAGCTTCTCAAGTTCAGGGAAGAGTGTATAAAGTTGTTTCTACATGTGGTGAAATCCCACAAGTAGAAAAGAAGGCCCATTATAGGAAACAGCTAGAAATCAGTAGTCATTCAGAGCAAATACTAATGAATATCACATAATAGAGAGAGAACAAGTGTAAAAGACATCAAAATGTAAGTCTCTAGTCTATAAAGGATGTTGTACACTGCAGAAATCCTTGAAATAGAGTTAGCTCACATGAAACCAGTGTTTCAAACCACCAGAATGCTCGGAAAAGAAGTATTTAACTGTAAAACAGTTGAAAGACAAGTTTATATAGCTTCGCAAGTCCACAGAAGACTGTATAAAGTTGTTTCTACATGTGGTGAACTCCCAGAAGTAGAGCAGAAGGCCCATTATAGGAAACAGCTAGAAATCAGTAGTAATTCAGAGGAAATACTAATGAATATCATAGAATTGTGTGAGAACAAATGTAAAAGACATCAAAATGTAAGTTTCTAGTCTAGAAAGGATGTTATACACTACAGAAATCCTTGAAATAGAGTTACTTCACAAGAAAACAGTGTTTCAACCCACTAGAATTCACTGAAAAGTAGTATTCAACTGTAAAACAGTTGAAAGACAAGTGTATATAGCTTCTCAAGATCAGAAAAGAGTGTATAAAGTTGTTTCTACATGTGGTGAAGTCCCACAAGTAGAAAAGAAGGCCCATTATAGGAAACAGCTAGAAATCAGTAGTCATTCAGAGCCAATACTAATGAATATCACAGAATAGAGAGAGAACAAGAGTAAAAGACATCAAAATGTAAGTCTCTAGTCTAGAAAGGATGTTGTACACTGCAGAAATCCTTGAAATAGAGTTAGTTCACATGAAACCAGTGTTTCAAACCACCAGAATGCACTGAAAAGTAGTATTTAACTGTAAAACAGTTGAAAGACAAGTTTATATAGCTTCGCAAGTCCACAGAAGACTGTATAAAGTTGTTTCTACATGTGGTGAAGTCCCACAAGTAGAGCAGAAGGCCCATTATAGGAAACAGCTAGAAATCAGTAGTAATTAAGAGGAAATACTAATGAATATCATAGAATTGTGTGAGAACAAGTGTAAAAGACATCAAAATGTAAGTTTCTAGTCTAGAAAGGATGTTATACACTACAGAAATCCTTGAAATAGAGTTACTTCACAAGAAAACAGTGTTTCAACCCACTAGAATTCACTGAAAAGTATTGTTCAACTGTAAAACAGTGGAAAGACAAGTGTATATAGCTTCGCAAGTCCACAGAAGACTGTATAAAGTTGTTTCTACATGTGGTGAAGTCCAACAAGTAGAAAATAAGGCCCATTATAGGAAACAGCTAGAAATCAGTAGTAATTCAGAGAAAATACTCATGAATATCATAGAATTGTGTGAGAACAAGTGTAAAAGACATCAAAATGTAAGTTTCTAGTCTAGAAAGGATGTTATACACTACAGAAATCCTTGAAATAGAGTTACTTCACAAGAAAACAGTGTTTCATCCCACTAGAATTCACTGAAAAGTAGTATTCAACTGTAAAACAGTTGAAAGACAAGTGTATATAGCTTCTCAAGTTCAGGGAAGAGTGTATAAAGTTGTTTCTACATGTGGTGAAATCCCACAAGTAGAAAAGAAGGCCCATTATAGGAAACAGCTAGAAATCAGTAGTCATTCAGAGCAAATACTAATGAATATCACATAATAGAGAGAGAACAAGTGTAAAAGACATCAAAATGTAAGTCTCTAGTCTATAAAGGATGTTGTACACTGCAGAAATCCTTGAAATAGAGTTAGCTCACATGAAACCAGTGTTTCAAACCACCAGAATGCTCGGAAAAGAAGTATTTAACTGTAAAACAGTTGAAAGACAAGTTTATATAGCTTCGCAAGTCCACAGAAGACTGTATAAAGTTGTTTCTACATGTGGTGAACTCCCAGAAGTAGAGCAGAAGGCCCATTATAGGAAACAGCTAGAAATCAGTAGTAATTCAGAGGAAATACTAATGAATATCATAGAATTGTGTGAGAACAAATGTAAAAGACATCAAAATGTAAGTTTCTAGTCTAGAAAGGATGTTATACACTACAGAAATCCTTGAAATAGAGTTACTTCACAAGAAAACAGTGTTTCAACCCACTAGAATTCACTGAAAAGTAGTATTCAACTGTAAAACAGTTGAAAGACAAGTGTATATAGCTTCTCAAGATCAGAAAAGAGTGTATAAAGTTGTTTCTACATGTGGTGAAGTCCCACAAGTAGAAAAGAAGGCCCATTATAGGAAACAGCTAGAAATCAGTAGTCATTCAGAGCCAATACTAATGAATATCACAGAATAGAGAGAGAACAAGAGTAAAAGACATCAAAATGTAAGTCTCTAGTCTAGAAAGGATGTTGTACACTGCAGAAATCCTTGAAATAGAGTTAGTTCACATGAAACCAGTGTTTCAAACCACCAGAATGCACTGAAAAGTAGTATTTAACTGTAAAACAGTTGAAAGACAAGTTTATATAGCTTCGCAAGTCCACAGAAGACTGTATAAAGTTGTTTCTACATGTGGTGAAGTCCCACAAGTAGAGCAGAAGGCCCATTATAGGAAACAGCTAGAAATCAGTAGTAATTCAGAGGAAATACTAATGAATATCATAGAATTGTGTGAGAACAAGTGTAAAAGACATCAAAATGTAAGTTTCTAGTCTAGAAAGGATGTTATACACTACAGAAATCCTTGAAATAGAGTTACTTCACAAGAAAACAGTGTTTCAACCCACTAGAATTCACTGAAAAGTATTGTTCAACTGTAAAACAGTGGAAAGACAAGTGTATATAGCTTCGCAAGTCCACAGAAGACTGTATAAAGTTGTTTCTACATGTGGTGAAGTCCAACAAGTAGAAAATAAGGCCCATTATAGGAAACAGCTAGAAATCAGTAGTAATTCAGAGAAAATACTCATGAATATCATAGAATTGTGTGAGAACAAGTGTAAAAGACATCAAAATGTAAGTTTCTAGTCTAGAAAGGATGTTATACACTACAGAAATCCTTGAAATAGAGTTACTTCACAAGAAAACAGTGTTTCATCCCACTAGAATTCACTGAAAAGTAGTATTCAACTGTAAAACAGTTGAAAGACAAGTGTATATAGCTTCTCAAGTTCAGGGAAGAGTGTATAAAGTTGTTTCTACATGTGGTGAAATCCCACAAGTAGAAAAGAAGGCCCATTATAGGAAACAGCTAGAAATCAGTAGTCATTCAGAGCAAATACTAATGAATATCACATAATAGATAGAGAACAAGTGTAAAAGACATCAAAATGTAAGTCTCTAGTCTATAAAGGATGTTGTACACTGCAGAAATCCTTGAAATAGAGTTAGCTCACATGAAACCAGTGTTTCAAACCACCAGAATGCTCGGAAAAGTAGTATTTAACTGTAAAACAGTTGAAAGACAAGTTTATATAGCTTCGCAAGTCCACAGAAGACTGTATAAAGTTGTTTCTACATGTGGTGAACTCCCAGAAGTAGAGCAGAAGGCCCATTATAGGAAACAGCTAGAAATCAGTAGTAATTCAGAGGAAATACTAATGAATATCATAGAATTGTGTGAGAACAAATGTAAAAGACATCAAAATGTAAGTTTCTAGTCTAGAAAGGATGTTATACACTACAGAAATCCTTGAAATAGAGTTACTTCACAAGAAAACAGTGTTTCAACCCACTAGAATTCACTGAAAAGTAGTATTCAACTGTAAAACAGTTGAAAGACAAGTGTATATAGCTTCTCAAGATCAGAAAAGAGTGTATAAAGTTGTTTCTACATGTGGTGAAGTCCCACAAGTAGAAAAGAAGGCCCATTATAGGAAACAGCTAGAAATCAGTAGTCATTCAGAGCCAATACTAATGAATATCACAGAATAGAGAGAGAACAAGAGTAAAAGACATCAAAATGTAAGTCTCTAGTCTAGAAAGGATGTTGTACACTGCAGAAATCCTTGAAATAGAGTTAGTTCACATGAAACCAGTGTTTCAAACCACCAGAATGCACTGAAAAGTAGTATTTAACTGTAAAACAGTTGAAAGACAAGTTTATATAGCTTCGCAAGTCCACACAAGACTGTATAAAGTTGTTTCTACATGTGGTGAAGTCCCACAAGTAGAGCAGAAGGCCCATTATAGGAAACAGCTAGAAATCAGTAGTAATTCAGAGGAAATACTAATGAATATCATAGAATTGTGTGAGAACAAGTGTAAAAGACATCAAAATGTAAGTTTCTAGTCTAGAAAGGATGTTATACACTACAGAAATCCTTGAAATAGAGTTACTTCACAAGAAAACAGTGTTTCAACCCACTAGAATTCACTGAAAAGTATTGTTCAACTGTAAAACAGTGGAAAGACAAGTGTATATAGCTTCGCAAGTCCACAGAAGACTGTATAAAGTTGTTTCTACATGTGGTGAAGTCCAACAAGTAGAAAATAAGGCCCATTATAGGAAACAGCTAGAAATCAGTAGTAATTCAGAGAAAATACTCATGAATATCATAGAATTGTGTGAGAACAAGTGTAAAAGACATCAAAATGTAAGTTTCTAGTCTAGAAAGGATGTTATACACTACAGAAATCCTTGAAATAGAGTTACTTCACAAGAAAACAGTGTTTCAACCCACTAGAATTCACTGAAAAGTATTGTTCAACTGTAAAACAGTGGAAAGACAAGTGTATATAGCTTCGCAAGTCCACAGAAGACTGTATAAAGTTGTTTCTACATGTGGTGAAGTCCCACAAGTAGAAAATAAGGCCCATTAAAGGAAACAGCTAGAAATCAGTAGTCATTCAGAGCAAATACTAATGAATATCACATAATAGAGAGAGAACAAGTGTAAAAGACATCAAAATGTAAGTCTCTAGTCTATAAAGGATGTTGTACACTGCAGAAATCCTTGAAATAGAGTTAGCTCACATGAAACCAGTGTTTCAAACCACCAGAATGCTCGGAAAAGTAGTATTTAACTGTAAAACAGTTGAAAGACAAGTTTATATAGCTTCGCAAGTCCACAGAAGACTGTATAAAGTTGTTTCTACATGTGGTGAACTCCCAGAAGTAGAGCAGAAGGCCCATTATAGGAAACAGCTAGAAATCAGTAGTAATTCAGAGGAAATACTAATGAATATCATAGAATTGTGTGAGAACAAATGTAAAAGACATCAAAATGTAAGTTTCTAGTCTAGAAAGGATGTTATACACTACAGAAATCCTTGAAATAGAGTTACTTCACAAGAAAACAGTGTTTCAACCCACTAGAATTCACTGAAAAGTAGTATTCAACTGTAAAACAGTTGAAAGACAAGTGTATATAGCTTCTCAAGATCAGAAAAGAGTGTATAAAGTTGTTTCTACATGTGGTGAAGTCCCACAAGTAGAAAAGAAGGCCCATTATAGGAAACAGCTAGAAATCAGTAGTCATTCAGAGCCAATACTAATGAATATCACAGAATAGAGAGAGAACAAGAGTAAAAGACATCAAAATGTAAGTCTCTAGTCTAGAAAGGATGTTGTACACTGCAAAAATCCTTGAAATAGAGTTACTTCACAAGAAAACAGTGTTTCAACCCACTAGAATTCACTGAAAAGTAGTATTCAACTGTAAAACAGTTGAAAGACAAGTGTATATAGCTTCTCCAGTTCAGGGAAGAGTGTATAAAGTTGTTTCTACATGTGGTGAAGTCCCACAAGTAGAAAATAAGGCCCATTATAGGAAACAGCTAGAAATCAGTAGTCATTCAGAGCAAATACTAATGAATATCACAGAATAGTGAGAGAACAAGTGTAAAAGAAATCAAAATGTAAGTCTCTAGTCTATAAAGGATGTTGTACACTGCAGAAATCCTTGAAATAGAGTTAGCTCACATGAAACCAGTGTTTCAAACCACCAGAATGCTCGGAAAAGTAGTATTTAACTGTAAAACAGTTGAAAGACAAGTTTATATAGCTTCGCAAGTCAACAGAAGACTGTATAAAGTTGTTTCTACATGTGGTGAACTCCCAGAAGTAGAGCAGAAGGCCCATTATAGGAAACAGCTAGAAATCAGTAGTAATTCAGAGGAAATACTAATGAATATCATAGAATTGTGTGAGAACAAATGTAAAAGACATCAAAATGTAAGTTTCTAGTCTAGAAAGGATGTTATACACTACAGAAATCCTTGAAATAGAGTTACTTCACAAGAAAACAGTGTTTCAACCCACTAGAATTCACTGAAAAGTAGTATTCAACTGTAAAACAGTTGAAAGACAAGTGTATATAGCTTCTCAAGATCAGAAAAGAGTGTATAAAGTTGTTTCTACATGTGGTGAAGTCCCACAAGTAGAAAAGAAGGCCCATTATAGGAAACAGCTAGAAATCAGTAGTCATTCAGAGCCAATACTAATGAATATCACAGAATAGAGAGAGAACAAGAGTAAAAGACATCAAAATGTAAGTCTCTAGTCTAGAAAGGATGTTGTACACTGCAGAAATCCTTGAAATAGAGTTAGTTCACATGAAACCAGTGTTTCAAACCACCAGAATGCACTGAAAAGTAGTATTTAACTGTAAAACAGTTGAAAGACAAGTTTATATAGCTTCGCAAGTCCACAGAAGACTGTATAAAGTTGTTTCTACATGTGGTGAAGTCCCACAAGTAGAGCAGAAGGCCCATTATAGGAAACAGCTAGAAATCAGTAGTAATTCAGAGGAAATACTAATGAATATCATAGAATTGTGTGAGAACAAGTGTAAAAGACATCAAAATGTAAGTTTCTAGTCTAGAAAGGATGTTATACACTACAGAAATCCTTGAAATAGAGTTACTTCACAAGAAAACAGTGTTTCATCCCACTAGAATTCACTGAAAAGTAGTATTCAACTGTAAAACAGTTGAAAGACAAGTGTATATAGCTTCTCCAGTTCAGGGAAGAGTGTATAAAGTTGTTTCTACATGTGGTGAAGTCCCACAAGTAGAAAATAAGGCCCATTATAGGAAACAGCTAGAAATCAGTATTCATTCAGAGCAAATACTAATGAATATCACAGAATAGTGAGAGAACAAGTGTAAAAGACATCAAAATGTAAGTCTCTAGTCTATAAAGGATGTTGTACACTGCAGAAATCCTTGAAATAGAGTTAGCTCACATGAAACCAGTGTTTCAAACCACCAGAATGCTCGGAAAAGTAGTATTTAACTGTAACACAGTTGAAAGACAAGTTTATGTAGCTTCGCAAGTCCACAGAAGACTGTATAAAGTTGTTTCTACATGTGGTGAACTCCCAGAAGTAGAGCAGAAGGCCCATTATAGGAAACAGCTAGAAATCAGTAGTAATTCAGAGGAAATACTAATGAATATCATAGAATTGTGTGAGAATAAATGTAAAAGACATCAAAATGTAAGTTTCTAGTCTAGAAAGGATGTTATACACTACAGAAATCCTTGAAATAGAGTTACTTCACAAGAAAAGTGTTTCAACCCACTAGAATTCACTGAAAAGTAGTATTCAACTGTAAAACAGTTGAAAGACAAGTGTATATAGCTTCTCAAGATCAGAAAAGAGTGTATAAAGTTGTTTTTACATGTGGTGAAGTCCCACAAGTAGAAAAGAAGGCCCATTATAGGAAACAGCTAGAAATCAGTAGTCATTCAGAGCCAATACTAATGAATATCACAGAATAGAGAGAGAACAAGAGTAAAAGACATCAAAATGTAAGTCTCTAGTCTAGAAAGGATGTTGTACACTGCAGAAATCCTTGAAATAGAGTTACTTCACAAGAAAACAGTGTTTCAACCCACTAGAATTCACTGAAAAGTATTATTCAACTGTAAAACAGTGGAAAGACAAGTGTATATAGCTTCGCAAGTCCACAGAAGACTGTATAAAGTTGTTTCTACATGTGGTGAAGTCCCACAAGTAGAAAATAAGGCCCATTATAGGAAACAGCTAGAAATCAGTAGTAATTCAGAGAAAATACTCATGAATATCATAGAATTGTGTGAGAACAAGTGTAAAAGACATCAAAATGTAAGTTTCTAGTCTAGAAAGGATGTTATACACTACAGAAATCCTTGAAATAGAGTTACTTCACAAGAAAACAGTGTTTCATCCCACTAGAATTCACTGAAAAGTAGTATTCAACTGTAAAACAGTTGAAAGACAAGTGTATATAGCTTCTCCAGTTCAGGGAAGAGTGTATAAAGTTGTTTCTACATGTGGTGAAGTCCCACAAGTAGAAAATAAGGCCCATTATAGGAAACAGCTAGAAATCAGTAGTCATTCAGAGCAAATACTAATGAATATCACAGAATAGTGAGAGAACAAGTGTAAAAGACATCAAAATGTAAGTCTCTAGTCTATAAAGGATGTTGTACACTGCAGAAATCCTTGAAATAGAGTTAGTTCACATGAAACCAGTGTTTCAAACCACCAGAATGCACTGAAAAGTAGTATTTAACTGTAAAACAGTTGAAAGACAAGTTTATATAGCTTCACAAGTCCACAGAAGACTGTATAAAGTTGTTTCTACATGTGGTGAAGTCCCACAAGTAGAGCAGAAGGCCCATTATAGGAAACAGCTAGAAATCAGTAGTAATTCAGAGGAAATACTAATGAATATCATAGAATTGTGTGAGAAGAAGTGTAAAAGACATCAAAATGTAAGTTTCTAGTCTAGAAAGGATGTTATACACTACAGAAATCCTTGAAATAGAGTTACTTCACAAGAAAACAGTGTTTCAACCCACTAGAATTCACTGAAAAGTATTGTTCAACTGTAAAACAGTGGAAAGACAAGTGTATATAGCTTCGCAAGTCCACAGAAGACTATATAAAGTTGTTTCTACATGTGGTGAAGTCCCACAAGTAGAAAATAAGGCCCATTATAGGAAACAGATAGAAATCAGTAGTAATTCAGAGAAAATACTCATGAATATCATAGAATTGTGTGAGAACAAGTGTAAAAGACATCAAAATGTAAGTTTCTAGCCTAGAAAGGATGTTATACACTACAGAAATCCTTGAAATAGAGTTACTTCACAAGAAAACAGTGTTTCAACCCACTAGAATTCACTGAAAAGTATTGTTCAACTGTAAAACAGTGGAAAGACAAGTGTATATAGCTTCGCAAGTCCACAGAAGACTGTATAAAGTTGTTTCTACATGTGGTGAAGTCCCACAAGTAGAAAATAAGGCCCATTATAGGAAACAGCTAGAAATCAGTAGTAATTCAGAGAAAATACTCATGAATATCACAGAATTGTGTGAGAACAAGTGTAAAATACATCAAAATGTAAGTTTCTAGTCTAGAAAGGATGTTATCTTACAGAAATCCTTGAAATAGAGTTACTTCACAAGAAAACAGTGTTTCATCCCACTAGAATTCACTGAAAAGTAGTATTCAACTGTAAAACAGTTGAAAGACAAGTGTATATAGCTTCTCCAGTTCAGGGAAGAGTGTATAAAGTTGTTTCTACATGTGGTGAAGTCCCACAAGTAGAAAATAAGGCCCATTATAGGAAACAGCTAGAAATCAGTATTCATTCAGAGCAAATACTAATGAATATCACAGAATAGTGAGAGAACAAGTGTAAAAGACATCAAAATGTAAGTCTCTAGTCTATAAAGGATGTTGTACACTGCAGAAATCCTTGAAATAGAGTTAGCTCACATGAAACCAGTGTTTCAAACCACCAGAATGCTCGGAAAAGTAGTATTTAACTGTAAAACAGTTGAAAGACAAGTTTATATAGCTTCGCAAGTGCACAGAAGACTGTATAAAGTTGTTTCTACATGTGGTGAACTCCCAGAAGTAGAGCAGAAGGCCCATTATAGGAAACAGCTAGAAATCAGTAGTAATTCAGAGGAAATACTAATGAATATCATAGAATTGTGTGAGAACAAATGTAAAAGACATCAAAATGTAAGTTTCTAGTCTAGAAAGGATGTTATACACTACAGAAATCCTTGAAATAGAGTTACTTCACAAGAAAACAGTGTTTCAACCCACTAGAATTCACTGAAAAGTAGTATTCAACTGTAAAACAGTTGAAAGACAAGTGTATATAGCTTCTCAAGATCAGAAAAGAGTGTATAAAGTTGTTTCTACATGTGGTGAAGTCCCACAAGTAGAAAAGAAGGCCCATTATAGGAAACAGCTAGAAATCAGTAGTCATTCAGAGCCAATACTAATGAATATCACAGAATAGAGAGAGAACAAGAGTAAAAGACATCAAAATGTAAGTCTCTAGTCTAGAAAGGATGTTGTACACTGCAGAAATCCTTGAAATAGAGTTACTTCACAAGAAAACAGTGTTTCAACCCACTAGAATTCACTGAAAAGTATTATTCAACTGTAAAACAGTGGAAAGACAAGTGTATATAGCTTCGCAAGTCCACAGAAGACTGTATAAAGTTGTTTCTACATGTGGTGAAGTCCCACAAGTAGAAAATAAGGCCCATTATAGGAAACAGCTAGAAATCAGTAGTAATTCAGAGAAAATACTCATGAATATCATAGAATTGTGTGAGAACAAGTGTAAAAGACATCAAAATGTAAGTTTCTAGTCTAGAAAGGATGTTATACACTACAGAAATCCTTGAAATAGAGTTACTTCACAAGAAAACAGTGTTTCATCCCACTAGAATTCACTGAAAAGTAGTATTCAACTGTAAAACAGTTGAAAGACAAGTGTATATAGCTTCTCCAGTTCAGGGAAGAGTGTATAAAGTTGTTTCTACATGTGGTGAAGTCCCACAAGTAGAAAATAAGGCCCATTATAGGAAACAGCTAGAAATCAGTAGTCATTCAGAGCAAATACTAATGAATATCACAGAATAGTGAGAGAACAAGTGTAAAAGACATCAAAATGTAAGTCTCTAGTCTATAAAGGATGTTGTACACTGCAGAAATCCTTGAAATAGAGTTAGTTCACATGAAACCAGTGTTTCAAACCACCAGAATGCACTGAAAAGTAGTATTTAACTGTAAAACAGTTGAAAGACAAGTTTATATAGCTTCACAAGTCCACAGAAGACTGTATAAAGTTGTTTCTACATGTGGTGAAGTCCCACAAGTAGAGCAGAAGGCCCATTATAGGAAACAGCTAGAAATCAGTAGTAATTCAGAGGAAATACTAATGAATATCATAGAATTGTGTGAGAAGAAGTGTAAAAGACATCAAAATGTAAGTTTCTAGTCTAGAAAGGATGTTATACACTACAGAAATCCTTGAAATAGAGTTACTTCACAAGAAAACAGTGTTTCAACCCACTAGAATTCACTGAAAAGTATTGTTCAACTGTAAAACAGTGGAAAGACAAGTGTATATAGCTTCGCAAGTCCACAGAAGACTATATAAAGTTGTTTCTACATGTGGTGAAGTCCCACAAGTAGAAAATAAGGCCCATTATAGGAAACAGATAGAAATCAGTAGTAATTCAGAGAAAATACTCATGAATATCATAGAATTGTGTGAGAACAAGTGTAAAAGACATCAAAATGTAAGTTTCTAGCCTAGAAAGGATGTTATACACTACAGAAATCCTTGAAATAGAGTTACTTCACAAGAAAACAGTGTTTCAACCCACTAGAATTCACTGAAAAGTATTGTTCAACTGTAAAACAGTGGAAAGACAAGTGTATATAGCTTCGCAAGTCCACAGAAGACTGTATAAAGTTGTTTCTACATGTGGTGAAGTCCCACAAGTAGAAAATAAGGCCCATTATAGGAAACAGCTAGAAATCAGTAGTAATTCAGAGAAAATACTCATGAATATCACAGAATTGTGTGAGAACAAGTGTAAAATACATCAAAATGTAAGTTTCTAGTCTAGAAAGGATGTTATCTTACAGAAATCCTTGAAATAGAGTTACTTCACAAGAAAACAGTGTTTCATCCCACTAGAATTCACTGAAAAGTAGTATTCAACTGTAAAACAGTTGAAAGACAAGTGTATATAGCTTCTCCAGTTCAGGGAAGAGTGTATAAAGTTGTTTCTACATGTGGTGAAGTCCCACAAGTAGAAAAGAAGGCCCATTATAGGAAACAGCTAGAAATCAGTATTCATTCAGAGCAAATACTAATGAATATCACAGAATAGTGAGAGAACAAGTGTAAAAGACATCAAAATGTAAGTCTCTAGTCTATAAAGGATGTTGTACACTGCAGAAATCCTTGAAATAGAGTTAGCTCACATGAAACCAGTGTTTCAAACCACCAGAATGCTCGGAAAAGTAGTATTTAACTGTAAAACAGTTGAAAGACAAGTTTATATAGCTTCGCAAGTGCACAGAAGACTGTATAAAGTTGTTTCTACATGTGGTGAACTCCCAGAAGTAGAGCAGAAGGCCCATTATAGGAAACAGCTAGAAATCAGTAGTAATTCAGAGGAAATACTAATGAATATCATAGAATTGTGTGAGAACAAATGTAAAAGACATCAAAATGTAAGTTTCTAGTCTAGAAAGGATGTTATACACTACAGAAATCCTTGAAATAGAGTTACTTCACAAGAAAACAGTGTTTCAACCCACTAGAATTCACTGAAAAGTAGTATTCAACTGTAAAACAGTTGAAAGACAAGTGTATATAGCTTCTCAAGATCAGAAAAGAGTGTATAAAGTTGTTTCTACATGTGGTGAAGTCCCACAAGTAGAAAAGAAGGCCCATTATAGGAAACAGCTAGAAATCAGTAGTCATTCAGAGCCAATACTAATGAATATCACAGAATAGAGAGAGAACAAGAGTAAAAGACATCAAAATGTAAGTCTCTAGTCTAGAAAGGATGTTGTACACTGCAGAAATCCTTGAAATAGAGTTAGTTCACATGAAACCAGTGTTTCAAACCACCAGAATGCACTGAAAAGTAGTATTTAACTGTAAAACAGTTGAAAGACAAGTTTATATAGCTTCGCAAGTCCACAGAAGACTGTATAAAGTTGTTTCTACATGTGGTGAAGTCCCACAAGTAGAGCAGAAGGCCCATTATAGGAAACAGCTAGAAATCAGTAGTAATTCAGAGGAAATACTAATGAATATCATAGAATTGTGTGAGAACAAGTGTAAAAGACATCAAAATGTAAGTTTCTAGTCTAGAAAGGATGTTATACACTACAGAAATCCTTGAAATAGAGTTACTTCACAAGAAAACAGTGTTTCAACCCACTAGAATTCACTGAAAAGTATTGTTCAACTGTAAAACAGTGGAAAGACAAGTGTATATAGCTTCGCAAGTCCACAGAAGACTGTATAAAGTTGTTTCTACATGTGGTGAAGTCCCACAAGTAGAAAATAAGGCCCATTATAGGAAACAGCTAGAAATCAGTAGTAATTCAGAGAAAATACTCATGAATATCATAGAATTGTGTGAGAACAAGTGTAAAAGACATCAAAATGTAAGTTTCTAGTCTAGAAAGGATGTTATCTTACAGAAATCCTTGAAATAGAGTTACTTCACAAGAAAACAGTGTTTCATCCCACTAGAATTCACTGAAAAGTAGTATTCAACTGTAAAACAGTTGAAAGACAAGTGTATATAGCTTCTCCAGTTCAGGGAAGAGTGTATAAAGTTGTTTCTACATGTGGTGAAGTCCCACAAGTAGAAAATAAGGCCCATTATAGGAAACAGCTAGAAATCAGTATTCATTCAGAGCAAATACTAATGAATATCACAGAATAGTGAGAGAACAAGTGTAAAAGACATCAAAATGTAAGTCTCTAGTCTATAAAGGATGTTGTACACTGCAGAAATCCTTGAAATAGAGTTAGCTCACATGAAACCAGTGTTTCAAACCACCAGAATGCTCGGAAAAGTAGTATTTAACTGTAAAACAGTTGAAAGACAAGTTTATATAGCTTCGCAAGTCCACAGAAGACTGTATAAAGTTGTTTCTACATGTGGTGAACTCCCAGAAGTAGAGCAGAAGGCCCATTATAGGAAACAGCTAGAAATCAGTAGTAATTCAGAGGAAATACTAATGAATATCATAGAATTGTGTGAGAATAAATGTAAAAGACATCAAAATGTAAGTTTCTAGTCTAGAAAGGATGTTATACACTACAGAAATCCTTGAAATAGAGTTACTTCACAAGAAAAGTGTTTCAACCCACTAGAATTCACTGAAAAGTAGTATTCAACTGTAAAACAGTTGAAAGACAAGTGTATATAGCTTCTCAAGATCAGAAAAGAGTGTATAAAGTTGTTTTTAAATGTGGTGAAGTCCCACAAGTAGAAAAGAAGGCCCATTATAGGAAACAGCTAGAAATCAGTAGTCATTCAGAGCCAATACTAATGAATATCACAGAATAGAGAGAGAACAAGAGTAAAAGACATCAAAATGTAAGTCTCTAGTCTAGAAAGGATGTTGTACACTGCAGAAATCCTTGAAATAGAGTTACTTCACAAGAAAACAGTGTTTCAACCCACTAGAATTCACTGAAAAGTATTATTCAACTGTAAAACAGTGGAAAGACAAGTGTATATAGCTTCGCAAGTCCACAGAAGACTGTATAAAGTTGTTTCTACATGTGGTGAAGTCCCACAAGTAGAAAATAAGGCCCATTATAGGAAACAGCTAGAAATCAGTAGTAATTCAGAGAAAATACTCATGAATATCATAGAATTGTGTGAGAACAAGTGTAAAAGACATCAAAATGTAAGTTTCTAGTCTAGAAAGGATGTTATACACTACAGAAATCCTTGAAATAGAGTTACTTCACAAGAAAACAGTGTTTCATCCCACTAGAATTCACTGAAAAGTAGTATTCAACTGTAAAACAGTTGAAAGACAAGTGTATATAGCTTCTCCAGTTCAGGGAAGAGTGTATAAAGTTGTTTCTACATGTGGTGAAGTCCCACAAGTAGAAAATAAGGCCCATTATAGGAAACAGCTAGAAATCAGTAGTCATTCAGAGCAAATACTAATGAATATCACAGAATAGTGAGAGAACAAGTGTAAAAGACATCAAAATGTAAGTCTCTAGTCTATAAAGGATGTTGTACACTGCAGAAATCCTTGAAATAGAGTTAGTTCACATGAAACCAGTGTTTCAAACCACCAGAATGCACTGAAAAGTAGTATTTAACTGTAAAACAGTTGAAAGACAAGTTTATATAGCTTCACAAGTCCACAGAAGACTGTATAAAGTTGTTTCTACATGTGGTGAAGTCCCACAAGTAGAGCAGAAGGCCCATTATAGGAAACAGCTAGAAATCAGTAGTAATTCAGAGGAAATACTAATGAATATCATAGAATTGTGTGAGAAGAAGTGTAAAAGACATCAAAATGTAAGTTTCTAGTCTAGAAAGGATGTTATACACTACAGAAATCCTTGAAATAGAGTTACTTCACAAGAAAACAGTGTTTCAACCCACTAGAATTCACTGAAAAGTATTGTTCAACTGTAAAACAGTGGAAAGACAAGTGTATATAGCTTCGCAAGTCCACAGAAGACTATATAAAGTTGTTTCTACATGTGGTGAAGTCCCACAAGTAGAAAATAAGGCCCATTATAGGAAACAGATAGAAATCAGTAGTAATTCAGAGAAAATACTCATGAATATCATAGAATTGTGTGAGAACAAGTGTAAAAGACATCAAAATGTAAGTTTCTAGTCTAGAAAGGATGTTATCTTACAGAAATCCTTGAAATAGAGTTACTTCACAAGAAAACAGTGTTTCATCCCACTAGAATTCACTGAAAAGTAGTATTCAACTGTAAAACAGTTGAAAGACAAGTGTATATAGCTTCTCCAGTTCAGGGAAGAGTGTATAAAGTTGTTTCTACATGTGGTGAAGTCCCACAAGTAGAAAAGAAGGCCCATTATAGGAAACAGCTAGAAATCAGTATTCATTCAGAGCAAATACTAATGAATATCACAGAATAGTGAGAGAACAAGTGTAAAAGACATCAAAATGTAAGTCTCTAGTCTATAAAGGATGTTGTACACTGCAGAAATCCTTGAAATAGAGTTAGCTCACATGAAACCAGTGTTTCAAACCACCAGAATGCTCGGAAAAGTAGTATTTAACTGTAAAACAGTTGAAAGACAAGTTTATATAGCTTCGCAAGTGCACAGAAGACTGTATAAAGTTGTTTCTACATGTGGTGAACTCCCAGAAGTAGAGCAGAAGGCCCATTATAGGAAACAGCTAGAAATCAGTAGTAATTCAGAGGAAATACTAATGAATATCATAGAATTGTGTGAGAACAAATGTAAAAGACATCAAAATGTAAGTTTCTAGTCTAGAAAGGATGTTATACACTACAGAAATCCTTGAAATAGAGTTACTTCACAAGAAAACAGTGTTTCAACCCACTAGAATTCACTGAAAAGTAGTATTCAACTGTAAAACAGTTGAAAGACAAGTGTATATAGCTTCTCAAGATCAGAAAAGAGTGTATAAAGTTGTTTCTACATGTGGTGAAGTCCCACAAGTAGAAAAGAAGGCCCATTATAGGAAACAGCTAGAAATCAGTAGTCATTCAGAGCCAATACTAATGAATATCACAGAATAGAGAGAGAACAAGAGTAAAAGACATCAAAATGTAAGTCTCTAGTCTAGAAAGGATGTTGTACACTGCAGAAATCCTTGAAATAGAGTTAGTTCACATGAAACCAGTGTTTCAAACCACCAGAATGCACTGAAAAGTAGTATTTAACTGTAAAACAGTTGAAAGACAAGTTTATATAGCTTCGCAAGTCCACAGAAGACTGTATAAAGTTGTTTCTACATGTGGTGAAGTCCCACAAGTAGAGCAGAAGGCCCATTATAGGAAACAGCTAGAAATCAGTAGTAATTCAGAGGAAATACTAATGAATATCATAGAATTGTGTGAGAACAAGTGTAAAAGACATCAAAATGTAAGTTTCTAGTCTAGAAAGGATGTTATACACTACAGAAATCCTTGAAATAGAGTTACTTCACAAGAAAACAGTGTTTCAACCCACTAGAATTCACTGAAAAGTATTGTTCAACTGTAAAACAGTGGAAAGACAAGTGTATATAGCTTCGCAAGTCCACAGAAGACTGTATAAAGTTGTTTCTACATGTGGTGAAGTCCCACAAGTAGAAAATAAGGCCCATTATAGGAAACAGCTAGAAATCAGTAGTAATTCAGAGAAAATACTCATGAATATCATAGAATTGTGTGAGAACAAGTGTAAAAGACATCAAAATGTAAGTTTCTAGTCTAGAAAGGATGTTATCTTACAGAAATCCTTGAAATAGAGTTACTTCACAAGAAAACAGTGTTTCATCCCACTAGAATTCACTGAAAAGTAGTATTCAACTGTAAAACAGTTGAAAGACAAGTGTATATAGCTTCTCCAGTTCAGGGAAGAGTGTATAAAGTTGTTTCTACATGTGGTGAAGTCCCACAAGTAGAAAATAAGGCCCATTATAGGAAACAGCTAGAAATCAGTATTCATTCAGAGCAAATACTAATGAATATCACAGAATAGTGAGAGAACAAGTGTAAAAGACATCAAAATGTAAGTCTCTAGTCTATAAAGGATGTTGTACACTGCAGAAATCCTTGAAATAGAGTTAGCTCACATGAAACCAGTGTTTCAAACCACCAGAATGCTCGGAAAAGTAGTATTTAACTGTAAAACAGTTGAAAGACAAGTTTATATAGCTTCGCAAGTCCACAGAAGACTGTATAAAGTTGTTTCTACATGTGGTGAACTCCCAGAAGTAGAGCAGAAGGCCCATTATAGGAAACAGCTAGAAATCAGTAGTAATTCAGAGGAAATACTAATGAATATCATAGAATTGTGTGAGAATAAATGTAAAAGACATCAAAATGTAAGTTTCTAGTCTAGAAAGGATGTTATACACTACAGAAATCCTTGAAATAGAGTTACTTCACAAGAAAAGTGTTTCAACCCACTAGAATTCACTGAAAAGTAGTATTCAACTGTAAAACAGTTGAAAGACAAGTGTATATAGCTTCTCAAGATCAGAAAAGAGTGTATAAAGTTGTTTTTAAATGTGGTGAAGTCCCACAAGTAGAAAAGAAGGCCCATTATAGGAAACAGCTAGAAATCAGTAGTCATTCAGAGCCAATACTAATGAATATCACAGAATAGAGAGAGAACAAGAGTAAAAGACATCAAAATGTAAGTCTCTAGTCTAGAAAGGATGTTGTACACTGCAGAAATCCTTGAAATAGAGTTACTTCACAAGAAAACAGTGTTTCAACCCACTAGAATTCACTGAAAAGTATTATTCAACTGTAAAACAGTGGAAAGACAAGTGTATATAGCTTCGCAAGTCCACAGAAGACTGTATAAAGTTGTTTCTACATGTGGTGAAGTCCCACAAGTAGAAAATAAGGCCCATTATAGGAAACAGCTAGAAATCAGTAGTAATTCAGAGAAAATACTCATGAATATCATAGAATTGTGTGAGAACAAGTGTAAAAGACATCAAAATGTAAGTTTCTAGTCTAGAAAGGATGTTATACACTACAGAAATCCTTGAAATAGAGTTACTTCACAAGAAAACAGTGTTTCATCCCACTAGAATTCACTGAAAAGTAGTATTCAACTGTAAAACAGTTGAAAGACAAGTGTATATAGCTTCTCCAGTTCAGGGAAGAGTGTATAAAGTTGTTTCTACATGTGGTGAAGTCCCACAAGTAGAAAATAAGGCCCATTATAGGAAACAGCTAGAAATCAGTAGTCATTCAGAGCAAATACTAATGAATATCACAGAATAGTGAGAGAACAAGTGTAAAAGACATCAAAATGTAAGTCTCTAGTCTATAAAGGATGTTGTACACTGCAGAAATCCTTGAAATAGAGTTAGTTCACATGAAACCAGTGTTTCAAACCACCAGAATGCACTGAAAAGTAGTATTTAACTGTAAAACAGTTGAAAGACAAGTTTATATAGCTTCACAAGTCCACAGAAGACTGTATAAAGTTGTTTCTACATGTGGTGAAGTCCCACAAGTAGAGCAGAAGGCCCATTATAGGAAACAGCTAGAAATCAGTAGTAATTCAGAGGAAATACTAATGAATATCATAGAATTGTGTGAGAAGAAGTGTAAAAGACATCAAAATGTAAGTTTCTAGTCTAGAAAGGATGTTATACACTACAGAAATCCTTGAAATAGAGTTACTTCACAAGAAAACAGTGTTTCAACCCACTAGAATTCACTGAAAAGTATTGTTCAACTGTAAAACAGTGGAAAGACAAGTGTATATAGCTTCGCAAGTCCACAGAAGACTATATAAAGTTGTTTCTACATGTGGTGAAGTCCCACAAGTAGAAAATAAGGCCCATTATAGGAAACAGATAGAAATCAGTAGTAATTCAGAGAAAATACTCATGAATATCATAGAATTGTGTGAGAACAAGTGTAAAAGACATCAAAATGTAAGTTTCTAGCCTAGAAAGGATGTTATACACTACAGAAATCCTTGAAATAGAGTTACTTCACAAGAAAACAGTGTTTCAACCCACTAGAATTCACTGAAAAGTATTGTTCAACTGTAAAACAGTGGAAAGACAAGTGTATATAGCTTCGCAAGTCCACAGAAGACTGTATAAAGTTGTTTCTACATGTGGTGAAGTCCCACAAGTAGAAAATAAGGCCCATTATAGGAAACAGCTAGAAATCAGTAGTAATTCAGAGAAAATACTCATGAATATCACAGAATTGTGTGAGAACAAGTGTAAAATACATCAAAATGTAAGTTTCTAGTCTAGAAAGGATGTTATCTTACAGAAATCCTTGAAATAGAGTTACTTCACAAGAAAACAGTGTTTCATCCCACTAGAATTCACTGAAAAGTAGTATTCAACTGTAAAACAGTTGAAAGACAAGTGTATATAGCTTCTCCAGTTCAGGGAAGAGTGTATAAAGTTGTTTCTACATGTGGTGAAGTCCCACAAGTAGAAAATAAGGCCCATTATAGGAAACAGCTAGAAATCAGTATTCATTCAGAGCAAATACTAATGAATATCACAGAATAGTGAGAGAACAAGTGTAAAAGACATCAAAATGTAAGTCTCTAGTCTATAAAGGATGTTGTACACTGCAGAAATCCTTGAAATAGAGTTAGCTCACATGAAACCAGTGTTTCAAACCACCAGAATGCTCGGAAAAGTAGTATTTAACTGTAAAACAGTTGAAAGACAAGTTTATATAGCTTCGCAAGTGCACAGAAGACTGTATAAAGTTGTTTCTACATGTGGTGAACTCCCAGAAGTAGAGCAGAAGGCCCATTATAGGAAACAGCTAGAAATCAGTAGTAATTCAGAGGAAATACTAATGAATATCATAGAATTGTGTGAGAACAAATGTAAAAGACATCAAAATGTAAGTTTCTAGTCTAGAAAGGATGTTATACACTACAGAAATCCTTGAAATAGAGTTACTTCACAAGAAAACAGTGTTTCAACCCACTAGAATTCACTGAAAAGTAGTATTCAACTGTAAAACAGTTGAAAGACAAGTGTATATAGCTTCTCAAGATCAGAAAAGAGTGTATAAAGTTGTTTCTACATGTGGTGAAGTCCCACAAGTAGAAAAGAAGGCCCATTATAGGAAACAGCTAGAAATCAGTAGTCATTCAGAGCCAATACTAATGAATATCACAGAATAGAGAGAGAACAAGAGTAAAAGACATCAAAATGTAAGTCTCTAGTCTAGAAAGGATGTTGTACACTGCAGAAATCCTTGAAATAGAGTTAGTTCACATGAAACCAGTGTTTCAAACCACCAGAATGCACTGAAAAGTAGTATTTAACTGTAAAACAGTTGAAAGACAAGTTTATATAGCTTCGCAAGTCCACAGAAGACTGTATAAAGTTGTTTCTACATGTGGTGAAGTCCCACAAGTAGAGCAGAAGGCCCATTATAGGAAACAGCTAGAAATCAGTAGTAATTCAGAGGAAATACTAATGAATATCATAGAATTGTGTGAGAACAAGTGTAAAAGACATCAAAATGTAAGTTTCTAGTCTAGAAAGGATGTTATACACTACAGAAATCCTTGAAATAGAGTTACTTCACAAGAAAACAGTGTTTCAACCCACTAGAATTCACTGAAAAGTAGTATTCAACTGTAAAACAGTTGAAAGACAAGTGTATATAGCTTCTCAAGATCAGAAAAGAGTGTATAAAGTTGTTTCTACATGTGGTGAAGTCCCACAAGTAGAAAAGAAGGCCCATTATAGGAAACAGCTAGAAATCAGTAGTCATTCAGAGCCAATACTAATGAATATCACAGAATAGAGAGAGAACAAGAGTAAAAGACATCAAAATGTAAGTCTCTAGTCTAGAAAGGATGTTGTACACTGCAGAAATCCTTGAAATAGAGTTAGTTCACATGAAACCAGTGTTTCAAACCACCAGAATGCACTGAAAAGTAGTATTTAACTGTAAAACAGTTGAAAGACAAGTTTATATAGCTTCGCAAGTCCACAGAAGACTGTATAAAGTTGTTTCTACATGTGGTGAAGTCCCACAAGTAGAGCAGAAGGCCCATTATAGGAAACAGCTAGAAATCAGTAGTAATTCAGAGGAAATACTAATGAATATCATAGAATTGTGTGAGAACAAGTGTAAAAGACATCAAAATGTAAGTTTCTAGTCTAGAAAGGATGTTATACACTACAGAAATCCTTGAAATAGAGTTACTTCACAAGAAAACAGTGTTTCAACCCACTAGAATTCACTGAAAAGTATTGTTCAACTGTAAAACAGTGGAAAGACAAGTGTATATAGCTTCGCAAGTCCACAGAAGACTGTATAAAGTTGTTTCTACATGTGGTGAAGTCCAACAAGTAGAAAATAAGGCCCATTATAGGAAACAGCTAGAAATCAGTAGTAATTCAGAGAAAATACTCATGAATATCATAGAATTGTGTGAGAACAAGTGTAAAAGACATCAAAATGTAAGTTTCTAGTCTAGAAAGGATGTTATACACTACAGAAATCCTTGAAATAGAGTTACTTCACAAGAAAACAGTGTTTCAACCCACTAGAATTCGCTGAAAAGTATTGTTCAACTGTAAAACAGTGGAAAGACAAGTTTATATAGCTTCGCAAGTCCACAGAAGACTGTATAAAGTTGTTTCTACATGTGGTGAAGTCCCACAAGTAGAAAATAAGGCCCATTATAGGAAACAGCTAGAAATCAGTAGTCATTCAGAGCAAATACTAATGAATATCACATAATAGAGAGAGAACAAGTGTAAAAGACATCAAAATGTAAGTCTCTAGTCTATAAAGGATGTTGTACACTGCAGAAATCCTTGAAATAGAGTTAGCTCACATGAAACCAGTGTTTCAAACCACCAGAATGCTCGGAAAAGTAGTATTTAACTGTAAAACAGTTGAAAGACAAGTTTATATAGCTTCGCAAGTCCACAGAAGACTGTATAAAGTTGTTTCTACATGTGGTGAACTCCCAGAAGTAGAGCAGAAGGCCCATTATAGGAAACAGCTAGAAATCAGTAGTAATTCAGAGGAAATACTAATGAATATCATAGAATTGTGTGAGAATAAATGTAAAAGACATCAAAATGTAAGTTTCTAGTCTAGAAAGAATGTTATACACTACAGAAATCCTTGAAATAGAGTTACTTCACAAGAAAACAGTGTTTCAACCCACTAGAATTCACTGAAAAGTAGTATTCAACTGTAAAACAGTTGAAAGACAAGTGTATATAGCTTCTCAAGATCAGAAAAGAGTGTATAAAGTTGTTTTTACATGTGGTGAAGTCCCACAAGTAGAAAAGAAGGCCCATTATAGGAAACAGCTAGAAATCAGTAGTCATTCAGAGCCAATACTAATGAATATCACAGAATAGAGAGAGAACAAGAGTAAAAGACATCAAAATGTAAGTCTCTAGTCTAGAAAGGATGTTGTACACTGCAGAAATCCTTGAAATAGAGTTACTTCACAAGAAAACAGTGTTTCAACCCACTAGAATTCACAGAAAAGTATTATTCAACTGTAAAACAGTGGAAAGACAAGTGTATATAGCTTCGCAAGTCCACAGAAGACTGTATAAAGTTGTTTCTACATGTGGTGAAGTCCCACAAGTAGAAAATAAGGCCCATTATAGGAAACAGCTAGAAATCAGTAGTAATGCAGAGAAAATACTCATGAATATCATAGAATTGTGTGAGAACAAGTGTAAAAGACATCAAAATGTAAGTTTCTAGTCTAGAAAGGATGTTATACACTACAGAAATCCTTGAAATAGAGTTACTTCACAAGAAAACAGTGTTTCATCCCACTAGAATTCACTGAAAAGTAGTATTCAACTGTAAAACAGTTGAAAGACAAGTGTATATAGCTTCTCCAGTTCAGGGAAGAGTGTATAAAGTTGTTTCTACATGTGGTGAAGTCCCACAAGTAGAAAATAAGGCCCATTATAGGAAACAGCTAGAAATCAGTAGTCATTCAGAGCAAATACTAATGAATATCACAGAATAGTGAGAGAACAAGTGTAAAAGACATCAAAATGTAAGTCTCTAGTCTATAAAGGATGTTGTACACTGCAGAAATCCTTGAAATAGAGTTAGCTCACATGAAACCAGTGTTTCAAACCACCAGAATGCTCGGAAAAGTAGTATTTAACTGTAAAACAGTTGAAAGACAAGTTTATATAGCTTCGCAAGTCCACAGAAGACTGTATAAAGTTGTTTCTACATGTGGTGAACTCCCAGAAGTAGAGCAGAAGGCCCATTATAGGAAACAGCTAGAAATCAGTAGTAATTCAGAGGAAATACTAATGAATATCATAGAATTGTGTGAGAACAAATGTAAAAGACATCAAAATGTAAGTTTCTAGTCTAGAAAGGATGTTATACACTACAGAAATCCTTGAAATAGAGTTACTTCACAAGAAAACAGTGTTTCAACCCACTAGAATTCACTGAAAAGTAGTATTCAACTGTAAAACAGTTGAAAGACAAGTGTATATAGCTTCTCAAGATCAGAAAAGAGTGTATAAAGTTGTTTCTACATGTGGTGAAGTCCCACAAGTAGAAAAGAAGGCCCATTATAGGAAACAGCTAGAAATCAGTAGTCATTCAGAGCCAATACTAATGAATATCACAGAATAGAGAGAGAACAAGAGTAAAAGACATCAAAATGTAAGTCTCTAGTCTAGAAAGGATGTTGTACACTGCAGAAATCCTTGAAATAGAGTTAGTTCACATGAAACCAGTGTTTCAAACCACCAGAATGCACTGAAAAGTATTGTTCAACTGTAAAACAGTGGAAAGACAAGTGTATATAGCTTCGCAAGTCCACAGAAGACTGTATAAAGTTGTTTCTACATGTGGTGAAGTCCCACAAGTAGAGCAGAAGGCCCATTATAGGAAACAGCTAGAAATCAGTAGTAATTCAGAGGAAATACTAATGAATATCATAGAATTGTGTGAGAACAAGTGTAAAAGACATCAAAATGAAAGTTTCTAGTCTAGAAAGGATGTTATACACTACAGAAATCCTTGAAATAGAGTTACTTCACAAGAAAACAGTGTTTCAACCCACTAGAATTCACTGAAAAGTATTGTTCAACTGTAAAACAGTGGAAAGACAAGTGTATATAGCTTCGCAAGTCCACAGAAGACTGTATAAAGTTGTTTCTACATGTGGTGAAGTCCAACAAGTAGAAAATAAGGCCCATTATAGGAAACAGCTAGAAATCAGTAGTAATTCAGAGAAAATACTCATGAATATCATAGAATTGTGTGAGAACAAGTGTAAAAGACATCAAAATGTAAGTTTCTAGTCTAGAAAGGATGTTATACACTACAGAAATCCTTGAAATAGAGTTACTTCACAAGAAAACAGTGTTTCAACCCACTAGAATTCACTGAAAAGTATTGTTCAACTGTAAAACAGTGGAAAGACAAGTGTATATAGCTTTGCAAGTCCACAGAAGACTGTATAAAGTTGTTTCTACATGTGGTGAAGTCCCACAAGTAGAAAATAAGGCCCATTATAGGAAACAGATAGAAATCAGTAGTAATTCAGAGAAAATACTCATGAATATCATAGAATTGTGTGAGAACAAGTGTAAAAGACATCAAAATGTAAGTTTCTAGTCTAGAAAGGATGTTATACACTACAGAAATCCTTGAAATAGAGTTACTTCACAAGAAAACAGTGTTTCAACCCACTAGAATTCACTGAAAAGTAGTATTCAACTGTAAAACAGTTGAAAGACAAGTGTATATAGCTTCTCCAGTTCAGGGAAGAGTGTATAAAGTTGTTTCTACATGTGGTGAAGTCCCACAAGTAGAAAATAAGGCCCATTATAGGAAACAGCTAGAAATCAGTAGTCATTCAGAGCAAATACTAATGAATATCACAGAATAGTGAGAGAACAAGTGTAAAAGACATCAAAATGTAAGTCTCTAGTCTATAAAGGATGTTGTACACTGCAGAAATCCTTGAAATAGAGTTAGCTCACATGAAACCAGTGTTTCAAACCACCAGAATGCTCGGAAAAGTAGTATTTAACTGTAAAACAGTTGAAAGACAAGTTTATATAGCTTCGCAAGTCCACAGAAGACTGTATAAAGTTGTTTCTACATGTGGTGAACTCCCAGAAGTAGAGCAGAAGGCCCATTATAGGAAACAGCTAGAAATCAGTAGTAATTCAGAGGAAATACTAATGAATATCATAGAATTGTGTGAGAACAAATGTAAAAGACATCAAAATGTAAGTTTCTAGTCTAGAAAGGATGTTATACACTACAGAAATCCTTGAAATAGAGTTACTTCACAAGAAAACAGTGTTTCAACCCACTAGAATTCACTGAAAAGTAGTATTCAACTGTAAAACAGTTGAAAGACAAGTGTATATAGCTTCTCAAGATCAGAAAAGAGTGTATAAAGTTGTTTCTACATGTGGTGAAGTCCCACAAGTAGAAAAGAAGGCCCATTATAGGAAACAGCTAGAAATCAGTAGTCATTCAGAGCCAATACTAATGAATATCACAGAATAGAGAGAGAACAAGAGTAAAAGACATCAAAATGTAAGTCTCTAGTCTAGAAAGGATGTTGTACACTGCAGAAATCCTTGAAATAGAGTTAGTTCACATGAAACCAGTGTTTCAAACCACCAGAATGCACTGAAAAGTATTGTTCAACTGTAAAACAGTGGAAAGACAAGTGTATATAGCTTCGCAAGTCCACAGAAGACTGTATAAAGTTGTTTCTACATGTGGTGAAGTCCCACAAGTAGAGCAGAAGGCCCATTATAGGAAACAGCTAGAAATCAGTAGTAATTCAGAGGAAATACTAATGAATATCATAGAATTGTGTGAGAACAAGTGTAAAAGACATCAAAATGAAAGTTTCTAGTCTAGAAAGGATGTTATACACTACAGAAATCCTTGAAATAGAGTTACTTCACAAGAAAACAGTGTTTCAACCCACTAGAATTCACTGAAAAGTATTGTTCAACTGTAAAACAGTGGAAAGACAAGTGTATATAGCTTCGCAAGTCCACAGAAGACTGTATAAAGTTGTTTCTACATGTGGTGAAGTCCAACAAGTAGAAAATAAGGCCCATTATAGGAAACAGCTAGAAATCAGTAGTAATTCAGAGAAAATACTCATGAATATCATAGAATTGTGTGAGAACAAGTGTAAAAGACATCAAAATGTAAGTTTCTAGTCTAGAAAGGATGTTATACACTACAGAAATCCTTGAAATAGAGTTACTTCACAAGAAAACAGTGTTTCAACCCACTAGAATTCACTGAAAAGTATTGTTCAACTGTAAAACAGTGGAAAGACAAGTGTATATAGCTTTGCAAGTCCACAGAAGACTGTATAAAGTTGTTTCTACATGTGGTGAAGTCCCACAAGTAGAAAATAAGGCCCATTATAGGAAACAGATAGAAATCAGTAGTAATTCAGAGAAAATACTCATGAATATCATAGAATTGTGTGAGAACAAGTGTAAAAGACATCAAAATGTAAGTTTCTAGTCTAGAAAGGATGTTATACACTACAGAAATCCTTGAAATAGAGTTACTTCACAAGAAAACAGTGTTTCAACCCACTAGAATTCACTGAAAAGTAGTATTCAACTGTAAAACAGTTGAAAGACAAGTGTATATAGCTTCTCAAGATCAGAAAAGAGTGTATAAAGTTGTTTCTACATGTGGTGAAGTCCCACAAGTAGAAAAGAAGGCCCATTATAGGAAACAGCTAGAAATCAGTAGTCATTCAGAGCCAATACTAATGAATATCACAGAATAGAGAGAGAACAAGAGTAAAAGACATCAAAATGTAAGTCTCTAGTCTAGAAAGGATGTTGTACACTGCAGAAATCCTTGAAATAGAGTTAGTTCACATGAAACCAGGGTTTCAAACCACCAGAATGCACTGAAAAGTAGTATTTAACTGTAAAACAGTTGAAAGACAAGTTTATATAGCTTCGCAAGTCCACAGAAGACTGTATAAAGTTGTTTCTACATGTGGTGAAGTCCCACAAGTAGAGCAGAAGGCCCATTATAGGAAACAGCTAGAAATCAGTAGTAATTCAGAGGAAATACTAATGAATATCACAGAATTGTGTGAGAACAAGTGTAAAAGACATCAAAATGAAAGTTTCTAGTCTAGAAAGGATGTTATACACTACAGAAATCCTTGAAATAGAGTTACTTCACAAGAAAACAGTGTTTCAACCCACTAGAATTCACTGAAAAGTATTGTTCAACTGTAAAACAGTGGAAAGACAAGTGTATATAGCTTTGCAAGTCCACAGAAGACTGTATAAAGTTGTTTCTACATGTGGTGAAGTCCCACAAGTAGAAAATAAGGCCCATTATAGGAAACAGATAGAAATCAGTAGTAATTCAGAGAAAATACTCATGAATATCATAGAATTGTGTGAGAACAAGTGTAAAAGACATCAAAATGTAAGTTTCTAGTCTAGAAAGGATGTTACACACTACAGAAATCCTTGAAATAGAGTTACTTCACAAGAAAACAGTGTTTCATCCCACTAGAATTCACTGAAAAGTAGTATTCAACTGTAAAACAGTTGAAAGACAAGTGTATATAGCTTCTCCAGTTCAGGGAACAGTGTATAAAGTTGTTTCTACATGTGGTGAAGTCCCACAAGTAGAAAATAAGGCCCATTATAGGAAACAGCCAGAAATCAGTAGTCATTCAGAGCCAATACTAATGAATATCACAGAATAGAGAGAGAACAAGAGTAAAAGACATCAAAATGTAAGTCTCTAGTCTAGAAAGGATGTTGTACACTGCAGAAATCCTTGAAATAGAGTTAGTTCACATGAAACCAGTGTTTCAAACCACCAGAATGCACTGAAAAGTAGTATTTAACTGTAAAACAGTTGAAAGACAAGTTTATATAGCTTCGCAAGTCCACAGAAGACTGTATAAAGTTGTTTCTACATGTGGTGAAGTCCCACAAGTAGAGCAGAAGGCCCATTATAGGAAACAGCTAGAAATCAGTAGTAATTCAGAGGAAATACTAATGAATATCATAGAATTGTGTGAGAACAAGTGTAAAAGACATCAAAATGTAAGTTTCTAGTCTAGAAAGGATGTTATACACTACAGAAATCCTTGAAATAGAGTTACTTCACAAGAAAACAGTGTTTCAACCCACTAGAATTCACTGAAAAGTATTGTTCAACTGTAAAACAGTGGAAAGACAAGTGTATATAGCTTCGCAAGTCCACAGAAGACTGTATAAAGTTGTTTCTACATGTGGTGAAGTCCAACAAGTAGAAAATAAGGCCCATTATAGGAAACAGCTAGAAATCAGTAGTAATTCAGAGAAAATACTCATGAATATCATAGAATTGTGTGAGAACAAGTGTAAAAGACATCAAAATGTAAGTTTCTAGTCTAGAAAGGATGTTATACACTACAGAAATCCTTGAAATAGAGTTACTTCACAAGAAAACAGTGTTTCATCCCACTAGAATTCACTGAAAAGTAGTATTCAACTGTAAAATAGTTGAAAGACAAGTGTATATAGCTTCTCAAGTTCAGGGAAGAGTGTATAAAGTTGTTTCTACATGTGGTGAAATCCCACAAGTAGAAAAGAAGGCCCATTATAGGAAACAGCTAGAAATCAGTAGTCATTCAGAGCAAATACTAATGAATATCACATAATAGAGAGAGAACAAGTGTAAAAGACATCAAAATGTAAGTCTCTAGTCTATAAAGGATGTTGTACACTGCAGAAATCCTTGAAATAGAGTTAGCTCACATGAAACCAGTGTTTCAAACCACCAGAATGCTCGGAAAAGTAGTATTTAACTGTAAAACAGTTGAAAGACAAGTTTATATAGCTTCGCAAGTCCACAGAAGACTGTATAAAGTTGTTTCTACATGTGGTGAACTCCCAGAAGTAGAGCAGAAGGCCCATTATAGGAAACAGCTAGAAATCAGTAGTAATTCAGAGGAAATACTAATGAATATCATAGAATTGTGTGAGAACAAATGTAAAAGACATCAAAATGTAAGTTTCTAGTCTAGAAAGGATGTTATACACTACAGAAATCCTTGAAATAGAGTTACTTCACAAGAAAACAGTGTTTCAACCCACTAGAATTCACTGAAAAGTAGTATTCAACTGTAAAACAGTTGAAAGACAAGTGTATATAGCTTCTCAAGATCAGAAAAGAGTGTATAAAGTTGTTTCTACATGTGGTGAAGTCCCACAAGTAGAAAAGAAGGCCCATTATAGGAAACAGCTAGAAATCAGTAGTCATTCAGAGCCAATACTAATGAATATCACAGAATAGAGAGAGAACAAGAGTAAAAGACATCAAAATGTAAGTCTCTAGTCTAGAAAGGATGTTGTACACTGCAGAAATCCTTGAAATAGAGTTAGTTCACATGAAACCAGTGTTTCAAACCACCAGAATGCACTGAAAAGTAGTATTTAACTGTAAAACAGTTGAAAGACAAGTTTATATAGCTTCGCAAGTCCACAGAAGACTGTATAAAGTTGTTTCTACATGTGGTGAAGTCCCACAAGTAGAGCAGAAGGCCCATTATAGGAAACAGCTAGAAATCAGTAGTAATTCAGAGGAAATACTAATGAATATCATAGAATTGTGTGAGAACAAGTGTAAAAGACATCAAAATGTAAGTTTCTAGTCTAGAAAGGATGTTATACACTACAGAAATCCTTGAAATAGAGTTACTTCACAAGAAAACAGTGTTTCAACCCACTAGAATTCACTGAAAAGTATTGTTCAACTGTAAAACAGTGGAAAGACAAGTGTATATAGCTTCGCAAGTCCACAGAAGACTGTATAAAGTTGTTTCTACATGTGGTGAAGTCCAACAAGTAGAAAATAAGGCCCATTATAGGAAACAGCTAGAAATCAGTAGTAATTCAGAGAAAATACTCATGAATATCATAGAATTGTGTGAGAACAAGTGTAAAAGACATCAAAATGTAAGTTTCTAGTCTAGAAAGGATGTTATACACTACAGAAATCCTTGAAATAGAGTTACTTCACAAGAAAACAGTGTTTCATCCCACTAGAATTCACTGAAAAGTAGTATTCAACTGTAAAATAGTTGAAAGACAAGTGTATATAGCTTCTCAAGTTCAGGGAAGAGTGTATAAAGTTGTTTCTACATGTGGTGAAATCCCACAAGTAGAAAAGAAGGCCCATTATAGGAAACAGCTAGAAATCAGTAGTCATTCAGAGCAAATACTAATGAATATCACATAATAGAGAGAGAACAAGTGTAAAAGACATCAAAATGTAAGTCTCTAGTCTATAAAGGATGTTGTACACTGCAGAAATCCTTGAAATAGAGTTAGCTCACATGAAACCAGTGTTTCAAACCACCAGAATGCTCGGAAAAGTAGTATTTAACTGTAAAACAGTTGAAAGACAAGTTTATATAGCTTCGCAAGTCCACAGAAGACTGTATAAAGTTGTTTCTACATGTGGTGAACTCCCAGAAGTAGAGCAGAAGGCCCATTATAGGAAACAGCTAGAAATCAGTAGTAATTCAGAGGAAATACTAATGAATATCATAGAATTGTGTGAGAACAAATGTAAAAGACATCAAAATGTAAGTTTCTAGTCTAGAAAGGATGTTATACACTACAGAAATCCTTGAAATAGAGTTACTTCACAAGAAAACAGTGTTTCAACCCACTAGAATTCACTGAAAAGTAGTATTCAACTGTAAAACAGTTGAAAGACAAGTGTATATAGCTTCTCAAGATCAGAAAAGAGTGTATAAAGTTGTTTCTACATGTGGTGAAGTCCCACAAGTAGAAAAGAAGGCCCATTATAGGAAACAGCTAGAAATCAGTAGTCATTCAGAGCCAATACTAATGAATATCACAGAATAGAGAGAGAACAAGAGTAAAAGACATCAAAATGTAAGTCTCTAGTCTAGAAAGGATGTTGTACACTGCAGAAATCCTTGAAATAGAGTTAGTTCACATGAAACCAGTGTTTCAAACCACCAGAATGCACTGAAAAGTAGTATTTAACTGTAAAACAGTTGAAAGACAAGTTTATATAGCTTCGCAAGTCCACAGAAGACTGTATAAAGTTGTTTCTACATGTGGTGAAGTCCCACAAGTAGAGCAGAAGGCCCATTATAGGAAACAGCTAGAAATCAGTAGTAATTCAGAGGAAATACTAATGAATATCATAGAATTGTGTGAGAACAAGTGTAAAAGACATCAAAATGTAAGTTTCTAGTCTAGAAAGGATGTTATACACTACAGAAATCCTTGAAATAGAGTTACTTCACAAGAAAACAGTGTTTCAACCCACTAGAATTCACTGAAAAGTATTGTTCAACTGTAAAACAGTGGAAAGACAAGTGTATATAGCTTCGCAAGTCCACAGAAGACTGTATAAAGTTGTTTCTACATGTGGTGAAGTCCAACAAGTAGAAAATAAGGCCCATTATAGGAAACAGCTAGAAATCAGTAGTAATTCAGAGAAAATACTCATGAATATCATAGAATTGTGTGAGAACAAGTGTAAAAGACATCAAAATGTAAGTTTCTAGTCTAGAAAGGATGTTATACACTACAGAAATCCTTGAAATAGAGTTACTTCACAAGAAAACAGTGTTTCAACCCACTAGAATTCACTGAAAAGTATTGTTCAACTGTAAAACAGTGGAAAGACAAGTGTATATAGCTTCGCAAGTCCACAGAAGACTGTATAAAGTTGTTTCTACATGTGGTGAAGTCCCACAAGTAGAAAATAAGGCCCATTATAGGAAACAGCTAGAAATCAGTAGTCATTCAGAGCAAATACTAATGAATATCACATAATAGAGAGAGAACAATGTAAAAGACATCAAAATGTAAGTCTCTAGTCTATAAAGGATGTTGTACACTGCAGAAATCCTTGAAATAGAGTTAGCTCACATGAAACCAGTGTTTCAAACCACCAGAATGCTCGGAAAAGTAGTATTTAACTGTAAAACAGTTGAAAGACAAGTTTATATAGCTTCGCAAGTCCACAGAAGACTGTATAAAGTTGTTTCTACATGTGGTGAACTCCCAGAAGTAGAGCAGAAGGCCCATTATAGGAAACAGCTAGAAATCAGTAGTAATTCAGAGGAAATACTAATGAATATCATAGAATTGTGTGAGAACAAATGTAAAAGACATCAAAATGTAAGTTTCTAGTCTAGAAAGGATGTTATACACTACAGAAATCCTTGAAATAGAGTTACTTCACAAGAAAACAGTGTTTCAACCCACTAGAATTCACTGAAAAGTAGTATTCAACTGTAAAACAGTTGAAAGACAAGTGTATATAGCTTCTCAAGATCAGAAAAGAGTGTATAAAGTTGTTTTTACATGTGGTGAAGTCCCACAAGTAGAAAAGAAGGCCCATTATAGGAAACAGCTAGAAATCAGTAGTCATTCAGAGCCAATACTAATGAATATCACAGAATAGAGAGAGAACAAGAGTAAAAGACATCAAAATGTAAGTCTCTAGTCTAGAAAGGATGTTGTACACTGCAGAAATCCTTGAAATAGAGTTACTTCACAAGAAAACAGTGTTTCAACCCACTAGAATTCACTGAAAAGTATTATTCAACTGTAAAACAGTGGAAAGACAAGTGTATATAGCTTCGCAAGTCCACAGAAGACTGTATAAAGTTGTTTCTACATGTGGTGAAGTCCCACAAGTAGAAAATAAGGCCCATTATAGGAAACAGCTAGAAATCAGTAGTAATTCAGAGAAAATACTCATGAATATCATAGAATTGTGTGAGAACAAGTGTAAAAGACATCAAAATGTAAGTTTCTAGTCTAGAAAGGATGTTATACACTACAGAAATCCTTGAAATAGAGTTACTTCACAAGAAAACAGTGTTTCATCCCACTAGAATTCACTGAAAAGTAGTATTCAACTGTAAAACAGTTGAAAGACAAGTGTATATAGCTTCTCCAGTTCAGGGAAGAGTGTATAAAGTTGTTTCTACATGTGGTGAAGTCCCACAAGTAGAAAATAAGGCCCATTATAGGAAACAGCTAGAAATCAGTAGTCATTCAGAGCAAATACTAATGAATATCACAGAATAGTGAGAGAACAAGTGTAAAAGACATCAAAATGTAAGTCTCTAGTCTATAAAGGATGTTGTACACTGCAGAAATCCTTGAAATAGAGTTAGCTCACATGAAACCAGTGTTTCAAACCACCAGAATGCTCGGAAAAGTAGTATTTAACTGTAAAACAGGTGAAAGACAAGTTTATATAGCTTCGCAAGTCCACAGAAGACTGTATAAAGTTGTTTCTACATGTGGTGAACTCCCAGAAGTAGAGCAGAAGGCCCATTATAGGAAACAGCTAGAAATCAGTAGTAATTCAGAGGAAATACTAATGAATATCATAGAATTGTGTGAGAACAAATGTAAAAGACATCAAAATGTAAGTTTCTAGTCTAGAAAGGATGTTATACACTACAGAAATCCTTGAAATAGAGTTACTTCACAAGAAAACAGTGTTTCAACCCACTAGAATTCACTGAAAAGTAGTATTCAACTGTAAAACAGTTGAAAGACAAGTGTATATAGCTTCTCAAGATCAGAAAAGAGTGTATAAAGTTGTTTCTACATGTGGTGAAGTCCCACAAGTAGAAAAGAAGGCCCATTATAGGAAACAGCTAGAAATCAGTAGTCATTCAGAGCCAATACTAATGAATATCACAGAATAGAGAGAGAACAAGAGTAAAAGACATCAAAATGTAAGTCTCTAGTCTAGAAAGGATGTTGTACACTGCAGAAATCCTTGAAATAGAGTTAGTTCACATGAAACCAGTGTTTCAAACCACCAGAATGCACTGAAAAGTAGTATTTAACTGTAAAACAGTTGAAAGACAAGTTTATATAGCTTCGCAAGTCCACAGAAGACTGTATAAAGTTGTTTCTACATGTGGTGAAGTCCCACAAGTAGAGCAGAAGGCCCATTATAGGAAACAGCTAGAAATCAGTAGTAATTCAGAGGAAATACTAATGAATATCATAGAATTGTGTGAGAACAAGTGTAAAAGACATCAAAATGTAAGTTTCTAGTCTAGAAAGGATGTTATACACTACAGAAATCCTTGAAATAGAGTTACTTCACAAGAAAACAGTGTTTCAACCCACTAGAATTCACTGAAAAGTATTGTTCAACTGTAAAACAGTGGAAAGACAAGTGTATATAGCTTCGCAAGTCCACAGAAGACTGTATAAAGTTGTTTCTACATGTGGTGAAGTCCAACAAGTAGAAAATAAGGCCCATTATAGGAAACAGCTAGAAATCAGTAGTAATTCAGAGAAAATACTCATGAATATCATAGAATTGTGTGAGAACAAGTGTAAAAGACATCAAAATGTAAGTTTCTAGTCTAGAAAGGATGTTATACACTACAGAAATCCTTGAAATAGAGTTACTTCACAAGAAAACAGTGTTTCAACCCACTAGAATTCACTGAAAAGTATTGTTCAACTGTAAAACAGTGGAAAGACAAGTGTATATAGCTTCGCAAGTCCACAGAAGACTGTATAAAGTTGTTTCTACATGTGGTGAAGTCCCACAAATAGAAAATAAGGCCCATTATAGGAAACAGCTAGAAATCAGTAGTAATTCAGAGAAAATACTCATGAATATCATAGAATTGTGTGAGAACAAGTGTAAAAGACATCAAAATGTAAGTTTCTAGTCTAGAAAGGATGTTATACACTACAGAAATCCTTGAAATAGAGTTACTTCACAAGAAAACAGTGTTTCAACCCACTAGAATTCACTGAAAAGTATTGTTCAACTGTAAAACAGTGGAAAGACAAGTGTATATAGCTTTGCAAGTCCACAGAAGACTGTATAAAGTTGTTTCTACATGTGGTGAAGTCCCACAAGTAGAAAATAAGGCCCATTATAGGAAACAGATAGAAATCAGTAGTAATTCAGAGAAAATACTCATGAATATCATAGAATTGTGTGAGAACAAGTGTAAAAGACATCAAAATGTAAGTTTCTAGTCTAGAAAGGATGTTATACACTACAGAAATCCTTGAAATAGAGTTACTTCACAAGAAAACAGTGTTTCAACCCACTAGAATTCACTGAAAAGTATTGTTCAACTGTAAAACAGTGGAAAGACAAGTGTATATAGCTTCGCAAGTCCACAGAAGACTGTATAAAGTTGTTTCTACATGTGGTGAAGTCCCACAAGTAGAAAATAAGGCCCATTATAGGAAACAGCTAGAAATCAGTAGTCATTCAGAGCAAATACTAATGAATATCACATAATAGAGAGAGAACAATGTAAAAGACATCAAAATGTAAGTCTCTAGTCTATAAAGGATGTTGTACACTGCAGAAATCCTTGAAATAGAGTTAGCTCACATGAAACCAGTGTTTCAAACCACCAGAATGCTCGGAAAAGTAGTATTTAACTGTAAAACAGTTGAAAGACAAGTTTATATAGCTTCGCAAGTCCACAGAAGACTGTATAAAGTTGTTTCTACATGTGGTGAACTCCCAGAAGTAGAGCAGAAGGCCCATTATAGGAAACAGCTAGAAATCAGTAGTAATTCAGAGGAAATACTAATGAATATCATAGAATTGTGTGAGAACAAATGTAAAAGACATCAAAATGTAAGTTTCTAGTCTAGAAAGGATGTTATACACTACAGAAATCCTTGAAATAGAGTTACTTCACAAGAAAACAGTGTTTCAACCCACTAGAATTCACTGAAAAGTAGTATTCAACTGTAAAACAGTTGAAAGACAAGTGTATATAGCTTCTCAAGATCAGAAAAGAGTGTATAAAGTTGTTTTTACATGTGGTGAAGTCCCACAAGTAGAAAAGAAGGCCCATTATAGGAAACAGCTAGAAATCAGTAGTCATTCAGAGCCAATACTAATGAATATCACAGAATAGAGAGAGAACAAGAGTAAAAGACATCAAAATGTAAGTCTCTAGTCTAGAAAGGATGTTGTACACTGCAGAAATCCTTGAAATAGAGTTACTTCACAAGAAAACAGTGTTTCAACCCACTAGAATTCACTGAAAAGTATTATTCAACTGTAAAACAGTGGAAAGACAAGTGTATATAGCTTCGCAAGTCCACAGAAGACTGTATAAAGTTGTTTCTACATGTGGTGAAGTCCCACAAGTAGAAAATAAGGCCCATTATAGGAAACAGCTAGAAATCAGTAGTAATTCAGAGAAAATACTCATGAATATCATAGAATTGTGTGAGAACAAGTGTAAAAGACATCAAAATGTAAGTTTCTAGTCTAGAAAGGATGTTATACACTACAGAAATCCTTGAAATAGAGTTACTTCACAAGAAAACAGTGTTTCATCCCACTAGAATTCACTGAAAAGTAGTATTCAACTGTAAAACAGTTGAAAGACAAGTGTATATAGCTTCTCCAGTTCAGGGAAGAGTGTATAAAGTTGTTTCTACATGTGGTGAAGTCCCACAAGTAGAAAATAAGGCCCATTATAGGAAACAGCTAGAAATCAGTAGTCATTCAGAGCAAATACTAATGAATATCACAGAATAGTGAGAGAACAAGTGTAAAAGACATCAAAATGTAAGTCTCTAGTCTATAAAGGATGTTGTACACTGCAGAAATCCTTGAAATAGAGTTAGCTCACATGAAACCAGTGTTTCAAACCACCAGAATGCTCGGAAAAGTAGTATTTAACTGTAAAACAGGTGAAAGACAAGTTTATATAGCTTCGCAAGTCCACAGAAGACTGTATAAAGTTGTTTCTACATGTGGTGAACTCCCAGAAGTAGAGCAGAAGGCCCATTATAGGAAACAGCTAGAAATCAGTAGTAATTCAGAGGAAATACTAATGAATATCATAGAATTGTGTGAGAACAAATGTAAAAGACATCAAAATGTAAGTTTCTAGTCTAGAAAGGATGTTATACACTACAGAAATCCTTGAAATAGAGTTACTTCACAAGAAAACAGTGTTTCAACCCACTAGAATTCACTGAAAAGTAGTATTCAACTGTAAAACAGTTGAAAGACAAGTGTATATAGCTTCTCAAGATCAGAAAAGAGTGTATAAAGTTGTTTCTACATGTGGTGAAGTCCCACAAGTAGAAAAGAAGGCCCATTATAGGAAACAGCTAGAAATCAGTAGTCATTCAGAGCCAATACTAATGAATATCACAGAATAGAGAGAGAACAAGAGTAAAAGACATCAAAATGTAAGTCTCTAGTCTAGAAAGGATGTTGTACACTGCAGAAATCCTTGAAATAGAGTTAGTTCACATGAAACCAGTGTTTCAAACCACCAGAATGCACTGAAAAGTAGTATTTAACTGTAAAACAGTTGAAAGACAAGTTTATATAGCTTCGCAAGTCCACAGAAGACTGTATAAAGTTGTTTCTACATGTGGTGAAGTCCCACAAGTAGAGCAGAAGGCCCATTATAGGAAACAGCTAGAAATCAGTAGTAATTCAGAGGAAATACTAATGAATATCATAGAATTGTGTGAGAACAAGTGTAAAAGACATCAAAATGTAAGTTTCTAGTCTAGAAAGGATGTTATACACTACAGAAATCCTTGAAATAGAGTTACTTCACAAGAAAACAGTGTTTCAACCCACTAGAATTCACTGAAAAGTATTGTTCAACTGTAAAACAGTGGAAAGACAAGTGTATATAGCTTCGCAAGTCCACAGAAGACTGTATAAAGTTGTTTCTACATGTGGTGAAGTCCAACAAGTAGAAAATAAGGCCCATTATAGGAAACAGCTAGAAATCAGTAGTAATTCAGAGAAAATACTCATGAATATCATAGAATTGTGTGAGAACAAGTGTAAAAGACATCAAAATGTAAGTTTCTAGTCTAGAAAGGATGTTATACACTACAGAAATCCTTGAAATAGAGTTACTTCACAAGAAAACAGTGTTTCAACCCACTAGAATTCACTGAAAAGTATTGTTCAACTGTAAAACAGTGGAAAGACAAGTGTATATAGCTTCGCAAGTCCACAGAAGACTGTATAAAGTTGTTTCTACATGTGGTGAAGTCCCACAAATAGAAAATAAGGCCCATTATAGGAAACAGCTAGAAATCAGTAGTAATTCAGAGAAAATACTCATGAATATCATAGAATTGTGTGAGAACAAGTGTAAAAGACATCAAAATGTAAGTTTCTAGTCTAGAAAGGATGTTATACACTACAGAAATCCTTGAAATAGAGTTACTTCACAAGAAAACAGTGTTTCAACCCACTAGAATTCACTGAAAAGTATTGTTCAACTGTAAAACAGTGGAAAGACAAGTGTATATAGCTTTGCAAGTCCACAGAAGACTGTATAAAGTTGTTTCTACATGTGGTGAAGTCCCACAAGTAGAAAATAAGGCCCATTATAGGAAACAGATAGAAATCAGTAGTAATTCAGAGAAAATACTCATGAATATCATAGAATTGTGTGAGAACAAGTGTAAAAGACATCAAAATGTAAGTTTCTAGTCTAGAAAGGATGTTATACACTACAGAAATCCTTGAAATAGAGTTACTTCACAAGAAAACAGTGTTTCAACCCACTAGAATTCACTGAAAAGTAGTATTCAACTGTAAAACAGTTGAAAGACAAGTGTATATAGCTTCTCAAGATCAGAAAAGAGTGTATAAAGTTGTTTCTACATGTGGTGAAGTCCCACAAGTAGAAAAGAAGGCCCATTATAGGAAACAGCTAGAAATCAGTAGTCATTCAGAGCCAATACTAATGAATATCACAGAATAGAGAGAGAACAAGAGTAAAAGACATCAAAATGTAAGTCTCTAGTCTAGAAAGGATGTTGTACACTGCAGAAATCCTTGAAATAGAGTTAGTTCACATGAAACCAGGGTTTCAAACCACCAGAATGCACTGAAAAGTAGTATTTAACTGTAAAACAGTTGAAAGACAAGTTTATATAGCTTCGCAAGTCCACAGAAGACTGTATAAAGTTGTTTCTACATGTGGTGAAGTCCCACAAGTAGAGCAGAAGGCCCATTATAGGAAACAGCTAGAAATCAGTAGTAATTCAGAGGAAATACTAATGAATATCATAGAATTGTGTGAGAACAAGTGTAAAAGACATCAAAATGTAAGTTTCTAGTCTAGAAAGGATGTTATACACTACAGAAATCCTTGAAATAGAGTTACTTCACAAGAAAACAGTGTTTCAACCCACTAGAATTCACTGAAAAGTATTGTTCAACTGTAAAACAGTGGAAAGACAAGTGTATATAGCTTCGCAAGTCCACAGAAGACTGTATAAAGTTGTTTCTACATGTGGTGAAGTCCAACAAGTAGAAAATAAGGCCCATTATAGGAAACAGCTAGAAATCAGTAGTAATTCAGAGAAAATACTCATGAATATCATAGAATTGTGTGAGAACAAGTGTAAAAGACATCAAAATGTAAGTTTCTAGTCTAGAAAGGATGTTATACACTACAGAAATCCTTGAAATAGAGTTACTTCACAAGAAAACAGTGTTTCAACCCACTAGAATTCACTGAAAAGTATTGTTCAACTGTAAAACAGTGGAAAGACAAGTGTATATAGCTTCGCAAGTCCACAGAAGACTGTATAAAGTTGTTTCTACATGTGGTGAAGTCCCACAAATAGAAAATAAGGCCCATTATAGGAAACAGCTAGAAATCAGTAGTAATTCAGAGAAAATACTCATGAATATCATAGAATTGTGTGAGAACAAGTGTAAAAGACATCAAAATGTAAGTTTCTAGTCTAGAAAGGATGTTATACACTACAGAAATCCTTGAAATAGAGTTACTTCACAAGAAAACAGTGTTTCAACCCACTAGAATTCACTGAAAAGTATTGTTCAACTGTAAAACAGTGGAAAGACAAGTGTATATAGCTTTGCAAGTCCACAGAAGACTGTATAAAGTTGTTTCTACATGTGGTGAAGTCCCACAAGTAGAAAATAAGGCCCATTATAGGAAACAGATAGAAATCAGTAGTAATTCAGAGAAAATACTCATGAATATCATAGAATTGTGTGAGAACAAGTGTAAAAGACATCAAAATGTAAGTTTCTAGTCTAGAAAGGATGTTATACACTACAGAAATCCTTGAAATAGAGTTACTTCACAAGAAAACAGTGTTTCAACCCACTAGAATTCACTGAAAAGTATTGTTCAACTGTAAAACAGTGGAAAGACAAGTGTATATAGCTTCGCAAGTCCACAGAAGACTGTATAAAGTTGTTTCTACATGTGGTGAAGTCCCACAAGTAGAAAATAAGGCCCATTATAGGAAACAGCTAGAAATCAGTAGTCATTCAGAGCAAATACTAATGAATATCACATAATAGAGAGAGAACAATGTAAAAGACATCAAAATGTAAGTCTCTAGTCTATAAAGGATGTTGTACACTGCAGAAATCCTTGAAATAGAGTTAGCTCACATGAAACCAGTGTTTCAAACCACCAGAATGCTCGGAAAAGTAGTATTTAACTGTAAAACAGTTGAAAGACAAGTTTATATAGCTTCGCAAGTCCACAGAAGACTGTATAAAGTTGTTTCTACATGTGGTGAACTCCCAGAAGTAGAGCAGAAGGCCCATTATAGGAAACAGCTAGAAATCAGTAGTAATTCAGAGGAAATACTAATGAATATCATAGAATTGTGTGAGAACAAATGTAAAAGACATCAAAATGTAAGTTTCTAGTCTAGAAAGGATGTTATACACTACAGAAATCCTTGAAATAGAGTTACTTCACAAGAAAACAGTGTTTCAACCCACTAGAATTCACTGAAAAGTAGTATTCAACTGTAAAACAGTTGAAAGACAAGTGTATATAGCTTCTCAAGATCAGAAAAGAGTGTATAAAGTTGTTTTTACATGTGGTGAAGTCCCACAAGTAGAAAAGAAGGCCCATTATAGGAAACAGCTAGAAATCAGTAGTCATTCAGAGCCAATACTAATGAATATCACAGAATAGAGAGAGAACAAGAGTAAAAGACATCAAAATGTAAGTCTCTAGTCTAGAAAGGATGTTGTACACTGCAGAAATCCTTGAAATAGAGTTACTTCACAAGAAAACAGTGTTTCAACCCACTAGAATTCACTGAAAAGTATTATTCAACTGTAAAACAGTGGAAAGACAAGTGTATATAGCTTCGCAAGTCCACAGAAGACTGTATAAAGTTGTTTCTACATGTGGTGAAGTCCCACAAGTAGAAAATAAGGCCCATTATAGGAAACAGCTAGAAATCAGTAGTAATTCAGAGAAAATACTCATGAATATCATAGAATTGTGTGAGAACAAGTGTAAAAGACATCAAAATGTAAGTTTCTAGTCTAGAAAGGATGTTATACACTACAGAAATCCTTGAAATAGAGTTACTTCACAAGAAAACAGTGTTTCAACCCACTAGAATTCACTGAAAAGTAGTATTCAACTGTAAAACAGTTGAAAGACAAGTGTATATAGCTTCTCAAGATCAGAAAAGAGTGTATAAAGTTGTTTCTACATGTGGTGAAGTCCCACAAGTAGAAAAGAAGGCCCATTATAGGAAACAGCTAGAAATCAGTAGTCATTCAGAGCCAATACTAATGAATATCACAGAATAGAGAGAGAACAAGAGTAAAAGACATCAAAATGTAAGTCTCTAGTCTAGAAAGGATGTTGTACACTGCAGAAATCCTTGAAATAGAGTTAGTTCACATGAAACCAGGGTTTCAAACCACCAGAATGCACTGAAAAGTAGTATTTAACTGTAAAACAGTTGAAAGACAAGTTTATATAGCTTCGCAAGTCCACAGAAGACTGTATAAAGTTGTTTCTACATGTGGTGAAGTCCCACAAGTAGAGCAGAAGGCCCATTATAGGAAACAGCTAGAAATCAGTAGTAATTCAGAGGAAATACTAATGAATATCATAGAATTGTGTGAGAACAAGTGTAAAAGACATCAAAATGTAAGTTTCTAGTCTAGAAAGGATGTTATACACTACAGAAATCCTTGAAATAGAGTTACTTCACAAGAAAACAGTGTTTCAACCCACTAGAATTCACTGAAAAGTATTGTTCAACTGTAAAACAGTGGAAAGACAAGTGTATATAGCTTCGCAAGTCCACAGAAGACTGTATAAAGTTGTTTCTACATGTGGTGAAGTCCAACAAGTAGAAAATAAGGCCCATTATAGGAAACAGCTAGAAATCAGTAGTAATTCAGAGAAAATACTCATGAATATCATAGAATTGTGTGAGAACAAGTGTAAAAGACATCAAAATGTAAGTTTCTAGTCTAGAAAGGATGTTATACACTACAGAAATCCTTGAAATAGAGTTACTTCACAAGAAAACAGTGTTTCAACCCACTAGAATTCACTGAAAAGTATTGTTCAACTGTAAAACAGTGGAAAGACAAGTGTATATAGCTTCGCAAGTCCACAGAAGACTGTATAAAGTTGTTTCTACATGTGGTGAAGTCCCACAAATAGAAAATAAGGCCCATTATAGGAAACAGCTAGAAATCAGTAGTAATTCAGAGAAAATACTCATGAATATCATAGAATTGTGTGAGAACAAGTGTAAAAGACATCAAAATGTAAGTTTCTAGTCTAGAAAGGATGTTATACACTACAGAAATCCTTGAAATAGAGTTACTTCACAAGAAAACAGTGTTTCAACCCACTAGAATTCACTGAAAAGTATTGTTCAACTGTAAAACAGTGGAAAGACAAGTGTATATAGCTTTGCAAGTCCACAGAAGACTGTATAAAGTTGTTTCTACATGTGGTGAAGTCCCACAAGTAGAAAATAAGGCCCATTATAGGAAACAGATAGAAATCAGTAGTAATTCAGAGAAAATACTCATGAATATCATAGAATTGTGTGAGAACAAGTGTAAAAGACATCAAAATGTAAGTTTCTAGTCTAGAAAGGATGTTATACACTACAGAAATCCTTGAAATAGAGTTACTTCACAAGAAAACAGTGTTTCAACCCACTAGAATTCACTGAAAAGTATTGTTCAACTGTAAAACAGTGGAAAGACAAGTGTATATAGCTTCGCAAGTCCACAGAAGACTGTATAAAGTTGTTTCTACATGTGGTGAAGTCCCACAAGTAGAAAATAAGGCCCATTATAGGAAACAGCTAGAAATCAGTAGTCATTCAGAGCAAATACTAATGAATATCACATAATAGAGAGAGAACAATGTAAAAGACATCAAAATGTAAGTCTCTAGTCTATAAAGGATGTTGTACACTGCAGAAATCCTTGAAATAGAGTTAGCTCACATGAAACCAGTGTTTCAAACCACCAGAATGCTCGGAAAAGTAGTATTTAACTGTAAAACAGTTGAAAGACAAGTTTATATAGCTTCGCAAGTCCACAGAAGACTGTATAAAGTTGTTTCTACATGTGGTGAACTCCCAGAAGTAGAGCAGAAGGCCCATTATAGGAAACAGCTAGAAATCAGTAGTAATTCAGAGGAAATACTAATGAATATCATAGAATTGTGTGAGAACAAATGTAAAAGACATCAAAATGTAAGTTTCTAGTCTAGAAAGGATGTTATACACTACAGAAATCCTTGAAATAGAGTTACTTCACAAGAAAACAGTGTTTCAACCCACTAGAATTCACTGAAAAGTAGTATTCAACTGTAAAACAGTTGAAAGACAAGTGTATATAGCTTCTCAAGATCAGAAAAGAGTGTATAAAGTTGTTTTTACATGTGGTGAAGTCCCACAAGTAGAAAAGAAGGCCCATTATAGGAAACAGCTAGAAATCAGTAGTCATTCAGAGCCAATACTAATGAATATCACAGAATAGAGAGAGAACAAGAGTAAAAGACATCAAAATGTAAGTCTCTAGTCTAGAAAGGATGTTGTACACTGCAGAAATCCTTGAAATAGAGTTACTTCACAAGAAAACAGTGTTTCAACCCACTAGAATTCACTGAAAAGTATTATTCAACTGTAAAACAGTGGAAAGACAAGTGTATATAGCTTCGCAAGTCCACAGAAGACTGTATAAAGTTGTTTCTACATGTGGTGAAGTCCCACAAGTAGAAAATAAGGCCCATTATAGGAAACAGCTAGAAATCAGTAGTAATTCAGAGAAAATACTCATGAATATCATAGAATTGTGTGAGAACAAGTGTAAAAGACATCAAAATGTAAGTTTCTAGTCTAGAAAGGATGTTATACACTACAGAAATCCTTGAAATAGAGTTACTTCACAAGAAAACAGTGTTTCATCCCACTAGAATTCACTGAAAAGTAGTATTCAACTGTAAAACAGTTGAAAGACAAGTGTATATAGCTTCTCCAGTTCAGGGAAGAGTGTATAAAGTTGTTTCTACATGTGGTGAAGTCCCACAAGTAGAAAATAAGGCCCATTATAGGAAACAGCTAGAAATCAGTAGTCATTCAGAGCAAATACTAATGAATATCACAGAATAGTGAGAGAACAAGTGTAAAAGACATCAAAATGTAAGTCTCTAGTCTATAAAGGATGTTGTACACTGCAGAAATCCTTGAAATAGAGTTAGCTCACATGAAACCAGTGTTTCAAACCACCAGAATGCTCGGAAAAGTAGTATTTAACTGTAAAACAGGTGAAAGACAAGTTTATATAGCTTCGCAAGTCCACAGAAGACTGTATAAAGTTGTTTCTACATGTGGTGAACTCCCAGAAGTAGAGCAGAAGGCCCATTATAGGAAACAGCTAGAAATCAGTAGTAATTCAGAGGAAATACTAATGAATATCATAGAATTGTGTGAGAACAAATGTAAAAGACATCAAAATGTAAGTTTCTAGTCTAGAAAGGATGTTATACACTACAGAAATCCTTGAAATAGAGTTACTTCACAAGAAAACAGTGTTTCAACCCACTAGAATTCACTGAAAAGTAGTATTCAACTGTAAAACAGTTGAAAGACAAGTGTATATAGCTTCTCAAGATCAGAAAAGAGTGTATAAAGTTGTTTCTACATGTGGTGAAGTCCCACAAGTAGAAAAGAAGGCCCATTATAGGAAACAGCTAGAAATCAGTAGTCATTCAGAGCCAATACTAATGAATATCACAGAATAGAGAGAGAACAAGAGTAAAAGACATCAAAATGTAAGTCTCTAGTCTAGAAAGGATGTTGTACACTGCAGAAATCCTTGAAATAGAGTTAGTTCACATGAAACCAGTGTTTCAAACCACCAGAATGCACTGAAAAGTAGTATTTAACTGTAAAACAGTTGAAAGACAAGTTTATATAGCTTCGCAAGTCCACAGAAGACTGTATAAAGTTGTTTCTACATGTGGTGAAGTCCCACAAGTAGAGCAGAAGGCCCATTATAGGAAACAGCTAGAAATCAGTAGTAATTCAGAGGAAATACTAATGAATATCATAGAATTGTGTGAGAACAAGTGTAAAAGACATCAAAATGTAAGTTTCTAGTCTAGAAAGGATGTTATACACTACAGAAATCCTTGAAATAGAGTTACTTCACAAGAAAACAGTGTTTCAACCCACTAGAATTCACTGAAAAGTATTGTTCAACTGTAAAACAGTGGAAAGACAAGTGTATATAGCTTCGCAAGTCCACAGAAGACTGTATAAAGTTGTTTCTACATGTGGTGAAGTCCAACAAGTAGAAAATAAGGCCCATTATAGGAAACAGCTAGAAATCAGTAGTAATTCAGAGAAAATACTCATGAATATCATAGAATTGTGTGAGAACAAGTGTAAAAGACATCAAAATGTAAGTTTCTAGTCTAGAAAGGATGTTATACACTACAGAAATCCTTGAAATAGAGTTACTTCACAAGAAAACAGTGTTTCAACCCACTAGAATTCACTGAAAAGTATTGTTCAACTGTAAAACAGTGGAAAGACAAGTGTATATAGCTTCGCAAGTCCACAGAAGACTGTATAAAGTTGTTTCTACATGTGGTGAAGTCCCACAAATAGAAAATAAGGCCCATTATAGGAAACAGCTAGAAATCAGTAGTAATTCAGAGAAAATACTCATGAATATCATAGAATTGTGTGAGAACAAGTGTAAAAGACATCAAAATGTAAGTTTCTAGTCTAGAAAGGATGTTATACACTACAGAAATCCTTGAAATAGAGTTACTTCACAAGAAAACAGTGTTTCAACCCACTAGAATTCACTGAAAAGTATTGTTCAACTGTAAAACAGTGGAAAGACAAGTGTATATAGCTTTGCAAGTCCACAGAAGACTGTATAAAGTTGTTTCTACATGTGGTGAAGTCCCACAAGTAGAAAATAAGGCCCATTATAGGAAACAGATAGAAATCAGTAGTAATTCAGAGAAAATACTCATGAATATCATAGAATTGTGTGAGAACAAGTGTAAAAGACATCAAAATGTAAGTTTCTAGTCTAGAAAGGATGTTATACACTACAGAAATCCTTGAAATAGAGTTACTTCACAAGAAAACAGTGTTTCAACCCACTAGAATTCACTGAAAAGTAGTATTCAACTGTAAAACAGTTGAAAGACAAGTGTATATAGCTTCTCAAGATCAGAAAAGAGTGTATAAAGTTGTTTCTACATGTGGTGAAGTCCCACAAGTAGAAAAGAAGGCCCATTATAGGAAACAGCTAGAAATCAGTAGTCATTCAGAGCCAATACTAATGAATATCACAGAATAGAGAGAGAACAAGAGTAAAAGACATCAAAATGTAAGTCTCTAGTCTAGAAAGGATGTTGTACACTGCAGAAATCCTTGAAATAGAGTTAGTTCACATGAAACCAGGGTTTCAAACCACCAGAATGCACTGAAAAGTAGTATTTAACTGTAAAACAGTTGAAAGACAAGTTTATATAGCTTCGCAAGTCCACAGAAGACTGTATAAAGTTGTTTCTACATGTGGTGAAGTCCCACAAGTAGAGCAGAAGGCCCATTATAGGAAACAGCTAGAAATCAGTAGTAATTCAGAGGAAATACTAATGAATATCACAGAATTGTGTGAGAACAAGTGTAAAAGACATCAAAATGAAAGTTTCTAGTCTAGAAAGGATGTTATACACTACAGAAATCCTTGAAATAGAGTTACTTCACAAGAAAACAGTGTTTCAACCCACTAGAATTCACTGAAAAGTATTGTTCAACTGTAAAACAGTGGAAAGACAAGTGTATATAGCTTCGCAAGTCCACAGAAGACTGTATAAAGTTGTTTCTACATGTGGTGAAGTCCCACAAGTAGAAAATAAGGCCCATTATAGGAAACAGCTAGAAATCAGTAGTAATTCAGAGAAAATACTCATGAATATCATAGAATTGTGTGAGAACAAGTGTAAAAGACATCAAAATGTAAGTTTCTAGTCTAGAAAGGATGTTATACACTACAGAAATCCTTGAAATAGAGTTACTTCACAAGAAAACTGTTTCAACCCACTAGAATTCACTGAAAAGTATTGTTCAACTGTAAAACAGTGGAAAGACAAGTGTATATAGCTTTGCAAGTCCACAGAAGACTGTATAAAGTTGTTTCTACATGTGGTGAAGTCCCACAAGTAGAAAATAAGGCCCATTATAGGAAACAGATAGAAATCAGTAGTAATTCAGAGAAAATACTCATGAATATCATAGAATTGTGTGAGAACAAGTGTAAAAGACATCAAAATGTAAGTTTCTAGTCTAGAAAGGATGTTACACACTACAGAAATCCTTGAAATAGAGTTACTTCACAAGAAAACAGTGTTTCATCCCACTAGAATTCACTGAAAAGTAGTATTCAACTGTAAAACAGTTGAAAGACAAGTGTATATAGCTTCTCCAGTTCAGGGAACAGTGTATAAAGTTGTTTCTACATGTGGTGAAGTCCCACAAGTAGAAAATAAGGCCCATTATAGGAAACAGCCAGAAATCAGTAGTCATTCAGAGCCAATACTAATGAATATCACAGAATAGAGAGAGAACAAGAGTAAAAGACATCAAAATGTAAGTCTCTAGTCTAGAAAGGATGTTGTACACTGCAGAAATCCTTGAAATAGAGTTAGTTCACATGAAACCAGTGTTTCAAACCACCAGAATGCACTGAAAAGTAGTATTTAACTGTAAAACAGTTGAAAGACAAGTTTATATAGCTTCGCAAGTCCACAGAAGACTGTATAAAGTTGTTTCTACATGTGGTGAAGTCCCACAAGTAGAGCAGAAGGCCCATTATAGGAAACAGCTAGAAATCAGTAGTAATTCAGAGGAAATACTAATGAATATCATAGAATTGTGTGAGAACAAGTGTAAAAGACATCAAAATGTAAGTTTCTAGTCTAGAAAGGATGTTATACACTACAGAAATCCTTGAAATAGAGTTACTTCACAAGAAAACAGTGTTTCAACCCACTAGAATTCACTGAAAAGTATTGTTCAACTGTAAAACAGTGGAAAGACAAGTGTATATAGCTTCGCAAGTCCACAGAAGACTGTATAAAGTTGTTTCTACATGTGGTGAAGTCCAACAAGTAGAAAATAAGGCCCATTATAGGAAACAGCTAGAAATCAGTAGTAATTCAGAGAAAATACTCATGAATATCATAGAATTGTGTGAGAACAAGTGTAAAAGACATCAAAATGTAAGTTTCTAGTCTAGAAAGGATGTTATACACTACAGAAATCCTTGAAATAGAGTTACTTCACAAGAAAACAGTGTTTCATCCCACTAGAATTCACTGAAAAGTAGTATTCAACTGTAAAATAGTTGAAAGACAAGTGTATATAGCTTCTCAAGTTCAGGGAAGAGTGTATAAAGTTGTTTCTACATGTGGTGAAATCCCACAAGTAGAAAAGAAGGCCCATTATAGGAAACAGCTAGAAATCAGTAGTCATTCAGAGCAAATACTAATGAATATCACATAATAGAGAGAGAACAAGTGTAAAAGACATCAAAATGTAAGTCTCTAGTCTATAAAGGATGTTGTACACTGCAGAAATCCTTGAAATAGAGTTAGCTCACATGAAACCAGTGTTTCAAACCACCAGAATGCTCGGAAAAGTAGTATTTAACTGTAAAACAGTTGAAAGACAAGTTTATATAGCTTCGCAAGTCCACAGAAGACTGTATAAAGTTGTTTCTACATGTGGTGAACTCCCAGAAGTAGAGCAGAAGGCCCATTATAGGAAACAGCTAGAAATCAGTAGTAATTCAGAGGAAATACTAATGAATATCATAGAATTGTGTGAGAACAAATGTAAAAGACATCAAAATGTAAGTTTCTAGTCTAGAAAGGATGTTATACACTACAGAAATCCTTGAAATAGAGTTACTTCACAAGAAAACAGTGTTTCAACCCACTAGAATTCACTGAAAAGTAGTATTCAACTGTAAAACAGTTGAAAGACAAGTGTATATAGCTTCTCAAGATCAGAAAAGAGTGTATAAAGTTGTTTCTACATGTGGTGAAGTCCCACAAGTAGAAAAGAAGGCCCATTATAGGAAACAGCTAGAAATCAGTAGTCATTCAGAGCCAATACTAATGAATATCACAGAATAGAGAGAGAACAAGAGTAAAAGACATCAAAATGTAAGTCTCTAGTCTAGAAAGGATGTTGTACACTGCAGAAATCCTTGAAATAGAGTTAGTTCACATGAAACCAGTGTTTCAAACCACCAGAATGCACTGAAAAGTAGTATTTAACTGTAAAACAGTTGAAAGACAAGTTTATATAGCTTCGCAAGTCCACAGAAGACTGTATAAAGTTGTTTCTACATGTGGTGAAGTCCCACAAGTAGAGCAGAAGGCCCATTATAGGAAACAGCTAGAAATCAGTAGTAATTCAGAGGAAATACTAATGAATATCATAGAATTGTGTGAGAACAAGTGTAAAAGACATCAAAATGTAAGTTTCTAGTCTAGAAAGGATGTTATACACTACAGAAATCCTTGAAATAGAGTTACTTCACAAGAAAACAGTGTTTCAACCCACTAGAATTCACTGAAAAGTATTGTTCAACTGTAAAACAGTGGAAAGACAAGTGTATATAGCTTCGCAAGTCCACAGAAGACTGTATAAAGTTGTTTCTACATGTGGTGAAGTCCAACAAGTAGAAAATAAGGCCCATTATAGGAAACAGCTAGAAATCAGTAGTAATTCAGAGAAAATACTCATGAATATCATAGAATTGTGTGAGAACAAGTGTAAAAGACATCAAAATGTAAGTTTCTAGTCTAGAAAGGATGTTATACACTACAGAAATCCTTGAAATAGAGTTACTTCACAAGAAAACAGTGTTTCAACCCACTAGAATTCACTGAAAAGTATTGTTCAACTGTAAAACAGTGGAAAGACAAGTGTATATAGCTTCGCAAGTCCACAGAAGACTGTATAAAGTTGTTTCTACATGTGGTGAAGTCCCACAAGTAGAAAATAAGGCCCATTATAGGAAACAGCTAGAAATCAGTAGTCATTCAGAGCAAATACTAATGAATATCACATAATAGAGAGAGAACAATGTAAAAGACATCAAAATGTAAGTCTCTAGTCTATAAAGGATGTTGTACACTGCAGAAATCCTTGAAATAGAGTTAGCTCACATGAAACCAGTGTTTCAAACCACCAGAATGCTCGGAAAAGTAGTATTTAACTGTAAAACAGTTGAAAGACAAGTTTATATAGCTTCGCAAGTCCACAGAAGACTGTATAAAGTTGTTTCTACATGTGGTGAACTCCCAGAAGTAGAGCAGAAGGCCCATTATAGGAAACAGCTAGAAATCAGTAGTAATTCAGAGGAAATACTAATGAATATCATAGAATTGTGTGAGAACAAATGTAAAAGACATCAAAATGTAAGTTTCTAGTCTAGAAAGGATGTTATACACTACAGAAATCCTTGAAATAGAGTTACTTCACAAGAAAACAGTGTTTCAACCCACTAGAATTCACTGAAAAGTAGTATTCAACTGTAAAACAGTTGAAAGACAAGTGTATATAGCTTCTCAAGATCAGAAAAGAGTGTATAAAGTTGTTTTTACATGTGGTGAAGTCCCACAAGTAGAAAAGAAGGCCCATTATAGGAAACAGCTAGAAATCAGTAGTCATTCAGAGCCAATACTAATGAATATCACAGAATAGAGAGAGAACAAGAGTAAAAGACATCAAAATGTAAGTCTCTAGTCTAGAAAGGATGTTGTACACTGCAGAAATCCTTGAAATAGAGTTACTTCACAAGAAAACAGTGTTTCAACCCACTAGAATTCACTGAAAAGTATTATTCAACTGTAAAACAGTGGAAAGACAAGTGTATATAGCTTCGCAAGTCCACAGAAGACTGTATAAAGTTGTTTCTACATGTGGTGAAGTCCCACAAGTAGAAAATAAGGCCCATTATAGGAAACAGCTAGAAATCAGTAGTAATTCAGAGAAAATACTCATGAATATCATAGAATTGTGTGAGAACAAGTGTAAAAGACATCAAAATGTAAGTTTCTAGTCAAGAAAGGATGTTATACACTACAGAAATCCTTGAAATAGAGTTACTTCACAAGAAAACAGTGTTTCATCCCACTAGAATTCACTGAAAAGTAGTATTCAACTGTAAAACAGTTGAAAGACAAGTGTATATAGCTTCTCCAGTTCAGGGAAGAGTGTATAAAGTTGTTTCTACATGTGGTGAAGTCCCACAAGTAGAAAATAAGGCCCATTATAGGAAACAGCTAGAAATCAGTAGTCATTCAGAGCAAATACTAATGAATATCACAGAATAGTGAGAGAACAAGTGTAAAAGACATCAAAATGTAAGTCTCTAGTCTATAAAGGATGTTGTACACTGCAGAAATCCTTGAAATAGAGTTAGCTCACATGAAACCAGTGTTTCAAACCACCAGAATGCTCGGAAAAGTAGTATTTAACTGTAAAACAGGTGAAAGACAAGTTTATATAGCTTCGCAAGTCCACAGAAGACTGTATAAAGTTGTTTCTACATGTGGTGAACTCCCAGAAGTAGAGCAGAAGGCCCATTATAGGAAACAGCTAGAAATCAGTAGTAATTCAGAGGAAATACTAATGAATATCATAGAATTGTGTGAGAACAAATGTAAAAGACATCAAAATGTAAGTTTCTAGTCTAGAAAGGATGTTATACACTACAGAAATCCTTGAAATAGAGTTACTTCACAAGAAAACAGTGTTTCAACCCACTAGAATTCACTGAAAAGTAGTATTCAACTGTAAAACAGTTGAAAGACAAGTGTATATAGCTTCTCAAGATCAGAAAAGAGTGTATAAAGTTGTTTCTACATGTGGTGAAGTCCCACAAGTAGAAAAGAAGGCCCATTATAGGAAACAGCTAGAAATCAGTAGTCATTCAGAGCCAATACTAATGAATATCACAGAATAGAGAGAGAACAAGAGTAAAAGACATCAAAATGTAAGTCTCTAGTCTAGAAAGGATGTTGTACACTGCAGAAATCCTTGAAATAGAGTTAGTTCACATGAAACCAGTGTTTCAAACCACCAGAATGCACTGAAAAGTAGTATTTAACTGTAAAACAGTTGAAAGACAAGTTTATATAGCTTCGCAAGTCCACAGAAGACTGTATAAAGTTGTTTCTACATGTGGTGAAGTCCCACAAGTAGAGCAGAAGGCCCATTATAGGAAACAGCTAGAAATCAGTAGTAATTCAGAGGAAATACTAATGAATATCATAGAATTGTGTGAGAACAAGTGTAAAAGACATCAAAATGTAAGTTTCTAGTCTAGAAAGGATGTTATACACTACAGAAATCCTTGAAATAGAGTTACTTCACAAGAAAACAGTGTTTCAACCCACTAGAATTCACTGAAAAGTATTGTTCAACTGTAAAACAGTGGAAAGACAAGTGTATATAGCTTCGCAAGTCCACAGAAGACTGTATAAAGTTGTTTCTACATGTGGTGAAGTCCAACAAGTAGAAAATAAGGCCCATTATAGGAAACAGCTAGAAATCAGTAGTAATTCAGAGAAAATACTCATGAATATCATAGAATTGTGTGAGAACAAGTGTAAAAGACATCAAAATGTAAGTTTCTAGTCTAGAAAGGATGTTATACACTACAGAAATCCTTGAAATAGAGTTACTTCACAAGAAAACAGTGTTTCAACCCACTAGAATTCACTGAAAAGTATTGTTCAACTGTAAAACAGTGGAAAGACAAGTGTATATAGCTTCGCAAGTCCACAGAAGACTGTATAAAGTTGTTTCTACATGTGGTGAAGTCCCACAAATAGAAAATAAGGCCCATTATAGGAAACAGCTAGAAATCAGTAGTAATTCAGAGAAAATACTCATGAATATCATAGAATTGTGTGAGAACAAGTGTAAAAGACATCAAAATGTAAGTTTCTAGTCTAGAAAGGATGTTATACACTACAGAAATCCTTGAAATAGAGTTACTTCACAAGAAAACAGTGTTTCATCCCACTAGAATTCACTGAAAAGTAGTATTCAACTGTAAAACAGTTGAAAGACAAGTGTATATAGCTTCTCAAGTTCAGGGAAGAGTGTATAAAGTTGTTTCTACATGTGGTGAAGTCCAACAAGTAGAAAATAAGGCCCATTATAGGAAACAGCTAGAAATCAGTATTCATTCAGAGCAAATACTAATGAATATCACATAATAGAGAGAGAACAAGTGTAAAAGACATCAAAATGTAAGTGTATAGTCTATAAAGGATGTTGTACACTGCAGAAATCCTTGAAATAGAGTTAGTTTACATGAAACCAGTGTTTCAAACCACCAGAATGTACTGAAAAGTAGTATTTAACTGTAAAACAGTTGAAAGACAAGTTTATATAGATTCGCAAGTCCACAGAAGACTGTATAAAGTTGTTTCTACATGTGGTGAAGTCCAACAAGTAGAAAATAAGGCCCATTATAGGAAACAGCTAGAAATCAGTAGTAATTCAGAGAAAATACTCATGAATATCATAGAATTGTGTGAGAACAAGTGTAAAAGACATCAAAATGTAAGTTTCTAGTCTAGAAAGGATGTTATACACTACAGAAATCCTTGAAATAGAGTTACTTCACAAGAAAACAGTGTTTCAACCCACTAGAATTCACTGAAAAGTATTGTTCAACTGTAAAACAGTGGAAAGACAAGTGTATATAGCTTCGCAAGTCCACAGAAGACTGTATAAAGTTGTTTCTACATGTGGTGAAGTCCCACAAGTAGAAAATAAGGCCCATTATAGGAAACAGCTAGAAATCAGTAGTCATTCAGAGCAAATACTAATGAATATCACATAATAGAGAGAGAACAAGTGTAAAAGACATCAAAATGTAAGTCTCTAGTCTATAAAGGATGTTGTACACTGCAGAAATCCTTGAAATAGAGTTAGCTCACATGAAACCAGTGTTTCAAACCACCAGAATGCTCGGAAAAGTAGTATGTAACTGTAAAACAGTTGAAAGACAAGTTTATATAGCTTCGCAAGTCCACAGAAGACTGTATAAAGTTGTTTCTACATGTGGTGAACTCCCAGAAGTAGAGCAGAAGGCCCATTATAGGAAACAGCTAGAAATCAGTAGTAATTCAGAGGAAATACTAATGAATATCATAGAATTGTGTGAGAACAAATGTAAAAGACTTCAAAATGTAAGTTTCTAGTCTAGAAAGGATGTTATACACTACAGAAATCCTTGAAATAGAGTTACTTCACAAGAAAACAGTGTTTCAACCCACTAGAATTCACTGAAAAGTAGTATTCAACTGTAAAACAGTTGAAAGACAAGTGTATATAGCTTCTCAAGATCAGAAAAGAGTGTATAAAGTTGTTTCTACATGTGGTGAAGTCCCACAAGTAGAAAAGAAGGCCCATTATAGGAAACAGCTAGAAATCAGTAGTCATTCAGAGCCAATACTAATGAATATCACAGAATAGAGAGAGAACAAGAGTAAAAGACATCAAAATGTAAGTCTCTAGTCTAGAAAGGATGTTGTACACTGCAGAAATCCTTGAAATAGAGTTAGTTCACATGAAACCAGTGTTTCAAACCACCAGAATGCACTGAAAAGTAGTATTTAACTGTAAAACAGTTGAAAGACAAGTTTATATAGATTCGCAAGTCCACAGAAGACTGTATAAAGTTGTTTCTACATGTGGTGAAGTCCAACAAGTAGAAAATAAGGCCCATTATAGGAAACAGCTAGAAATCAGTAGTAATTCAGAGAAAATACTCATGAATATCATAGAATTGTGTGAGAACAAGTGTAAAAGACATCAAAATGTAAGTTTCTAGTCTAGAAAGGATGTTATACACTACAGAAATCCTTGAAATAGAGTTACTTCACAAGAAAACAGTGTTTCAACCCACTAGAATTCACTGAAAAGTATTGTTCAACTGTAAAACAGTGGAAAGACAAGTGTATATAGCTTCGCAAGTCCACAGAAGACTGTATAAAGTTGTTTCTACATGTGGTGAAGTCCCACAAGTAGAAAATAAGGCCCATTATAGGAAACAGCTAGAAATCAGTAGTCATTCAGAGCAAATACTAATGAATATCACATAATAGAGAGAGAACAAGTGTAAAAGACATCAAAATGTAAGTCTCTAGTCTATAAAGGATGTTGTACACTGCAGAAATCCTTGAAATAGAGTTAGCTCACATGAAACCAGTGTTTCAAACCACCAGAATGCTCGGAAAAGTAGTATTTAACTGTAAAACAGTTGAAAGACAAGTTTATATAGCTTCGCAAGTCCACAGAAGACTGTATAAAGTTGTTTCTACATGTGGTGAACTCCCAGAAGTAGAGCAGAAGGCCCATTATAGGAAACAGCTAGAAATCAGTAGTAATTCAGAGGAAATACTAATGAATATCATAGAATTGTGTGAGAACAAATGTAAAAGACTTCAAAATGTAAGTTTCTAGTCTAGAAAGGATGTTATACACTACAGAAATCCTTGAAATAGAGTTACTTCACAAGAAAACAGTGTTTCAACCCACTAGAATTCACTGAAAAGTAGTATTCAACTGTAAAACAGTTGAAAGACAAGTGTATATAGCTTCTCAAGATCAGAAAAGAGTGTATAAAGTTGTTTCTACATGTGGTGAAGTCCCACAAGTAGAAAAGAAGGCCCATTATAGGAAACAGCTAGAAATCAGTAGTCATTCAGAGCCAATACTAATGAATATCACAGAATAGAGAGAGAACAAGAGTAAAAGACATCAAAATGTAAGTCTCTAGTCTAGAAAGGATGTTGTACACTGCAGAAATCCTTGAAATAGAGTTAGTTCACATGAAACCAGTGTTTCAAACCACCAGAATGCACTGAAAAGTAGTATTTAACTGTAAAACAGTTGAAAGACAAGTTTATATAGCTTCGCAAGTCCACAGAAGACTGTATAAAGTTGTTTCTACATGTGGTGAACTCCCACAAGTAGAGCAGAAGGCCCATTATAGGAAACAGCTAGAAATCAGTAGTAATTCAGAGGAAATACTAATGAATATCATAGAATTGTGTGAGAACAAGTGTAAAAGACATCAAAATGTAAGTTTCTAGTCTAGAAAGGATGTTATACACTACAGAAATCCTTGAAATAGAGTTACTTCACAAGAAAACAGTGTTTCAACCCACTAGAATTCACTGAAAAGTATTGTTCAACTGTAAAACAGTGGAAAGACAAGTGTATATAGCTTCGCAAGTCCACAGAAGACTATATAAAGTTGTTTCTACATGTGGTGAAGTCCCACAAGTAGAAAAGAAGGCCCATTATAGGAAACAGATAGAAATCAGTAGTAATTCAGAGAAAATACTCATGAATATCATAGAATTGTGTGAGAACAAGTGTAAAAGACATCAAAATGTAAGTTTCTAGTCTAGAAAGGATGTTATACACTACAGAAATCCTTGAAATAGAGTTACTTCACAAGAAAACAGTGTTTCAACCCACTAGAATTCACTGAAAAGTATTGTTCAACTGTAAAACAGTGGAAAGACAAGTGTATATAGCTTCGCAAGTCCACAGAAGACTGTATAAAGTTGTTTCTACATGTGGTGAAGTCCCACAAGTAGAAAATAAGGCCCATTATAGGAAACAGCTAGAAATCAGTAGTAATTCAGAGAAAATACTCATGAATATCATAGAATTGTGTGAGAACAAGTGTAAAAGACATCAAAATGTAAGTTTCTAGTCTAGAAAGGATGTTATCTTACAGAAATCCTTGAAATAGAGTTACTTCACAAGAAAACAGTGTTTCATCCCACTAGAATTCACTGAAAAGTAGTATTCAACTGTAAAACAGTTGAAAGACAAGTGTATATAGCTTCTCCAGTTCAGGGAAGAGTGTATAAAGTTGTTTCTACATGTGGTGAAGTCCCACAAGTAGAAAATAAGGCCCATTATAGGAAACAGCTAGAAATCAGTATTCATTCAGAGCAAATACTAATGAATATCACAGAATAGTGAGAGAACAAGTGTAAAAGACATCAAAATGTAAGTCTCTAGTCTATAAAGGATGTTGTACACTGCAGAAATCCTTGAAATAGAGTTAGCTCACATGAAACCAGTGTTTCAAACCACCAGAATGCTCGGAAAAGTAGTATTTAACTGTAAAACAGTTGAAAGACAAGTTTATATAGCTTCGCAAGTCCACAGAAGACTGTATAAAGTTGTTTCTACATGTGGTGAACTCCCAGAAGTAGAGCAGAAGGCCCATTATAGGAAACAGCTAGAAATCAGTAGTAATTCAGAGGAAATACTAATGAATATCATAGAATTGTGTGAGAATAAATGTAAAAGACATCAAAATGTAAGTTTCTAGTCTAGAAAGGATGTTATACACTACAGAAATCCTTGAAATAGAGTTACTTCACAAGAAAACAGTGTTTCAACCCACTAGAATTCACTGAAAAGTAGTATTCAACTGTAAAACAGTTGAAAGACAAGTGTATATAGCTTCTCAAGATCAGAAAAGAGTGTATAAAGTTGTTTCTACATGTGGTGAAGTCCCACAAGTAGAAAAGAAGGCCCATTATAGGAAACAGCTAGAAATCAGTAGTCATTCAGAGCCAATACTAATGAATATCACAGAATAGAGAGAGAACAAGAGTAAAAGACATCAAAATGTAAGTCTCTAGTCTAGAAAGGATGTTGTACACTGAAGAAATCCTTGAAATAGAGTTACTTCACAAGAAAACAGTGTTTCAACCCACTAGAATTCACTGAAAAGTATTATTCAACTGTAAAACAGTGGAAAGACAAGTGTATATAGCTTCGCAAGTCCACAGAAGACTGTATAAAGTTGTTTCTACATGTGGTGAAGTCCCACAAGTAGAAAATAAGGCCCATTATAGGAAACAGCTAGAAATCAGTAGTAATTCAGAGAAAATACTCATGAATATCATAGAATTGTGTGAGAACAAGTGTAAAAGACATCAAAATGTAAGTTTCTAGTCTAGAAAGGATGTTATACACTACAGAAATCCTTGAAATAGAGTTACTTCACAAGAAAACAGTGTTTCATCCCACTAGAATTCACTGAAAAGTAGTATTCAACTGTAAAACAGTTGAAAGACAAGTGTATATAGCTTCTCCAGTTCAGGGAAGAGTGTATAAAGTTGTTTCTACATGTGGTGAAGTCCCACAAGTAGAAAATAAGGCCCATTATAGGAAACAGCTAGAAATCAGTAGTCATTCAGAGCAAATACTAATGAATATCACAGAATAGTGAGAGAACAAGTGTAAAAGACATCAAAATGTAAGTCTCTAGTCTATAAAGGATGTTGTACACTGCAGAAATCCTTGAAATAGAGTTAGCTCACATGAAACCAGTGTTTCAAACCACCAGAATGCTCGGAAAAGTAGTATTTAACTGTAAAACAGTTGAAAGACAAGTTTATATAGCTTCGCAAGTCCACAGAAGACTGTATAAAGTTGTTTCTACATGTGGTGAACTCCCAGAAGTAGAGCAGAAGGCCCATTATAGGAAACAGCTAGAAATCAGTAGTAATTCAGAGGAAATACTAATGAATATCATAGAATTGTGTGAGAACAAATGTAAAAGACATCAAAATGTAAGTTTCTAGTCTAGAAAGGATGTTATACACTACAGAAATCCTTGAAATAGAGTTACTTCACAAGAAAACAGTGTTTCAACCCACTAGAATTCACTGAAAAGTAGTATTCAACTGTAAAACAGTTGAAAGACAAGTGTATATAGCTTCTCAAGATCAGAAAAGAGTGTATAAAGTTGTTTCTACATGTGGTGAAGTCCCACAAGTAGAAAAGAAGGCCCATTATAGGAAACAGCTAGAAATCAGTAGTCATTCAGAGCCAATACTAATGAATATCGCAGAATAGAGAGAGAACAAGAGTAAAAGACATCAAAATGTAAGTCTCTAGTCTAGAAAGGATGTTGTACACTACAGAAATCCTTGAAATAGAGTTACTTCACAAGAAAACAGTGTTTCAACCCACTAGAATTCACTGAAAAATATTGTTCAACTGTAAAACAGTGGAAAGACAAGTGTATATAGCTTCGCAAGTCCACAGAAGACTGTATAAAGTTGTTTCTACATGTGGTGAAGTCCAACAAGTAGAAAATAAGGCCCATTATAGGAAACAGCTAGAAATCAGTAGTAATTCAGAGAAAATACTCATGAATATCATAGAATTGTGTGAGAACAAGTGTAAAAGACATCAAAATGTAAGTTTCTAGTCTAGAAAGGATGTTATACACTACAGAAATCCTTGAAATAGAGTTACTTCACAAGAAAACAGTGTTTCAACCCACTAGAATTCACTGAAAAGTATTGTTCAACTGTAAAACAGTGGAAAGACAAGTGTATATAGCTTCGCAAGTCCACAGAAGACTGTATAAAGTTGTTTCTACATGTGGTGAAGTCCCACAAGTAGAAAAGAAGGCCCATTATAGGAAACAGCTAGAAATCAGTAGTCATTCAGAGCCAATACTAATGAATATCGCAGAATAGAGAGAGAACAAGAGTAAAAGACATCAAAATGTAAGTCTCTAGTCTAGAAAGGATGTTGTACACTGCAGAAATCCTTGAAATAGAGTTAGTTCACATGAAACCAGTGTTTCAAACCACCAGAATGCACTGAAAAGTAGTATTTAACTGTAAAACAGTTGAAAGACAAGTTTATATAGCTTCGCAAGTCCACAGAAGACTCTATAAATTTGTTTCTACATGTGGTGAACTCCCACAAGTAGAGCAGAAGGCCCATTATAGGAAACAGCTAGAAATCAGTAGTAATTCAGAGGAAATACTAATGAATATCATAGAATTGTGTGAGAACAAATGTAAAAGACATCAAAATGTAAGTTTCTAGTCTAGGAAGGATGTTATACACTACAGAAATCCTTGAAATAGAGTTACTTCACAAGAAAACAGTGTTTCAACCCACTAGAATTCACTGAAAAGTAGTATTCAACTGTAAAACAGTTGAAATACAAGTGTATATAGCTTCTCAAGATCAGAAAAGAGTGTATAAAGTTGTTTCTACATGTGGTGAAGTCCCACAAGTAGAAAAGAAGGCCCATTATAGGAAACAGCTAGAAATCAGTAGTCATTCAGAGGAAATACTAATGAATATCATAGAATTGTGTGAGAACAAGTGTAAAAGACATCAAAATGTAAGTTTCTAGTCTAGAAAGGATGTTATACACTACAGAAATCCTTGAAATAGAGTTACTTCACAAGAAAACAGTGTTTCAACCCACTAGAATTCACTGAAAAGTAGTATTCAAATGTAAAACAGTTGAAAGACAAGTGTATATAGCTTCTCAAGATCAGAAAAGAGTGTATAAAGTTGTTTCTACATGTGGTGAAGTCCCACAAGTAGAAAAGAAGGCCCATTATAGGAAACAGCTAGAAATCAGTAGTCATTCAGAGCCAATACTAATGAATATCACAGAATAGAGAGAGAACAAGAGTAAAAGACATCAAAATGTAAGTCTCTAGTCTAGAAAGGATGTTGTACACTGCAGAAATCCTTGAAATAGAGTTAGTTCACATGAAACCAGTGTTTCAAACCACCAGAATGCTCGGAAAAGTAGTATTTAACTGTAAAACAGTTGAAAGACAAGTTTATATAGCTTCGCAAGTCCACAGAAGACTGTATAAAGTTGTTTCTACATGTGGTGAAGTCCCACAAGTAGAGCAGAAGGCCCATTATAGGAAACAGCTAGAAATCAGTAGTAATTCAGAGGAAATACTAATGAATATCATAGAATTGTGTGAGAACAAGTGTAAAAGACATCAAAATGTAAGTTTCTAGTCTAGAAAGGATGTTATACACTACAGAAATCCTTGAAATAGAGTTACTTCACAAGAAAACAGTGTTTCATCCCACTAGAATTCACTGAAAAGTAGTATTCAACTGTAAAACAGTTGAAAGACAAGTGTATATAGCTTCTCCAGTTCAGGGAAGAGTGTATAAAGTTGTTTCTACATGTGGTGAAGTCCCACAAGTAGAAAATAAGGCCCATTATAGGAAACAGCTAGAAATCAGTAGTCATTCAGAGCAAATACTAATGAATATCACATAATAGAGAGAGAACAAGTGTAAAAGACATCAAAATGTAAGTCTCTAGTCTATAAAGGATGTTGTACACTGCAGAAATCCTTGAAATAGAGTTAGCTCACATGAAACCAGTGTTTCAAACCACCAGAATGCTCGGAAAAGTAGTATTTAACTGTAAAACAGTTGAAAGACAAGTTTATATAGCTTCGCAAGTCCACAGAAGACTGTATAAAGTTGTTTCTACATGTGGTGAAGTCCCACAAGTAGAAAATAAGGCCCATTATAGGAAACAGCTAGAAATCAGTAGTAATTCAGAGAAAATACTCATGAATATCATAGAATTGTGTGAGAACAAGTGTAAAAGACATCAAAATGTAAGTTTCTAGTCTAGAAAGGATGTTATACACTACAGAAATCCTTGAAATAGAGTTACTTCACAAGAAAACAGTGTTTCAACCCACTAGAATTCACTGAAAAATATTGTTCAACTGTAAAACAGTGGAAAGACAAGTGTATATAGCTTCGCATGTCCACAGAAGACTGTATAAAGTTGTTTCTACATGTGGTGAAGTCCAACAAGTAGAAAATAAGGCCCATTATAGGAAACAGCTAGAAATCAGTAGTAATTCAGAGAAAATACTCATGAATATCATAGAATTGTGTGAGAACAAGTGTAAAAGACATCAAAATGTAAGTTTCTAGTCTAGAAAGGATGTTATACACTACAGAAATCCTTGAAATAGAGTTACTTCACAAGAAAACAGTGTTTCAACCCACTAGAATTCATTGCAAAGTATTGTTCAACTGTAAAACAGTGGAAAGACAAGTGTATATAGCTTCGCAAGTCCACAGAAGACTGTATAAAGTTGTTTCTACATGTGGTGAAGTCCCACAAGTAGAAAATAAGGCCCATTATAGGAAACAGCTAGAAATCAGTAGTAATTCAGAGAAAATACTCATGAATATCATAGAATTGTGTGAGAACAAGTGTAAAAGACATCAAAATGTAAGTTTCTAGTCTAGAAAGGATGTTATACACTACAGAAATCCTTGAAATAGAGTTACTTCACAAGAAAACAGTGTTTCATCCCACTAGAATTCACTGAAAAGTAGTATTCAACTGTAAAACAGTTGAAAGACAAGTGTATATAGCTTCTCCAGTTCAGGGAAGAGTGTATAAAGTTGTTTCTACATGTGGTGAAGTCCCACAAGTAGAAAATAAGGCCCATTATAGGAAACAGCTAGAAATGAGTAGTCATTCAGAGCAAATACTAATGAATATCACAGAATAGTGAGAGAACAAGTGTAAAAGACATCAAAATGTAAGTCTCTAGTCTATAAAGGATGTTGTACACTGCAGAAATCCTTGAAATAGAGTTAGCTCACATGAAACCAGTGTTTCAAACCACCAGAATGCTCGGAAAAGTAGTATTTAACTGTAAAACAGTTGAAAGACAAGTTTATATAGCTTCGCAAGTCCACAGAAGACTGTATAAAGTTGTTTCTACATGTGGTGAACTCCCACAAGTAGAGCAGAAGGCCCATTATAGGAAACAGCTAGAAATCAGTAGTAATTCAGAGGAAATACTAATGAATATCATAGAATTGTGTGAGAACAAATGTAAAAGACATCAAAATGTAAGTTTCTAGTCTAGAAAGGATGTTATACACTACAGAAATCCTTGAAATAGAGTTACTTCACAAGAAAACAGTGTTTCAACACACTAGAATTCACTGAAAAGTAGTATTCAACTGTAAAACAGTTGAAAGACAAGTGTATATAGCTTCTCAAGATCAGAAAAGAGTGTATAAAGTTGTTTCTACATGTGGTGAAGTCCCACAAGTAGAAAAGAAGGCCCATTATAGGAAACAGCTAGAAATCAGTAGTCATTCAGAGGAAATACTAATGAATATCATAGAATTGTGTGAGAACAAGTGTAAAAGACATCAAAATGTAAGTTTCTAGTCTAGAAAGGATGTTATACACTACAGAAATCCTTGAAATAGAGTTACTTCACAAGAAAACAGTGTTTCATCCCACTAGAATTCACTGAAAAGTAGTATTCAACTGTAAAACAGTTGAAAGACAAGTGTATATAGCTTCTCCAGTTCAGGGAAGAGTGTATAAAGTTGTTTCTACATGTGGTGAAGTCCCACAAGTAGAAAAGAAGGCCCATTATAGGAAACAGCTAGAAATCAGTAGTCATTCAGAGCCAATACTAATGAATATCACAGAATAGAGAACAAGAGTAAAAGACATCAAAATGTAAGTCTCTAGTCTAGAAAGGATGTTGTACACTGCAGAAATCCTTGAAATAGAGTTAGTTCACATGAAACCAGTGTTTCAAACCACCAGAATGCTCGGAAAAGTAGTATTTAACTGTAAAACAGTTGAAAGACAAGTTTATATAGCTTCGCAAGTCCACAGAAGACTGTATAAAGTTGTTTCTACATGTGGTGAAGTCCCACAAGTAGAGCAGAAGGCCCATTATAGGAACAGGCTAGAAATCAGTAGTAATTCAGAGGAAATACTAATGAATATCATAGAATTGTGTGAGAACAAGTGTAAAAGACATCAAAATGTAAGTTTCTAGTCTAGAAAGGATGTTATACACTACAGAAATCCTTGAAATAGAGTTACTTCACAAGAAAACAGTGTTTCATCCCACTAGAATTCACTGAAAAGTAGTATTCAACTGTAAAACAGTTGAAAGACAAGTGTATATAGCTTCTCCAGTTCAGGGAAGAGTGTATAAAGTTGTTTCTACATGTGGTGAAGTCCCACAAGTAGAAAATAAGGCCCATTATAGGAAACAGCTAGAAATCAGTAGTCATTCAGAGCAAATACTAATGAATATCACATAATAGAGAGAGAACAAGTGTAAAAGACATCAAAATGTAAGTCTCTAGTCTATAAAGGATGTTGTACACTGCAGAAATCCTTGAAATAGAGTTAGCTCACATGAAACCAGTGTTTCAAACCACCAGAATGCTCGGAAAAGTAGTATTTAACTGTAAAACAGTTGAAAGACAAGTTTATATAGCTTCGCAAGTCCACAGAAGACTGTATAAAGTTGTTTCTACATGTGGTGAAGTCCCACAAGTAGAAAATAAGGCCCATTATAGGAAACAGCTAGAAATCAGTAGTCATTCAGAGCAAATACTAATGAATATCACAGAATAGTGAGAGAACAAGTGTAAAAGACATCAAAATGTAAGTCTCTAGTCTATAAAGGATGTTGTACACTGCAGAAATCCTTGAAATAGAGTTAGCTCACATGAAACCAGTGTTTCAAACCACCAGAATGCTCGGAAAAGTAGTATTTAACTGTAAAACAGTTGAAAGACAAGTTTATATAGCTTCGCAAGTCCACAGAAGACTCTATAAAGTTGTTTCTACATGTGGTGAACTCCCACAAGTAGAGCAGAAGGCCCATTATAGGAAACAGCTAGAAATCAGTAGTAATTCAGAGGAAATACTAATGAATATCATACAATTGTGTGAGAACAAATGTAAAAGACATCAAAATGTAAGTTTCTAGTCTAGAAAGGATGTTATACACTACAGAAATCCTTGAAATAGAGTTACTTCACAAGAAAACAGTGTTTCAACCCACTAGAATTCACTGAAAAGTAGTATTCAACTGTAAAACAGTTGAAAGACAAGTGTATATAGCTTCTCAAGATCAGAAAAGAGTGTATAAAGTTGTTTCTACATGTGGTGAAGTCCCACAAGTAGAAAAGAAGGCCCATTATAGGAAACAGCTAGAAATCAGTAGTCATTCAGAGCCAATACTAATGAATATCACAGAATAGAGAGAGAACAAGAGTAAAAGACATCAAAATGTAAGTCTCTAGTCTAGAAAGGATGTTGTACACTGCAGAAATCCTTGAAATAGAGTTAGTTCACATGAAACCAGTGTTTCAAACCACCAGAATGCACTGAAAAGTAGTATTTAACTGTAAAACAGTTGAAAGACAAGTTTATATAGCTTCGCAAGTCCACAGAAGACTGTATAAAGTTGTTTCTACATGTGGTGAAGTCCCACAAGTAGAGCAGAAGGCCCATTATAGGAAACAGCTAGAAATCAGTAGTAATTCAGAGGAAATACTAATGAATATCATAGAATTGTGTGAGAACAAGTGTAAAAGACATCAAAATGAAAGTTTCTAGTCTAGAAAGGATGTTATACACTACAGAAATCCTTGAAATAGAGTTACTTCACAAGAAAACAGTGTTTCAACCCACTAGAATTCACTGAAAAGTATTGTTCAACTGTAAAACAGTGGAAAGACAAGTGTATATAGCTTCGCAAGTCCACAGAAGACTGTATAAAGTTGTTTCTACATGTGGTGAAGTCCAACAAGTAGAAAATAAGGCCCATTATAGGAAACAGCTAGAAATCAGTAGTAATTCAGAGAAAATACTCATGAATATCATAGAATTGTGTGAGAACAAGTGTAAAAGACATCAAAATGTAAGTTTCTAGTCTAGAAAGGATGTTATACACTACAGAAATCCTTGAAATAGAGTTACTTCACAAGAAAACAGTGTTTCAACCCACTAGAATTCACTGAAAAGTATTGTTCAACTGTAAAACAGTGGAAAGACAAGTGTATATAGCTTTGCAAGTCCACAGAAGACTGTATAAAGTTGTTTCTACATGTGGTGAAGTCCCACAAGTAGAAAATAAGGCCCATTATAGGAAACAGCTAGAAATCAGTAGTAATTCAGAGAAAATACTCATGAATATCATAGAATTGTGTGAGAACAAGTGTAAAAGACATCAAAATGTAAGTTTCTAGTCTAGAAAGGATGTTATACACTACAGAAATCCTTGAAATAGAGTTACTTCACAAGAAAACAGTGTTTCATCCCACTAGAATTCACTGAAAAGTAGTATTCAACTGTAAAACAGTTGAAAGACAAGTGTATATAGCTTCTCCAGTTCAGGGAAGAGTGTATAAAGTTGTTTCTACATGTGGTGAAGTCCCACAAGTAGAAAATAAGGCCCATTATAGGAAACAGCTAGAAATCAGTAGTCATTCAGAGCAAATACTAATGAATATCACAGAATAGAGAGAGAACAAGTGTAAAAGACATCAAAATGTAAGTCTCTAGTCTATAAAGGATGTTGTACACTGCAGAAATCCTTGAAATAGAGTTAGCTCACATGAAACCAGTGTTTCAAACCACCTGAATGCTCGGAAAAGTAGTATTTAACTGTAAAACAGTTGAAAGACAAGTTTATATAGCTTCGCAAGTCCACAGAAGACTGTATAAAGTTGTTTCTACATGTGGTGAAGTCCCACAAGTAGAAAATAAGGCCCATTATAGGAAACAGCTAGAAATCAGTAGTAATTCAGAGAAAATACTCATGAATATCATAGAATTGTGTGAGAACAAGTGTAAAAGACATCAAAATGTAAGTTTCTAGTCTAGAAAGGATGTTATACACTACAGAAATCCTTGAAATAGAGTTACTTCACAAGAAAACAGTGTTTCAACCCACTAGAATTCACTGAAAAATATTGTTCAACTGTAAAACAGTGGAAAGACAAGTGTATATAGCTTCGCATGTCCACAGAAGACTGTATAAAGTTGTTTCTACATGTGGTGAAGTCCAACAAGTAGAAAATAAGGCCCATTATAGGAAACAGCTAGAAATCAGTAGTAATTCAGAGAAAATACTCATGAATATCATAGAATTGTGTGAGAACAAGTGTAAAAGACATCAAAATGTAAGTTTCTAGTCTAGAAAGGATGTTATACACTACAGAAATCCTTGAAATAGAGTTACTTCACAAGAAAACAGTGTTTCAACCCACTAGAATTCATTGCAAAGTATTGTTCAACTGTAAAACAGTGGAAAGACAAGTGTATATAGCTTCGCAAGTCCACAGAAGACTGTATAAAGTTGTTTCTACATGTGGTGAAGTCCCACAAGTAGAAAATAAGGCCCATTATAGGAAACAGCTAGAAATCAGTAGTAATTCAGAGAAAATACTCATGAATATCATAGAATTGTGTGAGAACAAGTGTAAAAGACATCAAAATGTAAGTTTCTAGTCTAGAAAGGATGTTATACACTACAGAAATCCTTGAAATAGAGTTACTTCACAAGAAAACAGTGTTTCATCCCACTAGAATTCACTGAAAAGTAGTATTCAACTGTAAAACAGTTGAAAGACAAGTGTATATAGCTTCTCCAGTTCAGGGAAGAGTGTATAAAGTTGTTTCTACATGTGGTGAAGTCCCACAAGTAGAAAATAAGGCCCATTATAGGAAACAGCTAGAAATCAGTAGTCATTCAGAGCAAATACTAATGAATATCACAGAATAGTGAGAGAACAAGTGTAAAAGACATCAAAATGTAAGTCTCTAGTCTATAAAGGATGTTGTACACTGCAGAAATCCTTGAAATAGAGTTAGCTCACATGAAACCAGTGTTTCAAACCACCAGAATGCTCGGAAAAGTAGTATTTAACTGTAAAACAGTTGAAAGACAAGTTTATATAGCTTCGCAAGTCCACAGAAGACTGTATAAAGTTGTTTCTACATGTGGTGAACTCCCACAAGTAGAGCAGAAGGCCCATTATAGGAAACAGCTAGAAATCAGTAGTAATTCAGAGGAAATACTAATGAATATCATAGAATTGTGTGAGAACAAATGTAAAAGACATCAAAATGTAAGTTTCTAGTCTAGAAAGGATGTTATACACTACAGAAATCCTTGAAATAGAGTTACTTCACAAGAAAACAGTGTTTCAACACACTAGAATTCACTGAAAAGTAGTATTCAACTGTAAAACAGTTGAAAGACAAGTGTATATAGCTTCTCAAGATCAGAAAAGAGTGTATAAAGTTGTTTCTACATGTGGTGAAGTCCCACAAGTAGAAAAGAAGGCCCATTATAGGAAACAGCTAGAAATCAGTAGTCATTCAGAGGAAATACTAATGAATATCATAGAATTGTGTGAGAACAAGTGTAAAAGACATCAAAATGTAAGTTTCTAGTCTAGAAAGGATGTTATACACTACAGAAATCCTTGAAATAGAGTTACTTCACAAGAAAACAGTGTTTCATCCCACTAGAATTCACTGAAAAGTAGTATTCAACTGTAAAACAGTTGAAAGACAAGTGTATATAGCTTCTCCAGTTCAGGGAAGAGTGTATAAAGTTGTTTCTACATGTGGTGAAGTCCCACAAGTAGAAAAGAAGGCCCATTATAGGAAACAGCTAGAAATCAGTAGTCATTCAGAGCCAATACTAATGAATATCACAGAATAGAGAACAAGAGTAAAAGACATCAAAATGTAAGTCTCTAGTCTAGAAAGGATGTTGTACACTGCAGAAATCCTTGAAATAGAGTTAGTTCACATGAAACCAGTGTTTCAAACCACCAGAATGCTCGGAAAAGTAGTATTTAACTGTAAAACAGTTGAAAGACAAGTTTATATAGCTTCGCAAGTCCACAGAAGACTGTATAAAGTTGTTTCTACATGTGGTGAAGTCCCACAAGTAGAGCAGAAGGCCCATTATAGGAACAGGCTAGAAATCAGTAGTAATTCAGAGGAAATACTAATGAATATCATAGAATTGTGTGAGAACAAGTGTAAAAGACATCAAAATGTAAGTTTCTAGTCTAGAAAGGATGTTATACACTACAGAAATCCTTGAAATAGAGTTACTTCACAAGAAAACAGTGTTTCATCCCACTAGAATTCACTGAAAAGTAGTATTCAACTGTAAAACAGTTGAAAGACAAGTGTATATAGCTTCTCCAGTTCAGGGAAGAGTGTATAAAGTTGTTTCTACATGTGGTGAAGTCCCACAAGTAGAAAATAAGGCCCATTATAGGAAACAGCTAGAAATCAGTAGTCATTCAGAGCAAATACTAATGAATATCACATAATAGAGAGAGAACAAGTGTAAAAGACATCAAAATGTAAGTCTCTAGTCTATAAAGGATGTTGTACACTGCAGAAATCCTTGAAATAGAGTTAGCTCACATGAAACCAGTGTTTCAAACCACCAGAATGCTCGGAAAAGTAGTATTTAACTGTAAAACAGTTGAAAGACAAGTTTATATAGCTTCGCAAGTCCACAGAAGACTCTATAAAGTTGTTTCTACATGTGGTGAACTCCCACAAGTAGAGCAGAAGGCCCATTATAGGAAACAGCTAGAAATCAGTAGTAATTCAGAGGAAATACTAATGAATATCATACAATTGTGTGAGAACAAATGTAAAAGACATCAAAATGTAAGTTTCTAGTCTAGAAAGGATGTTATACACTACAGAAATCCTTGAAATAGAGTTACTTCACAAGAAAACAGTGTTTCAACCCACTAGAATTCACTGAAAAGTAGTATTCAACTGTAAAACAGTTGAAAGACAAGTGTATATAGCTTCTCAAGATCAGAAAAGAGTGTATAAAGTTGTTTCTACATGTGGTGAAGTCCCACAAGTAGAAAAGAAGGCCCATTATAGGAAACAGCTAGAAATCAGTAGTCATTCAGAGCCAATACTAATGAATATCACAGAATAGAGAGAGAACAAGAGTAAAAGACATCAAAATGTAATTCTCTAGTCTAGAAAGGATGTTGTACACTGCAGAAATCCTTGAAATAGAGTTAGTTCACATGAAACCAGTGTTTCAAACCACCAGAATGCACTGAAAAGTAGTATTTAACTGTAAAACAGTTGAAAGACAAGTTTATATAGCTTCGCAAGTCCACAGAAGACTGTATAAAGTTGTTTCTACATGTGGTGAAGTCCCACAAGTAGAGCAGAAGGCCCATTATAGGAAACAGCTAGAAATCAGTAGTAATTCAGAGGAAATACTAATGAATATCATAGAATTGTGTGAGAACAAGTGTAAAAGACATCAAAATGAAAGTTTCTAGTCTAGAAAGGATGTTATACACTACAGAAATCCTTGAAATAGAGTTACTTCACAAGAAAACAGTGTTTCAACCCACTAGAATTCACTGAAAAGTATTGTTCAACTGTAAAACAGTGGAAAGACAAGTGTATATAGCTTCGCAAGTCCACAGAAGACTGTATAAAGTTGTTTCTACATGTGGTGAAGTCCCACAAGTAGAAAATAAGGCCCATTATAGGAAACAGAAATCAGTAGTAATTCAGAGAAAATACTCATGAATATCATAGAATTGTGTGAGAACAAGTGTAAAAGACATCAAAATGTAAGTTTCTAGTCTAGAAAGGATGTTATACACTACAGAAATCCTTGAAATAGAGTTACTTCACAAGAAAACAGTGTTTCATCCCACTAGAATTCACTGAAAAGTAGTATTCAACTGTAAAACAGTTGAAAGACAAGTGTATATAGCTTCTCCAGTTCAGGGAACAGTGTATAAAGTTGTTTCTACATGTGGTGAAGTCCCACAAATAGAAAATAAGGCCCATTATAGGAAACAGCTAGAAATCAGTAGTCATTCAGAGCAAATACTAATGAATATCACAGAATAGTGAGAGAACAAGTGTAAAAGTCATCAAAATGTACGTCTCTAGTCTATAAAGGATGTTGTACACTGCAGAAATCCTTGAAATAGAGTTAGCTCACATGAAACCAGTGTTTCAAACCACCAGAATGCACTGAGAAGTAGTATTTAACTGTAAAACAGTTGAAAGACAAGTTTATATAGCTTCGCAAGTCCACAGAAGACTGTATAAAGTTGTTTCTACATGTGGTGAACTCCCAGAAGTAGAGCAGAAGGCCCATTATAGGAAACAGCTAGAAATCAGTAGTAATTCAGAGGAAATACTAATGAATATCATAGAATTGTGTGAGAACAAATGTAAAAGACATCAAAATGTAAGTTTCTAGTCTAGAAAGGATGTTATACACTACAGAAATCCTTGAAATAGAGTTACTTCACAAGAAAACAGTGTTTCAACCCACTAGAATTCACTGAAAAGTAGTATTCAACTGTAAAACAGTTGAAAGACAAGTGTATATAGCTTCTCAAGATCAGAAAAGAGTGTATAAAGTTGTTTCTACATGTGGTGAAGTCCCACAAGTAGAAAAGAAGGTCCATTATAGGAAACAGCTAGAAATCAGTAGTCATTCAGAGCCAATACTAATGAATATCACAGAATAGAGAGAGAACAAGAGTAAAAGACATCAAAATGTAAGTCTCTAGTCTAGAAAGGATGTTGTACACTGCAGAAATCCTTGAAATAGAGTTAGTTCACATGAAACCAGTGTTTCAAACCACCAGAATGCACTGAAAAGTAGTATTTAACTGTAAAACAGTTGAAAGACAAGTTTATATAGCTTCGCAAGTCCACAGAAGACTGTATAAAGTTGTTTCTACATGTGGTGAAGTCCCACAAGTAGAGCAGAAGGCCCATTATAGGAAACAGCTAGAAATCAGTAGTAATTCAGAGGAAATACTAATGAATATCATAGAATTGTGTGAGAACAAGTGTAAAAGACATCAAAATGTAAGTTTCTAGTCTAGAAAGGATGTTATACACTACAGAAATCCTTGAAATAGAGTTACTTCACAAGAAAACAGTGTTTCAACCCACTAGAATTCACTGAAAAGTATTGTTCAACTGTAAAACAGTGGAAAGACAAGTGTATATAGCTTTGCAAGTCCACAGAAGACTGTATAAAGTTGTTTCTACATGTGGTGAAGTCCCACAAGTAGAAAATAAGGCCCATTATAGGAAACAGATAGAAATCAGTAGTAATTCAGAGAAAATACTCATGAATATCATAGAATTGTGTGAGAACAAGTGTAAAAGACATCAAAATGTAAGTTTCTAGTCTAGAAAGGATGTTATACACTACAGAAATCCTTGAAATAGAGTTACTTCACAAGAAAACAGTGTTTCATCCCACTAGAATTCACTGAAAAGTAGTATTCAACTGTAAAACAGTTGAAAGACAAGTGTATATAGCTTCTCCAGTTCAGGGAACAGTGTATAAAGTTGTTTCTACATGTGGTGAAGTCCCACAAGTAGAAAATAAGGCCCATTATAGGAAACAGCCAGAAATCAGTAGTCATTCAGAGCAAATACTAATGAATATCACATAATAGAGAGAGAACAAGTGTAAAAGACATCAAAATGTAAGTCTCTAGTCTATAAAGGATGTTGTACACTGCAGAAATCCTTGAAATAGAGTTAGCTCACATGAAACCAGTGTTTCAAACCACCAGAATGCTCGGAAAAGTAGTATTTAACTGTAAAACAGTTGAAAGACAAGTTTATATAGCTTCGCAAGTCCACAGAAGACTGTATAAAGTTGTTTCTACATGTGGTGAACTCCCAGAAGTAGAGCAGAAGGCCCATTATAGGAAACAGCTAGAAATCAGTAGTAATTCAGAGGAAATACTAATGAATATCATAGAATTGTGTGAGAACAAATGTAAAAGACATCAAAATGTAAGTTTCTAGTCTAGAAAGGATGTTATACACTACAGAAATCCTTGAAATAGAGTTACTTCACAAGAAAACAGTGTTTCAACCCACTAGAATTCACTGAAAAGTAGTATTCAACTGTAAAACAGTTGAAAGACAAGTGTATATAGCTTCTCAAGATCAGAAAAGAGTGTATAAAGTTGTTTCTACATGTGGTGAAGTCCCACAAGTAGAAAAGAAGGCCCATTATAGGAAACAGCTAGAAATCAGTAGTCATTCAGAGCCAATACTAATGAATATCACAGAATAGAGAGAGAACAAGAGTAAAAGACATCAAAATGTAAGTCTCTAGTCTAGAAAGGATGTTGTACACTGCAGAAATCCTTGAAATAGAGTTAGTTCACTGAAACCAGTGTTTCAAACCACCAGAATGCACTGAAAAGTAGTATTTAACTGTAAAACAGTTGAAAGACAAGTTTATATAGCTTCGCAAGTCCACAGAAGACTGTATAAAGTTGTTTCTACATGTGGTGAAGTCCCACAAGTAGAGCAGAAGGCCCATTATAGGAAACAGCTAGAAATCAGTAGTAATTCAGAGAAAATACTCATGAATATCATAGAATTGTGTGAGAACAAGTGTAAAAGACATCAAAATGTAAGTTTCTAGTCTAGAAAGGATGTTATACACTACAGAAATCCTTGAAATAGAGTTACTTCACAAGAAAACAGTGTTTCAACCCACTAGAATTCACTGAAAAGTATTGTTCAACTGTAAAACAGTGGAAAGACAAGTGTATATAGCTTCGCAAGTCCACAGAAGACTGTATAAAGTTGTTTCTACATGTGGTGAAGTCCCACAAGTAGAAAATAAGGCCCATTATAGGAAACAGCCAGAAATCAGTAGTCATTCAGAGCAAATACTAATGAATATCACATAATAGAGAGAGAACAAGTGTAAAAGACATCAAAATGTAAGTCTCTAGTCTATAAAGGATGTTGTACACTGCAGAAATCCTTGAAATAGAGTTAGCTCACATGAAACCAGTGTTTCAAACCACCAGAATGCACTGAGAAGTAGTATTTAACTGTAAAACAGTTGAAAGACAAGTTTATATAGCTTCGCAAGTCCACAGAAGACTGTATAAAGTTGTTTCTACATGTGGTGAACTCCCAGAAGTAGAGCAGAAGGCCCATTATAGGAAACAGCTAGAAATCAGTAGTAATTCAGAGGAAATACTAATGAATATCATAGAATTGTGTGAGAACAAATGTAAAAGACATCAAAATGTAAGTTTCTAGTCTAGAAAGGATGTTATACACTACAGAAATCCTTGAAATAGAGTTACTTCACAAGAAAACAGTGTTTCAACCCACTAGAATTCACTGAAAAGTAGTATTCAACTGTAAAACAGTTGAAAGACAAGTTTATATAGCTTCTCAATTTCAGAGAAAAGTGTATAAAGTTGTTTCTACATGTGGTGAAGTCCCACATGTAGAAAAGAAGGCCCATTATGTGAAACAGCTAGAAATCAGTAGTCATTCAGAGCAAATACTAATGAATATCATAGAATTGTGTGAGAACAAGTGTAAAAGACATCATAATGTAAGTTTCTAGTCTAGAAAGGATGTTATACACGACAGAAATCCTTGAAATAGAGTTACTTCACAAGAAAACAGTGTTTCAACCCACTAGAATTCACTGAAAAGTAGTATTCAACTGTAAAATAGTTGAAAGACAAGTGTATATAGCTTCTCAAGTTCAGAGAAGAGTGTATAAAGTTGTTTCTACATGTGGTGAAGTCCCAGAAGTAGAACAGAAGGCCCATTATAGGAAACAGCTAGAAATCAGTAGTCATTCATAGCAAATACTAATGAATATCACAGAATAGTGAGAGAACAAGTGTAAAAGACATCAAAATGTAAGTCTGTAGTCTAGAAAGGATGTTGTACACTGCAGAAATCCTTGAAATAGAGTTAGTTCACATGAAACCAGTGTTTCAAACCACCAGAATTCACTGAAAAGTAGTATATAACTGTAAAACTGTTGAAAGACCAGTTTATATAGCTTCGCAAGTCCAGAGAAGAGTGAATAAAGTTGTTTCTACATGTGGTGAAGTCCCACAAGTAGACCAGAAGGCCCATTATAGGAAACTGCTAGAAATCGGTAGTCATTCAGAGCAAATACTAATGAATATCACAGAATAGTGAGATAACAAGTGTAAAAGACATCAAAATGTAAGTCTCTAGTCTAGAAAGGATGTTGTACACTGCAGAAATCCTTGAAATAGTGTTAGTTCACAAGAAACCATGTATTTGAAACCACCAGAATTCACTGAAAAGTAGTATTTAACTGTAAAACAGTTGAAAGACAAGTGTATATAGCTTCTCAAGTTCAGAGAAGAGTGTATAAAGATGTTTCTACATGTGGTGAAGTCCCACCAGTAGAAAGGAAGGCCCATTATGGGAAACAGCTAGAAATCAGTAGTCATTCAGAGCAAATACTAATGAATATCACAGAATAGTGAGAGAACAAATGTAAAAGACATCAAAATGTAAGTTTCTAGTCTAGAGAGGATGTTATACACTACAGAAATCCTTGAAATAGAGTTACTTCACAAGAAAACAGTGTTTCAAACCACTAGAATTCACTGAAAAGTAGTATATAACTGTAAAACAGTTGAAAGACAAGTGTATATAGCTTCTCAAGTTCAGAGAAGAGTGTATAAAGTTGTTTCTACATGTGGTGAAGTCCCACATGTAGAAAAGAAGGCCCATTATGGGAAACAGCTAGAAATCAGTAGACATTCAGAGCAAATACTAATGAATATCATAGAATTGTGTGAGAACAAGTGTAAAAGACATCAAAATGTAAGTTTCTAGTCTAGAAAGGATGTTATACACTACAGAAATCCTTGAAATAGAGTTACTTCACAGGAAAACAGTGTTTCAACCCACTAGAATTCACTGAAAAGTAGTATTCTACTGTAAAACAGTTGAAAGACAAGTGTATATAGCTTCTCAAGGTCAGAGAAGAGTGTATAAAGATGTTTCTACATGTGGTGAAGTCCCACAAGTAGAAAAGAAGGCCCATTATGGGAAACAGCTAGAAATCAGTAGTCATTCAGAGCAAATACTAATGAATATCACAGAATAATGAGAGAACAAGTATAAAAGACATCAAAATGTAAGTTTCTAGTCTAGAAAGGATGTTATACACGACAGAAATCCTTGAAATAGAGTTACTTCACAGGATAACAGTGTTTAAACCCACTAGAATTCATTGAAAAGTAATATTCAACTGTAAAACAGTTGAAAGACAAGTGTATATAGCTTCTCAAGTTCAGAGAAGAGTGTATAAAGATGTTTCAACATGTGGTGAAGTCCCACAAGTAGAAAAGAAGGCCCATTATGGGAAACAGCTAGAAATAAGTAGTCATTCAGAGCAAATACTAATGAATATCACAGAATAGTGAGAGAACAAGTGTAAAAGACATCAAAATGTAAGTCTGTAGTCTAGAAAGGATGTTGTACACTGCAGAAATCCTTTAAATAGAGTTAGTTCACATGAAACCAGTGTTTCAAACCACCAGAATTCACTGAAAAGTAGTATATAACTGTAAAACAGTTGAAAGTCCAGTTTATATAGCTTCGCAAGTCCAGAGAAGAGTGTATAAAGTTGTTTCTACATGTGGTGAAGTCCCACAAGTAGACCAGAAGGCCCATTATAGGAAACAGCTAGAAATCAGTAGTCATTCAGAGCAAATACTAATGAATATCACAGAATAGTGAGAGAACAAGTGTAAAAGACATCAAAATGTAAGTTTCTAGTCTAGAGAGGATGTTATACACTACAGAAATCCTTGAAATAGAGTTACTTCACAAGAAAACAGTGTTTCAACCCACTAGAATTCACTGAAAAGTAGTATATAACTGTAAAACAGTTTAAAGACAAGTGTATATAGCTTCTCAAGTTCAGGGAAGAGTGTATAAAGTTGTTTCTACATGTGGTGAAGTCCCACATGTAGAAAAGAAGGCCCATTATGGGAAACAGCTAGAAATCAGTAGACATTCAGAGCAAATACTAATGAATATCATAGAATTGTGTGAGAACAAGTGTAAAAGACATCAAAATGTAAGTTTCTCGTCTAGAAAGGATGTTATACACTACAGAAATCCTTGAAATAGAGTTACTTCACAGGAAAACAGTGTTTCAACCCACTAGAATTCACTGAAAAGTAGTATTCAACTGTAAAATAGTTGAAAGACAAGTGTATATAGCTTCTCAAGTTCAGAGAAGAGTGTATAAAGTTGTTTCTACATGTGGTGAAGTCCCAGAAGTAGACCAGAAGGCCCATTATAGGAAACAGCTAGAAATCAGTAGTCATTCACAGCAAATACTAATGAATCTCACAGAATAGTGAGAGAACAAGTGTAAAAGACATAAAAATGTAAGTCTGTAGTCTAGAAAGGATGTTGTACACTGCAGAAATTCTTGAAATAGAGTTAGTTCACATGAAACCAGTGTTTCAAACCACCAGAATTCACTGAAAAGTAGTATTTAACTGTAAAACAGTTGAAAGACAAGTGTATATAGCTTCTCAAGTTCAGAGAAGAGTGTATAAAGATGTTTCTACATGTGGTGAAGTCCCACAAGTAGAGCAGAAGGCCCATTATAGGAAACAGCTAGAAATCAGTAGTCATTCAGAGCAAATACTAATGAATATCACAGAATAGTGAGAGAACAAGTGTAAAAGACATCAAAATGTAAGTTTCTAGTCTAGAGAGGATGTTATACACTACAGAAATCCTTGAAATAGAGTTACTTCACAAGAAAACAGTGTTTCAACCCACTAGAATTCACTGAAAAGTAGTATTCTACTGTAAAACAGTTGAAAGACAAGTGTATATAGCTTCTCAAGGTCAGAGAAGAGTGTATAAAGATGTTTCTACATGTGGTGAAGTCCCACAAGTAGAAAAGAAGGCCCATTATGGGAAACAGCTAGAAATCAGTAGTCATTCAGAGCAAATACTAATGAATATCACAGAATAATGAGAGAACAAGTATAAAAGACATCAAAATGTAAGTTTCTAGTCTAGAAAGGATGTTATACACGACAGAAATCCTTGAAATAGAGTTACTTCACAAGAAAACAGTGTTTCAACCCACTAGAATTCACTGAAAAGTAGTATTCAACTGTAAAATAGTTGAAAGACAAGTGTATATAGCTTCTCAAGTTCAGAGAAGAGTGTATAAAGTTGTTTCTACATGTGGTGAAGTCCCAGAAGTAGACCAGAAGGCCCATTATAGGAAACAGCTAGAAATCAGTAGTCATTCACAGCAAATACTAATGAATATCACAGAATAGTGAGAGAACAAGTGTAAAAGACATAAAAATGTAAGTCTGTACTCTAGAAAGGATGTTGTACACTGCAGAAATCCTTGAAATAGAGTTAGTTCACATGAAACCAGTGTTTCAAACCACCAGAATTCACTGAAAAGTAGTATATAACTGTAAAACAGTTGAAAGACCAGTTTATATAGCTTCGCAAGTCTAGAGAAGAGTGAATAAAGTTGTTTCTACATGTGGTGAAGTCCCACAAGTAGACCAGAAGGCCCATTATAGGAAACAGCTAGAAATCAGTAGTCATTCAGAGCAAATACTAATGAATATCACAGAATAGTGAGAGAACAAGTGTAAAAGACATCAAAATGTAAGTCTGTAGTCTAGAAAGAATGTTGTACACTGCAGAAATCCTTGAAATAGTGTTAGTTCACAAGAAACCAGTATTTGAAACCACCAGAATTCACTGAAAAGTAGTATTCAACTGTAAAACAGTTGAAAGACAAGTGTATATAGCTTCTCAAGTTCAGAGAAGAGTGTATAAAGATGTTTCTACATGTGGTGAAGTCCCACAAGTAGAAAGGAAGGCCCATTATGGGAAACAGCTAGAAATCAGTAGTCATTCAGAGCAAATACTAATGAATATCACAGAATAGTGAGAGAACAAGTGTAAAAGACATCAAAATGTAAGTTTCTAGTCTAGAAAGGATGTTATACACTACAGAAATCCTTGAAATAGAGTTACCTCACAAGAAAACAGTGTTTCAACCCACTAGAATTCGCTGAAAAGTAGTATCCAACTGTAAAACAGTTGAAAGACAAGTTTATATAGCTTCGCAAGTCCAGAGAAGAGTGAATAAAGATGTTTCTACATGTGGTGAAGTCCCACAAGTAGAAAGGAAGGCACATTATGGGAAACAGCTAGAAATCAGTAGTCATTCAGAGCAAACACTAATGAATATCACAGAATAGTGAGAGAACAAGTGTAAAAGACATCAAAATGTAAGTTTCTAGTCTAGAGAGGATGTTATACACTACAGAAATCCTTGAAATAGAGTTACTTCACAAGAAAACAGTGTTTCAAACCACCAGAATTCACTGAAAAGTAGTATTCAACTGTAAAACAGTTGAAAGACAAGTGTATATAGCTTCTCAAGTTCAGAGTAGAGTGTGTAAAGTTGTTTCTACATGTGGTGAAGTCCCACAAGTAGACCAGAAGGCCCATTATAGGAAACAGCTAGAAATCAGTAGTCATTCAGAGCAAATACTAATGAATATCACAGAATAGTGAGAGAACAAGTGTAAAAGACATCAAAATGTAAGTCTGTAGTCTAGAAAGGATGTTGTACACTACAGAAATCCTTGAAATAGTGTTAGTTAACAAGAAATCAGTATTTGAAACCACCAGAATTCACTGAAAAGTAGTATTTAACTGTAAAACAGTTGAAAGACAAGTGTATATAGCTTCTCAAGTTCAGAGAAGAGTGTATAAAGATGTTTCTACATGTGGTGAAGTCCCACAAGTAGAAAGGAAGGCCCATTATGGGAAACAGCTAGAAATCAGTAGTCATTCAGAGCAAATACTAATGAATATCACAGAATAGTGAGAGAACAAGTGTAAAAGACATCAAAATGTAAGTTTCTAGTCTAGAGAGGATGTTATACACTACAGAAATCCTTGAAATAGAGTTACTTCACAAGAAAACAGTGTTTCAACCCACTAGAATTCACTGAAAAGTAGTATATAACTGTAAAACAGTTGAAAGACAAGTGTATATAGCTTCTCAAGTTCAGAGAAGAGTGTATAAAGTTGTTTCTACATGTGGTTAAGTCCCACATGTAGAAAAGAAGGCCCATTATGGGAAACAGCTAGAAATCAGTAGACATTCAGAGCAAATACTAATGAATATCATAGAATTGTGTGAGAACAAGTGTAAAAGACATCAAAATGTAAGTTTCTAGTCTAGAAAGGATGTTATACACTACAGAAATCCTTGAAATAGAGTTACTTCACAGGAAAACAGTGTTTCAACCCACTAGAATTCACTGAAAAGTAGTATTCTACTGTAAAACAGTTGAAAGACAAGTGTATATAGCTTCTCAAGGTCAGAGAAGAGTGTATAAAGATGTTTCTACATGTGGTGAAGTCCCACAAGTAGAAAAGAAGGCCCATTATGGGAAACAGCTAGAAATCAGTAGTCATTCAGAGCAAATACTAATGAATATCACAGAATAATGAGAGAACAAGTATAAAAGACATCAAAATGTAAGTTTCTAGTCTAGAAAGGATGTTATACACGACAGAAATCCTTGAAATAGAGTTACTTCACAGGATAACAGTGCTTAAACCCACTAGAATTCATTGAAAAGTAATATTCAACTTTAAAACAGTTGAAAGACAAGTGTATATAGCTTCTCAAGTTTAGAGAAGAGTGTATAAAGTTGTTTCTACATGTGGTGAAGTCCCACAAGTAGAAAAGAAGGCCCATTATAGGAAACAGCTAGAAATCAGTAATCATTCAGAGCAAATAATAATGAATATCACAGAATAGTGAGAGAACAAGTGTAAAAGACATCAAAATGAAAGTGTCTAGTCTAGAAAGGATGTTGTACACTGTAGAAATCCTTGAAATAGAGTTAGTTCCCATGAAACCAGTGTTTCAAACCACCAGAATTCACTGAAAAGTAGTATTCAACTTTAAAACAGTTGAAAGACAAGTGTATATAGCTTCTCAAGTTCAGAGAAGAGTGTGTAAAGTTGTTTCTACATGTGGTGAAGTCCCACAAGTAGACCAGAAGGCCCATTATAGGAAACAGCTAGAAATCAGTAGTCATTCAGAGCAAATACTAATGAATATCATAGAATTGTGTGAGAACAAGTGTAAAAGACATCAAAATGTACGTTTCTAGTCTAGAAAGGATGTTATACACTACAGAAATCCTTGAAATAGAGTTACTTCACAAGAAAACAGTGTTTCAACCCACTAGAATTCGCTGAAAAGTAGTATCCAACTGTAAAACAGTTGAAAGAGAAGTTTATATAGCTTCGCAAGTCCAGAGAAGAGTGAATAAAGTTGTTTCTACATGTGGTGTAGTCACACAAGTAGAAAAGAAGTCCCATTATAGGAAACAGCTAGAAATCAGTAGTCATTCAGAGTAAATACTAATGGATATCATAGAATTGTGTGAGAACAAGTGTAAAAGACATCAAAATGTAAGTTTCTAGTCTAGAAAGGATGTTATACACTACAGAAATCCTTGAAATAGAGTTACTTCACAAGAAAAGTGTTTCAACCCACTAGAATTCACTGAAAAGTAGTATTCAACTGTAAAACAGTTGAAATACAAGGGTATATAGCTTCTCAAGTTCAGAGAAAAGTGTATAAAGTTGTTTCTACATGTGGTGAAGTCCCACATGTAGAAAAGAAGGCCCATTATGGGAAACAGCTAGAAATCAGTAGTCATTCAGAGCAAATACTAATGAATATCATAGAATTGTGTGAGAACAAGTGTAAAAGACATCAGAATGTAAGTTTCTAATCTAGAAAGGATGTTATACACTACAGAAATCCTTGAAATAGAGTTACTTCACAAGAAAACAGTGTTTCAACCCACTAGAATTCACTGAAAAGTAGTATTCAACTGTAAAACAGTTGAAAGAAAAGTGTATATAGCTTCTCAAGTTCAGAGAAGAGTGTATAAAGTTGTTTCTACATGTGGTGAAGTCCCACAAGTAGAAAAGAAGACCCATTATAGGAAACAGCTAGAAATCAGTAATCATTCAGAGCAAATACTAATGAATATCACAGAATAATGAGAGAACAGGTGTAAAAGACATCAAAATGTAAGTCTCTAGTCTAGAAAGGATGTTGTACACTGCACAAATCCTTGAAATAGAGTTAGTTCACATGAAACCAGTGTTTGAAACCACCAGAATTCACTGAAAGGTAGTATTCAACTGTGAAACAGTTGAAAGACTAGTGTATATAGCTTCTCAAGTTCAGAGAAGAGTGTATAAAGTTGTTTCTACATGTGGTGAAGTCCCACATGTAGAAAAGAAGGCCCATTATGGGAAACAGCTAGAAATTAGTAGTCATTCAGAGCAAACACTAATGAATATCATAGAATTGTGTGAGAACCAGTGTAATAGACATCATAATGTAAGTTTCTAGTCTAGAAAGGATGTTATACACGACAGAAATCCTTCAAATAGAGTTATTTCACAAGAAAACAGTGTTTCAACCCACTAGAATTCACTGAAAAGTAGTATTCAACTGTAAAACAGTTGAAAGACAAGTGTGTATAGCTTCTCAAGTTCAGAGAAGAGTGTATAAAGTTGTTTCTACATGTGGTGAAGTCCTACAGTTAGAACAGAAGGCCCATTATAGGACACAGCTAGAAATCAGTAGGAATTCAGAGCAAATACTAACGAAATTCACAGACTTATGAGAGAAAAAGTGGAAAAGAAATCAAAATGTAAGTTTGTAGTCTAGAAAGGATGTATACACTGCAGAAATCCTTGAAATAGAGTTAGTTCTCAAGAAACCAGTGTTTCAACCCACTAGAATTCACTGTAAAGTAGTATTCAACTGTAAAACAGTTGAAAGACAAGTTTATATAGCTTCGCAAGTTCAGAGAAGAGTGTATAAAGTTGTTTCTACATGTGGTGAAGTCCTACAAGTAGAGCAGAAGGCCCATTATAGGACACAGCTAGAAATCAGTAGTAATTCAGAGCAAATACTAATGAATATCACAGACTTATGAGAAAACAAGTGGAAAAGACATCAAAATGTAAGTGTCTAGCGTAGAAAGGATGTTGTACACTGCAGAAATCCTTGAAATAGAGTTAGTTCACTTGAAACCAGTGTTTGAAACCACCAGAATTCACTGAAAAGTAGCATTCAACTGTAAAACAGTTGAAAGACCAGTGTATATAGCTTCTCAAGTTCAGAGAAGAGTGTATAAAGTTGTTTCTACATGTGGTGAAGTCCCACAAGTAGAAAACAAGGCCCATTATAGGAAACAGCTAGAAATCAGTAGTCATTCAGAGCAAATACTAATGAATATCACAGAATAGTGAGAGAACAAGTGTAAAAGACATCAAAATGTAAGTTTCTACTCTAGAAAGGATGTTATACACTACTGAAATCCTTGAAATAGAGTTACTTCACAAGAAAACAGTGATTCAACCCACTAGAATTCACTGAAAAGTAGCATTCAACTGTAAAACAGTTGGGAAACAAGTGTATATAGCTTCTCAAGTTTAGAGAAGAGTGTATAATATTGTTTGTACTTGTGGAGAAAATCTCAAGTAGAACAGAAGGCCCATTATAAGACACAGCTAGAAATCAGTACTAGCACAGAGCAAATACTAATGAATATCATAGAATTGTGTGAGAACAAGTGGAAAAAATCAAAATGTAAGTGTCTAGTTTAGAAAGGATGTTGTACACTGCAGAAATTCTTGGAATAGAGTTAGTTCACATGAAACCAGTGTTTGAAACCACCAGAATTCACTGAAAAGTAGGAAAGAACTGTAAAACAGTTGGGAAACAAGTGTATATAGCTTCTCAACTTTAGAGAAGAGTATATAATGTTGTTTGTACTTGTGGAGAAGACCCAAGAGTAGAGCAGAAAGCCCATTATAGGACACAGCTAGAAATCAGTACTAACACAGAGCAAATACTAATGAATATCATACAATTGTGTGAGAACAAGTGGAAAATCAGCAAAATGTAAGTGTCCAGTCCAGAAAGTATCTTGTACACTGCAGAAATCCTTGAACTAGAGTTAGTTCACATGAAAACAGTGTTTGAAACCACCAGAATTCACTGAAAAGTAATATTCAACTGTAAAACAGTTGAAAGACAAGTGTATTTAGCTTCTCAAGTTCAGAGAAGAGTGTATAAAGTTGTTTCTACATCTGGTGAAGTCCCACAAGTAGAGCAGAAGGCCCATTATAGGACACAGCTAGAAATCAGTAGTAATTCTGAGCAAATACTAATGAATATCATAGAATTGTGTGAGAAGAAGTGGAAAACCATCAAAATGTAAGTCTCTAGTCTAGAAAGGATGTTGTACACTGCAGAAATCCTTGAACTAGAGTTAGTTCACATGAAACCAGTGTTTGAAACCTCCAGAATGCACTGAAAAGTAGTATTCAACTGTAAAACAGTTGAAAGACAAGTTTATATAGCTTCGCAAGTTCAGAGAAGAGTGTATAAAGTTGTTTCTACATGTGGTGAAGTCCTACAAGTAGAGCAGAAGGCCCATTATAGGACACAGCTAGAAATCAGTAGTAATTCAGAGCAAATACTAATGAATATCACAGACTTATGAGAGAACAAGTGGAAAAGACATCAAAATGTAAGTGTCTAGCGTAGAAAGGATGTTGTACACTGCAGAAATCCTTGAAATAGAGTTAGTTCACTTGAAACCAGTGTTTGAAACCACCAGAATTCACTGAAAAGTAGCATTCAACTGTAAAACAGTTGGGAAACAAGTGTATATAGCTTCTCAAGTTTAGAGAAGAGTGTATAATGTTGTTTTTACTTGTGGAGAAGACCCACAAGTAGAGCAGAAGGCCCATTATAGGACACATCTAGAAATCAGTAGTCATTCAGAGCAAATACTAATGAATATCACAGAATAGTGAGAGAACAAGTGTAAAAGACATCAAAATGAAAGTGTCTAGTCTAGAAAGGATGTTGTACACTGCACAAATCCTTGAAATCGAGTTAGTTCACATGAAACCAGTGTTTCAAACCACCAGAATTCACTGAAAAGTAGAATTTAACTGTAAAACAGTTGAAAGACAAGTTTATATGGCTTCGCAAGTCCAGAGAAGAGTGAATAAAGTTGTTTCTACATGTGGTGAAGTCCCACAAGTAGAAAAGAAGGCCCATTATAGGAAACAGCTAGAAATCAGTAGTCATTCAGAGCAAATACTAATGAATATCACAGAATAGTGAGAGAACAAGTGTAAAAGACATCAAAATGTAAGTCTCTAGTCTAGAAAGGATGTTGTACACGACAGAAATCCTTGAAATAGAGTTACTTCACAAGAAAACAGTGTTTCAACCCAATAGAATTCACTGAAAAGTGGTATTCAACTGTAAAACAGTTGAAAGACAAGTGTATATAGCTTCTCAATTTCAGAGAAGAGAGTATAAAGTTGTTTCTACATGTGGTGAAGTCCCACATGTAGAAAAGAAGGCCCATTATGGGAAACAGCTAGAATTCAGTAGTCATTCAGAGCAAATAATAATGAATATCATAGAATTGTGTGATAACAAGTGTAAAAGACATCAAAATGTAAGTTTCTAGTCTAGAAAGGATGTTATACACTACAGAAATCCTTGAAATAGAGTTACTTCACAAGAAAACAGTGTTTCAACCCACTAGAATTCACTGAAAAGTAGTATTCAACTGTAAAACAGTTGAAAGACAAGTTTATATAGCTTCGCAAGTTCAGAGAAGAGTGTATAAAGTTGTTTCTACATGTGGTGAAGTCCTACAGTTAGAACAGAAGGCCCATTATAGGACACAGCTAGAAATCAGTAGGAATTCAGAGCAAATACTAACGAAATTCACAGAATTATGAGAGAACAAGTGGAAAAGAAATCAAAATGTAAGTTTGTAGTCTAGAAAGGATGTTATACACTGCAGAAATCCTTGAAATAGAGTTAGTTCACAAGAAACCAGTGTTTGAAACCACCAGAATTCACTGAAAAGTAGCATTCAACTGTAAAACAGTTGGGAAACAAGTGTATATAGCTTCTCAAGTTTAGAGAAGAGTGTATAATATTGTTTGTACTTGTGGAGAAGACCCACAAGTAGAGCAGAAGGCCCATTATATGACACAGCTAGAAATCAGTACTAATTCAGAGTAAATACTAATGAATATCATAGAATTGTGTGAGAACAAGTGGAAAACATCAAATTGTAAGTGTCTAGCGTAGAAAGGATGTTGTACACTGCAGTAATCCTTGAAATAGAGTTAGTTCACTTGAAACCAGTGTTTGAAACCACTAGAATTCACTGAAAAGTAGCATTCAACTGTAACACAGTTGGGAAACAAGTGTATATAGCTTCTAAACTTTAGAGAAGAGTATATAATGTTGTTTGTACTTGTGGAGAAGACCCACGAGTAGAACAGAAAGCCCATTATAGGACACAGCTAGAAATCAGTACTAACACAGAGCAAATAGTAATGAATATCATACAATTGTGTGAGAACAAGTGGAAAATCAGCAAAATGTAAGTGTCCAGTCCAGAAAGTATCTTGTACACTGCAGAAATCCTTGAAATAGAGTTAGTTCACATGAAAACAGTGTTTGAAACCACCAGAATTCACTGAAAAGTAATATTCAACTGTAAAACAGTTGAAAGACAAGTGTATTTAGCTTCTCAAGTTCAGAGAAGAGTGTATAAAGTTGTTTGTACATCTGGTGAAGTCCCACAAGTAGAGCAGAAGGCCCATTATAGGACACAGCTAGAAATCAGTAGTTATTTTGAGCAAATACTAATGAATATCATAGAATTGTGTGAGAAGAAGAGGAAAACCATCAAAATGTAAGTCTCTAGTCTAGAAAGGATGTTGTACACTGCAGAAATCCTTGAACTAGAGTTAGTTCACATGAAACCAGTGTTTGAAACCACCAGAATTCACTGAAAAGTAGTATTCAACTGTAAAACAGTTGAAAGACAAGTTTATATAGCTTCGCAAGTTCAGAGAAGAGTGTATAAAGTTGTTTCTACATGTGGTGAAGTCCTACAGTTAGAACAGAAGGCCCATTATAGGACACAGCTAGAAATCAGTAGGAATTCAGAGCAAATACTAACGAAATTCACAGACTTATGAGAGAGCAAGTGGAAAAGACATCAAAATGTAAGTTTGTAGTCTAGAAAGGATGTTATACACCGCAGAAATCCTTGAAATAGAGTTAGTTCACAAGAAACCAGTGTTTCAACCCACTAGAATTCACTGAAAAGTAGTATTCAAGTGTAAAATAGTTGAAAGACAAGTGTATATAGCTTCTCAAGATCAGAGAAGAGTGTATTAAGATGTTTCTACATGTGGTGAAGTCCCACAAGTAGAGCAAAAGGCTCATTATAGGACACTGCAAGAAAGCAATAGAAATTCAGAGCAAATACTAATGAATATCACAGAATAGTGAGAGAAGAAGAGTAAAAGACATCAAAATGTAAGTCTCTAGTCTAGAAGGGATGTTGTACACTGCAGAAATCCTTGAAATAGAGTTAGTTCACAAGAAACCAGTGTTTCAACCCACTACAATTCACTGTAAAGTAGTATTCAACTGTAAAACAGTTGAAAGACAAGTTTATATAGCTTCACAAGTTCAGAGAAGAGTGTATAAAGTTGTTTCTACATGTGGTGAAGTCCTACAGTTAGAACAGAAGGCCCATTATAGGACACAGCTAGAAATCAGTAGGAATTCAGAGCAAATACTAACGAAATTCACAGAATTATGAGAGAGCAAGTGGAAAAGAAATCAAAATGTAAGTTTGTAGTCTAGAAAGGATGTTATATACTGCAGAAATCCTTGAAATAGAGTTAGTTCACAAGAAACCAGTGTTTGAAACCACCAGAATTCACTGAAAAGTAGCATTCAACTGTAAAACAGTTGGGAAACAAGTGTATATAGCTTCTCAAGTTTAGAGAAGAGTGTATAATATTGTTTGTACTTGTGGAGAAGACCCACAAGTAGAGCAGAAGGCCCTTTATAGGACACATCTAGAAATCAGTACTAATTCAGAGTAAATACTAATGAATATCATAGAATTGTGTGAGAACAAGTGGAAAACATCAAAATGTAAGTGTCTAGTCTAGAAAGGATGTTGTACACTGCACAAATCCTTGAAATAGAGTTAGTTCACATGAAAGCAGTGTTTGAAACCACCAGAATTCACTGAAAAGTAGTATTCAAGTGTAAAACAGTTGAAAGCAAATGTATATAGCTTTTCAAGTTCAGAGAAGAGTGTATAAAGTTGTTTGTACATCTGGTGAAGTCCCATAAGTAGCGCAGAAGGCCCATTATAGGACACAGCTAGAATTCAGTAGTAATTCAGAGCAAATACTAATGAATATCACAGAATTGTGAGAGAAAAAGTGGAAAAGACATCAAAATGTACGAGTCTAGTCTAGAAAAAATCTTGTACACTGCAGAAATCCTGGAAATAGAGTTAGTTCACATGAAACCAGTGTTTAAAACCACTAGAATTCACTGAAAAGTAGCATTCAACTGTAAAACTGTTGGGAAACAAGTGTATATAGCTTCTCAAGTTTAGAGAAGAGTGTATAATATTGTTTGTTCTTGTGGAGAAGACCCACAAGTAGAGCAGAAGGCCCATTATAGGACACAGCTAGAAATCAGTACTAACACAGAGCAAATACTAATGAATATCATACAATTGTGTGAGAACAAGTGGAAAATCAGCAAAATGTAAGTGTCCAGTCCAGAAAGTATCTTGTACACTGCAGAAATCCTTGAACTAGAGTTAGTTCACATGAAAACAGTGTTTGAAACCACCAGAATTCACTGAAAAGTAATATTCAACTGTAAAACGGTTGAAAGACAAGTGTATTTAGCTTCTCAAGTTCAGAGAAGAGTGTATAAAGTTGTTTGTACATCTGGTGAAGTCCCACAAGTAGAGCAGAAGGCCCATTATAGGACACAGCTAGAAATCAGTAGTAATTCAGAGCAAATACTAATGAATATCACAGACTTATGAGAGAACAAGTGGAAAAGAAATCAAAATGTAAGTTTGTAGTCTAGAAAGGATGTTATACACCGCAGAAATCCTTGAAATAGAGTTAATTCACAAGAAACCAGTGTTTCAACCCACTAGAATTCACTGAAAAGTAGTATTCAAGTGTAAAACAGTTGAAAGACAAGTGTATATAGCTTCTCAAGATCAGAGAAGAGTGTATTAAGATGTTTCTACATGTGGTGAAGTCCCACAAGTAGAGCAAAAGGCTCATTATAGGACACTGCAAGAAAGCAATAGAAATTCAGAGCAAATACTAATGAATATCACAGAATAGTGAGAGAACAAGAGTAAAAGACATCAAAATGTAAGTCTCTAGTCTAGAAGGGATGTTGTACACTGCAGAAATCCTTGAAATAGAGTTAGTTCACATGAAAACAGTGTTTGAAACCACCAGAATTCACTGAAAAATAGAATTCAACTGTAAAACAGTTGAAAGACAAGTGTATATAGCTTCTCAAGTTCAGAGAAGAGTGTATGAAGTTGTTTTTACATGTGGTGAAGTCCTACAAGTAGAGCAGAAGGCCAATTATAGGACACAGCTAGAAATCAGTAGTAATTCAGAGCAAATACTAAAGAATATCATAGAATTGTGTGAGAAGAAGTGGAAAACCATCAAAATGTAAGTGTCTAGTCTAGAAAGGATGTTGTACACTGCAGAAATCCTTGAAATAGAGTTAGTTCACATGAAACCAGTGTTTGAAACCACCAGAATTCACTGAAAAGTGGTAATCAACTGTAAAACAGTTGAAAGACAAGTGTATATAGCTTCTCAAGTTCAGAGAAGAGTGTATAAAGTTGTTTCTACATGTGGTGAAGTTCTACAGGTAGAGCAGAAGGCCCATTATAGGACACAGCTAGAAATCAGTAGTAATTCAGAGCAAATACTAACGAATATCACAGACGTATGAGAGAACAAGTGGAAAAGACATCATAATATAAGTTTCTAGTCTAGAAAGGATATTATACACTGCAGAAATCCTTGAAATAGAGTTAGTTCAAAAGAAACCAGTGTTTCAACCCACTAGAATTCACTGAAAAGTAGTATTCAACTGTAAGAGAGTTGAAAGACAAGTTTATATAGTTTCCAAGTTCAGAGAAGAGTATATAAAGTTGTTTCTACATGTGTTGAAGTCCTACAAGTAGAGCAGAAGGCCCATTATAGAACACAGCTAGAAATCAGTAGTAATTCAGAGCAAATACTAATGAATATCACAGACCTATGAGAGAACAAGTGGAAAAGGCATCAAAATGTAAGTTTTTAGTCTAGAAAGGATGTTATACACTGCAGAAATCCTTGAAATAGAGTTAGTTCACAAGAAACCAGTGTTTCAACCCACTAGATTTCACTGAAAATTAGTATTCAACTGTAAAACAGTTGAAAGACAAGTGTATATAGCTTCTCAAGTTCAGAGAAGGGTGTATTAAGTTGTTTGTACTTGTGGAGAAGTCCCACAAGTAGAGCAGAAGGTCCATTATAGGACACAGCTAGAAATCAGTAGAAATTCAGAGCAAATACTAATGAATATCACAGAATTGTGAGAGAACATGTGGAAAACCATCAAAATGTAAGTGTCTAGTCTAGAAAGGATGTTGTGCACTGCAGAAATTCTGGAAATAGAGTTATTTCACATGAAACCAGTGTTTGAAACCACCAGAATTCACTGAAAAGTAGCATTCAAGTGTAAAACAGTTGGGAAACAAGATTATATAGCTTCTCAAGTTCAGAGAAGGGTGTATAAAGTTGTTTCTACATGTGGTGAAGTTACACAATTAGAGCAGAAGGCCTATTATAGGACACTGCAAGAAAGCAGTAGTAATTCATAGCAAATACTAATGAATATCACAGAATTGTGAGAGAACAAGTGGAAAAGACATCAAAATGAAAGTGTCTTGTCTAGAAAGGATGGTGTACACTGCAGAAATACTTGCAATAGAGCTAGTGTACATGAAACCAGTGTTTTAAACCACTGGAATTCACTGAAAAGTTCCATTTAACTGTACAAATGTACATAGCTTCTCAAGTTCAGACAAGTGTGCAGAAAGCCAATTGTAAGACATTGTAAGAAAGAATAGGAACTACCTGCAAAATAGCAGTTAATTGAACAGAATAATGAGAGAGCAAGTGGAAACGAGATCACCATGTTAGGATATATTAATGAAAGTGTTTCATTCAATTCGGGAAATCCTTGAATAGAGCAAAGAGCACATTTAAGAAGCTTTGGAAACCACTAAAATTCACTCAAAGTAGCATTAACGTGTAAAACAGTTGATAGACAAGTGTATATAGATTCCCATGTACACAGAAGAGTGTACAAAGTTGTTTTTACATGTCGGGAAGTCCCATAAGTTGAACAAAAGGCCAGTTATAGGACACTGCATAAAACCAGTAGTAATTCAAAGCAAATAATAATGAATATAACAAAATTGTGAGAGAACAAGTGGAAAAGACATCAAAATGTAAGTCTAAAGTTTAGAAAGGATGTTGTGCACTTCAGATCCTTGAAATAGAGAAAGGGCACATTAACCCAGTATTTGAAACCACTGGAATTCACTGAAAAGTAGCATTAAACTGTAAATCATATTTGGGAGACAAGTGTATATTGCTTGTATACTTCATAGGAGAGTGTAGAAAGGTGTTTGTACAATGCAGGTAAGTCTGGTAATTGTTGCAGTAAGACATTGTAAGAAAAAATAGGAACTACCTGCAAAACAGCAGTGAATTGAACAGAATAGTGAGAGAGCATGTGGAAAAGAGATCACCATGTTAGGATACATTAATGAAAGTTTTTCATTCAATGCAGGAAATCCTAGAATAGAGCAAAGAGCACATTTAAGCTGCTTTGGAAACCACTAAAATTCAATCAAAGTAGCATTAAACTGTAAAACAGTTGAGAGACAAGTGCATGTAGCTTCTCAAGTTCATAAAGTTGTTTGTACATGTAGTGAAGTCCGATAAGTATAGCAGAAGGCCAATTATAGGACATGTATAAAACCAGTAGTAATTCAGAGCAAATAATAATGAATATCACAGAATTGTTAGAGAACAAGTGGAAAAGACATCAAAATGTAAGTCTCTAGTCTAGAAAGGATGTTGTACACTGCAGAAATCCTTGAAACACAGCAAATGCACATTTAACCGGTCATTGAAACCAATAGAATTCACTGCAAAGTAGCATTAAACTGGAAAATAGTTGAGAGTCAAGTGTATATAGCTTCTCAATTTCAGAGAAGAGTGTACAAGGTTGTTTGTACATATGGGGAAGTCCCATTATTAGAGCAGAAGGCCAATTATAGGAGACTTCAAGGAACCACTAGTAATTCAGAGCAAATAATAGTGAATAGAACAGTATTGTGAGAATACAAGTGGAAAAGACAACAAAATATAAGTCTATAGTATAGAAAGTTCTTTGTACTCTGCAGAAAACCCTTTAAATAGAACAAAGTGCACATTAAACCAGTCTTTGAAACCACTTGAATTCACTGAAAACTAGCAATAAACTGTAAAACAGTTTGTAGACAAGTGTATATAGCTTCTCAGGTTCACAGAAGAGTGTACAAAGTTGTTTGTACATCTGGGGAAGTCCCATCAGTAGAGCAAAAGGCCAATTATAGGACACTGCAAGAAACCATATGTAATTCAGAGCAAATAATAATGAGTATAACAGAATTGTGAGAGAACAAGTGGAAAAGACATCAAAATGTAAATCTAAAATCTAGAAAGGATGTTGTACACTGCAGAAATCCTTGAAATAGAGCGTATGCACATTAAACCAGTCTTTGACACTACTAGAATTCCCTGAAAAGTAGCATTAAACTGTAAATCATACTTGGGAGACAAGTGTATATTGCTTCTCCACTTCAGAGAATAGTGTAGAAAGGTGTTTGTACAATACAGGTAAGTCTGGTAACTGTAGCAGAAAGCCAATTGTAAGACATTGTAAGAAAACTAGGAACTAACTGCAAAATAGCAGTAAGTTGAACAGAATAGTTATATTATAAAGGGAAAATACATCATAAATTTAGGGTATAGTAATGAAAGTGTTTCGTTCATGCGGGATATCGTTGAAATGGAGCAGTAAGCACATTTAAGCAGCTTTAGAAACTTCTATAATTCACTGAAAAGTAGCATTAAACTGTAAATCATACTTGGGGACAAGTGTATATTGCTTCTCCACTTCACACAAGAGTGTAGAAAGGTGTTTGTATAATGCACGTAAGTCTGGTAACTGTAGCAGTGTGGAATCCTTTATCACGTTCCGCGTGTTTCAGGGTTCCCGTTTAGGTCCGGTTTCTGGAGAAGGCCGCAATCAAAATGATAAGTAGATAGAAAAGAATCCATTTGGGTAAATGGGGGGGCCAGGCGGGAGCCCACCTCTAGTGGGAGTACTACCCACTGCTCTGGCCTTTGCCATCCCTTCTTTGGGGTTCTGAGATACACCCATATCCTTTAGGCAGGAAATTCCAATAACAGACAATCAGCAAAAATTTACATATGATTAACAGCTGAGAGTTGCTTTAACTAACAATGTCTCAACTAAACAATGAGTGACTAGCTCTGACCATTCAGAGCAATTAAGGTTGACCAAAGCATTCCAGATTCCCTTTTCACATTTAACTTCCAATGTCTCAATGTTCGGTTTCTGGCATCTCCCCCCAATTCCTTCCTTAAAAAATCTTGCATTTACAGACCAGAAATAAACATATAAGAACAAAATATGTTTGAGTCCCAATTTCAATGTCCAAAAGTTTTGAGTCCAAAGTTTCAATGTCCAAAAGTTCTGAGTCCAACGTTTCAATGTCCAAAAGTTCTGAGTCCAAAGTTTTAATGTCCAATGTCCAAAAGTTCTGAGTTCAAAGTTTCAATGTCCAAAAGTTCTGAGTCCAAAGTTTAAATGTCCAAAAGTTCCTAAAGTGTACATGTCAGCAACAATATCTGGATGGTGGACAAACGGTGGTGATGCAGGTCCGACCTCTGTGGTTTGGACCTGGGCAATCTACAGTGTCACACATCTGCTGACTGCTAGTATGGCAAGGCATAGTCAGTGTCTTCCATCTCTGGACTATTTCACCTCTTGTCTTCATGGCTGGAGCATTCCTGTTAATTACTCTGTTGCAGGAATCCACATGGTCTGGGAGTTGTTTTCTGAAAATATACAAACATATTCTCGACCAAAAGTTAATAAAGGAATCTTTTCTATAAATTTTCTTGGGATCCTTTATTTTTTGCCCAAACAATTTTCCTTTGGCTTATTTTGACACCATGTATGTATTTCATGGGTGTCCTGCTGTATGAAAATTAATTTTCAAAGTAAAAAATTTTTTCTAGATGTAATTTACTTACAGGATATTTTTTCTTACATGGTATTTTTCTACCATCCCTCTTTTTTATTTAATTTTTAGGAGGCTTTTGGAAAATTTTTATAATGCAGTCTTGATAACTTTAAATTTTTGCACAAAAATATGACTGCTTTAGGTTCATTGCATGTTAAGCAATTTTACCATGAAATGAACTACCAATAGAAATTTTGGTTAATACTTTAGGAACAGCTTTTTGTACAATTAATTTTCTTGAATATTCACTTATTTCATTTAGCCAATTTAAATTAATCTGAAAACTTGACTACTATTTTACTGTCAAATTTAATACTCTAACAAAAATCTTAGTTTACACTGTAAATATCAATGAAAAGGATTATTTTGCATCCTTGAGAAAGCCCTGAGCATTCCTGGATTTAGATATAGGGCAGCTGCCATCGGCCAACTCTGTTGCGTGGGTCCCAATCCAAGCTGGGCCAAGTCTCTTTCTGTTATCTGGGTCTCTTCCAGATCTGAGTTGGGCCAAGTCACTGTATGTTACCTGGGTCCCAATCTGAGCTGGCATGGAAAGCGCGAAGCAGCCATGGGGCAGGAGACCTCCCTCAGAAGGGGCGAGTGTTCAAGCCCCTGCAATGTTGGGGGCGTGAGGATCTGTGCCCTACCTCTGTTGACCCCCAAGTTCTCTCCTGATGGCCCCTCTGCGACTGTGCCTGTCTTAGGTTGTTCCTCTCTTGAGGAATCTTACCCATCATTGACTAACCAGCCATCCTCCGGGGCCAAGCAGGGTGATGTGAGGTTCAGTTCTGTATCCTTGGTAGCCTATGCCCCTGTGGCCTCCATGCCCAGCACCTGCCTTGGGATCCCCTCGCCATCTGGCGGGGCCCCAGCATTGATCACATGTCTTGGGGAACCCCAGGTTTCTTCTCCAGGGAGGGCCCAGCTCATAGCATTGGGCAAGAGACAGATCCATGGTACCAGCCACCATGAGGCTTCAACCTCAGCATGAACTGAAAACTCAGACAACAGCTGTGGGCAATTGGATTGTGAGAAGAGGGTCCTTCTTGGCAAAAAGGGGCAAGAAAGGCCAATATAGAATGCTCAAGTGCCTTCCCAGGGGGCCTTCCACACAGTGGAAGAGATTAAATCCTTTCATGTCCTTATTAAATTGTTGCCAAACATTCAAAAAGTAGATTTTTAAGTTTGTTTGGGATAATTGTACAATATGCTGTTGTAATCATGTAAGGATATTCTTTGCTCTAGGCATAGCAATTCAATTTCAAACTGGCTGTCATTTTCTTTTTGTATAGACAAAGGTCTTAGTTACATTTTCTGCACCTCTCTTTAATTTTACACACAAAGGGGCAGTGGTTTGATTTTGTGTCATACAGAAGGGAAGCTGGGTGGCTACACCTGTGTAATTATACTTCCTTGCCCCACCCATTTTCCTCCTGGATGACCAAGGTGTTTGGTATTATTGGTGACTATATTAATCAGGAGATCAGCCCACGTAAGGGGTCTTACCCATGAAGGGTCAGGAACATAAGTCCAAAACACTTCCACATTTGTCCCAGGTAATATTACCGTACAGCTTATTACTGCTAGCATGGCAAAAAAGACATTCTCAGGTGTCAGGCGTCCGTACTGTCTTCTTTACCATGCCCCAGGTGACCTCCGAGCTGTTTGTTGTCTGGCTCGTCCTCCTCCTACTCCTCATCTTCAGTGGACTGCTTGGAGTCGCTGCTCTCTGTGGCTGAGGTAGTTGATTGTCTGCAGCTGCATGGTGTGACTCCAGCTGCAGTGGTGTGACTCAGGCACAAAGTCCTCATTAGTCTGGCTAGTTTCTCTCTTGGATCCCTGTTGCAGTTTAATATTTCTAGCAGAAATCCACACGGGTTTGGAAAAATTCTCTGGGAGTATACAAGCATACACTCTGCCAAAGGTTAATAATGGATCAGGTCCCTTCCATAAACCAGATTCGGGATCCTTCCATTTAACTAGACCATTTTCTTTTGTTTTATTCTAGCATCAATGTAGTTCCATAGGTGTCCTTCCTTCATCATCACAAGTGAAAAAATTTAAAGTAATTAAGGCTTGGTGTAGCCTACCCACAGGTGATTTCTCCATCATCCCCCCTTTTTGTTTTTCAAGTTGGGATTTTAGCCGCTGCTGCTGTCGTTCAATAATGGCCTGTCCTTGGGAATTATATGGTATTCCTGTAATATGCTGAATTTTCCACCTTTTACAAAATTCCTGGAATTGACAACTTGTGTAAGCAGGCCTATTATCAGTTTTAATAATTTTTGGAACTCCCATGACGGCAAAAGCAGCTAGGCAATGATTAATAACCTGTTTTGCCATTTCTCCTGTAGATGCAGTAGCCTATAGGACTTTTGAAAAGGTACCTACAGACATGTAATGCCCCAAGGTGTCCAAAGGAATTATAATGCGTTGCATCCATTTGCCAGATATGGTCTCTTAAGAGACCTCTAGGGTTGACTCCTGTGTTAGGCTTTTGAGGTAGATGTAACATGCAAGTTGGACATTCCTTAATAATAGACAGCATTTTGGCAGGCTGATGTAAACACTGATGAGATTCTAAGGCTTCTTTTAATAAAGCAACCAATTGATCAGCCTGTGCATTTCCTTTTTGTTAAAGGACCAGGTAAGACACTATGAGCCCTGATGTGAGTAATATAAAAAGGATATTGTCAATACGCTCATGAGGAGGAACCAAGATGGCGGCAAAGTTAAACAAATGAACTGCACTGCGCACAGCAATTTCAAAAATACAACTAGAGGACAGAGCGTCTGCCACCCAGAACCACAGGAGAGCTGGCTGAATGGTGGATTTACAACTAAGAGGGAAGAGGAAAGAGCAAATGCGGAGGGGATGAGGTGCAGAGGCGTGTGGGTCGGGCTGGTGGCGGGGGAAGGGACGCGCGGCTTTTTTTCCAACCCGAAGGGAGATAAGCTCCCCATCACTCTGAAATCCAGTTTCTGGGGACGCGTGGGAGACCCAGACACCTATGGGGAGAAGCTGGACTCTCGGCCATTGTGTCGGAAAATGAGAGTGACTTTCTTGCAGAGGTGCACCCAGCAATCAGTGTTTACTGTGCTGGAGTGCGGGACACGGGGACTTGGAAACGCGGAAAGGTAGAAAAGGCAGAAGAAGCAGACTTGCAGCCATTGCGGTTTGCCACGCCCTAGCCTAGTGACGCCCTGAGACCCTGCCCCGCCCTGAGACCCGCCCCGTCCTGAGATCCACCCTGCACATTCTACAAACCCGCCCAGGCTCCAAACAGCAGCTTTTGCATATAAATGGCCTGCCCTGTGGTAACTTAACCAAATAAACAGCAGTTCCAGTCAGACTGCTCCAAAACCACTCAAGCAGGAGGAGAAAAACTGCAGTTTTTGCTGTAACTCCTGCTGAGTGGCCTCAGACAGTAGGCGACCTGCACCCCATTGGAGACCCAGAAACGAGGGCATCTAGTGGTCGGTGTGAGACGACACCAGATTTCAACCACTTGCATAAGGGACACATTAAAGAGGCAGACTCAGTGAGCGCCAAAGCCCTACTGAAACAAGTCCTGGCCCATAAACGTGTCTCCTGCACAGCAATTCTTCCTTTATGGATACAGTGGGTCCACACAGCCAATTGACCTGGAGGACAATTCCTCCCAGTGACACCAACAACAATCAAGACTTAACTACACAAAGGCGGACCAAGATGGAGGCATAGGGCGGACGCCTGATTGTTGCCTACCACAACAATTTTGAAACTACAACGGGAAAACAGAGCAGACACCATCCAGAACCACCGAGGGCTGGCTGAGCAGATGTTCTACAACTAGAATAAAATAGAGGGGTACGCGGGATGATGCTGATGCCGGTGAGCCAAAGATCGCACTTTAAGAACTACGGCTCTGGCGACACAATGGCGGCCTAGAACGTGCTCGGCGCAGTTTCCCCGGCGGTCTCTGTCTGAGGGGACGGCTCCACTCGCTGCCGAGCATGGACAGACAAGCCACTGGGAGACATGGGGTGGGAGACCCCGTGCTTGCTTACCTCCGAGTCCTTCGAGAATCTCTGCGCCCCGGAAGCTGCCAGGTACGCACGCCTGGCGACCAGCCACCGCTGCAGACCCGAGCGCTAATGCAGCGACCCCGGACCAGCCCGCCACCGTACAACGGGTGCTCCGGAGCTTTGCTGAGCCCGCTGCCCAGCGAGTTCCGCGGCAGCCGCCCCGGAGCTTTGAGAAAATGGCTGGAGGAATTGCTGAGAAGGAATTGACCGATGAGAGTTGGGATCGGGAAGACGAGGCCCCGCTGGGTCCTGGATCCAGGAGCGCTCGCCCGGCAACTGGTCGCCGCTGCAGACCCGAGTGCCGCCGCAACGACCTTGGACCAGCCTGCCGCCACACACCGGGCACACCGGAGCTTCGCCGAGCCCACCACCCAACGAATTCTGCGGCAGCCGGCCTGGAGCTTTGAGAAAATGGCCGAAGGAATTGCTGAGAGGGAATTGATCGACAGGAATTGGGATCAAGAAGACGAAGCCCCGCTGGGTCCCGGGTCCGGGTGAGGCCGTGCGCCCCTGGGTCCGGGCAAGGCTGGGACCCGGGTCAGGGTGAGGCTGAGTCCCAGGTCCGGGCGAGGCCACGCGCCCCTGGATCCGGGTGAGGCCGCATGCCCCTGGGTATGGGTGAGGCTGGGTCCGGGTCCGGGCGAGGCTGCGCGCCCCTGGGCCCGGGTGAGGCCACATGCCCCTGGGTCTGGGTGAGGCCTCACGCCCCTGGGTCTGGGTAAGGCTGGGTCCTGGGTCTGGGTGAGGCCACGGCCCTGGGTACAGGTGAGGCTGGATCCCGGGTCCGGGTGAGGCCGCACGCCCCTGGGTCCGGGTGAGGCTGGGTCCCGGTCCTGGGTGAGGCCGTGCGCTCCTGGGTCTGGGTGAGGCTGGGTCCCGGGTCTGGGTGAGGCTGCGCCCCTGGGTCCAGGTGAGGCCACGTGCCCCTGGGTATGGGTGAAGCTGAATCCCGGGTCCGGGTGAGGCTGTGCGCCCCTGGATCCAGGTGAGGCTGGGTTCCGGATCCGGGTGAGGCCATGCGCCCCTGGATCTGGGTAAGGCTGGGTCCCGGGTCCGGGTGAGGCCGTACGCCCCTGGATCTGGGTGAGGCTGGGTCCCGGGTCCGGGTGAGGCCACATGCCCCCGGGTCCGGGCGAGGCCACGCACCCTTGGGTCCGGGTGAAGCTGGATCCCGGGTCTGGGTGAGGCCATACGCCCCTGAATCTGGGTGAGGCTGGGTCCCGAGGCCAGGTGAGGCCACCCCCCTGGGTCTGGGAGAGGCCACGCGTCCCTGGTTCTGAGTGAAGCTGGATACCGGGTCCGGGTGAGGCCGGGCGTTCCTGGATCCGGGTAAGGCTGGGTCCCGGGTCCGGGTGAGACTGCACCCCTGGGTCCAGGAGAGGCCACGCGCCCCTGCATCCGGATGAGGCTGGATCCCGGGCCCGGGTGAGACTGTGTGAGGCCACGGATCCCTCACCCGGGTCCGGGTAAGGCCGCGCGCCCCTGGGTCCGGGTGTGGCTGGATCCCGGGACTGGGTGAGGCTGCGCGCAACTGGGTCTGGGTGAGGCCACGCGCCCAGGGCCCCGGTGATGCTGGGCCCCAGGTCCGGGTGAGGCCACGCACCCCTGAGTCTGGGTGAAGCCGTGCCCCTGGGTCCGGGCGAGACCAAACCAGAGGGAGTCAGACCTGTATTACCACCATTTGTCCACCATCCAGAGCTGAAAAGTCAGTGCCGACAGGTACACATAAGGAACTGGTGGACATTGAAATTGGGTCTCAAAAGAACTGTTGGTCCAGAAAGAAACTCACTACAGACTGATTCATTTGCCTGTCAGCATAACTATTATTGCTCGTCTCACATTCGGTTCTTATAAGTATATTTCTAGTAACACATGATCTCACTCATCTAGGGGAAATGATGAACAACATAGACTGATGAACAAGAACAGACCCAGAAACAAGGAGGCATCGATCGGACTGTTGGGCCTCAGAAGGAGGGTAGGGGAAGGTGGGGGTAGGGGGGAGAGATCAACCAAAGGACTTGTGTGCATGCATACGAGCCTAACCAATGGTTAAGGACAACAGGGGGGTGGGGGCAACTGTGGGGAGGGGTGTGGGATGGGAATGGGGGGATGAGGACAAATATGTGACACCTTAATCAATAAAGAAATTTAAAAAAAAAAGGATATTGTCTCTGTTGTACAATCTGCTGAACTTGTTTGAATAGTAAAAATAAACTTTGGTCACTAAGCCATTTCAACCGGGCAGTTTCAATTCTATTCACTAAGTTCGCAGCATAAGAGGAATCAGAGACAATATTAAGAGGCTCTTGGAAATCCTGCAATGCAGCTTTAATAGCTTCTAGTTCAATTCTTTGTATAGAAGTATGACTGGTCAGTATGACTAGGTCTGAATTTATAGTATGATAGGCAGCTTTCCCATTTGATGATCCATCAGTAAAAACAGTTAAAGCTCCAGGAATAGGTTCCTGCGTAGTATTTTTTGGTATAATGATGGAGGTATTTATATAAAAATTGTAGTAATTTATCTTTTAATAGGTGACAGCTAAGTTCCCCTGAATATCCTCTTAACCCAATTTGCCAATTTATATCAGTCTGAAATACCATTTCTAATTGCTTCCCAGTGAGGGGGAGGTAGATACACCTGAGGCTCTTCCCCTCTAAGTTGTTTACAATGTTTCCTAATTAGAAATAATAATTGGGCTAATAATTCTACATATGTAACCGCAGTTTTAGAGGATTGATGTCCTAGGTGGACCCATTCAATAATGGCAGGAGAATTTTTATTTTGAAAGATGACTCCAGTGAGACTATTTGCAGTAGGATTAATTTGTCCCAATAAAGGTAATTCGGGCTGTACCAGTGCTACTTGAGCTGAGGAAATTGCCTGCTCAACCCTTAGCAACTCATTCCTAGCTTCATCTGTTAAAGTTCGGGGAGAGGAAAGATTAGAGTCACCTCTAAGTAAACTAAATAAATTTGTCATTTCTCCTGTAGAGATCTTCAGATAAGATCTTAACCAGTTAATGTCCCCTAATAATTTCTGAAAGTCATTTAAAGTTTTAAGACAATCTTTTCTTACCTCCACCTTCGGAGACCTAATGCATTGGCTATCAATTACAATCCCTATGATATTTGAAGGAAACCTCTCTTTATTTCCTTCCAAAATAATTTTCAGGCTATATAGTTTCATTTAAAAATCTTTGCCACATGAAACAATTTCTCTTAAGGTTATGGTGACCACTAGTATGGATTAGATTTAATATTTTAATAACAATCCTCAGTTTATCCTGGAATACCAGTGAAAGAGATTTCAAAATTTTCAAATTTCTCCTTTTTATTAAGCAAGAAATTTATTTTTAAAGCATTCCCATTAGCTAATTTGCATATACAGAGGGATCATGGGAAGCCTTCAGTAACTTCCTTAAAAAACTTATTTAAATTGCTTACAAAGACATTGGCTTATTTAAAGGAAGGGGGTTGGCCTTTGTTATTTCAAGATGGCGGGCAGTAAGCCATGTGGCCATCATGGTGGCTGCTCAATCTGTTCTTTCAAAAGAAAGTCAAAAATCACATTGCAGACAATCACTAGCTGTTTCTGGTCTTTATTAGAATTATTTATAAAATATTGGCTTTTCATTTAGCTGAAAACCTTGATTATAATTTAATAAGCTAAATTTTTTTAAGTAATTAAAGTTGGTATCTTCATTTAAAAAATAAAGCAAATTTACATCTGAATTCACAAGCCGAATATGTTGCCCCACCTCTAGCTTAATTTAAAATGCAGGGGGCTACAGAAAGTTAGGATTCAATTACTTATAAAAACATTGGCTTCTCATGTAACTTAATTTATATGAGACCTTGATTATATTTTTAAAAGTCTAATTTATAAAGTAACTTAAGTAGGTATCTTTAATTAAAAAAGCAAAGAAGTTTATTCAGTAAACTTATTTGATACTTTATTGGTCTGATCCAAAAGTATAAACACTGTCCCACCTCCAGCCGATTCAAAAATGCAGGCTGCTTGAGGCTTTTGTCTTTCTAGAAATTCTACTGCCGTTGAAAATTTTGGCTATATTTAAGAAATATATTGTTTTTGCCCTTCTTACAGGCAAAAACTTCCATAACATTTAATATATATGTATGTAAGTAAAATATATTAATTAATTTTTATTTGATAAAGCTTTCCATGCGATTTTAAGTATCAATTGGTTTAATTGAAAAAATATTTCTTTTAAGAGAGAATAGACTTTTGTAATACATTTCAGGGCCTGTGAAATGTCTTAAAAGCTATTCTCAAAACCTTGAAATACCTTGGAAAGATCAAACATATAATATATATATATGTATATATATGATTTAAAGATTATATACTTAAATTATCTTAAAGAATATCAATTAAATTTAAACTGTATCACAGAATTATTCTCTTTTTTAAATCAGACCAAGAAGTAACATATTTTGAATTCCTAATTATTTAAGAGAAAACATTTTATTTTCTCAAAAACACATTTTACTACACTCTAGGCATTTAGCTACCACAATTATGTAAGTTCTTCCAATTCAATCTGAACCTTAAACTTCCAGAGTTTGTAAGTCAAATATTTAGCAGTTCTTTATTAATAACCCTTTATATTTTTAAGAATAAATTTTAAAATCTAATAATTAACGTTAAACCATGTTTTTTCTGCCTGGGTAAACTGAGAAGCAAACTTGTAGGTCCTTAAAAAATGGCTACTGGCAGAAATTAGATTACCTGTTCTTCTGGGGGAAGGGCGTAGTCTACCCCTTCCGCCATTAACGAAGGGTGTAGCTTTAAAAACTTTTTCATTGCAAGGAAAGAGACCTTAAACTTCCAGAGCTTTAAATTTTAGGTAGCAAAATTAAATACTTAGCATTTCTCAAATCAATAATACTTTTACATTTTTAAGGATACATTTCAAATAAAATATACGGCATATTCAATTAATAGATTAACATATCATCTAGACTTCATACTAGGCATACTCAGATCAACATTTCATTATTTTAAATTTCAATACATTTAGATCATTTGAACTTAAAAGTTTTAAATTTCCAGCCAATAGGCCTGGCACAGCTGCTAAATTTTTAAAAGAATTTTTCCTGCTGGGGAAGTCAAGAAACAAACCCATAGCTATTCACATGTAAATTTCAATACATTTCCTTGGGAAACTGCCTGTATTTCTTTCCCGGTTCATCTCCACCATTTTTAAGGCCAAAACAGTCTCGGGTTTTTATTCTGTACACAGCAAAAGGTCAAGTTCAGCTCAAAACTATGTGCACTCATTTTTAAACTGGCCCTTTCCCCTTACATGTGCACAGAAATCCTGGATGCATTTATGACTTGAAAAAGTCATTCCCACCCTACTTACAGATCACGACTTTGCAGCTGGCCGTGGGCTTTTGAGTGCGGTGAATTTCCCTCACCTTTTTCCAGTGAATTTCCACACCTTTTCTCGGTGTATTTTTCCTCCTTCCCTCTAGGCAAAAAATATCATCTCCAGAAGCCCTGAGTGGGCACCAGATGTGGAATCCTTTATCACGTCCCGTGTGTTTCAGGGTTCCCGTTCAGGTCCGGTTTCTGGAGAAGGCCGCAATCAAAATGAAAAGTAGATAGAAAAGAATCCATTTGGGTAAATGGGGGGCCAGGCGGGAGCCCACCTCTAGTGGGAGTACTACCCACTGCTCTGGCCTTTGCCATCCCTTCTTTGGGGTTCTGAGATACACCCATATCCTTTAGGCAGGAAATTCCAATAATAGACAATCAGCAAAAATTTACATATGATTAACAGCTGAGAGTTGCTTTAACTAACAATGTCTCAACTAAACAATGAGTGACTAGCTCTGACCATTCAGAGCGATTAAGGTTGACCAAATGTCCCAATTTCTCCTTCAGGGACGTAAGCACAGGTGACCAAGGGTGCCTCAGCCAGTCTCTAAACTGACACGTACGACCCAAGGTACTTACTTAATATTGACCGAGCATAAATTACACAGGAGACAGACATGCAATACACGAATCACACACGGTTTATTTACCAGAGTCCTGGTGGTTTCCAGACCTCGGCAGGCCACCCGGGGATCCGCGCCGACAGACACACACACTGGACGTTGGACGTTGCAGCTGCGGCTCGGCGTCTTGTTTGAGGCCTCAGTTTCCGGCTCACTGTTCCGACTCACAGTCCACGGCAGAGCTCGGGCAGATGCAGGAAGGGGGGTGGAGAGTGACCATCTGTGGAGGAGCAGAGCAGGCCTCTCTGATCTTCCTCTGGTGCTTCCTCTTTTTATGTGCCTAGATGGGCGTCTTCAGTGTGTCTTATCAGCGGGTCCCAGGAGCCTTGCATATCTAGTTTTACATATGGGGAGCAGATCACTTTATCTATTTTCTACATACAGGCCACTCAGGGGTGTTTAATCAACCTGTTTACATTACATGAAGGGTTTACCCCAAGGGAATCAATTATTTTTTATTTTATTGGGGATAAGGCATATAATGATTTTAGCAATCTTAACAAATAAACAAAAGAGGAAAATAATAGCCAATGCAAATAATATTTCCTTAATTAAAGTCCATGTAGCTTCAAATGAAGAGAGTCCATGCTGAATCCATGCGATGGGGTTGATGAAATTCCAATCAGGAGTGCAGGGGACGGTCCTCCATAAGGATAGGAGAGTGTCCGCTGTCTTGCAATTACGGTGTAGTTTTTTCAAGTCTTCCAAGGTTGTGATGGTTCCGGCGTTTGGGATGTAGGCTAAGTGATGTAGTTGTTCAGCTTGTGACTTCAAGGTCTTCATAGTATCTTTTACGAGGGGTTCTAAAGAGCTAAGCTTGTTAAAAGATTTATTAAGAGTAGGGGGTGCAGTATAATGTTTTTCTTGCAAGCGTTGGTATAAGGGTAAAGAGGGTGAGAAGTATAGAGAGGTTTTGGTGTCAAAGAATGAATAATATATTTTATTATTAAAGGTGATGTTCATAGCATTAGTGATTAAGTGACAAGAATTAGGGAAGGAGTAGTTCACGTTCTTCCTTATTGTGTGATCATATACAGAGATATTTGTAAAGCAGGCGACAAAGTTGTGTCTGCCTATATTATACATGAGTGGTCTTGGGTCATGTGGAAGAAGTGATACAGGAAATGTATCTAGAGATAGTGGTTGGAATGCAATGAAGATATTTGGAGTGAATTGTATTAGTGAAGATTTTAAGAAGAAATAAGGTTCCACATATAGCATGTCTCCATTAGGCATTGCATATTCATTATTGTTCATGTGTATTGGTATATTCAATGTAGGATATGCCACTAAGTTTTCTCCTCCTACTGCTGTGAGTATTGAAAGTTCACAGTCTGAGTAGGAGCATCCTATAGGTTTTGTAAAGTCAATTGCAGCTATTGCATCATTCCACAATGGGTTCAGTCCTTGTCCCCTGACAATGAGAGACAAAAGGTCTCGTTGGGCTTGTGTTAGGGAATTTTGTATAAGTTGACATTGTTGTCTAAATTGGTATTTTTGGAATCTTTGATTAATGTCCTCTATGTCTTGATGTAATGTGTGCATATAGTGATCCTGTTCCTTAACTATGTCTGATAAGAGCATGACTTGCTGATGGATTTGTGCTGCCAGTTGATAGGCACTGTCAAATGATTTAGAGATGAGTTCTAATGTTTTAGTTTCAAATTCGGTTGTATGGTGGAAGTATTTATTTAAATCATTAGTTAACTGATTAATTTTAACTGAATTTGCTATAGATACAGATGCTGCGATTGATGCCAATGCGAAGGAAGCTGCGTCTAATTGTAAGAGTTTCCTTCCTGAATGTTGTCTAAATTTTTGAGGGAATGGTGCATTTCTAATTGGAATTGGGGGTTCTACGTCTGCACAAGCTTTGACTAATGAGGAGGGTAAAAAATCATCTGGTGAGAAGTATATGGTAGTTCTCTGAATCTGTGGTTGGAAAATTAGTCTACCTGGGTTATTGATTTGTGTAATTACTGATGGGGCCTCAAGAAGTTTAGGTACAGGTTTTGTAATGCCATAAGAATAGACAGGTGAAAAATGTAAGGTTCTTAGGCATGTCGTAGAATTGTAGCAACCTCTTTGTATGATACATGGTTCTAATAGGTTATTATAACATTTATCAGCTATATTAGGTATATAGTAGAAATCAGTGAAGAGTAGAAGAGAATGATTAGTCATGGGTGAATGGTGGTGGAGGAATAATTTCTTCCATCCGCTGCCTAAGTAATGTAGCATATATGATTGAAAACCAGTAGTGAAGGATCCAGCTATACGTTTTGCTTTTGATGGATTAATATAGGCTCCAAAGGTTGTAAACCAAGAAGTATGTTTTAGTCCATAAGAAATATTGTAATGTAAACTAATGAGTGGGTCATATCCTCTGCAAGCAAAATGTGAGTGATTTAGTGGTATAGGGGTAGGTCTTAATGTTGAGTTGGGATAAAGAACTGTATAGGTCGTTTGGTGTTGTTGGCCTGTGGTAAGATTTGAAAGAATGTTTGTAGAGGTGTAGCTAAATGTAAAATTTCTATAGCTTATAATGGGGAATGGTCCATATGAGTATGGGTGATTTAAAAATGTAGGTTGTTGTGCTTGTTGATCATGTTTAGGAATAATTGCATAGGTGAGCATTTCTGTGACACTTGGGGAGCAATCTAATAGATATGATGTTGTAGAGGAATTAAACATGAATAAAGAAAAAAAATTTCTGTGTGTAGTTAGAGAAAAACATAGTTACATTTGCTAAGGAATTAGCCTGTTCTAGTATGTATCTTTTAGACTGTAACCAATCTGTTATAGCCATTGTCATTTTTGTGGATAATGTAGAGCAGTTATAGGAGGGCATAATTGGTGGGTTGATTTTACCAATGGCTATGGTATTAGAACAAATGTGGGTTGAATTCATGACAAATTGTTCTCCTTGTGGGATTTCTGTAAAGGTATGTGTAATTATATCTGGGTAGTAAAGGGTGGTATAATTTATATTCCAGAATCCTAGAAATTGCTGTGATCTTAGTTTGTAAGAATTTGGATATAGCATATTGGGGGTTAGTCTTTGTAATAGATTTAGAACAGATTTGGCCAATTTCTTGTTGGGGTCAACACAATATATAGCTGGTTCTAGTTTGGTATAAAACTGAGTAAAGTTTGTCCCAGTGGTATTAATATGAAGGGAATTATTAGATATAGCTGCTGGAAAGCAAATTTGATATATGGTGCCAAACATAGGTGAATTCCAAAGTTTATGCATAGTTTCACCAGAGTCAAAATTGACAGGACGAATGAGGTCTGTCATCATCTGAGGTATGTGTCTAATTGGCCAGTAGTTGTTATCATGAGCTAAATATTCTTCTGGTGTGATGGCATCAGTTAAAGAGGTTATCATTACAGGGCCATATTCAGACTTTGACATGTGACATTTAATGCCTATACAAAAGTTGCCAAATGTTGGAAAATTTGGAAAGCCTGTTAAATAATATTGATAATAAGTTATATCATTTTCTTTTACAATGTGTGTCATGTTATAATATGGTGAGATAGGAAAGCCTTCTGGTAGGGTTGGGTTCGTGGTGGGTGGTGAAAAGAATGGTTGTCTGTTAAAATAGGTTGATATGGGTGTTTCTGTTGTGAGTGTAGGTGTGGATGCCTCTGTTGTGTTCATCTCTTCATATTTATCATATTCATCATAATCCTCAAATTCATCTCCTTGTTCTCCTGTATACCAAAAATGCATGAGATGTTCTTGGAATGGAACTACATTAACTAGTGCTCTCTGAATGCAAGAATTATTTTCTATATTTAAATATGGATCTACATTTTGAACTATGTTTATAAATTTGGAATTGAGAGTTATAAGGGTATCAGTAGTTATATGATAAGTTGTTGTGGGAGGATCTCTTGATTGGACATCTATAATGGAAACTGATCTCAGAGTCAGAGAGTCCTGAAACCATTGTTGGGAAATGCATTCTTTCAATTGAGTGTGACCATATGTTCTCATAGAATTTTGTACATAATTCAATGTTTTAAGTTGGCAAAAATCTGGGTGGTAATATGATGGACACATCTTGTATGTGGAGTAATATTGTAAAGAAGTATTGAAAGAAAAATCACCTATAGTTAGTGAAAAGATTGAGTTATTTGCTGTAAGTGTGACTGGGTGGTGGAAAACATAATGTTTGTTTGGTTTAGTTAGTTGTATGGATAATTTATGGGCTATAGCTGGTTTTATGGTATTTAGCTTGCCAGTATTAGTAGTAGTAGTAGGTAAAGCAGTAGCAGGCACTTCAGTAGTAATATCAGCATTAGTAGAAGTACTAAAAGTAGTTGTAGTGCTAGAAGCACTAGAAATAACATCATTAACAAGAATATTAGTAAAGAGTAAAATCAATGTCCAGTGGAAAATTCCTCTGGGCTATCTAGTTCCATCATATGCTCCCATCTTTCTCTGTCTTCAAGTTCTCTCTGAGAGATTGCAGGGATATAGTTCCAAGGTGGTGTCAAATAGTCTGCATTTAAGTCTCCTATACAAATTATGTTGAGTAATTCATTTGGGGTTGTTAATGGTGGAAGAGAGCTTGGGTATCTGTAAGCAGAATAGATTGCTTGTTCTCCTATGGCAATATAGTCTCTAAGTAGAGCAAGGAAATGTACAGCCGTTTCTCCTGGCAAATATTCTATAATAGATTGAATTTCATCCAGTATGTTTAGGATAGATTCGATGACTCCTCCAGAAAATACATGGCAATATATTCCTTGGTATTGGGTATATGGATCATATTGAAATCTAGTGTACCATGCTGGGTTGCAGATATCAGGATAAAATCTGCGGTATCCTGGTCTATGCGTGTATTGATTGGGCAACAAGGGAATAGAAGTTTGTAAATCAGGAATATGCAAAGCTGTAGCTGGTGGTGATGGAAGTTGGGGAAGATCTGGTGAATTTGGGGGTGTGGGATAATGTGGTGGTGGTGTGGGTTGTTGGTCAGGGGACACTATTTGTATTTTGGCTTCTTCCATAAAGTTCTCTAGGTCCGCTTCCCATTGTTCCATGACAGTCCTGCGGGAGCACAGATCGTGTAATTATAGAACTTGGATAGTGGGTTTGATAATTCTTGGATCAGAATTTTTAGGAATGGGGTTTTACTTAGACTACTTATGCTACTAATGTTTATGGTATTATTGGTTGTAATGTGTCTATATCTACACCATGTCAATGACACGGCTGTCCAAGTGGCAATCAATAGTAAAAGGAGCATAAGGGTAATAAAACTGAGGCGTTCTATTTTTGTGCACATTCTGTTCAATATATGATATGAGTGGTAGGAGGAGTGTAAGAGTGATTATGGCTGAGATAAGACAATAAATAATATAATGTTAATTTTAAAATCTTGGTTGTGTGTTTTGGATTTTGGTTTGTTGTAGTTCTCCCTTATCATTTACTGTCCAGTAAAGTGAGGCTCCGCTGTCAGCTATGATTTCCTGTAAGGACAAGGAGTTATCCTTAGAGTTTTTTGTTAAGATTTTGTAAGGAATTTTCCTATTTGTTCTAGGTGGAGGGCTGAATTGGTATTCATTGATATTTTCAATGTGTGGAAGATATAGTTGTTCTAGGGGGGAGGGTCTGTTCTGTCTAGGTCTAGAATTCAATAAAAGGCATGCTTTATTTAAAAGAACTTGTAAAGATGGATATTTATTATCCATCAATAATGTTTGCATTTTATGTTTGAGGAGTCCATTGTGCCTTTCAATTGTTCCTGCTGCTGTTGGGTTGTATGATAAGTGAAAGTTCCAATCTATGTCATATTCTGCTGCCAACTTTTGTACAGATGTGGCAGTAAAGTGTGATCCTTGATCTGATTCTATGATTTGTGGCGGGCCAAAATGCATCATCCAGGTATTTAGGGAGCGTAATGTTGTATTTGCATCTGGATGTGACAATGCTGTGGCAGCAAGGATTCCTGTATTTACATCCACTAATGTGCATGCATATTTTTGTGAATATGGTACTTTTAAAGGTCCAATAAAATCTATCTGTAAGAGTTGGTTGGGTATATATGGTTTATTCATTCTAGGTGGCTGAAGTGTGCGGAACATGTGTGTTCCTTTGCAAACAGTGCATGCATTTATGGTTGATTTAATGTCTCTGATTGGGGCTTTTATGTTTCTTTTTAGAAACCAGTTTATAAGTGCTGATTGTCCTATGTGTCCTAATGTTTGATGTATTTGTGTGATAAATGGTATGGTCAATTTCATTTCTAATTCTGGAGGTTGTATTTTGTATTTTCCATCTTCCTTTTTTAATTTAATTGATGGAATTGGTGGCAAGGAGTAAGAATTGTTATCTTCCTTTTTTAATGCTAATATTATTGCTAAAGATTTAGATTTATCAGTGATAGTGAGGTTATTTCCTGGTGTTAGTCCTTTTGCTAGTTGATCTACTATTTTGTTGTATAGTGTTGTTTTAGAGCTGTCACTAGCATGTGCATTGACATGTGTTACATATATTTTTATCTTTTGTGATAAAATATATATATATTTTCCCCAGTATTCTCTAGACCATAAATCTTTACCATTGATTTGCCAATTAGTTTGTTTCCATTTTCCTGACCATAATATAATGCCATTATATACTGCCCAAGAGTCTGTAAATATATATATTTTATGTTTTTGTGTCCGCACTGCTTCCTGTATAGCCATATATGCGGCTATAAGTTCTGCATGTTGTGCAGAATTGAACTCACCAGACACAGTCAGAGCTTGTTGTGTCGTGGGAATGAAGGCTGCTGCCCTCCAGATGTTGCGGTCACCGGATACGGGGGCTGATCCGTCTGTAAACCAGGCATTTTTAAAGACAGGGGTGTATTTTGGCCCCTGTATACCTATAGGTGTCTCTATAGGTTCAAACTTGTTGGCACAGGTGGGTGGCTCCACCTCAAGTTTGTTTACCTCCTCGGTGAGGAGGGCTGGTTCTCCGGAGCCGCTGATACAACGCGTGTTTATGTACCACTTCCACGCGAGTACCTTTTCTTCAATTTGGTTACCTGCCAACTCTTCCGCTGACATATTTAACCATGCCTTAAGAGGCAGGGTGCTCCTGACTGTTATTGGCTGTTGTCCTGTCAGAGGTTCTGTGTGTAGCAGTGCTGCATATAAAGTCCAAATCAATTTCTCAAAATATGAGTATTTAAAATGAGAGAATGGAAATTTCTTGGACCAGAATCCTACTGCATTAGCTTATGGTCATCTTTCCCTTTTTTATATAGTCCCCAATTACCATGTTCTGATATAAAAGCAATGTCTAGAATTACCTTGTCACCTGATGGTATATTTTGTAGTTAAGAGGTGGATGTAGTGTTTTAATTGTTGGAAAGCTTCTTCCTGTTCTTTATTCCATTGGAAGTTTACTGCTTTTCTAGTTACTTTGTATATAGGTTTTGCTATGTCTGACAGATATAGTATGTGTTATTTCCAAAACATAAATAATCCCATAACTTGTGCTTCCTTTTTTGATGTGGGGCTTTTAAGTGAGTCTAATTTATTGATGACCTTATTTGGTACTGTTCTTCCTGTAGAATCCCAATGTATTCCTAAAAAGGTTACAGTTGTACCTGCAGGCTGTATCTTGTCAGGATTAATTGTCCATCCATGAGATCTAAGTTCCTTAATGAGGCTATTTAGATCTTTTTGTAAGGTGTCTAGATTATTGTTGTAGAGCAAAATGTCATCTATATATTGGATGATTTTTGAATTGTATTGTTTTTGGATCAATATAAGTAGCAAGAATGTTGTGGGCAATGGTGGGAGAATTCTTATATCCTTGGGGCAATCTAGTAAATTGATATTGTTTTCCTTGCCATGCAAAGGTAGTAAATTGCCTGGAAGCTTTATCAATTGGAATTGCAAAGAACATGTCAGATAGATCAATAGCTGCCATAAATTTAGGTGCATCCCCTTGTATTATATTAATCACTTCTGATGCATTTGGCAAGATTCCTTCAACTAAAGGTGAGACTTTATTGAGGTTTCTGTAATCAATGGTAATTCTATATGTTCCATTAGGTTTCTTTACTGGCCACACTGGGCTATTGTAAATGTGTGATCTTCCTAATTCTATAATGTTTTCATCTAGAAGTTTTTGTATGGCTTTAGTAATGTCTTGGTGTCCTCCCTTCAGTGGATATTGAGGAGTAAATGATGCCTGTGTTGGTGTGGGTAGGATCACAGGGGGAATTTCTACTGCTGCTAAATCTGTCATATATTTTGTGATGGATAATGATTTAATATGTGAGTTATATATTATGGGTATAATATCCATTCCTATTAAGTTAGTTACATTAGGAGCTGTGTAAAATGTAGCTTTAATCTGTCTATTTCTGTACAATATTTTACAGTCTATTGGATTTGCCTTAATAATATTTCCCGTGATTCCTTCAATAGAAATTGTGTTTTCACAGGATTTTGTGGGTATATTATCTATGGCCATTAAAGAGATTTGGGATCCAGTGTCTATTAAAAATGTTTTAGGTAAGATTAAATCATCTCGGGGTTTTATATTCAAAGTAATATATGGCCTGTTATCATTTTCCCTATAGAACTCATCTGCTAGAGCAAGAGAGATTAGTTTCTTCTTATGCCCCCTTGGTTGCCCTTCCATTGGGGGCGGGGGCCTTGGTAGTTTCCCTGTTGTCTGAATGGATTATTTCTGGGTTGTTGTTGAAATGGGTTATTCTTAGATTGGTAAGTGGGGAAGGGGTTTCTGGATTGGGTTTTATTGAATGAATTTCCAGATTGATTTTTTGTAAATGGGTTTTGTGGGGGTCCCCTTTTAAAGAAAGGGTTATTCACCTTCCAGTAAGGTTTTTGCTGTGCTAGGTATGGCTTTGGTTGTGTCCAATTTCTTCCCTTGTTCTGGAAATTATTATTATTTCTATACATATTCTGGGGTCCCCTTATTTCCTTCCTTTTTTCTGTGAAAAAAGAGTAATTTTGTGTTCTCTCCTCCTTTGCTACAAAGGTAAATTTTTTATCTGTAATCATGTCCTGATGGAGGGTGATTTTTTCCTTAATCTCATTTGGGGTTCTTGACCCTGCTAATAAATTTTGCATTTGTATTTTATATCCCTCGGGTGCATTTTTAATTAGACATCTTATGATGCCATCCACATTAGTGGCTTCCCAGGGATTATCTCCATGGTATATTCCATTAAGGATAGTTAATTTCCTCAATTGATGTTGGAGCTGGCCTATATTATTCCATGGTTTTGAAAATTGTGATGAGGAGAAATCTATATGGGGAAAAGACTTTTTCCAAGCCTTAGACACCCAGTGCCATATAGACGCCAGTGCCTGTCTTCCTTGCTGTTCTATGTCTTTTAGTAGTTGTTCTCTTAGTTTTGGGTGTTCTATTGCATCAATTACTTGTGATAATTCATCTGCACTGACCATAAGGGTATGGCCTCCCTTCTCATACAGATGTAGCAACCAATCAATGTCTGTCAGTTCTCCCTTTATTAATAGGCCTCTAAGTTCATTCATTTCTTGTCTAGTGAAGGAGGAAAATTCTACTGTCTCTCCTTCACCTTCTGTTCCTTCCTTCCTAACCACCTTTTTTCTTACTATGGCTGGCTTGCTAGAATATTGTCCTATCACCTTTTGTGCTAATCTTTTGCCTTTATCATTATCTTCCTGAAGATTATGAATTGTATGTAGAAGTATTGGGATCACCTCTTCAGGTGAAGCCCTTTGAATTACTGGTATTAATGTGTCAGGGTTATTGGTTACTTTCTCTCCCAATCTGGGAGTGTATCCGACCTTGCATTTCTCCCTGAGGCTGTCCTCTAGGGTGCACCTTTTACTTTCGGCCGGTATGTTAGCTAGTCGTTCTTTATTCCTCCTTAGTTTCTGCCAGAAGCTTCTGAGTTTTTCCATTTTAATCTTCCTTCCTATCTTGAAGGCAGTCCGGACAAATTATTATTTTAGGACCTGCTCTTCCAAAGGGATAGATGGCACAAGGGGAAGTTTCCCTCTGGACTTCAGTCAGGTATATATTGCAAAGAAAGAGATAATTGTGAGCCTTTCTTAAGAAATTCAGGATCCTGTTTTGTAATTTATGCTCTGCCATTCATTTATAAAATCTATATTTATATATATATTCCTCTTTCTTTCCTTAATTTGCAGTGAGAGAATTATTCCTTCCAGCCACAATTCCTCCGTCCCGTTTATGCCATGGTTGTGCTGCCTACGTAAACTGTCGGTTGGTATAATCCGCCAACTCGGGTCCCTCCACCGATTTCTCAAGCCTAGTTTCCCCTTTCGCGTGTCCTTCCTCTTGGCTGCCTCCACAGCCCCTTGCTTGCGTAAACGGTCGGCAGATATAACCCGTCTGCACGGCTCTGCTTGGGCAGTTTCTGCACGGCTCCGCTTGGGCAGAGAAACTGCTAGGACCCTCCGGCGTTTGCCTTCGGGAGTCAGCCTCTCCTGGGCGTGCCCTTACGGTGGACGACTTTTAGTTTGAAGCAAGCTCAAGGTTTTTCAGAAGTGACACCGATCGGTTCTCTATGCCTGATTACTTTCGGGTTTGGGTGGACGACATTATTTGCTCTTAGCAGGCTCAGCACTTGACGTCAGATTTGGCTAGAAGCTTCCCCTTTTCTCTCTTATTCAAATTGATCTCCGCTATGCCCGGAGCAATTTAGAAAAATTAATTTAGGAAATTTGGTTTCACTTACCCCCTTAATGTCCAATTTTAATTTAGCAACTGCCGACTACGCCAATTGTCCCAATTTCTCCTTCAGGGACGTAAGCACAGGTGACCAAGGGTGCCTCAGCCAGTCTCTAAACTGACACGTATGACCCAAGGTACTTACTTAATATTGACCGAGCATAAATTACACAGGAGACAGACATGCAATGCACGAATCACACACGGTTTATTTACCAGAGTCCTGGTGGTTTCCAGACCTCGGCAGGCCACCCGGGGATCCGCGCCGACAGACACACACACTGGACGTTGGACGTTGCAGCTGCGGCTCGGCGTCTTGTTTGAGGCCTCAGTTTCCGGCTCACTGTTCCGACTCACAGTCCACGGCAGAGCTCGGGCAGATGCAGGAAGGGGGGTGGAGAGTGACCGTCTGTGGAGGAGCAGAGCAGGCCTCTCTGATCTTCCTCTGGTGCTTCCTCTTTTTATGTGCCTAGATGGGCGTCTTCAGTGTGTCTTATCAGCGGGTCCCAGGAGCCTTGCATATCTAGTTTTACATATGGGGAGCAGATCACTTTATCTATTTTCTACATACAGGTCACTCAGGAGTGGTTAATCAACCTGTTTACATTACATTCAATACTTTTTAACATCATACTTTAATATCACACTGTAATTCCACACTTTGATACTTATTCTATATTATTCTTATCACTATTACTATAACACCAAAGCATTCCAGATTCCCTTTTCACATTTAACTTCCAATGTCTCAATGTTCTGTTTCCAGCAAGCAGAAAGCCAATTGAAAGACATTGTAAGAAAGACTAGAAACTAAGAGCAAAATAGCAGTAAATTGAACAGAATAGTGAGAGAGCAGGTGGAAAAGAGATCACCATGTTAGGATACAGTAAGGAAAGTGTTTCATTCAATGCGGGAAATCCTGTAATAGAGCAGAGAGCACATTTAAGCAGCTTTGGAAACCACGAGAATTCACTCAAAGTAGCATTAAACTGTAAAACAGTTGAGAGAAAGTGCATATAGCTTCTCAAGTTCAGAGAAGAGTGTATAAAGTTGTTTGTACATGTGGTGAAGTCCCATAATAGAGCAGAAGGTCAATTTAAGGACACTGCAAGAAACCAGTAGTAATTCAGAGCAATTAATAATGAATATAAAAGAATTGTGAGAGAATAAGTGGAAAAGACATCAAAATGTAAGTCTATAGTCTAGAAAGGATGTTGTACACTGCAGAAATCCTTGAAATAGAGCAAGTGCACATTAAACCAGTCTTTGAAACCAATAGAATTCACTGCAAAGTAGCATTCAACTGTACAACAGTTGAGAGACAAGTGTATATAGCTTCTCAAGTTCAGAGAATGTTGTGGGGTCGAACCCTGGAGTCAAAAATAAGACCACCGGAGGCTGCTAATTGATTAAAAAAGCAGGCAAGGATTTATTGAAAACTGGCCAGGACGGCCGCGAGGACACCACACGCAGGTGGCCACCCTCACGACCGCGCTGTCCCAGGTGTAGGCAGTCATTTTAAAGGTCTAAACCACAAGAATTTTCCTTTTTCTAAATGCTAAATTCTAAATTCTAGACATTGGAATGCAGACTTATCTTGTGAAAGCAAATTGTACAAAAGCAGGACTGAGCAGGGTTAATAATCTCTAAAGGTAGTCAACTCCTAGAGCCACTGAGTCAGTGGGAATCAATCTTCTGTGGTTCTGGTCCACAGGCACAGGAAAATAACCTTTGTGAGTTTCCAGGTCTCAATCTGGAGCTGAGGTAACTACCCTATTGTTTAAGCAAGTAAGTGAGTGCAGAAGCCAGAATACCAGGGTTAAAATTTAAACAGCAGTTTTTACCTAAGTATGGTTGCTACCATATTTCATTCCCCACTGGTTTTATGTGCATGAGTCAAATCATGGACTCATTTTACTTGTTTTAAGGGCATTCTCTGTTCTGTTCCTGTTCTCCCGTCCCCTAGCACATCTAGACTTAGTTAGCCCTGGACTTTTTCACTGGCTAGCAAAAATGTTCTTACAGTTACCAAGGCCCCTAGTACCACAGTCCCCATCAGTACTGTCCACACTGAAGTCCAGTTCCCCTCCTGCAGACGTCAAATCTCCTCCTGGCCTGCGTGGAGCCCAGGCTAGGGATCTCACGGGTGAGGCCGCTGGTTGCCAGGATCCAGGCCGTTTCCTGGTGCAGGAGCTGGAATTGGTGTAGCCAGGTCTGGATGCTATCTACTTCAACAGCCGTGGGTGTGCTCAGGATAACAGTGTAGCGTCCCTTTCAGGTTAGGGTGAGTCCTTGGGCAGTGAACTTTACCCACACCGAGTCTTCGGGCTGGAAGGGATGTACAGGGTCCGCAGTGGGCACTGGCAGTGCATCTCGAACAAGCTTATGGGTGGCTCTCTGGGTATACTGCAGAGCCTGTAAGGACTTGAGCAAGGAATGGTTATGAATTCCAGCTTTCATTTTCTCCCTGACCCTGGGAAGGATGAGGGGAGGTCTACTATACATGATCTCAAAAAAAAAGGGGGGGGGGAACCCCTCCCGGTAGGGGGTACACCTGGCCCATAAGAGGGCGAAGGGCAGGAGGTTGGTCCAGTTTTCACCGGTTTCTAGGACAAATTTAGTTAAACTCCTTTTTAGAGTCCTGCTCATGCCTGTCCTAAGGCTTGAGCTATACTTTGAGATACCTTGGCTATAAAGGCAGGCTGTTATCTGATCCTATGACTACTGGCAGCCTGAATTTAGGTATAATCTCCTGGAGTAATATCTTGACTATTATAGAGGCAGTTTCTGTCCTAGTGGGGTATGCTTTAACCCAACCCAAGAAGGTGTCTATGAGAACTAGCAGGTATTTGTACCCTGACGCTAGTGGCTTAATCTCTGTGAAATCCACCTCCTAATGCTCTCCTAGGGAATTTCCCTGGGGCCCAAATTCCCAGGGGGACCCTCTTACCTTGCTTAGCATTTACCTGTGTACAACAGACAGTACTTCTAGTGACTATGCTTTTAATTACCTTATCTAAGCTTGGTAGTACCTGCTTTGAAGAAGTTCAGAAGTCTTGGTGATGCCTAGGTGGGTAGCCTGTGTAACTGGGCAACTCACGTCCGACCTAGAGCCTCTGGGACCAACAGTCTGTCATCTGGTAGGATCCACCAACCATCTGGTCCTTTGATGGCTTGCTTCTGTTCTGCCAATTCCTCCTCTTATTTGGTGTAAGAGGGGGTCTGCGTAGGTCCAGGTCCGGCAGGGTTACTAAAACTTGTTGCCCCGACCCGCGGGTAAAGTCAACGCGGACCCTAGAGGGGGAGTGGGAATGAAAGGACAAGAGGCACAAGAGACGGAGACATGACAGGCTTTCTGATCAAGTCTCGTTTATTGCAAGGTATACGGGGATAGATATAGTCAGGGAGAGTGGAGGAATTCCTCTAATGATGTCAGCGGGAAGGTAGTTAGGCCGTAAATATCAAGAATAGGTTATCTCAACAGAGAGGTCTTGTTGTGCCCCAGCCGCCAGAATGTCTGCCGCCAAGGTGCCTAAGTAATAACTGTCAAGAGCCCCCTGTTGTGCAAACAATGTTATCTTTGGTCATCCAAATGCAGTTCTGGGAGCACAGTTTCCCACAGGTTACCCTTTTTTATATTATATTGGCCAGGGAACGCTCCTTGAGGGGGCTGTGCCTGTCTTAGGTCAGGAGATCACATATACCCGGCCTACACACCTTACCCGTCATGGGCTGACTGGGCAGCTTTTGGCCCAGCGCCTGTCTTAGGTGGTGTGGAGGTCCCGTTTCAAATTTTGGGTATACTCTCCAGTTGCCCGTCTTTGGCTATCCAGCCCAGCTCACCAAGGGTAGGAAAGAGGAACGTTTACCTTCAGACAGCGTCTGAGTAAGTTCCCATATACGCGTCCCTGTCGGCCATTTCAAGTTTGTGGTAATGGACCTGTAAGGGTTTCATTTGGATGGCTTCTATTTGTTGCTTAAGAAATGCCATGAGTTTGTTGAATAAGAAAGGACCTAGCGATAGTAGGATCAACAGGCCGAGCAGGGGTCCTAATAAGGGAAGGAGATAGGGGAGGAATCCATTCAGCCCACTCCAAAGAGGGTTTTCGAACAGCTCCTTTCGCCTTTTCACCAGGTCTTCTTGTAATTTCTTTATCTTGTCTCGGACGATTCCGGATTTGTTGGCATAGAAGCTACAGCGTTCCTGTAGGGCTAAGCATATCCCTCCCTGTTCTGCTGTGAGTAAGTCTAACCCCCTTCTGTTTTGTAGGACAACCTCAGCCAGTGAATCAATCTGGTCCTGGAGATCATTAATGGTACCAGAGAGAGCTTGGACATCGTCGATCAATTGGTTAGATAATTTTGTATAGGAATGTATTGCTACCCCTAGACCTGCTGTGCCAGAAGCCATAGCTCCAGAGACCCCTAGACCTACAAGTAAGGGGATGAGCTGGATAGCTCGCTTACTGCGTCCAGCAATGTAGTCAAGGCTGGGTAGGGGAATAGGCTCGTCCCGGAATAATATCAATATCGGGGAGAACAATGGCCTGTACGTATAGTCCCGTCCAGTTTGTAGGTAGGGCCGTGAAGGCCATGTTTCCTCCACACACAAACACTTGCCCGGGAGCGGGACAGAGAGATGAGGTATAGTTGACAATAGAGGAGCAATTTGTAAAGGTAGTGAATCCTACGTCTAAATCATAGTTATCATTTTGGGGGTGGCTTTGTAAGCACAGGGATGTATTAAATCCTATAGGTTGGATCCTAAAAGGCAAGCCAACACTACAGTTCCCCTTAGGTTGTACATTGGTAGTATTTGCTGGGATGGCAAGGGGCATGGTTGTACCAAGGGTCATACACAACCAGCAGTCCCCCGCAAGGGTTGGGTTGGTAACATTCAGAGCTCTGAGTGTAGCCTCCAAGATGTTGGAGGTTTGGGTGTCAAGATCTATGCCCCGAGATTTGGGCAGAGCCAAAGGGTGGTACTGTAGGGGCGGATACATGTGCTTAATAATTTCTTCAATCTGTTTCTGAACCATGGCTTCCCTTACCCTGTCTGTTGGCCCACCGCCATCAGACACGTGGATTGGTGCTTGCGGTGGCCAACAAATATCTTTGCCGACCATGCCGCGGCAGGAGGCTTGGGCATATTTAGAGTGCCCTAGAGGGTGGCTATAATCATACTTGCCTCCAAAGGAACCACTATACGTTCTTTGTAAGACGGCCGTTAGGTATATTTTGCCATCTGTGTGAGAACACTGCTGGACACTGTTATAACAGGTAGAGTGTAGCACTATGGCCTTTTGACAATCGCTGGGGCAGGGCCCTGGTTCGCCATTAACCATAGGTATGATTTTGGGCTTCTCAACACATTTCCAGCTTTGTTCGTATCCTCCCCCCATTTGTCTCTTATAAATTAAAAAGGCTGTACTGCTGCCACAATCGGCTATCCGGGTGTAAGAAGTGGGAATCACCCCACTCTTACCTCCTCTGCAGTCGCAAGGGTTTCCAAACAGCTTCAAAAGTAACTCTTGCTTGTTTATTGGGGGTCCCAGTCCGCCGTTAGTCATAGGTATCAGGATCAACATTATTCCTTGTAGTAGGATCTGGGTAATTGTCTCCATGACCTGTAAATAAAGAAAAGCTTGTCTCAGGGAGAGTCTTCTTCCCTGGAGTCTGTTAACTCGTTATCGTTCTCAATGCTCTTATCCACTTGTTTTACTAGGCGTTCAGGGAGCCATCTGGCTGATTTCATTTCTTTGGAGTAAATGCATACTGACCCTCGGCCCCAGATGAGCACAGGGTCTGGCCCGTGCCATGAGTTGTTTAGGGGATCCTTCCACATTACTGAGGCGAATTGTTTCTTTGTTTCCGTTTGCCAAAAGCGAGTAGCTGCTGATGACCCATTGGCATCCAAGTTTAAAAAATTAAGAATAAAGAGTGCATGTGATATTAGATTTCTGGGGGACCCCTTGATGGGGTACCATTCCCCCTTTTTTATTTTATCTATAGTAATTTTGAGGGAAAGGTTAGCTCTTTCTACAATACCTTGGCCTTGAGGGTTATATGGGATGCCTGTTATGTGAGTAATATTCATTTGTTTGCAAAATTTAGAGAAGCCGGAGCTGGCGTAACCAGGACCATTATCAGTTTTAATTTGTTGAGGGCAGCCAAGAACTGAAAAGGTAGTCAAAAGGTGAGCTATTACATTTTTTGTAGCTTCTCCGGTTTGTAGAGTTGCAAATATAAATCCACTATAAGTGTCAATGCTGACATGTATATATTTGAGATTTCCAAACTCAGGGAAGTGTGTGACGTCCATTTGCCATAGAGCATTAGGAATTAAGCCTCGTGGGTTTACCCCTAGATCAGGGGTAGGGAGATGTAGAGTGCAAACAGAGCAAGTTTTAACAATTTGTCTAGCTTGTTCTCTGGTTATTTTAAACATAAGCCGGAGGGTGCGAGCGTTAAGATGATGTAACTGATGAGCTTCTTGTGCTCGGGTTATTTGGGAGGGACTATCAACATTAGTGAGTAGGCTGATGTGGAGGTCTGTTAGCTGGTTACCTGTTGTCAGTGGCCCAGGTAGGTCAGAATGGGCACGGAGGTGTCCGATAAAGAAAGGGTCAGACCTTTTTCTGATCAAATCCTGTAATTGGCTAAATAATTTGCCAGTCTGAGAGCTATGTTTTATCTGTCCACATGTCTCTAATTGAGGTACAGCTTGGGCGATATAAGCACTGTCTGTGTATAGATTAAAGGCTTTCGTGGGGAAGGCTGAAAAAACTGCTATGACAGCATGTAGCTCGGTTATTTGGGCGGAGGAGCTGTTAGTCTGAAATTGGATAGTGCTGGAGTCCCAAACATAGGCAGCTATGCCTGTGGAAGAACCGTCCGTGAAAACGGACAATGCTTTAGGAAGAGGTTTAGTGGAAGTGATCTTTGGAAAGATAAACTCATGTCTGTTGGCAAAATCAATAAGTTTGTTTGGAGGGTAGTGATTGTCTATAGAGCCCGTATAAGAGGCAAGAGCGACTGGCCAAAATTTGGTGGCTTGCATTAGCCAGTCAACTTGCTCTTTAGGGTAAGGTTGAATGATAATATCAGGTTCTTTTCCAAAGTAACGCTTGCCATGATCTCTACCTATCATGATTAAGTCAGAGACTGCTCTATAGTAAGGGTTTAAGACTCGTTTGGGAGATGCTGGGAGATGAGCCCACATAAGAGGTGCTGTCTGCCAGAAAACTGCAGTGGGGGAGAGGGTGGTCCTACATATGATGTATTGTAACGGAGAATCGTAATCCATAAAGGTGATGGTTTGATTTTGGATAGCTTGCTCTACTATGGCAATGGCTTTGCGTCCCTCAGCAGTAAGTTCCCTCGGTGAGGTGGGACAGCTATCTCCTTGGAGGATGTCATAAAGAGGCTTAAGCTCATGTTTGGTGAGTCTTAAGTAAGGCATTAGCCAATTTATATCTCCCAATAGTTTTTGGAAGTCATTCAGAGTTTTTAAACTATCTAGTCTGAGGGTTAGTTTTTGAGAGGAGATAGTGGACCCTCTCATTTGGAATCCAAGGTAAGTATAAGGGTCTTTTAGCTGGACTTTATCAGGAGCAATTTGTAGGCCATGAGATTTTAATGCCTGCTGGAGATCAGTATAGCAGCTTAGAACTTCCTCTCCAATTTTGCCTGCTACCAAGATGTCATCCATATAATGAATGATATATAGATCAGGCCATCGGTCTCGAATAGATTGAATAGCCGAGGCTACAAAAGACTGACATAGCGTAGGACTATTTGCCATGCCTTGAGGGAGGACTTGCCACTGGAATCTCTGCATAGGGGCACGGAAATTAATTGAGGGGAGGCTAAATGCAAAACGTTTTTGGTCGTTAGGATGTAAAGGGATGGTGAAAAAACAATCTTTCAGGTCTATGATAATTTTGTAATATCCAAGAGGTATGGCCACAGGGGAGGGAAGGCCTGGCTGTAAAGTTCCCATTAAAACCATAGTTTTGTTAACTGCTCTAAGGTCTTGGAGAAGCCTCCATTTTCCTGATTTCTTTTTAATGACAAAAATAGGGGTATTCCACGGGGAATTGGGCTGTTCCTGCACCAGCTGCTGGGCTGCTAATAATTTTTCATGGGATAGGGGCCATTGATCAACCCATACTGGATCATCTGAGAGCCAGGTGATCTTATCAGCATGGCCTGCAGGAGTGTCAATGACCCCTATGGAAAATGGCCAAGTCCTGCCCGAGGGGGTCGCGGAACTGGCTCAATGGGGTGAGTAATACCTGTGGAATTTTCCCCTAATCCCCTCCCGGGTATATATCCTTGTTTAAACATTTGAAGAGTGACAATTTCATTAGGGCTACAGATGATCATTCCTAGCTGAGCTAATAAATCCCTTCCCCATAAATTAATGGGGAGCCCAGTGATAATATAGGGCTGGATAGTACCTTGGTTGCCTTCCTGGTCCCTCCAAGTTAGTACTTTAGAACTTCTTTTTGGATTTCTACTTTGTCCTATACCTTTAAGATGCGTGAGGGTATCTTCTACTGGCCATGTTTGGGGCCAATCTTCCTCTTTTATAATGGTTACATCAGCACCAGTGTCTACTAAACCAGAAAACTCCTTCCCGTCTAACCATAAAGTCATTAGAGGTTTTTGGGCTGAAAGTACTTCAGACCAGTAGACATCAGATGAACCAAATCCTTGAGCACCTCGGGCACCAATGAGTGCTTTGTTAGTGGTAGAGATAAGAGGAAGGAGTAATAACTGAACGAATCTCTGACCTGAGGGGACAGTATTAATATTTTTGGGGGAAGAGACCATCACTTTGATTTCTCCAGTATAGTCATTATCAATCACTCCGGGGTACACTAGAAGCCCATCCATAGTGTTACTACTTCTACCAACTATGAACCCGAAAGTTTCTTTAGGCAAAGGCCCAAACACTCCCGTAAGAAGCGCCTGTACTCCCATCTCTGGAGTTAAGACTGCGTGGGTGGTGGAACTGAGGTCCAATCCGGCACTTCCTGCTGTTGCCCTGAGGAGGCTTGAAACGGATTGTATGTTGCTGGAACAAAGCTGACTGCCCCGTAAATTTGTTTGTGTTTGGGGGCCTGGGGCTGGCCCCCATTCATGTTTCCCTGGCTCTGACTTTGTGGCAGAGGGAGGGGTTGGCCCTGGGCATCCCTTTTTGATTTACATTCATTAGCCCAGTGTTTTCCCCTCTTACATCTAGGGCAGAGCCCTGGAGCGGGTGACTTGGAGGTAGTTGCTGTTTTACCTGCTTTGCAATCCTTTGCAAAGTGACCAATTTCTCCACAACTAAAACACTTATTTTTATTTTGGTGAGACAAAAACTGCCTGACTGTGTAACCCTCCATAGCAGCAGCCATAGCAAGACCTTGCTGATAGGCGGCCCCTATATCTGAGCAAAGGCGAATGTAGCCAGATAAATCAGTTTTCTTTTTATAAGGGCGAATGGCTGCTTGACAAGCCGCGTTAGCATTCTCAAAAGCAAGTTGTTTAACGAAATCAGTCCCCGCCTCAGTACTACCGAAAATTCTACCTGCAGCTGTAATGAGGCGGTGGACAAAGTCAGCAAATGGCTCGTCAGGACCTTGCTTGATACCAGTGAGTGAGGCACTCACGTCCCCCTTTGAGGGGATTTTTCTCCAGGCTTTAGTGGCTGCCGCCTGGATCTGAGCAAAAAGACCTGCATCAAACTGCATTTGTTGGTCGCTGGTAGTATAATTACCCTCTCCAGCTAACATGTCATATGTCCAGTTATTGCCAGCTTGCGCATTGCGTCTAGCAGTGTCACGGCAGTTTTCAACATACTCTGATTTCCATAATAAGTAATCGCCCCCCCCATAGGGTGGCGCGAGCCAAGGACCGCCAGTCTCCAGGGGTAAGCCAATTTTCTGCTACTGACTCTACAATAGCCATAGTATAGGGTGCAGTAGCACCATACTGGGCTACCGCTGTCTTAATTTCTTTTATAACTTTAAAGTCAAAACCATTATGGTGCCTCCAAACCTGTCCCTGAGCATCAGTGGTCTCTGTAACGGGAAAAGCCTCTAAATCCCCATGCTCTATGGAAGCTTCAGGTTTAGGTTGGATCTTAGGGGTTGCCCCTCTAACGGGGGGCTTTGGTTTAGGCTTGGGCTCTATATTATTACTCTCCTCAGTTTTACCTGTCTTTAATTCTTCGAGTTGCTGGATTAGTTCTTGATGTTCCTTTTCTAATTTTATTTGTTCCTTTAAAAATTGAATTTTTTCTCGAAGTAGTTTCTGAGGGTCTATGGCAGGACATGCCAAGGCAGGCGCACTGGGCGCAGGAGCATAAGGCGGAGGGTGCTGAGTGAGGGTTGGCCAGTCAGGATTATGGTATTTGGCTGCTTCCCTTGAGATCTCAACCTAGGTGCCTTACCTCCTGTGAGACCCGTCTCCCTGTTTTCAATAAATCCTTGCAGCTCCTGTCTCCGGCTAAGGTCCCCGAAAGGAGGGAGAGCCTCCAGCCCCTTCTGGGGGGTCCCTCTGACCTCCCTCTCGGGAAGGAGAGCCTCCAGCCCCTACTGGGGTGGTCCCTCTCTCCTCTCGCAGGAGGGAGAGCCTCCGGCCCCTTCTGGGGGGTCCCTCTCACTTCCCTCTCGGGAAGGAGAGCCTCCAGTCCCTTCTGGGGAGTCCCTCTCACCTCCCTTGAGCGGGAGAGCCTCCAGCTCCTTCTGGGGGGTCCCTCTCACCTCCCTCTTGGGTATCTCGCTGGGGCCTCCAAATGTTGTGGGGTCGAACCCTGGAGTAAAAATAAGACCACCAGAGGCTGCTAATTGATTAAAAAAGCAGGCAAGGATTTATTAAAAACTGGCCAGGACAGCCGCGAGGGCACCTCACGCAGGTGGCCACCCTCACGACCGCACTGTCCCAGGTGTAGGCAGTGCTTTTAAAGGTCTAAACCACAAGAATTTTTCTTTTTCTAAATGCTAAATTCTAAATTCTAGACATTGGAATGCAGACTTATCTTGTGAAAGCAAATTGTACAAAAGCAGGACTGAGCAGGGTTAATAATCTCTAAAGGTAGTCAACTCCTGGAGCCACTGAGTCAGTGGGAATCAATCTTCTGTGGTTCTGGTCCACAGGCACAGGAAAATAACCTTTGTGAGTTTCCAGGTCTCAATTTGTAGCTGAGGTAACTACCCTATTGTTTAAGCAAGTAAGTGAGTGCAGAAGCCAGAATAGCAGGGTTAAAATTTAAAAAGCAGTTTTTACCTAAGTATGTTTGCTACCATATTTCAAGAAGAGTGTACAAAGTTATTTGTACATGTGGGAAAGTCCCATAATTAGAGCAGAAGGCCAATTATAGGACACTGCAAGGAACCACTAGTAATTCAGAGCAAATAATAGTGAATGGAACAGAATTGTGAGAATGCAAGTGGAAAAGACAACAAAATATAAGTCTATAGCATAGAAAGGTCTTTGTACACTCCAGAAAACCCTATAAATACAGCAAAGTGCACATTAAAACAGTCTTTGAAACCACTAGAATTCACTGAAAGAAAGCATTAAACTGTAAAATAGTTGAGAGACAAGTGTATATAGCTTCTCAATTTCACAGATGAGTGTACAAAGTTGTTTTTACATGTGGGGAGGTCCCATAAGTAGAGCAAAAGGCCAGATATAGGACATCGCAAGAAACCAGTAGTAATTCAGAGCAAATACTAATGAATATCACAGAATTGTGAGAGAACAAGTGGAAAAGACATCAAAATGTAAGTCTCTAGTCTAGAAAGGATGTTGTACACTGGAGTAATCCTTGAAATAGAGCAAGTACACATTAAACCAGTCTTTGAAACCAGTAGAATTCACTGAAAAGTAGCATTAAACTGTAAATCACACTTGGGAGAAAAGTGTATATTGCATCTCCCCTTCAGAGAAGAGTGTAGAAAGGTGTTTGTACGATGAAGGTAAGTCTGGTAACTGTAGCAGAAAGCCAATTGTAAGACATTATAAAAAGACTAGGAACTAACTGTAAAATAGCAGTAAATTGAACAGAATAGTTAGATTATGAAGGGAAAATAGATCACAATTGTAGGGTATAGTAATAAAAGTGTTTCGTACATGCGGGATATCTTTGAAATAGAGCAGTAAGCACATTTAAGCAGCTTTAGAAACCACTATAATTCCCTGAAAAGTAGAATTAAACTGTAAATCATACTTGGGAGACAAGTGTATATTGCTTTTCCACTTCAGAGAAGAGGGTAGAAAGGTGTTTATACAATTCAGGAAAGTCTGCTAATTGTAGCTGAAAGCCAATTGTAAGACATTGTAAGAAAGACTAGGAACTAACTGCAAAATAGCAGTAAATTGAACAGAATAGTGAGAGAGCAAGTGGAAAAGAGATCACGATGTTAGGATACAGTAATGACAGTGTTTCATACAATGCGGGAAATCCTAGAATAGAGCCAAGAGCACATTTAAGCATCTTGGGAAACCACTAGAATCCACTCAAAGTAGCATTAAACTGTAAAACAGTTGAGAGACAAGTGTATAAAGTTTCTCAAGTTCAAAGAAGAGTGTATAAAATTTTTTGTACATGTGGTGAAGTCCCATAAGTAGAGCAGGAGGCTAATTATTGGACAGTGCAAGGAACCACTAGTAATTCAGAGCAAATAATAATGAATATAAAAGAATTGTGAGAGAACAAGTGGAAAAGACATCAAAACATAAGTCTATAGTCAGGAAGAAATGTTGTACACTACAGAAATTATTGAAATAGAGCAAGTGCACATTAAACCAGTCTTTGAAACCAATAGAATTCACTGCAAAGTAGCATTCAACTGTACAACAGTTGAGAGAAAAGTGTATATAGCTTCTGAAGTTCACAGAAGAGTATACAAAGTTGTGTGTATATGTTCGGAAGTCCCATAATTAGAGCAGAAGTCCAATTATAGGACACTGCAAGGAACCACTAGTAATTCAGAGCAAATAATAGTGAATGGAACAGAATTGTGAGAATACAAGTGGAAAAGACAACAAAATATTAGTCTATATTATAGAAACGTGTTTGTACACTGCAGAAAACCCTTTAAATAGAGCAAAGTGCACATTAAACCAGTCTTTGAAACCACTAGAATACACTGGAAAGTAGCATTAAAATGTAAAACAGTTGAGAGACAAGTTTATATAGCTGCTGTAGTTCACAGAGGAGTGCACAAAGTTGTTGTTGGTACATGTGAGGAAGTCCCATAAGTAGAGCAAAAGGCAAGTTATAGGACACTGAAAGAAAGCAGTAGTAATTCAGAGCAAATACTAATGAATATCACAGAATTGTGAGAGAAGAGTGGAAAAGACATCAAAATGTAAGTCTCTAGTCTAGAAAGGATGTTGTACACTGCAGAAATCCTTGAAATAGAGCAAGTGCACATTAAACCAGTCATTGAAACCACTAGAATTCAGTGAAAATTAGCATTAAACTGTAAATCATACTTGGAAGAAAAGTGTATATTGCTTCTCCACTTCAGAGAAGAGTGTAGAAAGGTGTTTGTACAATGCAGGTAAGTCTGGTAACTGTAACAGAAAGCCAATTTAAAGACCTTGTAAGAAAGACTAGCAACTAACTGCAAAATAGCAGTAAATTGAACAGAATAGTTAGATTATAAAGGGAAAATAAATCACAATTTTTTCGGTATAGTAATAAAAGTGTTTTGTACGTGCGGAATATCCTTGAAATAGAGCAATAAGCACATATAAGCAGCTTTAAAAACCACTATAATTCACTGAAAAGTAGCTTTAAACTGTAAATCATACTTGGGAGACAAGTGTATATTGCTTGTATACTTCAGAGAAGAGTGTGGAAAGGTGTTTGTACAATGCAGGTAAGTCTGATAATTACATTAGAAAGCCAATTGTAAGACATTGTAAGAAAGAGGAGGAACTAAGAGCAAAATAGCAATAGATTGAACAGAATAGTGACAGAGCAAGTGGAAAAGAGATCACCATGTTAGCATACAGTAATGAAAGTGTTTCATACAATGCGGGATATTCTAGAATAGAACAAAGAGCACATTTAAGCAGCTTTGGAAACAACTAGAATCCACTCAAAGTAGCATTAAAATGTAAAACAGTTTAGAGACAAGTGTATATAGCTTCTCAAGTTCAAAGAAGAGTGTATACAGTTGTTTGTACATGTGGTGAAGTCTCATAAGTACAGTAGAAGGCCAATTATAGGACACTGCAAAAAACCAGTAGTAATTCAGAGCAAATAATAATGAATATAAAAGAATTGTGAGAGAACAAGTTGAAAAGACATCAAAATGTAGGTCTATAGTCTAGAAAGGATGTTGTACACTGCAGAAATCCTTGAAATAGAGCAAGTGCACATTAAACCAGTCTTTGAAACCAATAGAATTCACTGCAAAGTAGCATTCAACTGTACAACAGTGGAGAGACAAGTGTATATATCTTCTCAAGTTAAGATAAGAGTGTACAAAGTTGTTTGTACATGTGGGGAAGTCCCATAATTAGAGCAGAAGGCCAATTATAAGGCACTGCAAGGAACCACTAGTAATTCAGAGCAAATAATAGTGCATAGAACAAAATTGTGAGAATACAAGTGGAAAAGACAAGAAAATATAAGTCTATAGTATAAATAGGTCTTTGTACACTGCAGAAAACCCTTTATTTATTTATTTATTTATTCATTTTTATTAAGGTATTATATGTGTACATATCTTACCATTGGCCCCCCACCCTACTCCCATATTTGCCCTCACCCCCCAGAGATTTGCATCCATTGGTTATGCTTATATGCATGCATACAAGTCCTTCGGTTGATCTCTTATCTTCCCCACCTCTTCCTAACCTTCCTGCTGTAATTTGACAGACTGTTTGATGCTTTACTGCCTCTGTATCTATCTTTTTGTTCAACAGTTTATAATGTTCTTTATTATCCATAAATGAGTGACATCATGTGGTATTTTTCTTTCATTAACTGGCTTATTTCACTCAGCATAATGTTCTCCAATTCCATCCAGGTTGCTGCAAATGGTAAGAATTCCTTCTTTTTTGTGGCAGCATAGTATTCCATTGTGTAGATGTACCCTAGTTTTCTGATCCAGTCATCAGCTGATGGGCACCTAGGCTGTTTCCAGATCTTAGCTATTGTAAATTGTGCTGCTATGAACATAGTGGTGCATATATCCTTTCTCATTGGTGTTCCCAGTTTCTTAGGATATATTCCTAGGAGTGGGATTACTGGGTCAAATGGGAGTTCCATTTTCAGTTTTTTGAGGAAACTCCATACTCTTCTCCACAGTGGCTGCACCAGTCTGCATTCCCACCAGCAGTGCACGAGGGTTCCTTTTTCTCCGCATCCTCACCAACACTTGTCGTTTGTTGATTTGTTGATGATAGCCATTTTGACTGGTGTGAGATGGCACCGCATTGTTGTTTTGATTTGCATCTCTCAGATAATTAGTGACGTTGAGGATGTTTTCATGTGTCTCTTGGCCTTCCTTCTGTCTTCTTTTGAAAAGATTCTATTTAGGCCGAAACCGGTTTGGCTCAGTGGATAGAGCGTCGGTCTGCGGACTGAAGGGTCCCAGGTTCGATTCCGGTCAAGGGCATGTACATTGGTTGCGGGCACATCCCCGGTGGGGGGGGTGCAGGAGGCAGCTGGTCGATATTTCTCTCTCATCGATGTTTCTAGCTCTCTATCCCTCTCCCTTCCTCTCTGTAAAAAAATCAATAAAATATATTTTTAAAAAAGAAAAGATTCTATTTAGGTCCATTGCCCATTTTTTAATTGGATAATTTATCTTCCTTTTATTAAGTTGTATAAGCTGCCTGTAGATGTTGGAGATTAAACCTTTATCAGTGATACCATTTGCAAATATGTTCTCCCATACAGTGGGCATTCTTGTTGTTTTGTTGATAGTTTCTTTTGCTGTAAAAAAAAAAAAAGCTTTTTATTTTGATGTAGTTCCATTTGTTTATTTTCTCTTTAGCTTCAATTGCCTTAGGGGCAGTATCGGTGAGGAAGTTCTTTTGGCATATGACTGAGATTTTGCTGCCTGTGGATTCCTCTAGTATTTTTATGGTTTCCCGTCTTATGTTTAAGTCCTGTATCCATTTTGAGTTTATTTTTGTGTATGGTGTAAGTAGGTGATCTAGCTTCATTTTTTTTGCATGTATCTGTCCAATTTTCCCAACACCATTTATTGAAGAGACTGTCTTGATTCCATTGTATGTTCATGCCTCCTTTGTCAAATATTAATTGAGCGTAGTGGTTTGGGTCAATATCTGGATTCTCTATTCTATTGCATTGATCTATATGTCTGTTTTTGTGCCAGTACCAGGCTGTTTTGAGAATAGTGGCTTTGTAATACAGCTTGAAATCTGGTATTGAGATCCCTCCTACTTTATTCTTCTTTCTCAGGATTGCTGTGGTTATTCAGGGTCTTTTTTTATTCCAGATGAATTTTTGAAGAGTTCTTTCAAGGTCTATGAAATATGCCGTTGGTATTTCAATGGGGAGTACATTGAATCTATAGATTGCTTTGGGTAGTATGGACATTTTAATGATGTTGATTCTACCAATCCATGAACATGGTATGTTCTTCCATCTGTTTACGTCTTCCTCTATCTCTTTTGTCAGTGTCCTGTAGTTTTCCGCGTATAGGTCTTTTACCTCCTTAGTTAGGTTTATTCCTAGGTATATTAATTTTTTCGGTGTGATGGTAAATGGGATTGCCTTTTTAGTATCTCTTTCTGTAAGTTCACTATTGGTGTATAGAAAGGCCATAGATTTCTTAGCATTTATTTTGTATCCTGCTACAATGCCGAATTCATTTATTAAGTCTATTAGTTTTTTGACGGAGTCTTTCAGATTTTTTATGTACAATATCATGTCATCTGCAAATAAAGACAGCTTTATTTGTTCTTTTCCAATTTGGATGCCTTTTATTTCTTCTTCTTGTCTAATTGCAATGGCTAATACTTCCAGTACTATGTCAAACAGTAGTGGTGAGAGTGGGCATCCCTGTCTTGTTCCTGTTCTTAGGGGAAATGGTTTTAGTTTTTGTCCATTGAGTATGATGTTTGCTGTGGGTTTATCATATATAGCTTTTATTATGTTGAGGTATGAGCCTTCTATTCCCACCTTGTTGAGAATTTTTATCAAGAAAGGGTGTTGTATTTTGTCAAATGCTTTTTCTGCATCAATTGATATGACTATGTGATTTTTATCTCTCAATTTGTTTATGTGATGTATCACGTTTATTTATTTGCAAATATTGTACCATCCTTGCATTCATGGGATAAATCCTACTTGGTTATGGTGTATGATCTTTCTGATGTACTGCTGGAGCCGATTTGCTAGAATTTTGTTGAGGATTTTGGCATCTATGTTCATGAGGAATATTGGTCTGTAATTCTCTTTCATTGTGTTGTCTTTATCTGGTTTTGGTATTAGGGTGATGCTGGCTTCATAGAAGGAGCTTGAAAGTGTTCCTTCCTCTTGAATTTTTTGGAATAGTCTGAGGAGGATAGGTTTTAGTTCTTCCTTGAATGTTTGGTAAAACTCTCCTGTGAAGCCATCAGGCCCCGGGCTTTTGTTTGCCGGAAGCTTTTTGATGACTGCTTCAATTTCGTCCATAGTTACTGGCCTATTGAGCTGTTTAGATTCTTCTTGATTGATTTTTGGAAGGTTATATTTTTCTAGGAATATGTCCATTTCCTCCAGGTTGTCCAGTTTGTTGGAATAGAGTTGTTCGTAGTATTTTGTAACAATCCTTTGTATCTCAGCGGGGTCTGTTGTTATTTCACCTCTTTCATTTCTGATTTTGTTTATTTGGGTCCTCTCTCTTTGCTTCTTGGTGAGCCTGGCTAGAGGTTCATCAATCTTGTTTATCCTTTCAAAGAACCAGCTCTTGGTTTTGTTGATCTTCTGTATTGTTTCTTTGGTCTCTATGTCGTTTATCTCTGCTCTGATCTTTGTTATTTCCTTCCTTCTGGTTACACTGGGCTTTTCTTGCTGCTCTTTTTCTAGCTCTTTGAGTTGTAGGGTTAGGTAATTTATTACCATTGTTTCTTGTTTTTTGCAATAGGCTTGTAGAGCTATGAACTTCCCTCTCAAGACTGCTTTCGTTGTGTCCCATATATTTTGGATTGTTGTGTTTTCATTGTCATTTGTTGCCATGATGTTTTTTATTTCTTCCTTGATCTCTCTGGTGACCCAGTCCTTGTTTAATAGCATGCTGTTTAGTCTCCATGTGTTTGATTTCTTTGGATTGCATTTATTGTAGTTGATTTCCAGTTTTATGCCACTGTGATCTGAGAAGATGCTTGATATAATTTCTATCTTCTTGAATTTGAAGAGACTTTGCCTGTGACCCAGCATATGGTCTATCTTTGAAAATGACCCATGTGCACTTGAGAAGAATGTATATTCTGTGGCTTGGGAGTGAAATGTTCTGAAGATGTCAATTAATTCCATCTGGACTAGTGAGTCATTTAGGATTGATGTTTCTTTGCTGATTTTTTTGTTTAGAGGATTTGTCCAATGGGGTATTAAAGTCTCCTACTATGATTGTATTGCTATTAATCTCTCCCTTGATATCCTACAGGAGTTTTTTTTTTATGTATTTGGGTGCTCCAATTTTGGGTGCGTATATGTTTACCAGAATTATTTCTTCTTGTTGGATTTCTCCCTTTAGTATTATGAAATGGCCTTCCTTATCTCTTGTTATGGCATTTACTTTGAGGTCTATTTTGTCAGATATAAGTATTGCTACCCCAGCTCTTTTTTTCATTTCCATTTGCCTGAAAGATATTTTTCCATCCCTTCACTTTCAATCTGTGTGAGTCTCTTGTTCTGAGGTGGGTCTCTTATAGACAGCATTTATATGGGTCATGTTTTTTTATCCATTCAGCCACTCGATGTCTTTTGATTGGAGCATTTAGTCCGTTTACATTTAAAGTTATTACTGAAAGGTATTTGTTTGTAGTCATATCTATTTTTGTGTCTGTATTCCTTTCTTACCTGTTTATTTCTTCTTTTTACAGTATTCCCTTTAGCATTTCTTGAATTGCTGGTTTGGTGGTGATAAACTCCCTGAGCCTTCTTTTGTCTTCGAAGCACCTGATTTCCCCTTCGATTTTGATAGCCTTGCTGGATATAGTATTCTTGGATTCAGTCCTTTGCTTTGCAACACTTTGTATACCTCCTTCAATTCTCTTCTAGCTTGTTGTGTTTCTGTTGAGTAATCATTTGATATTCTGATGTGTGCTCCTTTGTAGGTAACTCTCTGTCTCTCTCTTGCCGCCTTTAAGATTCTCTCTTTATCATTTATATTTGCCATTGAAATTATGACATGTCTTGGTGTGGGTCTTTTGGGGTTGATCCTGCTTGGGACTCTCTGTACTTGTGTAACTTTTATCTTTCCCATATCCGGGAAGTTTTCTGTCATTATTTCTTCAAATAGATTTTCTAATCCCTGTTGCTCTTCTTGTCCTTCTGGCAGCCCTATTAAACACATGTTACTTCGTTTCATGTTGTCCCGAAGCTCCCTTAGGCTTTCCTCCTGCTTTTTAATTTTTTTCTCCAATTGCTATTCAGATTGAGCTTGTTTCTGTACCTGATCTTCTAACTCACTAATTCGGTCCTCTGCTTCTTCTAGTCTACTGTTGAAACTTTCCATGGTGTTTTTGATTGTAGCTATATCACTTTTCATTTCTTCCTGATTCTTGCATAAGTTGTTGATTTTCTCATCCATCTGATGTATAAATTCCACGACCATTACTCTGAACTCTTTTCGGTCATGTTGCAAGCTTCAGTTTCACTAATTTCCTTTCTTGGTGACTCCTCATTTTCCTTCTTCTGTGAATTGATTTGTCTCCCCATTCTGACTATCACCAGAAAGCTCAAGCTTCAGTTTGCGTGGACCTGGGCCATGTGCTGTGGGGACTTAGCTCCACCCGAGTTTCACTGAAGTGCTCTGACACTAGGATGTGTGGCTGCCGTTGGTTGGTGGGAACCAGGCTTGCCCAGGGTCAGTGTCCCCGGTGTTCCATGTGGTCTCGTGTGCACACTCAGAATCAGGGACCCTGTCTGCACCACACTGTTGGTATGTGCCTAAAATGAGATCCTTAGCATGTGCCAGGAGTCAGAGTTTCCCTGTGTCTGCACCAAGAATCAAGTGTCAGAGTCTCTGTTGCATTGTGCAGTTTCTCATTGAGAATCAGGGTCCCTGTGTGTGCATGCACCACAATTGGAGTCACTGGCTCTTAGTGTGAATGCGCTGTGAGTCAGGGATCCCAGGCAGCTATGTCCAGCATGCCAAATTCCCTGAAGTGGAGCTGCGTCCTGTGTGTGCTCTCTCTACTGAGCCAAACCAGCTAGGGCTTCGCATACTCTCAAATTCCTGAAGGGGAGCTGCCTCCGTGCACTCTCCCAGATTCCCTGAAGGGGGGCGGAGTACTCCTGTGCGCCAAATTCCCCAAAGGGGAGCCCATCTGTGCATGCTCTAAGATTCCCCGAAGGGGAGCTGTGTCCCACAAGCAAAATTCCCCCAAATTCCCTGACGGGGAGCCCTCTGGGCACGCTGTCAGATTTCCCCTAAGGGGAGCTACATCTGTAACTCGTGCCAAATTCCATAAAGGGGAGTGTGTCAGTGTGCAGGTGCTCTGCAGCTTGGGTGAGGGGTGGGTCTATCAGTTACTATGGCGATATCCTCGAGCCTGTGGGGAGGATAGGCTCTTTGACTCATGAAAATCAGCTGCCTTGAAGTCTGGATTCTTGTTGTCTGTTGGTCTGAAGCTGTGATAGCTGTTCTCTGTCCCCAGTGGATGCAGGGACCTGGTTTGTGTCTGAAGCCACTAGTTTCAGGCAGCTCTGTTTCTCAAGATGGCATGGTCTCCACGTCCTCACCAGCCACCAAGATGTGTCCCCTTTGTGCACGGAGCTCCGCCATCTAGGACTGCCCAAATAGGCAGCCCCTTGGAAGACCTGCAGAATCTAACTGACCCTAGCTCATACACACACACACACCACAGATGTCTACACTCTACTCTATGGGTTCCTAAATCACACTCTCTCTCTCCATACCTTCCTGCTGGTCACCATCTTTTCATAAGTCAGAAAAGCCTTTAAATAGAGCAAAGTGCACATTAAACCAGTCTTTGAAACCACAAGAATTCACTGAAAGGTAGCATTAAACGGTAAAACAGTTGAGAGATAAGTGTATATGGCTTTTGCAGTTCACAGAAGAGTGTACAAAGTTGTTTGTACATGTGGGGAAGTCCCATAAGTAGAGCAAAAGGCCAGTTATAAGACACTGCAAGAAACCAGTAGCAATTCAGAGCAAATAATAATGAATATAACAGAATTGAGTGAGAACAAGTGGAAAAGACATCAAAATGTAAGTCAAAGGATAGAAAGGATGTTGTACACTGCAGAAATCCTTGAAATAGAGCAAGTGCACATTAAACCAGTCTTTGTAACCACTAGAATTCAAAGAAAAGTAGCATTAATCTGTAAAACATAGTTAAGGAACAAGTGTATAATGCTTCTCAACTTCAGAGAAGAGTGTAGAAAGCTCTTTGTACAATGCAGGTAAGTCCGGTAGTACAGCAGAAAGCCAATTGAAAGACACTGTAAGAAAGACTAGGAACTAACTGCAAAATAACAGTAAATTGAACAGAGTAGTTAGATTATAAAAAGAAAATACATCACAATTTCTGGGTATAGTAATGAAAGTGTTTCCTACATGCGGGATTTCCTTAAAATCGAGCAGTAAGCACAATTAAGCAGCTTTAGAAACCACTATAATTCACTGAAAAGTAGCATTAAACAGTAAATCATACTTGGGAAACAAGTGTATATTGCTTATATACTTCAGAGAAGAGTGTAGAAAGGTGTTTATACAATGCAGGTAAGTCCGCTAATTACAGCAGAAAGCCAATTGTAAGACATTGTAAGAAAGACTAGGAACTAAGAGCAAAATAGCAATTAATTGAACAGAGCAAGTGGAAAAGAGATCACCATGTTAGCATACAGTATTGAAAGTGTTTTATACAATGCGGGAAATCCTACAATAGAGCAAAGAGCACATTCAAGCAACTTTGGAAACCACTAGAATTCACTCAAAGTAGCATTGAACTGTAAAACAGTTGCGAGACAAGTGTATATAGCTTATCAAGTTCACAGAAGAGTGTACAAAGTGGTTTGTATATGTGGGGAAGTCCCATAAGTAGAGCAAAAGGCCAGTTATAAGACACTGCAAGAAACCACTAGCATTTCAGAGGAAATAATAATGAATATAACAGAATTGTGGGAGAAAAAGTGGAAATGACATCAAAATGTAAGTCTAAAGTCTAGAAAGGATGTTGTACACTGCAGAAATCCTTGAAATAGGGCAAGTGCACATTAAACCAGTCTTTGTACCACTAGAATTCAAAGAAAAGTAGCATTAATCTGTAAAACATAGTTAAGGGACAAGTGTATAATGCTTCTCAACTTGAGAGAAGAGTGTAGATAGCTGTTTGTACAATGTAGGTACATCCGGTAAGTACAGCAGAAAGCCAATTGTAAAACATTGTAAGAAAGACTAAGAACTAACTGTAAAATAGGAGTAAATTGAACAAAATAGATTATAAACGGAAAATACATCACAATTCATGGGTATAGTAATGAAAGTGTTTTGTACATGCGGGATATCCTTGAAATTGAGCAGAAAGCACATTTAAGCAGCTTTAGAAACCACGACAATGCACTGAAAAGTAGCATTAAACTGTAAATCATACTTGGGAGACAAGTGTATATTGCTTCTCCACTTCAGAGAAGAGTGTAGAAAGGTGTTTGTACAATGCAGGTAAGTCCGCTAATTACAGCAAAAAGCCAATTGTAAGACATGTAAGAAAGAGGAGGAACTAAGAGCAAAATAGCAATAAATTGAACAGAATAATGACAGAGCAAGTGGAACACAGATCACCACGTTAGGATACAGTAATGAAAGTGTTGCATACAATGCGGGAAATCCTGGAATAGAGCAAAGAGCACATTTAAGCAGCTTTGGAAAACACTAGAATACACTCGAAGTAGTATTAAAATGTAAAACAGTTGAGAGACAAGTGTTTATAGCTTCTCAAGTACATAGAAGAGTGTACAAAGATCTTTGTACATGTGGGGAAGTCCCATAATTAGAGCACAAGGCCAATTATAGGGCACTGCAAGGAACCACTAATAATTCAGAGCAAATAATAGTGAATAGAACAGAATTGAGAGAATACAAGTGGAAAAGACATCAAAATGTAAGTCCATAGTCCAGAAAGGTCTTTGTACACTGCAGAAAACACTTTAAATAGAGCAAAGTGAACATTAAACCAGTCTTTGAAACCACTAGAATTCACTGAAAGGTAGCATTAAACTGTACAACAGTTGAGAGACAAGTGTATATAGCTTCGGCAGTTCACAGAGGAGTGTACAAAGTTGTTTGTACATGTGGGGAAATCCCATACGTAGAGCAAAAGGCCAGTTATAGGACACTTCAAGAAACCAGTAGTAATTCAGAGTAAATAATAATGAACATAACAGAATTGTGAGAGAACAAGTGGAAAAGACTTCCAAATGTAAGTCTAATATCTAGAATGGAGGTTGTACACTGCAGAAATCCTTGAAATACAGCAAGTGCACATTAAACCAGTCTTTGTAACCACTAGAATTCAAAGAAAAGTAGCATTAATCTGTAAAACATAGTTAAGGGACAAGTGTATAATGCTTCTCAACTTCAGAGAAGAGTGTAGAAAGCTCTTTGTACAATGCAGGTAAGTCCGGTAAGTACAGCAGAAAGTCAACTGTAAGACATTGTAAGAAAGACTAGGAATTAACTATAAAATAGCAGTAAATTGAACAAAATAGTTAGAGTATAAAGGTAAAATACATCACAATTTCTGGGTCTAGTAATGAAAGGGTTTCATACATGTGGGATATCATTGAAATAGAGCAGTAAGAAAAATTAAGCAGCTTTAGAAAGCACTATAATTCACTGAAAAGTAGCATTAAACTGTAAATCATACCTGGGAAACAACTGTATATTGCTGCTCAACTTCAGAGAAGAGTATAGAAAGGTGTTTGTACAATGCAGGTAAGTCCGCTAAGTACAGTAGAAAGCCAATTGTAAGACATTGTAAGAAAGACTAAGAACTATCTGTAAAATAGGAATAAATTTAACAGAATAGTGACAGAACAAGTGTAAAAGAAATCACTATGTTAGGATACAGTATTTTTTGTTTGTTTGTTTGTTTATTTATTTATTTTTTTTTTTAAAATTTCTTTATTGATTAAGGTGTCACATATTTGTCCTCATCCCCCCATTCCCATCCCACACCCCTCCCCACGGATGCCCCAACCCCCTGTTGAACTTAACCATTGGTTAGGCTCATATGCATGCACACAAAACCTTTGGTTGATCTCTTCCCCCTCCCCCCACCCTCCCCTATCCTCCCTCTGAGGCCCGATAGTCCGATCGATGCCTCCTTGTTTCTGGTTCTGTTCTTGTTCATCAGTCTATGTTGTTCATCATTTCCCCTAGATGAGTGAGATCATGTGTCACTAGAGATATACTTATAAGAACTGAATGTGAGAAGAGCAATAATAGTTATGCTGACAGGCAAATGAATCAGTCTGTAGTGAGTTTCTTTTTGGACCAACAGTTCTTTTGAGACCCAATATCAATGTCCACCAGTTCCTTATGTGTACATGTTGGCACTGACCCCTCAGCTCTGGATGGTGGACAAATGGTGGTAATGCAGGTCCGACTCCCTCTGGTTTGGTCTTGGCCGGACCCAGGGGCACGGCTTCACCCGGACCCAGGGGCACGTGGCCTCACCCGGACCCAGGGGAGCGCGGCCTCACCTGGACCCAGGTGCGCATGGCTTCACCCGGACCCGGGACCCAGCCTCACCCGGATCCAGGGGCACACGGCCTCACCTGGACCCGGGATCCAGGTTCACCCGGCCCCAGGGGCGCATGGCCTCACCTGGACCCAGGGGAGCGCGGCCTCACGGGGACCCAGGGGCGCGTGGCCTCTCCCAGACCCAGGGGCGCGAGGCCTCACACGGACCCAGGGGCGCGTGGCCTCTTCCAGACCCAGGGGCGCGTGGCCTCACCCGGATCCAGGGTCACACGGCCTCACCCGGACCCAGGGGCGCGTGGCCTAACCCTGATCCAGGGGCCCATGGCCTCACCCGGACACGGGACCCAGCCTCACCCGGATCCAGGGGCACACGACCTCGCCCAGACCCAGGATTCAGCTTTACCCGGACACAGGGGCGCGTGGCCTCTCCCAGACCCAGGGTCGTGTGGCCTCACCCGGATCCAGGAGCCCACGGCCTCACCCGGACCCGGAACCCAGCTCACCCGGACCCAGGGGTGCATGGCCTCACCCGGACCCAGAGGCGCGTGGCCTCTCCCGGGCCCGGGACCCAGCCTCACCCGGATGCAGGGGCACACGGCCTCGCCCGGACCCAGGATCTAGCTTCCCCCAGACCCAGTGGCGCGTGGCCTCTCCCGGGCCCGGGACCCAGCCTCACCCGGATCCAGGGGCACACGGCCTCACCTGGACCCGGGATCCAGCTTCACCCGGCCCCAGAGGCGCATGGCCTCACCTGGACCCAGGGGAGCGCGGCCTCACCCAGACCCAGGGACGCGTGGCCTCTCCCAGACCCAGGGGAGCGTGGCCTCACCCTGATCCAGGGTCCATGGCCTCACCCGGACCCGGGACCCAGCCTCACCCGGATCCAGGGGCACACGACCTCGCCCAGACCCAGGATTCAGCTTCACCTGGACCCAGGGGCGCGTGGCCTCTCCCAGGCCCGGGACCCAGCCTCACCCGGATCCAGGTGCACACGGCCTCGCCCGGACCCGGGATCTAGCTTCCCCCGGACCCAGGGGCGCGTGGCCTCTCCCAGACCCAGGGTCGCGTGGCCTCACCCGGATCCAGGGGCGCACGGCCTCACCCGGGCCCGGGACCCAGCCTCACCCGGATCCAGGGGCACACGGCCTCGCCCGGACCCGGGATCTAGCTTCCCCCGGACCCAGGGGCGCGTGGCCTCTCCCGGGCCCGGGACCCAGCCTCACCCGGATCCAGGGGCACACGGCCTCACCTGGACCCGGGATCCAGCTTCACCCGGCCCCAGGGGCGCATGGCCTCACCTGGACCCAGGGGAGCGCGGCCTCACCCGGACCCAGGGGCGCGTGGCCTCTCCCAGACCCAGGGGAGCGTGGCCTCACCCTGATCCAGTGTCCATGGCCTCACCCGGACCCGGGACCCAGCCTCACCCGGATCCAGGGGCACACGACCTCGCCCAGACCCAGGATTCAGCCTCACCCGAACCCAGGGGCGCGTGGCCTCTCCCAGACCCAGGGGAGCGTGGCCTCACCCGGACTCAGGGGCGTGTGGCCTCACCCGGGCCCGGGACCCAGCCTCACCCAGATCCAGGGACACAGGGCCTCGCCCAGACCCGGGATCTAGCTTCCCCCGAACCCAGGGGCGCATGGCCTCTCCCGGGCCCGGGACCCAGCCTCAACTGGATCCAGGGGCACACGGCCTCACCTGGACCCGGGATCCAGCTTCACCCGGCCCCAGAGGCGCATGGCCTCTCCCAGACCAAGGGTCGCGTGGCCTCACCCGGATCCAGGGGCGCACGGCCTCACCCGGTCCCGGGACCCAGCCTCACCCGGATCCAGGGGCACACGGCCTCACCCGGACCCGGGATCCAACTTCACCCGGACCCAGGGGCGCGTGGCCTTACCCGGACCCAGGGGCGCATGGCCTCACCCAGGCCCGGGACCCAGCGTCACCCGGATCCAGGGGCACACGGCCTCACCCGGACCCGGGATCTAGCTTCCCCTGGACCCAGGGGCGCGTGGCCTCTCCCGGACCCAGGGGTGTGTGGCCTCACCCGGACCCAGAGGTGCGTGGCCTCACCCGGGCCCGGGACCCAGCCTCACCCGGATCCAGGGGCACACGGCCTCACCCGGACCCGGGATCTAGCTTCCCCCGGACCCAGGGACGCGTGGCCTCAACCGGACCCAGGGGCGCGTGGCCTCTCCCGGACCCAGGGGCGCGTGGCCTCACCCGGACCCAGAGGCGCGTGGCCTCTCCCGGGCCCGGGACCCAGCCTCACCCGGATCCAGGGGCACACGGCCTCACCTGGACCCGGGATCCAGCTTCACCCGGCCCCAGAGGCGCATGGCCTCACCTGGACCCAGGGGAGCGCGGCCTAACCCAGACCCAGGGGCGCGTGGCCTCTCCCAGACCCAGGGGAGCGTGGCCTCACCCTGATCCAGGGTCCATGGCCTCACCCGGACCCGGGACCCAGCCTCACCCGGATCCAGGGGCGCACGGCCTCGCCCGGACCCGGGATCTAGCTTCCCCCGGACCCAGGGGCGCGTGGCCTCTCCCGGGCCCGGGACCCAGCCTCACCCGGATCCAGGGGCACACGGCCTCACCTGGACCCGGGATCCAGCTTCACCCGGCCCCAGGGGTGCATGGCCTCACCTGGACCCAGGGGAGCGCGGCCTCACCCGGACCCAGGGGCGCGTGGCCTCTCCCAGACCCAGGGGCGCGTGGCCTCACCCTGATCCAGGGTCCATGGCCTCACCCGGACCCGGGACCCAGCCTCACCCGGATCCAGGGGCACACGACCTCGCCCAGACCCAGGATTCAGCTTCACCCGGACCCAGGGGCACGTGGCCTTACCCGGACCCAGGGGCGTGTGGCCTCACCCGGGCCCAGGACCCAGCCTCACCCCGATCCAGGGGCACACGGCCTCGCCCGGACCCGGGAACTAGCTTCCCCCGGACCCAGGGGCGCGTGGCCTCTCCCAGACCCAGGGTCGCATGGCCTCACCAGGATCCAGGGGCGCACGGCCTCACCCGGGACCGGGACCCAGCCTCACCCGGATCCAGGGGCACACGGCCTCACCCGGACCCAGGGGCGCGTGGCCTTACCCGGACCCAGGGGCGCATGGCCTCACCCGTATCCAGGGGCACACAGCCTCACCCGGACCCATGATCTAGCTTCCCCCGGACCCAGGGGCGCGTGGCCTCTCCCAAACCCAGGGTCACGTGGCCTCACCCAGATCCAGGGGCGCACGGCCTCACCCGGGCCCGGGACCCAGCCTCACCCGAATCCAGGGGCACACAGCCTCTCCCAGACCCAGGATTCAGCTTCACCTGTTCCCAGGGGCGCATGGCCTCACCCGGACCCAGGGGCGCGTGGCCTCTCCCGGGCCCGGGACCCAGCCTCACTCGTATCCAGGGGCACACGGTCTCGCCCGGACGCGGGATCTAGCTTTCCCCGGACCCAGGGGCACGTGGCCTCTCCCTGACCCAGGGTTTCGTGGCCTCACCCGGATCCAGGGGCGCACGGCTTCACCCGGATCCGGGACTCAGCGGGGTTTCATCTTCTTGATCCCAATTCCTGTTGGTCAATTCCCTCTCAGCAATTCCTTCGGCCATTTTCTCAGAGCTCCAGGGCACCCGCCGCAGAACTCGTTGGGCGGTGGACTCAGCGAAGCTCCGGTGTGCCTGGTGCGTGGCGGCGGGCTGGTCCGGGGTGGCTGCGTCGACCCTTGGGTCTGCAGCGGTGGCCGGTCGCCGAGCGTGCGCACCTGGCCGCTTCTGGGGCATTGAGATTCTTGAAGGACTCGGAGGTCAGCAAGCGGGGAGTCTCCCACCCCATGTCTCCCAGGGGCTCGTCTTTCCGTGCTCGGCAGCGAGTTGAGACGTCCCCTCAGCCGGAGACCGCCGGGGGAACTGCGCCAAGCACGTTCCAGGCCGCCATTGTGTCACCTGAGCCGTAGTTTTTAAAGTGTGATCTTTGGGTCACCGGCATCAGCATCATCCCGCGTACCCCTCTCTTTTATTCTAGTTGTAGAGCATCTGCTCAGCCAGCCCTCCAGTGGTTCTGGATGGTGTCTGCTCTGAGGATACACTATTGAAAGTGTTTCATACAATGCGGGAAATCCTAGAATAGAGCAAAGAGCACATTTAAGCAACTTTGGAAACCACTAGAATTCACTTAAAGTAGCATTAGACTGTAAAGCAGTTGCGAGACAATTGAATATAGCTTATCAAGTTCACAGAAGAGTGTACAAAGTGGTTTGTACATGTGGGGAAGTCCCATAAGTAGAGCAAAAGGCCAGTTATAGGACACTACAAGAAACCAGTAGTAATTCAGAGCAAATAATAATGAATAGAACAGAATTGTGAGAATACAAGTGGAAAAGACATCAAAATGTAAGTCTATAGTCTAGAAAGGTCTTTGTACACTGCAGAAAACACTTTAAATAGAGCAAAGTGAACATTAAACCAGTCTTTGAAACCACTAGAATTCACTGAAAGGTAGCATTAAACTGTACAACAGTTGAGAGACAAGTGTATATAGCTTCGGCAGTTCACAGAGGAGTGTACAAAGTTGTTTGTACATGTGGGGAAGTCCCATAAGTAGAGCAAAAGGCCAGTTATAGGACACTTCAAGAAACCAATAGTAATTCAGAGTAAATAATAATGAACATAACAGAATTGTGAGAGAACAAGTGGAAAAGACATCCAAATGTAAGTCTAATGTCTAGAATGGATGTTGTACACTGCAGAAATCCTTGAAATACAGCAAGTGCACATTAAATCAGTTTTTGTAACCACTAGAATTCAAAGAAAAGTAGCATTAATCTGTAAAACATAGTTAAGGGACAAGTGTATAATGCTTCTCAACTTCAGAGAAGAGTGTAGAAAGCTGTTTGTACAATGCAGGTAAGTCCGGTAAGTACAGCAGAAAGCCAACTGTAAGACATTGTAGGAAAGACTAGAAATTAACTATAAAATAGCAGTAAATTGAACAAAATAGAGTATAAAGGGAAAATACATCACAATTTCTGGGTCTAGTAATGAAAGGGTTTCGTACATGTGGGATATTCTTGAAATAGAGCAGTAAGCAAAATTAAGCAGCTTTAGAAACCACTATAATTCACTGAAAAGTAGCATTAAACTGTAAATCATACCTGGGAAACAAGTATATATTGCTGCTCAACTTCAGAGAAGAGTATAGAAAGGTGTTTGTACAATGCAGGTAAGTCCGCTAATTACAGCAAAAAGCCAATTGTAAGACATGTAAGAAAGAGGAGGAACTAATAACAAAATAGCAATAAATTGAAGAGAATAGTGAGAGAGCAAGTGGAAAAGAGACCTCCACGTTAGGATACAGTATTGAAAGTGTTTCATACAATGCGGGAAATCTTAGAATAGAGCAAAGAGCACATTTAAGCAGCTTTGGAAACCAATAGAATTCACTCAAAGTAGCATTAAACTGTAAAATAGTTGCGAGACAATTGAATATAGCTTATCAAGTTCACAGAAGAGTGTACAAAGTGGTTTGTACATGTGGGGAAGTACCATAAGTAGAGCAAAAGGCCAGTTATAGGACATTACAAGAAACCAGTAGCATTTCAGAGGAAATAATAATGAATATAACAGAATTGTGGGAGAACAAGTGGAAATGACATCAAAATGTAAGTCTAAAGTCTAGAAAGGATGTTGTACACTGCAGAAATCCTTGAAATAGAGCAAGTGCACATTAAACCGGTCTTTGAACCAGTAGAATTCACTGTAAAGTAGCCTTAATCTGTAAAACATAGTTAAGGGACAAGTGTATAATGCTTCTCAACTTCAGAGAAGAGTGTAGAAAGCTGTTTGTACAATGCAGGTAAGTCTGATAACTGTAGCAAAAAGCCAATTGTAATACCTTGTAAGAAAGACTAGGAACTAAGTGCAAAATAGCAGTAAATTGAACAGAATGGTTCGATTATAACTGTACAATACATCACAATTTATGGGTATAGTAATGAAAGTGTTTCGTATATGCGGGATATCCTTGAAATCGAGCAGTAAGCACATTTAAGCAGCTTTAGAAACCACGACAATTCACTGAAGTGTAGCATTAAACTGTAAATCATATTCAGAGACAAGTGTATATTGCTTATATACTTCAGAGAAGAGTGTAGAAAGGTGTTTGTACAATGCAGGTAAGTCCGCTAATTACAGCAAAAAGCCAATTGTAAGACATGTAAGAAAGAGGAGGAACTAAGAGCAAAATAACAATAAATTGAACAGAATAGTGACAGAGCAAGTGGAAAAGAGATCAGCATGTTGGCAAACAGCAATGAAAGTGTTTCATACAATGCAGGAAATCCTAGAATAGAGCAAAGAGCACATTTAAGCAGCTTGGGAAACCACTAGAATTCATTCAAAATAGCACTGAAGTGTAAAACAGTTGCTAGACAAGTGTATATAGCTTATCGAGTTCACAGAAGAATGTACAAAATGGTTTGTACATGTGGGGTAGTCCCACAAGTAGAGCAAAAGGCCCGTTATAAGACACTGCAAGGAACCACTAGCATTTCAGAGCAAATAATAATGAATAGAAGAGAATTGTGGGAGAAAAAGTGGAAAAGACATCAAAATGTAAGTCTATAGTATAGAAAGGATGTTGTACACTGCAGAAATCCTTGATATAGAGCAAGTGCACATTAAACTGGTCTTTGAAACCAGTAGAATTCACTGAAAAGTGGCATTAAACTGTAAATCATATTTGAGAGACAAGTGTATATTGCTTCTCCACTTCAGAGAAGAGTGTAGAAAGTTGTTTGTACAATTCAGGTAAGTCTGATAACTGTAGCAGAAAGACAATTGTAATACATTGTAAGAAAGACAATGAACTAATTGCAAAATAGCAGTAAATTGAACAGAATAGTTAGATTATAAAGGGAAAATACATCACAATTTATGGGTATAGTAATGAAAGTGTTTCATACATGCGGGATATCCTTGAAATCGAGCAGTAAGCACATTTAGGCAGCTTTAGAAACCACGACAATGCACTGAAAAGTAGCATTAAACTGTAAATCATACTTGGGAGACAAGTGTATATTGCTTCTCCACTTCAGAGAAGAGTGTAGAAAGGTGTTTGTACAATGCAGGTAAGTCCGCTAATTACAGCAAAAAGCCAATTGTAAGACATTGTAAGAAAGAGGAGGAACTAAGAGCAAAATAGCAATAAATTGAACAGAATAATGACAGAGCAAGTGGAAAACAGATCACCACGTTAGGATACAGTAATGAAAGTGTTGCATACAATGCGGGAAATCCTGGAATAGAGCAAAGAGCACATTTAAGCAGCTTTGGAAAACACTAGAATTCACTCAAAGTAGCATTAAACTGTAAAACAGTTGCGAGACAAGTGTATATAGCTTATCAAGTTCACAGAAGAGTGTACAAAGTGGTTTGTACATGTGGGGAAGTACCATAAGTAGAGCAAAAGGCCAGTTATAAGACACTGCAAGAAACCAGTAGCATTTCAGAGGAAATAATAATGAATATAACAGAATTGTGGGAGAACAAGTGGAAAAGACATCAAAATGTAAGTCTATAGTATAGAAAGGATGTTGTACACTGCAGAAATCCTTGAAATAGAGCAAGTGTACATTAAACCGGTCTTTGAAACCAGTAGTATTCACTGAAAAGTAGCATTAAACTGTAAATTATACTTGGGAGACAAGTGTATATTGCTTCTCCACTTCAGAGAAGAGTGTAGAAAGGTGTTTGTACAATTCAGGTAATTCTTATAACTGTAGCAGAAAGCCAATTGTAATACATTGTAAGAAAGACTAGGAACTAACTGCAAAATAGCAGTAAATTGAACAGAATAGTTAGATTATAAAGGGAAAATACATCACAATTTATGGGTATAGTAATGAAAGTGTTTCGTACATGCTGGATATCCTTGAAATCGAGCATCAAGCACATTTAGGCAGCTCTAGAAACCAGGACAATTCACTGAAAAATAGCATTAAACTGTAAATCATACTTGGGAGACATGTGTATATTGCTTCTCAACTACAGAGAAGAGTGTAGAAAGGTGTTTGTACAATGCAGGTAAATCCGGTAAGTACAGCAGAAAGCCAATTGTAAGACATTGTAAGAAAGACTAAGAACTAACTGTAAAATAGCAATAAATTGAACAGAATAGTGACAGAGCAAGTGGAAAAGAGATCACCATGTTAGGATACAGTATTGAAAGTGTTTCATACAATGCGGGAAATCCTAGAATAGAGCAAAGAGCACATTTAAGCAAATGTGGAAACCACTAGAATTCACTTAAAGTAGCATTAAACTGTAAAACATTGGGAGACAAGTGTATATAGCTTATCAAGTTCACAGAAGAGTGTACAAAGTGGTTTGTACATGTGGGGAAGTCCCATAAAGGCCAGTTTTAGGACACTATAAGAAACCAGTAGTAATTCAGAGCAAATAATAATGAACATAACAGAATTGTGAGAGAACTAGTGGAGAAGACATCAAAATGTAAGTCAAATTTCTAGAAAGGATGTTGTACACTGCAGAAATCCTTGAAATACAGCAAGTGCACATTAAGCCAGTCTTTGTAACAACTAGAATTCAAAGAAAAGTAGCATTAATCTGTAAAACATAGTTAAGGAACAAGTGTATAATGCTTCTCAACTTCAGAGAAGAGTGTAGAAAACTGTTTCTACAATGCAGGAAAGTCCGGTAAGTACAGCAGAAAGCCAACTGTAAGACATTGTAAGAAAGATTAGGAACTAACTGTAAAATAGCAGTAAATTGAACAAAATAATTAGATTATAAAGGGAAAATACATCACAATTTCTGGGTATAGTAATGAAAGTGTTTCGTACATGCGGGATATCTTTGAAATCGAGCAGTAAGCACATTTAAGCAGCTTTAGAAACTACTACAATTCACTGAAGAGTAGCATTAAACTGTAAATCGAACTTGGGAGACAAGTGTATATTGCTTATATACTTCAGAGAAGAGTGTAGAAAGGTGTTTGTACAATGCAGGTAAGTCCGCTAATTACAGCAGAAAGCCAATTGTAAGACATGTAAGAAAGGAGGAACTAAGAGCAAAATAGCAATAAATTGAACAGAATAATGACAGAGCAAGGGGAAAAGAGATCACCATGTTAGCATACAGTAATGAAAGTGTTTCATACAATGCGGGAAATCCTAGAATAGAGCAAAGAGCACATTTAAGCAGCTTTGGAAAACACTAGAATTCACTCGAAGTAGCATTAAAATGTAAAACAGTTGAGAGACAAGTGTTTATAACTTCTCAAGTACATAGAAGAGCATACAAAGTTGTTTGTACATGTGGGGACATCCTATAATTAGAGCACAAGGCCAATTATAGGACACTGCAAGGAACCACTAGTAATTCAGAGCAAATAATAGTGAATTGAACAGAATTGTGAGAATACAAGTAGAAAAATATCAAAATGTAAGTCTATAGTCTAGAAACGTCTTTGTACACTCCAGAAAACCCTTTAAATAGAGAAAAGTGCACATTAAACCAGTCTTTGAAACCACTAGAATTCACTGATAGGTAGCATTAAACTGTACAACAGTTGAGAGACAAGTGTGTATAGCTTCTACAGTTCACAGAGGAGTGTACAAAGCTGTTTGTACATGTGGGGAAGTCCCATAAGTAGATAAAAAGGCCAGTTGTAGGACACTACAAGAAACCAGTAGTAATTCAGAGCATATAATAATGAATATAACAGAATTGTGAGAGAAAAAGAGGAAAAGACATCAAAATGTAAGTCTAAAGTCTAGAAAGTATGTTGTACACTGCAGAAATCCTTGAAATAGAGCAAGTGCACATTAAACCAGTCTTTGTAACCACTAGAATTCAAAGAAAAGTAGCATTAATCTGTAAAACATAGTTAAGGGACAAGTGTATAATGCTTCTCAACTTCAGAGAAGAGTGTAGAAAGCTGTTTCTACAATGCAGGAAAGTCCGGTAAGTACAGCAGAAAGCCAATTATAAGACATTGTAAGAAAGACTAAGAACTAACTGTAAAATAGCAGTAAATTGAACAAAATAGTTAGTTTATAAAGGGAAAATACATCACAATTTCTGGGTATAGTAATGAAAGGGTTTCGTACATGTGGGATATCCTTGAAATAGAGCAGTTAGCAAAATTAAGCAGCTTTAGAAACCACTATAATTCACTGAAAAGTAGCATTAAACTGTAAATCATACCTGGGAAACAAGTGTATATTGCTTCTCAACTTCACAGAAGAGTATAGAAAGGTGTTTGTACAATGCAGGTAAGTCCTCTAATTACAGCAGAAAGCCAATTGTAAGACATTTTAAGAAAGACTAGGAACTAAGAGCAAAATAGCAATAAATTGAACAGAATAGTGACAGAGCAAGGGGAAAAGAGATCACCATGTTAGCATACAGTAATGAAAGTGTTTCATACAATGCGGGATATTCTAGAATAGAACAAAGAGCACATTTAAGCAGCTTTGGAAACAACTAGAATCCACTCAAAGTAGCATTAAACTGTAAAACAGTTTAGAGACAAGTGTATATAGCTTCTCAAGTTCAAAGAAGAGTGTATACAGTTGTTTGTACATGTGGTGAAGTCTCATAAGTAGAGTAGAAGGCCAATTATAGGACACTGCAAAAAACCAGTAGTAATTCAGAGCAAATAACAATGAATATAAAAGAATTGTGAGAGAACAAGTTGAAAAGACATCCAAAATGTAGGTCTATAGTCTAGAAAGGATGTTGTACACTGCAGAAATCCTTGAAATAGAGCAAGTGCACATTAAACCAGTCTTTGAAACCAATAGAATTCACTGCAAAGTAGCATTCAACTGTACAACAGTGGAGAGACAAGTGTACATGTTGGCACAAGGACCAAGCACAAGGTCGCGGCGTGGACCCAACGGGGCCCCGAGAGTGCCCCCAACTTCACGGGTCCCGGGTCCGAGGAGCCCGCGCGAGAGCAGCGGCGACGGCCCCAGGAGCCATCCCGGCCCAAGCCTCAGTCCAACCTCAGGGAGGTCGCGTGTGCGGTGCCCGCCGAAGCCGTCCTCATTCACCAGTCCTGGGACCGAGGGGGCACGGCCGACCGCCTGCTCAACCATCCAGCCGGGGACATCCTCCCCGGGGGGCTCAAGGGCACTGGCCAAGGCCCTGGTCCCAGAGGGGGAGCAAAGGCGAACAGGAAGAAGAAGAAGAAGAAGAAGAAGCAGGGGCACAGGTCCGTGCCCGCGTGCCAGTGATGCCAGCAGCATGAGTGGCCCAGGAGCCTGTGGGAGAGCCTTGAGCTGAGCGCTGAGGGGTTGGGGTTGGGGGGGGGGCGGGCGTGGTGGGCGTGGTGCGGGGGGGATTGGGAGGGTGTGTGGAAGTGTGTGTGTGTGTGTGTGTGTGTGTGTGCTACTTTCCAGGGTGCCAGGTCAAGGGTCAGTGATGGGCGGCACAAAATCGCAATTTTGGCAAAGTTGGATACTCCTGAACCCATGTAGGGGGGTGAGGGGCTAGAGAAAGGGGGCGACAGGAGGAAGGTGGGAGGAGGAGGAAGGGGCGTGGTTGTGCGCATTGATTTTAGTCTCTCTGTTCACGTGCCCCGTGTCCTGAAGCCCATTAGCCCATCAGCCCATCAGCCCTTGGCGTCCGCTTCCCAGATCTGCCTGCACTCCCAGGCCCCAGTTCTGCCCCGTGGAGGAGCTGGGTCTCCACTCCTGTGACTAATCACTGGAATGGCTCGATGTCCCCCTCCCAAGGCGCATGCCCAGCTGTGCTGATGTGAACCCGGGTGGATCATACCCGCAGGGTGGCCACGACTGCAGGCAAACGTCCCGGCGCCCTCCCAGGATCCCAGGATCGGCAGCCCAGCACAGCCGGGAGGCTTGTGTGGCGCACGAGAGCCCCCAAAACATTTCCAACCCCTCCCTGGTGGGCTGTCACTGCTCTTGCCACCCTGGAGAGGCCGGGAAATGTGTGACCAGCTGCCTCAGAGACCTCCAGGTTTTGCACCGCAGCCCCCAGCCCCCGGGTCCGTCCGCCATTGCCAAAGAGGGTTGTCCTGGGCCCACCCGATCCTGTCTAAACATGTGTGGTCGCCTCTCCGACCCAGCAAACGGTGGTGCCGCCCTGCAAGACGTGGAGAAGGTGTCCTGCGGGGGTCCTCGGGCACCTGCGGAATCTCCCAAGTCCTCTCTAAGCCCGGGAAACGCTTCGGCAGGCCCGTGGCGCCCTCTGCTGGTCGATGAGCGCTAATGTGTGTGTGTGTGTGTGTGTGTGTGTGTGTGTGTGTGTGTGTGTGTCCGCCCCGCAGCCTCCTCTGGGGGAGGCAGAGCCAGGTGCCTGGACCTCTCCAGGTCTGGGGAGACCCGAGGGGGTGGCGGGGGTGGGGTGGGGGGGCTGGAGGGGGACGAGCGAACGTCCTGCAAGGAGCGCTGTCTATGAGAATGCAGGGACTTGCGGGGACAGGGGGGGGGGGCGGGGGGGTGTTTGGCGCGAGGCGACTGGTGGTAGGTGGGGGGAGGGGCGTGCTCATGGATGCGTTCAGAGCACTCAATCAGCGAGTGTGCCTGGGAGACCGCTGACGAACACGCGAACACGTGGCAGCACAAGGACGGCTACCAAGATTTCTGCCGAGTGATCCACGTCTGGGAGATTCACCGTGGCTGTTTTCCTCGTGGCTCGGGCCTGCGTATGATATTTGGCGCTCACGCGAGATTGTGATCACATGTTCAGGAAAACTGACCTCATTCGATTAAATGGTTTTGAGAGACAGACGTCGTGCAGCCCGTCTTAAGGACGGCATCCTATGCCTTTCCTAGATTCGCCATGTCCCGCTACCACCAACGAGGTGGCGTACCAGAAGAGAAAGGCATTCCCCGAGAGTCCAGATGGCAGAAGTCAAAAATCAAGGTGCCAGCGGGACCCCTTTCCGTCTGAGGTCTCTGAGGTCGCTGGGCGGGGCCGCTGGTGGCCTCTGGTGTCGCTGGCCCAGTGCCTTCAACTCCAGCGTCCGCCTCCCACGACCTCCAAGGCCAGCTTCGGTGTGTCTGCGTCTCCCGTCTCCCTCCCCTTTCTTCGAGGAACACCAGGCGTGGGGCGCGGAGACCAGCCTCTGTTCAGGAGCACCTTTTCTCGAGACCCTTGCGTTAATCCCACCTGAAAGGTGTGCCTGGGTCCGCCTGGGGCAGGAGGGCCCACACCCTAAAGTTGATTCCATCAAGCCTGGGGGCCACTGATTGGTGGAGCTCGTGGCTCCTCCCAGCACGCTCTGGGCCTATAAAAGGGCGGGTGGGGCGGCCAGGGCCTTCATTCTCAGACCTCCTCTGCCCCGGACGCTTCGTTCTCCAAGGGAGCTTTCAGGGGAGAGATCTCGCGAAGGCCCTGTCCGCGGACATGGAGGCCGCTTCTGCGCACCGGGAAGAGGAGCTTCAGCTCAGGCACCCCCCGAAGGTTGAATCCGCTGGATTCGGTGATGGGGCCGCGGAAGTCCACTGTGGCCCCCGCGGGCCTCAGGAACCACCACTGCCCCGGGAGAGCGGGTGCGCCCCGCGGGGCCCACTGGCTCCCGCCGACACCCCTCCTCCGAGTGGGAGCTGGAGCCCGGGGAGACCCCACGCGGTGGGGGCCGGGCTTCAGAACCTGGGCAACACCTGCTACGCGAACGCGGCCCTGCAGTGCCTCAGCTACACCCCGCCCCTGGCCCGCTACCTGCTGTCCGGGCGGCACTCGGGGGCCTGCGGGCGGCGGGCGTCCTGCGCCCTGTGCGCCCTGCAGGCTCACGTGACCCGGGCCCTCCTGCGCCCCAGGGACGTCATCGTGCCCGAGGGGGAGCTGCTCGCGGGCTTCCACGCGTACCGGCAGGAGGACGCCCACGAGTTCCTCCTGTTCACGCTGGACGCCCTGCAGCGGGCCTGTGTGCCTGAGGAGCGGCCGCCTTCGCCGCCGGGCCGGCCCTCCCAGGAGGACGCCACCCTGATCCGTCGGGTCTTTGGAGGCCACTGGAGATCTCGGATCCAGTGCCTCCGCTGCCAGGGCGTGTCCGACACCCTGGACCCTTACCTGGACATCGGCCTGGACATCCAGGCGGCGCAGAGCGTGACCCAGGCCCTGGAGCTGCTGGTGAGGCCCGAGCGGCTGGGCGGGGCCGACGGCTACCAGTGCGGCAAGTGCCGCCGGAAGGTGCCGGCCACCAAGACGCTGCGCCTGCACGCGGCCTCCAGGGTGCTCACGCTCGTGCTGAAGCGGTTCTCGGCGCTCGCGGACAGCAAGGTGGAGCGGGACGTGCGCTACCCGGAGCACCTGGACCTGCGGCCCTACCTGTCCCAGGGGCGCCGCGCGGGCCCGCTGCTGTACCGGCTCTACGCCGTGCTGGTCCACTCGGGCCGCACCTGCCACAGCGGCCACTACTTCTGCTACGTCCGAACCGCGGGCGGCCGGTGGTTCAAGATGGACGACGCCCAGGTGACCGCCTGCGACGCTTCTGAGGCCCTGAGCCAACGCGCCTATGTGCTCTTTTACGTCCAGACCAGTGAACTGGAAGGAGACAGTGGGAAACCCACATGCCCCGGGACCGAGCACAAGGTCGCGGCGTCGACCCAACGGGGCCCCGAGAGTGCCCCCAACTTCCCGGGTCCCGGGTCCGAGGAGCCCGCGCGAGAGGCGCCGGTCAAGCACACCAGCTTAGAGCAGCGGCGACGGCCCCAGGAGCCATCCCGGCCCAAGCCTCAGTCCAACCTCAGGGAGGTCGCGCGTGCGGTGCCCGCCGAAGCCGTCCTCATTCACCAGTCCCGGGACCGAGGGGGCACGGCCGACCGCCTGCTCAACCATCCAGCCGGGGACGTCCTCCCCGGGGGGGCCAAGGGCACTGGCCAAGGCCCTGGTCCCAGAGGGGGAGCCAAGGCGAACAGGAAGAAGAAGAAGAAGCAGGGGCACAGGTCCGTGCCCGCGTGCCAGTGATGCCAGCAGCAGGAGTGGCCCAGGAGCCTGCAGGAGAGCCTTGGGCTGAGCGCTGAAGGGGGGGGGGGGGGAGAGGGCGGGCGTGGTGGGCGTGGTGCAGGGGCGATTGGGAGGGTGTGTGGAAGTGGGGGGCGGGTACACTTTTCAAGGCGCCAGATCAAGGGTGTTGAGCAGCATCTGTGTCCTGTATACAACATGTGTGGGGAGCAACACAGCTGCAGAGGCTGCCACACACTCCCGGGGCCCAACCCACCCCAGGACCTGGTGCTGCCTTTTTTTTTTTTTGTTAATCCCCACCACGTATAAGGATATAGGGGATATAACGGATATAAGGGATATTGGAAATGGGGATATGGGGATATAATCGACATAGGGATATAGGGATAAAGTGATATAGAGATATAAGGGATATAGCGATATAAGGGATATAGGGATATAAGGGATCAAGGCATATAAGGGATAAAGGGATATAGCGATATAAGGGATAAAGGGATATAAGGGATAATGGGATATAGAGATATAAGGGATATAGGAATATAGGTATATAAGGGTAAATGTATAAAGGGATATAAGGGATATAGGGATATAGGGGATATAAAAGATATAGGGATATGGGGCTATAAGGGACTAGGGATATAATCCAGTCTTGTATCAGGGACCCAGACCTCCCTCCCTGGTCTGAACTGCCGTCCTAGGACCCAGACCTCCATCCGGGTCCCAGACCATCATGGCGGGTCCGAGAAGATTATCCCGGTTCCCAGGTTTCTAACACATAATCCAGTTGGGAACTGGGGCCTCTGTGTGCCTTGCAGGGTGTTGAGCAGCATCTGTGGCCTCTATACAACACGTGCGGGGAGCAACACAACTGCAGAGGCTGTCACACACCCCTGGGGGCCAACCCACCCCAGGTGCTAGTGCTGCCATTTTATAATTTTTTGGTTAATCCTCACTGGGGATAGGGATATAGGGGATATAGAGATATAGGGGATATAAGGGATATAGGGGATATAAGGGATATAGGGATTTAAGGGATTAGGGATATAATACAGTCTTGTATCAGGGATGTAGTTCTCTATCTGTAACCCAGACCACCATTCCATAACCCAGATGTCCAGGTGAGGTACCAGACCGCCCACTGGGACCCAGACCTCCCTCCCTTGTCTGAACTACCATCCTAGGACCAAGACCTCCATCCGAGTCCCAGACCATCATGGCGGGGCCGAGAAGATTATCACAGGGCCCAGGTCTCTAACACAGAATCCAGTAGAGAACTACACCCCCAATACAAGACTAGATTCATGATGGGGCCGAGAAGATTATCCTGGGGCAAGGTCTCAAACACAGAATCCAGTCTTGTATCAGGGGTGTAGTTCTCTATCTGTTACCCAGACCACCATTCCAAAACCCAGATGTCCAGGTGAGGTACCAGACACCTCTCCCTGGCCCGAACTGCCCTCCTAGGACCCAGACCTCCATCTGGGTCCCAGACCATCATGGCTGGGCCAAGAAGATTATCCTGGGGTAAGGCCTCAAACACAGAATCTTGTATCAGGGGTGTAGTTCTCCATCTGTAACCCAGACCATCATAACATAACCCAGATGTCCATGTGCGGTACCAGACCTCCCCCTGGGGCCTAGACTTCGCTCCCTGGCCCGAAGTATCCTCTCAGAACACATTCCTCTATCTGGGGCTCAGAACTACATCCGGGTCCCAGACCATCAGGGCAGGTCCGAGAAGATTATCCCAGGGCCCAGGTCTCTAACACAAAATCCAGTCTTGTATCAGGGGTGTACTTCTCTATCTGTAACCCAGACCACCATTCCATAACCCAGATGTCCAGGTGAGGTAAAAAACCACGCCCTGGGGCCCAGACCTCCCTCCCTGGCCCGAACTGCCCTCCTGGGACCCATTCCTCTATCCGGGGCTCAGACCTACATCCTGGTCCCAGACCATCAGAAGATTACCCAGGGGCCCTGGTTTCTAACACATAATCCGGTTGGGAACTGGGGCCTCTGTGTGCCTTGCAGGGTGTTGAGCAGCATCTGTGGCCTGTATACAACATGTGTGGGGAGCAACACAGCTGCAGAGGCTGCCACACACTCCCGGGGCCCAACACACCCCATGTTCGAGTGCTGCCATTTTTTTCTTTTTTGGTTAATCCTCACCAGAGATAGGGATATAGGGATATAGGGATATAAGGTATATAAGGGATATAAGGAATATAGGGATATAGAAATATAGGGATATAGGTATATACGGATAAAGGGATATAAGGGATATAAGGGATACAAGGGTAAAGGGATAAAGAGATATAGAGGACATAGGGATATAAGGGATTAGGGATATAATCCAGTCTATAAGGGATTAGGGATATAATCCAGGGGTGTAGTTCTCTATCTGTAACCCAGACCACCATTCCATAACCCAGATGTCCAGGTGAGGTACCAGACCGCCCCAGGGGCCCAGACCTCCCTCCCTGTCCCGAATTGCCCTCCTAGGACCTATTCCTCTATAAGGGACTCAGACCATCAGGGCAGGTCCGAGAAGATTATCCCGGGGCCCAGGTCTCTAACACAAAATCCAGTCTTGTATCAGGGGTGTACTTCTCTATCTGTAACCCAGACCACCATTCCATAACCCAGATGTCCAGGTGAGGTACCAGAACTCCCCCCGGAGCCAGACTTTGCTCCCTGGCCCGAACTATCCTCTCAGAACCCATTCCTCTATCCAGGGCTCAGACCTACATCCATGTCCCAGTCCATCATGGCGGGTCCAAGAAGATTATCCCGGGGCCCAGGTTTCTAACACATAATCCGGTTGGGAACTGGGGCCTCTGTGTGCCTTGCAGGGTGTTGAGCAGCATCTGTGGCCTGTATACAACACGTGTGGGGAGCAACACAACTGCAGAGGCTGCCACACACCCCCGGGGGCCAACCCACCCCAGGTGCTAGTCCTGCCATTTTTTTCTTTTTTGTTTAATCCTCACCAGGGATAGGGATATAGGGATATAGGGGATATAATAGATATAAAGATCATGGGAAATGGGGATAAAAGGGATATAGGGATATAGCAATAAAGGGATATAGCAATATAAGGGATATAGGGATATAAGGAATATAAGGGATATAAGGTATATATGGGATATGAGGAATATAAGGGATATAAGGTATATATGGGATATAAGGAATATAGGGATATAAGGATATAGAGATATAGCGATAAAGGAATATAGGGATATAAGGAATATAAGGGATATAGGGATGTAGAAATATAGGGATATAAGGGATAAAAGTGATATACGGTATATAAGGGATGTAAGAAATATAGGGATATAGTTCTCCATCTGTAACCCAGACCATCATAACATAACCCAGATGTCCATGTGCGGTACCAGACCTCCCCCTGGGGCCTAGACTTCGCTCCCTGGCCCGAAGTATCCTCTCAGAACACATTCCTCTATCTGGGGCTCAGAACTACATCCGGGTCCCAGACCATCAGGGCAGGTCCGAGAAGATTATCCCGGGGCCCAGGTCTCTAACACAAAATCCAGTCTTGTATCAGGGGTGTACTTCTCTATCTGTAACCCAGACCACCATTCCATAACCCAGATGTCCAGGTGAGGTAAAAAACCACGCCCTGGGGCCCAGACCTCCCTCCCTGGCCCGAACTGCCCTCCTGGGACCCATTCCTCTATCTGGGGCTCAGACCTACATCCTGGTCTCAGACCATCAGAAGATTACCCAGGGGCCCTGGTTTCTAACACATAATCCGGTTGGGAACTGGGGCCTCTGTGTGCCTTGCAGGGTGTTGAGCAGCATCTGTGGCCTGTATACAACATGTGTGGGGAGAAACACAGCTGCAGAGGCTGCCACACACTCCCGGGGCCCAACCCACCCCATGTTCGAGTGCTGCCATTTTTTTCTTTTTTGGTTAATCCTCACCAGAGATAGGGATATAGGGGATATAGGGATATAAGGTATATAAGGGATATAAGGAATATAGGGATATAGAAATATAGGTATATAGGTATATACGGATAAAGGGATATAACGGATACAAGGGTAAAGGGATAAAGAGGTATAGAGGAAATAGGGATATAAGGGATTAGGGATATAATCCAGTCTTGTATCAGGGGTGTAGTTCTCTAACCCAGACCACCATTCCATAACCCAGATGTCCAGGTGAGGTACCAGACCGCCCCAGGGGCCCAGACCTCCCTCCCTGTCCCGAATTGCCCTCGTAGGACCTATTCCTCTATCCGGGACTCAGAACTACATCCGGGTCCCAGACCATCAGGGCAGGTCCGAGAAGATTATCCCGGGGCCCAGGTCTCTAACACAAAATCCAGTCTTGTATCAGGGGTGTAGTTCTCTATCTGTAACCCAGACCATCATTCCATAACCCAGTTGTCCAGGTGAGGTACCAAAACTCCCCCCGGGGCCAGACTTTGCTCCCTGGCCCAAACTATCCTCTCAGAACCCATTCCTCTATCCGGGGCTCAGACCTACATCCATGTCCCAGTCCATCATGGCGGGTCCAAGAAGATTATCCCGGGGCCCAGGTTTCTAACACATAATCCGGTTGGGAAATGGGGCCTCTGTGTGCCTTGCAGGGTGTTGAGCAGCATCTGTGGCCTGTATACAACAAGTGTGGGGAGCAACACAACTGCAGAGGCTGCACGATACCCACTGTCGAAAAAAGAGCGGAATACGTATAACTGCCTGCCTCGAGGACTGCAGCCTCCAACCTCCTGGCTGTCTCAGTAGAGGCGGCCGGCACCTGCCTGCCTGCCAGGGTAAAGGCCCCGTGCCCAGTACTGGCTGCCTTGTTAGCAGGGGCCTCTGCTGTACGGAATGTCCCAGTAATGTCGGCCTGCCCGCTATGGCCTGCCTCAATAATGGCAGCCTCTCGTGGTACTCAGCACCTCGCTGTAAGGATTGACTGCCTCAATAATGACGGCCTGCACCGTACCCACTGCTGCAATGCTATCGGGCTCCGTGTAATTGCATTCCTCGAGGACAGTGACCTCACCGGTTCTGGGTGCTTCAAAAATGGCTGCCTTTAGGGTATGGAGTGACATACTGAACGCACAGGTTCACCATGTCAGTGCAGCAGCCCTTTGCAGGGCTGGGCTGTGAACGGGTGCAAAATCCAGGCTAGTAACTTTAGTCCATCCAGGGAAGGAATGACTCCCGCCCTGGACAGACTTGATGATTTTGAGGGATTTTCTTTTTTCCTGGGTGTTTGTTTGTTTTGGGGTAGAATTATTTGTTGCGTTCACGGGGCATTAGCTGGAATTTCAGCACCATGGACAGGAGCGCACAGTGTTATTTCGTGAATGGCCACAACAGTAACTTGGTAACTAGGAACCAGTAACCTGGTAACCAGTAACCAGTCACCTGGTAAGCAGTCAACTGGTAAGTAGTAAACCAATAACTAGTGACCCGGTAAAAGGTTAGCAGGGGCGGTGGCGGGGCCTCCGCCTTACAGAAGGTCTCAGTAATGACGGCATGCTGAGTATGGCGTGCCTCAATTACAGCGGCATCTCGGGAGGGCGCTGCATCTTGCAGTACTCAGTACCTAGCTGTACGGACTGGCTGCCTGAATAATGGCAGCTAGCACAGTACCAATTACCAAAACCTGAGTGGCATCCTTTTTTCTGCCTGCCTCCAGGAAAGCGGCCTCCAAACTCTTGGCTGCCTCAGTAGAGGAGGCCTGCACCCGCCTGCCTGCCAGGATGAAGACCCCGTGCCCTTTACTGACTGTGTCATTAGCAGGGGGCCTCTTCCGCATGAAAGATCTCAGTAATGTAGGCCTGCCACATTCGTCCTGCCTCAATAATCGCGGCTTCTCGTGAGGACAGTGCTTCTCGTGGTACTCAACACCTTGCTGTACGAACTGCCTGACCCAATTATGGCGCCAGCACGATACCCACTAGCAAAACCAGAGTGGGCTTCTTATAATTGCCTGCCTTGAGGACTGCAGCCTCCAAACTTCTGGCTGCCTCAGTAGAGGCGGCCTGCACCTGCCTGCCTGCTAGGGTAAAGACCCCATGCCCCGTACTGGCTGCCTTGTTAGCAGGGGACTCTACTGTATGGCAGGTCTCAGTAATGTCGGCCTGCAGCATTCGGCCTGCCTCAATAATGGCGGCCTCTCGCGAGGACGCTGTGTCTCACGTTATTCAGCACCTCACTGTACGGAATTGCTGCCTGAATAATGTCGGCCTGCTCGGTACCACAGCAGCAACCCAATAAAACTCTGTATAACTGGCTGTGTCGAGGCCTGTGGCCTCCAAACTCCTGGCAGCCTTAGTAGAGTGAACCTGCACCTGCCTGCCTCCCAGGGTAAAGGCCCCGTGACCTCAACTGGCAGTCTCATTAGCGGGGGAGTCTGCTGTACGGCAGGTCTCAGTAATGTCGGCCTGCAACAGACGGCCTGCCTCAATAATGGCAGGCTCTCGCGAGGACTCTGCGTCTGGCAGAATTCAGCACTTCGCCTTATAGACTGGCTGCCTCAATAATGGTGGCCTTCTGGGTACCACAGCAGCAACCCGATAAAACTCCGGATAACTGGTTGCCTCGAGCCCTGTGTTCTGCAACCTGCTGGCAGCCTCAGTGGAGGCCGCTTGCACCTGCCTGCCTGCCACGGTAAAGGCCCCAGGCCCCGTACCGGCTGCCTCATTAGGGGGCGGCCTTCGCCTCACGGAAATTCTCAGTCATGGAGGCCTGCGGCGTAAGGCATGCATCCATTAAGGCGGCCTCTGGTGAGCACGCTGCGTCTCGCGGGACTCAGCACCTCGCTGCATGGACTAGCTTCCTCAACAATGGCGGCCTGTACCGTACACAATGCCGCAGCCCGAGCGGGCTCTGTAAAACTGCCTGCTACCCCCTGGCTGCATGAGTAGAGGAGGCCTGCACCTGGCGGCCTGCCAGGGTAAAGGCCCTGTGCCCAGTACTGGCTGAGTGGATGGTGGGGGCCTGCGCCGTAAGGAAGGTCTCAGTCATGGCAGCCTGCAGCGAATACCTTGAGTCAATTAAGGCGGCCTCTCGCATCCACGCTGCATTTCGCGGGTCTCACCACCTCTCAGTTCAGACTGGCTGCCTCAATATTGGTGGCTTCTAGGTTTCCAAAGGGTTCATGATGTCAGCGCAGCAGCCGAGGCCTCCCTTTGCAAAGAGGGAGCAGGAAGCGGTGAAGTACCCACAACTGTGACTTCGCTCCATCCAGGGACGGAATGCATGCCGCCCTGCCCAGCCTCTCTGATCTTGTCACCCTTTTTTCCTGGGTAGAATTTTCGGTCGAGTTCACAGGGCTTTAGCGGGAATGTCAGCACCAGGGACAGAGGCACAGCGTGTTATTCCTGAAATGGCCACAGGAGGGCAGCAAAGGATAGTTTTTGCCTGACAGCTTCCTTTTGAGGTCCAGTGGAATAAGTATATGGTTCCATAGACAGACGTGTACAGTATAATCAGTAACTTACTTGAAAGAAAATGAAAACATTTATCTGATAAAAGTCGTGCTTAACCCTGGTCTATAATCATAAACATTATGATAAATCACAAAATAGGGTGTACTTACTATTAGCACATTTCTATAACTCCCTGCCAAGGGGACAGCAGCCTCCACACCCCTGGTTGCCTCAGTAGAGGCGGCCTGCACCTGCCGGCCCGCCAGTGTAAAGACCTTGTGCCCACAACAGGGGGGTGGGGACATTTGTGGGGAGGGGTGTGGGCTGGGAATGGGGGGATGAGGAGAAATATGTGATACCTCAATCAATAAAGAAATTAAAATAAATACATAAATAAAATTTAGTTTAGGTCTAGGGTTATGGCTAGTTTTAGGGTTAAGGTTAGGCCTAGGGTAAGGGTTGGGTTTAGGGTTAGGTTTAGGGCTTGGGATAGGGGTAGGTTTAGGGTTAGGGTTAGGGTTAAGGCTATTGTTGGGGCTGGGTTTAGGCCTAAGTTTAGATTAGGGTTAGGGTTAGGGCTAGGGTCAGGACTAAGGCTAGTGCTAGGGTTAGGGTTAGGGTTGGGGTTATTTTTAGGCTTAGGGCTAGGGTTATGGTTGGGGTTATGGATAGTGCTAGGGTTAGGGTTAGGTTTATGGTTAGGGCTTGGGTTAGCCTTAAAGTTAGTGTTAGGGCTAGGGCTAGGGTAATGACTATGCATAGGGTTAGTATTAGGTTTAGGGCTATGATTAATGTTTGGGTTAGGGTTCGGGCTAGTGTTATGGTTAAGGTTAGGTTTAGGACTAGGGCTAGGGCTAGGGTTAGATTTAGGGCTATTGTTACAAAGAGGGCTCGATTTACGGGTAGTGTTATGTTTAGATTTAGGGTTAGGTTTATGGTTAGGGTAGTGTTAGGGGTAGGTTTAGGATTAGGATTACGTCTAAAATTAGATTAAAAAAAACACACAAACAAACAAACAAACAAACAAAAAGACCCCGTGCCCGTACTGGCTGTGTCGTTCGCGGGAAGGGGTGTGGGGAGGGCCTCTGCTGTACGGAAGGTCTCAGTAATGTCGGCCTGCAGCATTCGGCCTTCCTCAATAATGGCGGCCTCTCGCGAGGACGCTGTGTCTCATGGTACTCAGCACCTTGCTGTACGAACCTGCTGACTCATTTATGGCGGCCTGCACGATACCCAATGCTGAAACCAGAGCATGCTTCGTATAACTGCCTGCCTCGAGGACTGCAGCTTCCAAACTTCTGGCTGCCTCAGTAGAGGTGGCCTGCATCTGCCTTCCTGCCAGGAAAAAGGCCCCGTGATCCGTACTGGCTGTCTCATTAGCAGGGGCGTCTGCCGTACGGCAGGTCTCAGTAATGTCGGCCTGCAGCATTCGGCCTGCCTCAATAATGGTAGCCTCTCGCGAGGACGCTGTATCTCCCAGTACTCAGCACCTCGCTGTACGGACTGGCTGCCTGAATAATGGCGGTCTGCACCGTACCAATTGCTGCAACCTGAGCGGGATCCATTTTTCTGCCTTCTTCCAGGAAAGCGGCCTCCAACCTCTTGGCTGCCTGAATAGAGGAGGCCTGCACATGCCTGCCTGCTAGGCTAAAGGTCCCGTGCCCCGTACTGGCTGCCTTGTTAGCAGGGGCCTCTGCTGTACGAAAGGTCTCAGTAATGTCGGCCTGTCCGCTATGGCCTGCCTCAATAATGGCAGCCTCTCATGGTACTCAGCACCTCGCTGTAAGGACTGACTGCCTCAATAATGACGGCCTGCACCATACCCACTGCCGCAATGCTATAGGGCTTCGTGTAATTGCATTCCTCGAGGATGGTGACCGCATCGGTTCTGGGTGCTTCAAAAATGGCTCCCTTTAGGGTATGGACTGACATAGTGAACGCACACGTTCACCATGTCAGTGCAGCAGCCCTTTGCAGGGCTGGGCTATGAACGGGTGCAAACTCCAGGCTAGTGACTTTAGTACACCCAGGGAAGGAATGACTCCCGCCCTGGACAGACTTGATGATTTTGAGGGATTTTCTTTTTTTTTCTGGGTGTTTGTTTGTTTGTTTTGGGGTAGAATTATTTGTTGCGTTCACAGGGCATTAGCTGGAAATTCAGCACCATGGACAGAAGCACACGGTGTTATTTCTTGAATGGCCACAACAGTAACTTGGTAACGAGGAACCAGTAACCTGGTAACCAGTAACCAGTCACCTTGTAACCAGTTAACTGGTAAGTAGTAAACCAATAACTAGTGACCCGGTAAAAGGTTAGCAGGGGCGGTGGTGGGGCCTTCGCTGTACAGAAGGTCTCAGTAATGACGGCATGCTGAGTATGGCATGCCTCAATTACAGCGGCATCTCGCGAGGGTGCTGCATCTCGCAGTACTCAGTACCTCGCTGTACTGACTGGCTGCCTCAATAATGGCGGCCTGCACAGTACCCATTGGTACAACCTGAGCGGGCTCCGTTTTTCAGCCTGCCTCCAGGAAAGCTGCCTCCAACCTCTTGGATGCCTGAGAAGAGGAGGCCTGCACCTGCCTGCCTGCTAGGGTAAAGGTCCCGTGCCCCGTACTGGCTGCCTTGTTAGCAGGGGCCTCTGCTGTACGAAAGGTCTCAGTAATGTCGGCCTGTCCGCTATGGCCTGCCTCAATAATGGCAGCCTCTCATGGTACTCAGCACCTCGCTGTAAGGACTGACTGCCTCAATAATGACGGCCTGCACCATACCCACTGCCGCAATGCTATAGGGCTTCGTGTAATTGCATTCCTCGAGGATGGTGACCTCATCGGTTCTGGGTGCTTCAAAAATGGCTCCCTTTAGGGTATGGACTGACATAGTGAACGCACACGTTCACCATGTCAGTGCAGCAGCCCTTTGCAGGGCTGGGCTATGAACGGGTGCAAACTCCAGGCTAGTGACTTTAGTACACCCAGGGAAGGAATGACTCCCGCCCTGGACAGACTTGATGATTTTGAGGGATTTTCTTTTTTTTTCTGGGTGTTTGTTTGTTTGTTTTGGGGTAGAATTATTTGTTGCGTTCACAGGGCATTAGCTGGAAATTCAGCACCATGGACAGAAGCACACGGTGTTATTTCTTGAATGGCCACAACAGTAACTTGGTAACGAGGAACCAGTAACCTGGTAACCAGTAACCAGTCACCTTGTAACCAGTTAACTGGTAAGTAGTAAACCAATAACTAGTGACCCGGTAAAAGGTTAGCAGGGGCGGTGGTGGGGCCTTCGCTGTACAGAAGGTCTCAGTAATGACGGCATGCTGAGTATGGCGTGCCTCAATTACAGCGGCATCTCGCGAGGGTGCTGCATCTTGCAGTACTCAGTACCTCGCTGTACTGACTGGCTGCCTCAATAATGGCGGCCTGCACAGTACCCATTGGTGCAACCTGAGCGGGCTCCGTTTTTCAGCCTGCCTCCAGGAAAGCTGCCTCCAACCTCTTGGATGCCTGAGAAGAGGAGGCCTGCACCTGCCTGCCTGCCAGGGTAAAGGCCCCGTGCCCCGTACTGGCTGTCTCGTTAGCGGGGGCCTCTGTGGTGCGGCAGGTCTCAGTAATGTTGGCATGCAGCATTTGGCCTTCCTTAATAATCGCGGCCTCTCGCGAGGATGCTGTGTCTCACGGTACTCAGCATCTTGCTGTACAAACTGGCTGACTCAATTATGGCGGCCTGCACGATACCCACTGCCAAAACAAGAGCAGGCTTCGTATAACTGCCTGCCTGGAAGACTGCAAGCTCCAACCTCCTGGCTGCCTGGGTAGAGGTGGCCTGCACCTGCCTGCCTGCTAGGGTAAAGGCCCCGTGCCCCGTACTGGCTGCCTTGTTAGCAGGGGCCTCTGCTGTACGGCAGGCCTTAGTAATCTCGGCCTGCAGCATTCGGCTTGCCTCAATAATGGCAGCCTCTCGTGGTACTCAGCACCTCGCTGTAAGGACTGACTGCCTCAATAATGACGGCCTGCACCGTACCCACTGCCGCAATGCTATAGGGCTTCGTGTAATTGCATTCCTCGAGGATGGTGACCTCATCGGTTCTGGGTGCTTCAAAAATGGCTCCCTTTAGGGTATGGACTGTCATAGTGAACGCACACATTCACCATTTCAGTGCAGCAGCCCTTTGCAGGGCTGGGCTATGAACGGGTGCAAACTCCAGGCTAGTGACTTTAGTGCATCCAGGGAAGGAATGACTCCCGCCCTGGACAGACTTGATGATTTTGAGGGATTTTCTTTTTTTTCTGGGTGTTTGTTTGTTTGTTTTGGGGTAGAATTATTTGTTGCGTTCACAGGGCATTAGCTGGAAATTCAGCACCATGGACAGAAGCACACGGTGTTATTTCTTGAATGGCCACAACAGTAACTTGGTAACGAGGAACCAGTAACCTGGTAACCAGTAACCAGTCACCTTGTAACCAGTTAACTGGTAAGTAGTAAACCAATAACTAGTGACCCGGTAAAAGGCTAGCAGGGGCGGTGGCGGGGCCTTCGCTGTACAGAAGGTCTCAGTAATGACGGCATGCTGAGTATGGCGTGCCTCAATTACAGCGGCATCTCGCGAGGGTGCTGCATCTTGCAGTACTCAGTACCTCGCTGTACTGACTGGCTGCCTGAATAATGGCGGCCTGCACAGTACCCATTGTCGCAACCTGAGCGGCCTTCGTTTTTCTGCCTTCCTCCAGGAAAGCTGCCTCCAACATCCTAGCTGCCTCAGTCGAGGCGGCGTACACCTGCCTGCCTGCCAGGTTAAAGGCCCCGTGCCCTCTGCTAACTGGGTCGTTAGCGGGAGCCTCTGCCGCATGAAAGGTCTCAGTAATGTTGGCCTGCAGCATTTGGCCTGCCTCAATAATGGCAACCTCTCGTGAGGACGCTGTATCTCGCAGTACTCAGCACCTCGCTGTACAGACTGGCTGCCTGAATAATGGCGGCCTGCACCGTACCCATTGCTACAACCTGAGCGGGCTCCGTTTTTCAGCCTGCCTCCAGGAAAGCGGCCTCCAACCTCTTGGATGCCTGAGAAGAGGAGGCCTGCACCTGCCTGCCTGCCAGGGTAAAGGCCCCGTGCCCCGTACTGGCTGTCTCGTTAGCGGGGGCCTCTGTGGTGTGGCAGGTCTCAGTAATGTCGGCATGCAGCATTCGGCCTCCCTCAATAATGGCGGCCTCTGGCGAGGATGCTGTGTCTCATAGTACTCAGCATCTTGCTGTACGAACTGGCTGACTCAATTATGGCGGCCTGCACGATACCCACTGCCAAAACAATAGCGGGCTTCCTATAACTTCCTGCCTGGAAGACTGCAAGCTCCAACCTCCTGGCTGCCTGGGTAGAGGTGGCCTGCACCTGCCTGCCTGCTAGGGTAAAGGCCCCGTGCCCCGTACTGGCTGCCTTGTTAGCAGGGGCCTCTGCTGTACGGCAGGCCTTAGTAATCTCGGCCTGCAGCATTCGGCTTGCCTCAATAATGGCAGCCTCTCTTGGTACTCAGCACCTCGCTGTAAGGACTGACTGCCTCAATAATGACGGCCTGCACCGTACCCATTGCCGCAATGCTATAGGGCTTCGTGTAATTGCATTCCTCGAGGACGGTGACCTCATCGGTTCTGGGTGCTTCAAAAATGGCTGCCTTTAGGGTATGGACTGACATAGTGAACGCACAGGTTCACAATGTCAGTGCAACAGCCTTTGCACAGCTGGGCTGTGAAGGGGTGCAAAATCCAGGCTAGTGACTTTAGTCCATCCAGGGAAGGAATGACTCCCGCCCAGGACAGACTTGATGATTTTGAGGGATTTTCTTTTTTTCTGGGTGTTTGTTTGTTTGTTTTGGGGTAGAATTATTTGTTGCGTTCACAGGGCATTAGCTGGAAATTCAAGCACCATGGACAGAAGTACACGGTGTTATATCTTGAATGGCCTCAACAGTAACTTGGTGACTAGGAACCAGTAACCTGGTAACCAGTCACCTGGTAACCAGTCAACTGGTAAGTAGTAAACCAATAACTAGTGACCCGGTAAAAGGTTAGCAAGGCTGGTGGCGGGGCCTTCGCCGTACAGAACGTCTCAGTAATGACGGCATGCTGAGTATGGCGTGCCTCAATTACAGCGGCATCTCGCGAGGGTGCTGCATCTTGCAGTACTCAGTACCTCGCTGTACTGACTGGCTGCCTGAATAATGGCGGCCTGCACAGTACCCATTGCCTCAACCTGAGCGGCCTCCGTTTTTCTACCTGCCTCCAGGAAAGCAGCCTCCAACCTCCTAGCTGCCTCAGTCGAGGCGGCCTACACCTGCCTGCCTACCAGGGTAAAGGCCCCCTGCCCCGTACTGGCTGTCTCGTTAGCAGGTGCCTCTGTCGTACGGCAGGTCTCAGTAATGTCGGCCAGCAGCATTCGGCCTGCTTCAATAATGGCAACCTCTCATGAGGACGCTGTATCTCGCAGTACTCAGCACCTCGCTGTACAGACTGCCAGCCTGAATAATGGCGGCCTGCACCGTACCCATTGCTGCAACCTGAGTGGCTCAGTTTTTCTGCTGCCTCCAGGAAAGCGGCCTCCAATCTCTTGGATGCCTGAGTAGAGGAGGCCTGCAGCTGCCTGCCTGCCAGGGTAAAGGCCCCGTGCCCCGTCCTGGCTGTCTCGTTAGCGGGGGCCTCTGTGGTGCTGCAGGTCTCAGTAATGTCGGCATGCAGCATTCGGTCTCCCTCAATAATGGCGGCCTCTGGCGAGGATGCTGTGTCTCATAGTACTCAGCATCTTGCTGTACGAACTGGCTGACTCAATTATGGCGGCCTGCACGATACCCACTGCCAAAATAAGAGCGGGCTTCGTATAACTGCCTGCCGGGAGGACTGTAGCCTCCAACCTCCTGGCTGCCTCAGTAGAGGCGGCGTGCACCTGCCTGCCTGCTAGGGTAACGGCCCCGTGCCCCATACTGGCTGCCTTGTTAGCAGGGGCTTCTGCTGTACTGAAGGTCTCAATAAGGTAGGCCTGCAGCAGATGGCCTGCCTCAATAATGGCAGGCTCTCACGAGCACTTTGCGTCTCGCAGAATTCAGCACCTCGCTGTATAGACTGGCTGCTTCAATAATGGCGCCCGTCTGGGTACCACAGCAGCAACCTGATAAAACTTCGAATAACTGGCTACCTAGAGCCCTGTGGCCTCCAACCTGCTGGCAGCCTCAGTAGAGGCCGCTTGTACCTGCGTGCCTGCCAGGGTAAAGAACACGAACCCCGTACTAGTTGCCTCGTTAGGGGGCGGCCTTCGCCTTACGGAAATTCTCAGTCATGGCGGCCTAATGTGTAAGGCATGCATCCATGAAGGCGGCCTCTGGCGAGCACGCTGCGTCTCGCGGGAATCAGCACCTGGCTGCACAGACTAGCTTCCTCAACAATGGCGGCCTGTACCGTACCCACTGCCGCAGCCTGAGCGGGCTGCAGCATTCGGCTTGCCTCAATAATGGCAGCCTGTCTTGGTACTCAGTACCTCGCTGTAAGGACTGACTGCCTCAATAATCACGGCCTGCACCGTACCAACTGCTGCAATGCTATCGGGCTCCGTGTAATTGGATTCCTCGAGGACGGTGACCTCACCGGTTCTGGGTGCTTTAAAAATGGCTGCCTTTAGGGTATGGACTGACGTAGTGAACGCACACGTTCACCATGTCAGTGCAGCAGCCTTTTGCAGGGCTGGGCTGTGATCGAGTGCAAACTCCAGGCTAGTGACTTTAGTGCATCCAGGGAAGGAATGACTCCCGCCCTGGACAGACTTGATGATTTTGAGGGATTTTCTTTTTTTCTGGGTGTTTGTTTGTTTGTTTGGGGGTAGAATTATTTTTTGCGTTCACAGGGCATTAGCTGGGATTTCAGCACCATGGACAGAAGCACACGATGTTATTTCTTGAATGGCCATAACAGTAACTTGGTAACGAGGAACCAGTAACCTGGTAACCAGTAACCAGTCACCTGGTAACCAGTCAACTGGTAAGTAGTAAACCAATAAGTAGTGACCCGGTAAAAGGTTAGCAGGGGTGGTGGCGGGGCCTTCGACGTACAGAAGGTCTCAGTAATGACGGCATGCTGAGTATGGCGTGCCTCAATTACATTGGTATCTCGGGAGGGCGCTGCATCTTGCAGTACTCAGTACCTTGCTGTACTTACTGGCTGCCTGAATAATGGCGGCCTGCACAGTACCCATTGCCTCAACCTGAGCGGCCTCCGTTTTTCTACCTGCCTCCAGGAAAGCAGCCTCCAACCTCCTAGCGGCCTGCCCAGTACCCATTGCCGCAACCTGAGCGGCCTCTGTTTTTCTGTCTGCCTCCAGGAAAGCGGCCTCCAACCACCTGGCTGCCTCAGTAGAGGAGGCCCACACCTGCCTGCCTGGCAGGGTAGAGGCCTCAGGTCCCGTAATGGTCACCTCGTGAGGGGGCAGCCTACGGCATACGAAAGGTCGCAGTCACAGCGGCCTGTGGCGTATGTCATGCATTAATTAATGTTTCTGTATCATAGATGTTTGTAACTCTCTATCCCTCTCATTTCCTCTCTGAAAAATCAATAAAATATATTTTAAAAAATATAAAAGAAAATCCCATATATTTAATCCCATCAGTAAATCCCAATATACTAATCCCATCAGTAAAAACCACATATATTAATCCCATCAGTAAAAAATCTCTCACATGTTAATCCCATCAGTAAAAAATCCCATATATTTATACCATCAGTAAAATCCAATATAGTAATTCTATCTGTGAAATCCAATATATATAATCCCATATATCTAATCCCAGGTATCACTCATGGCGGCCTGCAGCGAATATCAAGATTCAATTAAATTGGCCTCTTGTATACACGATGCTTTTCGCGGGTCTCAGGACCTCGCTGTTCGCAATGGCTGCCTCAATATTGCTGGCTTCTAGGTTTCCAAAGGGTTCATGATGTCAGCGCAGCAGCCCAGGCCTCCCTTTACAGGGACGGAGGAGGAAGCGGTGAAGAACCCATAACGGTGACTTCGGTCCATCCAGGCATGGAATGAATGCCGCTTTGCCCAGCCTCTCTCATCTTGTGATTCTTTTTTCCTGGGTACAATTTTTGGTCCAGTTCACAGGGCTTTAGTTGGAATTTCAGCATCAGGGACAGAGGCACAGCATGTTATTCCTGGAAAGGCCAATAGAGGGCAACAAAGGATAGTATTTGCCTTACAGCTTCCTTCTGAGGGCCAGTGTAATAAGGATATAGTTCCATAGACAGACGTGTACAGTATAATCAGTAACTTACTTGAAAGAAAATGAAAACATTTATCTTATAAAACCACTATATAATCATGCTCTATGATTACATTCTGATAAATCACAAAATAAGGAGGACTTACTATTAGCATATTGCTATAACTCCCTGCCAAGGGTACGTCAGCCTCCAACCCCCTGGCTGCCTCAGTGGAGGCGGCCTGCACCTGCCTGCCTGACAGGGTAAAAGCTCTGTGCCCAGTACTGGCTTCCTGGATAGCGGGGACTTGCGCTGTATAGAAGGTCTCATTCATGGCGGCCTGTGGCATAGCGCATGCGTCCATTAAGGCGGCTCTCCCGATGACGACGCTGCGTCTTGCGGGACTCAGCACCTCGCTGCACAGACTGGCTGCCTCAACAATGGCGGCCTGTACCGCAGCCCAAGCGGGCTCCTTAAAACTGCCTGCCACGAGGACGGCGGCCTCCCACCCCCTGGCTGCATGAGTAGAGGAGGCCTGCATCTGCCGGCCTGCCAGGGGAAAGGCTCTGTGCCCAGGACTGGCTGCCTGGGTAGAAGAGGCCTGCGCCATACGGAAGGTCTCAGTCATGGCGGCCAGTGGCAGATGGCATGCGTCCATTAAGGCAGCCTCTCGCCAGCATCCTGTGTCTCCCGGGCCTCAATACCTCGCTGGGCAGACTGGCTGCCTGAAAAATGGCGGCTTGCGCCGTACCCACTACCGCATCCCGAAAGGGCTGCCAATAACTGCCTACCAAGAGGACGGCGGCCTCCAACCCCCTGGCTGCATGAGTAGAGGAGGCTTGCAACTGCCGGTCGGTCAGGGTAAAGGCCCCGGGCCCCCTACTGGCTGCCTCGTGGGGGGGTGGGGCGGGCTACGCCGTAGGGAAGGTCTCAGTCATGGCGAATTGCAGCGTATGGCAAGCGTCAATTAATGTTTCTCTCTTATCTATGTTTCTATCTGTCTATCCCTCTCCAGTCCTCTCTGTGAAAAATCAATAAAATATATTTTTTAAAAAATAAAAAAATAAAAGCAGATATATGTAATCCTATCATTCAAAATCCCATATATTGATCCCATCGATAAAATCCCATCACCCTAAACCCATCAACCAAAGCCCATCACCCTAACCCCATCACCATAAATCCATCAACCTAATCCTATCAGCATGAACCCATCAACCTAATTTAAATGATGGTGGCAAATGATGGGGCCAGGTGATGGTGCCATATGATGGGGCCATATGATGGTGCCAAATGATAGTGCCATACGATGGGGACAAATAATGGGGACAAATGATGGGGCCAGGTGATGGGGCTAAATGATACATTTGGTTAATCCTCACACGAGCATAGTTTTTCCATTGATTTTTAGAGAGACAGCGGTAGCGGGGAGGGTGACAGAGAGAGAGAGAGAGATGGTTTGTTTGCCTCTTGCACACACCCCAACCAGGACAGGGATCAAGCCTGCAGCCCAGGCACATGCTCTGGCCCGGGAATCAAACCGGAGACTCTTCGATGTACAGGATGCTCTAACCACGGATCCACACCGGCCAGGGCCAACACCATTTTTAAAAGTAAGTTAGGGAGTGTGGACAGGGGCGCAGCGCATCGGGGTAGCCCTGCATCCCAGGACTTGATCGAGGCGACGGTCCCTTACCTCAAGTTTCCTCCTGGCCATGGTCATGTCCTCACGGGAAGCTCAGGGATGCCCCACCCCCGCCCCGACCCACCCCATCTGGACCTGGGAGGCCAGCCCAAAAGTCTGGGACAAAGTCCTTTTGAGGAAAGCGACTGAGGAACATTCTGGGAGCTTTGCGGGGTCTGGAACTTACCTCCTGGTCCACCTGGGAGGCATTGGCAGCCCTTAAAATGGACGCGAAGCCTGAAGTTTCCTTTCGGGGACACCTGACACCCGGTGGACCATCGACTGGTCGCAGGCCCTCCGGCAGCCGGTGTGGAAGCATGGGGCCGTGTCACCGGATGGTGAACAAGACCCGGGCGTCCCGGGAGGCATACAGACTTGCCCGGGAAGGTGCTCTGGAGGCTTTGCCACTGGAGGTGTGGGCATCTACCTGACACTGAGCCTTGAGTGGGGCCCAGGGGCCTGTGTGAGCTCAGATACAAAGGGTGAATACAGTGACCAGGTGTGGGAGGAAGGAAGAGGCAGCGCCACAACTGGCCGTGGCATGTGCAAAGGCCTTGGGGCAGAGCAAGCCGGAAAGAAGGCAGGTGGCCGGGCATGGACAGTGACGTGTGTGTGCAAGGGCAGGCGGAAGCCAGACCCCACTGGAAAGTTTTGCTTCATGTAGGGAAAGAGATGTAAGGTGACACGGTCCTTGCATCTGTAGGGGCTAGCAAGCCTGGCACCCTACCCACACAGATTTCCCAGGCCTGCTTGTATGGCAACTAATCAGTATAACGAGAGCAGCCCCTGCCTACAGAGCTTTCCCAGGGTTTGTTTATATGACTGCTATTAGTAGGATAAGAGGTAGTTTCATGGCTTCCCAAGAAATATGTATCCAACTAGTGAGAAAGAATGTTTTCCTTGTGATTGATTCCCTGCTTAGTGTCTTATGTATAAAAAGCACTGTATTACTAATAAAAGTTGCCAGAGCTCCTCGAGAGTTTGTGCACCTCCCGAATCCCGCTGTCCTGTCTTCCTTTCTTTTCTGAAATCCCACCTCCCTACCTCAGCCCAGTTCAACCCATCAGGCTGGACCTGATAAAAGATGACTTTGATTTGCTAAAGATGAATTTGAAGGGTAAAAGGGGAATTTGTGTTGCAAAATGTGAATGACTCTGTATTTGAGAAGCATCCAAATGAGTCGCTCTTTCCAGGATGCTAGTAAATTCCAACATTGCTCCATATTTTTTCAAGTTACTTCTTTGTTATTAAAGTTATTATTACTGAGCACTTGTTTATTCTAGTAAATTAGTTGTAAACAAGTTTTTTTTCTGATTAAAATATTCTAGTTAATAGTTTGGTGTTGCAATACAGTCATTTTGAAACGTGTTCGTGTAACTTAAGGGGTTCTGTTTGATACCTATGCCTGTCTCTTTTAGAATGAAAGATAAAATAATTCTGTAGAAATGTGCTAAGAGGAAGGACTCCTTCTTTTGTGATTTATCACAATGTAATCATAGAGCAGGGTTATATACTGGTTTTATAAGATAAACGCTTTCATTTTCTTTCAAGTAAGTTACTGATTATACTGTACACATCTGTCTATGGAACTATATACTTATTACCCTGGAGCTCAAAAGGAAGCTGTCAGGCAAAAAACTATCCTCTGCTGCTGTCCTGTGTCCATTCAAAAATAAAACGCTGTGCCTCTGTCCCTGGTGCTGACATTCCAGCTAAAGCCCTGTGAACTCGACCGAAAATTCTACCCAGGAAAATAGGGTCACAAGATCAGCGAGGCTTGGCAGGGCGGCATTCATAGTTGTGGGTTCTTCACCGTTTCCTGCTCCCTCCCTGCAAAGGGAGGCCTCGGTTGCTGCGCTGACATCATGAACCCTTTGGAAACCTAGAAGCCAACAATATTGAGGAAGCCAGTCTCAACAGCGAGGTGCTAAGACTGAAAATGCAGCGTGGATGCGAGAGGCCGCCTTAATTGACTCATGTTATTCGCTGCAGGCCGCCATGACTGAGACCTTCCCTATGGCATAGGCCCCTGCTATCCAGGCAGCCAGTATTGGGCACAGAGCCTTTACCCTGTCAGGCCAGCAGGTGCAGGCATCCTCTACTCATGCAGCCAGGGGGTGGGAGGACACCGTCCTCGTGGCAGGCAGTTTTATGGAGCCCACTCGGCTGTGGCAGTGGGTATCGTGCAGGCCGCCATTGTTGAAGCAGGCCAAATGCTGCAGGCCGACATTACTGAAACCTTCCGTATGGCAGAGGCCCCCCATCTAACAAGGCATCCGGTGTGGGGCACGGGGCCTTTACACTGGTAGGCAGGCAGGTGCAGGCTGACTCTACTGAGGCTGCCAGGAGATTGGAGGACACAGGCCTCAACACAGCCATTTTGGGGTTTCTGCTGTGGTACCCAGCAGGCCGCCATTATTGATGCAGCCAGTCCATACAGCGAGTTGCTGAGTACCGTGAGATACAGAGTCCTCTTGAGATGCCGCCATTATTGAGGCAGTCCGTATGCAGTAGGTTGACATTACTGAGACCTTCAGTACAGCAGAGGCGCCTGCTAACAAGGCAGCCAGTACAGAGCACGGGGCCTTTACCCTGGCAGGCAGGCAGGTGCAGGCCTCCTCTATTGAGGCAGGCAAGAGGTTGGAGGCTGCTTTCCTGGAGGCAGTCAGAAAAATGGAGTCCGGGGCCCAGACTTCGCTCTCTGACCTGAATGATCCTCTCAGAACCCATTCCTCTATCCAGGGCTCACACCTACATCTGGGTCCCAGACCATCAGGGCGGGTCCGACAAGATTATCCCGGGGCCCAGCATTCTAACACAGAATCCAGTCTTGAATTAGGGGCATAGTTCTCTATCTGTAACCCAGACCAGCATTCCATAACCCAGATGTCCAAGTGAGGTCCCAGACCGCCCCCCAGGGGCCCAGACCTCCCTTCCTTGCCTGAACTGCCCTCATAAGACCCAGAACTCTATCTGAGGCTCAAACCTACATCCGGGTCCCAGACCATCATGGTGGGGCCGAGAATATTATCCAGGGGCCCAGGTTTCTAACACAGAATCTAGTCTTGTATCAGGGGTGTAGTTCTCCATCTGTAACCCAGACCATCATAATGAAATCCAGATGTCCATGTGAGGTACCAGACCTCCCCCGGGGCCCAGACTTCACTCCCTGGCCCAAACGATCCTCTCAGAACCCATTCCTCTATCCGGAGCTCAGACCTACATCTGGGTCCCAGACCATCATGACGGGGCCGAGAAGATTATCCCGGGGCCCAGGTTTCTAACACAGAATCCAGTCTTGTATCAGGGGTGTAGTTCTCCATCTGTAATCCAGTCCACCATTCCATAACCCAGATGTCCAGGTGAGGAAGCAAACCGCCCCTCGGGGCCCAGACCTCCATCCCTGGTCCGAATTGTCCTTCTAGAACACAGACTTCAATCCGGGGCTCAGACCTACATCCAGGTCCTCGACCATCATGAAAGGGCCAAGAAGATTATCCCGGGGTCTAGGTTTCTAACACAGAATCCAGTCTTGTATCAGAGGTGTAGTTCTTTATCTGTAACACAGACCACCATTCCATAACCCAGATGTCCAGGTGAGGTACCAGTCCGCCTCCCGGGGCCCAGACTTCCCTCCCTGGCCCGAAATGCCCTCCTGGTACCCAGACCTTAATCTGGGGTTCAGACCTACACCCGGGTCCCAGACCATCATGGCTGGTCCGAGAAGATTATCCCTGGACCCAGGTTTCTAACACAGAATCCAATCTTGTATTAGTGGTGTAGTTCTCTATCTGTAACCCAGACCACCATTCCATAACCACATGTCCAGGTGAGTCACCAGAACTTCCCCCGGGGGCCCAGAGTTTGCTCCCTGGCCTGAATGATCCTCTGAGAACCCATTCCTCTATCCAGGGCTTAGACCTATATCCGGGTCCTTGACCATTATGGCGGGTCTGAGATTATCCGGGGGCCCAGGACTCTAACATTTAGAATCCAGTCTTGTATCAGGGGTGTAGGTCTCTTTCTGCAACCCAGACCACCATTCCATAATCCAGATGTCCAGGTGAGGTACCAGACCGCTCCCTGGGGCCCAGACTTCCTTCCCTGGCCCAAACTGCCTTCCTAGGACCCAGACCTACATCCGTGGCTCAGACCTCCATTCGGGTCCCAGACCATCATTGTAGGTCCGAGAAGATTATCCCGGGGCCCAGGTCTCTAACACAGAATCCAGTCTTGTATCAGGGGTGTAGTTCTCCATCTGTAACCCAGACCATTATAACATAACCCAGATGTCCATGTTAGGTACCAGAAATCCCCCCGGGGCCCAGACCACCCTCCCTGGACCGAACGATCCTCTGAGAACCCATTCCTCTATCCGTGGCTCAGACCTACAACGGGTCCCAGACCATCATGTCGGGTCCGAGAAGATTATCCCTGGGCCCAGGTTTCTAACATATAATCCGGTTGTGAACTGTGGCCTCTGTGTGCCTTGCAGGGTGTTGAGCAGCATCTGTGGCCTGTATCCAACACATGCGAGGAGTAACAGAGCTGCAGAGGCTGCCACATGCCCCTGGGGCCCAACCCACCCCAGGTGCGAGTGCTGCCTTTTTTTTCTTTTTTGGTTAATATTCACCAGGGATAGGGATATAAGGGACATAAGGGATATGGGATATGGGATATGGGAAATGTGGATATTGATATATAAGGGATATAGGGATACAGGGATATAGGGATAAAGGGATAAGGGATATAAGTGATATAAGGAATATGGGGATATAGGGTTATAAGGGATAAAGGGATAAAGGGATATAATGGATAAAGGGATATAGGTATATGGCATATAGGGATATAAGGGATATAGAAATATAAGGGATGTAAGGGATATAGGGATATAAGGGATATAGGGTTATAGGAATATAGGGATATAAGGGATATAGGGTTATAAGGGATAAAGGCATAAAGGGATATAATGGATAAAGGGATATAGGTATATGGCATATAAGGATATAAGAGATATAGGGATATAAGGGATATAGGGATATAGGGGATATAGGGTTATAGGAATATAGTGATATAAGGGATATAGGGATATAAGGGATATAGGGATATAAGGGATATAAGGGAAATAGGGATATAAGGGATTACGGATATAATCCAGTCTTGTTTCAGGGGTGTAGTTCTCTATCTGTAACCCAGACCACCATTCCATAACCCAGATGTCTAGGTGAGGTACCAGACTGCCCCCCGGGGCACAGACCTCCCACCCTGGCCCGAATGATCCTCTCAGAACACATTCCTCTATCTGGGGTTCAGACGTACATCCGGGTCCCAGACCATCATGGCCGGTCTGAGATTATCCCGGGGCCCAGGTTTCTAACACAGAATCCAGTCTTGTATCAGAGGTGTAGTTCTCTATCTGTAACCCAGACCAACATTCCACAACCCAGATGTCCAGGTGATGTAAGAGACCGCCCCCCGGGGCCCATACCTCCTTCCCTGGACCGAATGCCCTCCTGGTACACAGACCTGTTACCCAGAGCCTGCGGTGACCGCTGTGCAGAGAGGCTGAGGGTGGAGCCGCGTGGACGTGAGTGGCAGGGTGTTCCCAGTTTGCCAGAGCCAGGCAGCCCCAGGGCTGTGAGGGTCATGACCCGGCTGACGTGGCCCCCACTCCAGGAGTGTGATGGGATTATGGTTGATGGGTTTAGGGAGATGGCTTTAGGGTGATGGGTTTATGGTGATGGGATTAGGGTGATGGGATTTTACTGATGGTATTAGTATATGGGATTTTTACTGATTAGATATATTAGATTTTCTTTTTCTTTTTAAAAAATATATTTAATGATTTTTCACAGAGGAATTGAGAGGGATAGAGAGATAGAAACATCGATGAGAGAGAAATATTAATTGACGCATGCTGTATGCCTTAATTGACACAAGCTATACGCTGCAGGCCGCCATGACTGAGACTTTCCGCACGGCGTAGGCACCCCCCCCCCCTCACGAGGCAGCCAGTATGGGGCCCGGGGCCTTTACCCTGACCGACTGGCAGTTGCAGGCCTCTTGTACTCATGCAGCCAGGGCGTTGGAGGCGGCCGTCCTCGTGGCAGGCAGTTTTACGGAGCCCGCTCTGGCTGCGGCAGTGGGTATGGTACAGGCCGCCATTGTTGAGGCAGCCAGTCCGTGCAGCTAGGTGGTGCTGAGTCCCGCGAGACGCAGCGTGCTCGCGAGAGGTCGCCTTATTGGACATATGTCTTACGCTGCAGGCTGCCATGACTAAGAACTTCCGTAAGGCGAAGGCCGCCCCCTAACAACGTAGTCAGTACGGGGCCCAGGGTCTTTACGCAGGTGGACCGTCAGGTGCAGGTCGCCTCTACTGAGGCAGCCAGGGGTTTGGAGGCCTCCGTCCCCTTGGCAGGGAGCTATAGCAATGTGCTAATAGTAAGTCCTCCTTATTTTGTGATTTATCAGAATGTAATCATAGAGCAGGGTTATACAGTGGTTTTATAAGGTAAATGTTTTCATTTTCTTTCAAGTAAGTTACTGATTATACTGTACACGTCTGTCTATGGAACCATATACTTATTGCACTGGACCTCACAAGGAAGCTGTCAGGCAAAAGCTTTCCTTTGCTGCCCTCCTGTGGCCATTTCAGGAATAACACGCTGTGCCTCTGTCCCTGGTGCTGAAATTGAGCTAAAGCCCTGTGAACTCGACCAAAAATTGTACCCATGAAAAAAGGGTCCAAAAAAAAAAAGAAAGAAAGAAAAGAAAGAAAGAAAGAAAGAAAGAAAGAAAGAAAAAGAAAGAAAGAAAGAAAGAAAGAAAGAAAGAAAGAAAGAAAGAAAGAAAGAAAGAAGAAAGAAAATAAAAAGAAAAAAGGGTCACAAGATCAGAGAGGCTGGGCAGGGCGTCATTCGTTCCGTCCCCGGATGGACCAAAGTCACAGTTGTGGGTTTTTCGCCACTTCCTGCTACTTCCCTGCAAAGGGAGGCCTCGGCTGCTGCGCTGACATCATGAAATCTTTGGAAACCTATAAGCCACCAATATTGAGGCAGCCAGTCCCAAAAGCGAGGTGCTGAGACCTACGAAATGCAGTGTGGATGCGGCAGGCCACCTTAATTGACTCATGCTATTCGCTGCAGGCAGCCATGAGTGAGACCTTTTATACGGCACAGGCCCCCGCCATCCAGGCAGCCAGTTCTGGGCACATAGCCTTTACCCTGGTAGGCCAGCAGGTGCAGGCCTCCTCTACTCATGCAGTCAGGGGGTGGGAGGCTGCCATCCTCATTGCATGCAGTTTTACAGAGCCCGCTCGGGCTGCGGCAGTGGGTACGGTACAGGCCGCCATTGTTGAGGAAGCTAGTCCATGCAGTGAGGTATTGAATTCCGTGAGATGCAGTGTCCTCGCAAGAGCCGTCTGCTGCAGGCCTACATTACTGAGACCTTCAGTATAGCAGAGGTTGCTGCTAATAAGGCAGCCAGTACAGTGCATGAGGCCTTTACCCTGGCAGGCAGGCAGGTGCAGGCAGCCTCTACTGAGGCAGCCAGGAGGTTAGAGGCCTTAGTCCTCGAGGCAGGGAGTTATACGAAGCCCGCTCTGGTTTTGGCAGTGGGTATCGTGCAGACCGCCATTATTGAGGCAGGCCGTATGCTGCAGGCCGACTTTACTGAGACCTTCCGAATGGCAGACGCCCCCCCTTGCTAAGAAGGCAGCTAGTACGGGGCAAGGGGCATTTACCCTGGCAGGCAGGCAGGTGCAGCCATTCTGTACTGAGGCTGCCAGCAGGTTGTAGCCTGCAGCCTCGAGGCAGGCAGTTAAACGGAGCCTGCTCTGGTTTTGGCAGTGGGTATCGTGCATGCCAGTATTATTGAGTCAGAGAGTCCGTACAGAGAGTGCTGAGTACCCTAGAAGCACTGTCCTCACGAGAGGCAGCCAATATTGAGGCAGGATGAATGTTGCAGGCCGACATTACTGAGACCTTCAGTATGGCAGAGGCACGCCGCTAACGAGACAGCAAGTACAGGGCACAGTCCTTTAGTCTGTCAGTCCGTACCCTAGATGCTGCGATTATTGAAGGCGTGTGTACTGGGGAGGCGTGTGTACAGTTGTGGACAGGTGTCGTTTCCTGATGCAGCCAGTACCCTTTCGGCTTCGTTTCTTGATGGTCCCTTCTGATGCATGGTTCTCATGGGAACGTGTTTGTATCACGAATAAAAAATTGAAGTCAGTCAAAGTTTTGTGTGTAAACATTGTTTTATTTTTAGCAGTATATATATTTCCTATTTCCTAAAGTAAGAGAGAGGGAGAGAGTAACGTCCATGATGAGTGATCATCGTCGATGGGCTGGCTTTTGCCAGAAGAAAGTGGTGTATTTGGTCTCATCTGGTAAGTGGAAGGAATCGGCCCTAGCCAGTGTTGGTCGCTGGTTCTAGTTTTGGATGCTTAGCGGTGGAATTCCTGGTCCTGAGCACATCCTGGGATTCAGGTTTCATTGCCAGGCGTGGCCGGTTTTGCTGTGTCAAGGAAAAATCCAATGGTGTCTGGCATCTTCCTTTCTGCTTTTTTGTTCCCTCTCTCTCCTCTCCTCTCCTTCCCTCCCTCCCTCCCTCCCTCCCTACCTCCCTCCCTCCCAGTGTCTCTTAAAACGTCAATTGGAAAAATATATTTTCTGTTAAGAATTACTCAATAGATATACATGAGAAAAGTACAAAGAAGGAAAAGGTGTAGAGGGTGTTCCAAACAGCATCCCCCTACCAGAAAGGCTGCATCCGGAGCAGAGCCCTGAGGTACGGTGATGTTTTTCAAGGTGATGTTTGTAGAAGCTAAAAATAAAATGTCCAAGTGTCCCTGAGCTGGCAAGGTGGTGACAGAACACAAGGAAGCCGCTGTAGGGAGTTCCCTGGAGGTTGTCTTAAGCCACCACGTTAGTGACACTGATGAGTCTTTGTTGGTAGCCAGGGAGGGGCAGGGGAAAGTCAGGTGTGAGGGAGGCAGGGAATGGAGAGAGGTGTGGCCCGCACATGCTCCCCTGCAGTGGCCCGTACCGCTGGTCCCTGAGCCACCCACTGTGAGAAGATGCGAGCAGACTCAGGTGATGTCATTGTTTGAGGGACATGCTGGGGAAAGGACACATATCCTGAGGGCCGGCTAGATGACGGGGCCGCAGTGGCCTGGAGAGATGAGTTGTGTGAAGTTGTGGCCAGCATGTGGTTTCCCTCTGTCTTCCCCTAGGTACCTTCTCGTTGGTTGAGGACTCCAGAACCCTGTCTTCCATTGCCACAGACTCCACCTTCTTCATGGCGACTGTGTGCAAGACACAAGAGCTGTATGGATATGTATTTGCACAAGAGTGGTATTGGGAAGTGATGTGAAAGTTATTGTCTCTAGTTCTTATTTGGAGACTAAATCCTAGCAAAGCGGTTATCTGTTTGATGTCTGAAATATTTGTATTCCAAATAGTTTTTATTTCAGTGAATAACATTTCTTGTACCAAGTTGGTTTCCTAAGTCTAATGAAATGATTAAGTGGCAAATGTTTGTAAATTTGGTAATGATCACTGTCTATTGCTGGCTACTGTAGTTTTTGGGGTGATGTGTGGAATGTCCTCCTCTTCTCTGCCCAGAATATATCCTGTGTTAGTGCAAGCATCTATGACTTTTCTTCCTTAGTCTTCGTGAGAATTGGTTTTCATGAATGTTCCCAGTATCTCCCTTTAAAACTCTTGTGCAAAATACACACAAACAGCTGAGCATCCCATCCTGGATCCTTTTTAGTTGTTTTCAAAGGAATGCAGATTGCTCGTGATTGTAGGTGGATGGTGAAGCACTGAGGCTCCTTGGTGAGTCCCAATAGAGACATGAATGGAAGAGAATAGAATGCTTGTGAAGAGACCCAAATGCTAAGGTTTGTGTTTTTTATGATCCATGTTTCTCCTGAGGCCATTTGAAAAGCATGGCATTCTGTAGTCAATGGTATTGTGACTCGAGTCAAGGTGCACATCGCTGATAAAAGTCAAAGTGCAGTCGTATCCCGTGTCTTCAGCGGTTGGAGTGCCGTCCATGTGCGAGGCCGAGAGTGAGGTGAGCCGTGCGTGCAGGACATGAGGAGAACCCCCAGGTGTGATGTGGCAGGTGACCCAGTGTCCCGGAGGAGCGGTGGGGGCTGCAGGTGATGGCGCTGAGCCTTGGTTGCCAGCTAGAGCATGTTGTTCCCCAGCTCCTCGGCGAGAGGTGGCCATGGGTGAGGCATCCATTCCCCTGGAGGCCAGTGTGATTGAGGCAGTGATTCCCTTGCAGGTGGTCCTGAGGGAAGCAGCCATCCACGTAGGTGGAGGTCGCCATGGTGGAGGCAGTGATGTATTTATTGCTTGAGGTATTTCATGCATTTTTTATCATGTGAAGGTGTTGCGTGGAGAAAAGAAGATTCTGGTAAATAGGTATGTGGTAAAACAAAATGTTTGTTAAGTTTCTTAAAAAGTAATTTTATTATTTCCTCAAGGAAGAGAGAGGAGGGAGACATGTGCATGCTGCGATAGAATCCACGATGAGGGAGAATGCCTCTAAGTCAGTGTTGCTACTGTTGGTTGTGCACCCCTTCCCTCCCATTGCTGTCAAGGGTCGTGGCAGAGACTGTTGTGTGGAAGTTTCCCGTGAGGTGAGCGAGTGCCCCCCCCCCCCTGACTAAGATGCTCTGCTATTTTTCCCTTTTAAAGACAAGTAGAGAGTGTTTAGTTGTGGTTTTTGTAAGTTGATGCTGTAATCATTGAGTACTCATGATCTAGTGGCCTTATTGTCTGTGAAAGATGTGACATGGAACCCTTTCCCTCCCAGCCGTCCTGAGTGTCCATCATGCAGTTGTCCCGCTCCCGTTTGTAGCACGTGTCATCCCTAGGCATTGTAGTTGAATCTGTCATTTGTTCCCTTAGGATGGATGTGTCCTTTTCCGTGTCCTAAATTTGGAAACGTATTTGTTGATGAATTTTCTGAATGCTGTGACATTGAAAGGCCACATGGACTATGTGTTCGAAATAAAGGGATGAAAGAGAAGCGATGTTTTTTGAAACATAAAGGTTTGCATGGTAGTTTATTTTGTTGCAGTATGTGTGTGAATATTATATTACTAAAATTATATATATTTTTATAGGAAACATATATTCTTATTGAAAATATGTTTATTGGAATTGAAGGGCAGGAGAGCAGAAAAGTCTACTATTGGCAACTTGCTGTCAGGAATGTCTGTTTGAGCCCTTGTGTGTCTGTCCAAGGTTTTGTGAGGACTTCAGTTGTCAAGCCCCTGCCCGGCTTCCTCAGCAGGTGTCGCCAAGTCCTCTTTGAGGAGACATGTTTGTGTATTTGCTTTGCCGGATTGATTTCCGTGTGATCCATGAGGTGAGGATCCCGACGGGGCAGTGAGGCCAGTTGTGCTGTGTCCCTTTGTATCGTGTGTGTGTGAAAGGGGGTATGTTGTGAGCGCCTCCCAGGTGAGGTGTTGCTAAGGGAAAAGGTGTGATGGTAGTTGGCAGGTCCCATGAGGCACGTGGTGATTCTGTCCTTTTTTTTGTGCAGGTCCTGGGTGTCCCCACTCATGAGTGTTGGATTGCAGGCGAGTATTGTGAAATGTTGTCAGTATTGGTTTGTGTGGAGGGAGGGTTCTGTTTTTTAAATTGTAAATGAAATAGGATGATGGTAGAGTTGAAAGAGGTGTAGTCCTAGGGTTGGATCCATGAAGAGCATGATTCCATTGCCATGTGCAGCATGTGAAGGTGTTTGCCTGTCATGAGTGTTGTCGTTGGGAGGTGTTGTCCCCCGTGTCCCCCTCCCCCCCAGGCTTCCCGTTGGATACCCATTCACGTGCAGGTGTTTCAGCTCCTGCGTTGAGCAGCTCTGGTGGGGTGTGTGTTGTCTGTACGGTTTGCACATTGAAGTGCTCTCTGCCATTGGACATGCCTGCATTCCCCATCGCCCCTCCCTCCCATGTTGCGGTTTGAACCCGAGGATCGAGTGACCAGTTGGCCTCCCTCCCTGATGCCATGGAAGTGCGTTGAGCCTTTTTCGTTAGGAGAAAGCTGATGGGGTGTTTGTCGTGCGGTGACTCGTGGATGTGTTTCCTGTGTGGTTTCCAGGCATGTTTCCCCGAGTCAGTGAGGGAAGTGCTGCTCGGGAGCCTCCGCGACCGAAGAGAGCTAAAGTAAGGTCCCAGGCTGTCCTTGAAAGCAAACGTTGACATGGGAAGGAGTTGCTCCTGGTTAGCTATGTCTTTGGGAAATCTCTTTCCCGAGGACGATCGATGTTCCTGTTTAGCGGCTTATTGTCCTTTTGCCTATGAGAGGACCGAGTTGTGAATTTGGTTATTCAGTTTGAAGTATCTTTTTTCTTTCCTCTTGATGGCGCAGCCCCAGCTCCATGTCGTGGAGTAGAAGTGTTTGTATTGTTCTTGTGAGCCTGTTAACGGTTGAGCGTTAAGTCATCTTCAGTCAGAATTTTTTTTTTTTTGTAAAAAAAGCTTATTTTTTTATTTTAACCTTTATGGTTTGGGTTCATTACTCATAGTTATTTTGATTGTCTTAACTTATGTTTGATTGAATACTGCTTTCCTGATGTTTTGAATGTCCCATTTATTGTGATCGCACTGGTTCTCGAGGTCCATTCCTGGGAAAGCAGACAGCTCCATGATTGTCCATTGTGTCTGTAGCTACAGGTCATGCATTCCTCTTGACTCAGTGATCCCAGAATCTGGAGAGCATATTTATTCTCCCTTGTGTATGTGGGCTTAGATAATGCTCATGTTTTTCCATTAATTCAGTGATTCCTAGAAGACTAAGTTGGTCTTATTGTGCTTTTGTGAAAATGCTTTTTTGCCAAATAGGTTCCTTATTTCAGCCCGAAAGATGCAATGCAAAGTTTAGTGATGTTCTTGCCATCTAAGGCATGCGTGTGCAACTGTTGGTGTCTGCCAGATTTGTATCTTTATTTCCTTTTATGCCAGCATCCGTTCTTCAATGACTCGATCATGTGAATTTTTTGAGGCTTTATTTGTAATACGGGGCTTCCACTCCCACAGTAGGGAACCACAGAGGTTTGTGTGCTTTGCTTTGTCCCACGTCCTCCATGTCCGTCTGCTTCTTTGTGTTAAAATGTAGAAAAGAACGTGTTAGCAATCACCATTTTGTAGAGCACTCTCTCCATTCCCGGCTATTGTTGTGTGAGTCATTTTTGTTGTGTTGTTGTCATCGTCGTGGAGAAGCTACGTGTTTGTGTGTAGGTGTGAGGAGAGATGTTTCTGGAGGCAGCAGCGCCGCCGTGTCATGGTATTGAAAGCTTTCTATTTTTAAGCAATGATGGCATGAGATTGTCCTATGAGTATGTTTGCTCTTTTGTCTGTTTTGTACCGTGGACACCGCCTATGTAGGTCCAGTGAGTCTTGGGGAGGCTGTCGTTTGTAGGGTTTTGGTTGTTCGAAGCAGGTATTTTGTATGATGCGAGTGTTTTATTTTGTGGATGCAAAGATTCTTTTGACTAGGTTGCTGTAGAGAGATAGTGTTTATTTTCTTTGAGTCCAAGGTGATTCGTTCCCAAAGGAAGAGGGAGGGAGAAAGTGAGGAGGCTCAAAGAAGTCATTGCAATGTAATTCTGTCATTGGAGGCTAGTGACCTGCATGCCAGTCAGTGTCCAGAGGGAGGGCTATTGTTAGAGAGATTCTGATCCTTCAAACAATGCAGGAGGAGAGCTTGGAGAGACTTTATTCACTGCGGTGGGCTTAGAGAAAATGAATTTAAATTTTAAGCAAAGGTATAAGCAGAACTTCCCTTTTTCTTCTGGAGCCAGGTCTATGTGCACTTAGTGGTTATGTTGCTACTGGCCTGGAAACAACAGAGTTCTATGCAATGAAAGAATGCACCTGGCATGGCATTGAAATTCTGTGCATATGTAGTTTATAGCCTATAAGGTCAGGCAGCTAAGTTTATTTTCCTCATTATTCAAGCAGGTGAAAGCAAAGTTATTTTTTTAATAATAAGTGTCTGTCCAAAACAAGAGCATAGAATTCCAAAGAGTAGTTTTATAAAATAGGGGTTTTTCCTTGTCACTATTTGTTGTGACACCAGGCCAGACCCTCAGATCTGTCTTGGAGACCCACCTCCAACACCCGGCGGCCTTCTTGCAAGGCCCGTGAAAAGGATGGGAAGCGTCATGTATGTTGTTGGTGAAGTATGGTAGCAAGCATAGTTGTTTAAAAACTGGTGTTTTAATTTGCACCCTGCTATTGTGGCTTCTGCACACACTTAGTTGCTTCAAGAGTAGGGTCGTTCCTTCAGCTTCCAGACTGAGACCTGAAAAGTCAGCAAGGTCCTTTTGCTGTGCCTGTGGACCAGAAGTGCAGGAGATGGATTGCCAATGATTCGGTAGGTGAAGGGTTCGAAATTGTAGGTAACCTTTCAAGATGAGTCACTGTGCTTCATTGTGCTTTTGCAAGATAGGGCCCTCTGGCTATGTCAAGCATGATGTGTGTGGGAATCCCCCTGCGGTCTGTTGCCAGCAATTTTAATTGAGAATTGAGAATCAAGGAAAATGTGGTTTAGAGCTTTCAAAGGCCCGCCTCCATCTGTCACATCGCATTCATGATTGTGTCCCCCACTTGCATGTGGTGTTCTCGCGGCCGTCCCGGCTAGTTCAGGAAATATTTGCCTTATTTTTGTAATCCATCCACAGCCTCCCGTGGTCTTGTGATTGCAGGGTTTGAGCCCACCACAGTGGGGGAAAGTTGACAGGGAGGGACATGTAAGGGTTGGGGTGCCCATGCATGTGTCTCCATTGAGATTTGGAAGGGCGTTTCCTGCGTTGGCCGGCGTTCTTCAACAGTGTTCCTCCTCTGTCCTCAGAAGCGTCCTTGGTCCTGTAGGTTGTCTGCAACCCAAGAAATAGGCATGGTTCGTTGGAATCCATGATCCGTGAGAATTTTCAGAAGTCACCGTGAAGCCTCTGGGTTGTGTAGGCCCTCCCTGCCATCCCTGCCAAGGGGTTTGGGGGTGGTTTCCCGGAGACTGTTGTATGGAAGTTGTGTGTTCGATGTCTTGCATTCTTAAGCCGATATTTTTTGGCCTTTGTAAGGAAAAGAGTTTTTTGAGTCGTGTATGTTGTAAGTTGATGTATTAGTGAGCACTAGCAGCATACTGGTCCTATTGACTGCGAAAGATGTGACATGGATCCGAAACGGGTTTTGTTCAGTGGATAGAGCGTCAGCCTGCGGACGGTGGGGTCCCGGGTTCGATTCTGGTCAGAGGCACGTACTTTGGTTTTGGGCGCATCCCCGGTGGTGGGTGTGCAGGAGGCTGCCGATTGATGTTTGTAACTCTGTATCTGTCTCCCTTCCTCTCTGTAAGGAAAAAAAAAAATTAAAAAAACCTTTTAAGAAAAAGATGTAAAATTGAAAGCATTCCTTCCCATCTGCTGTGAGTGGAAATTCACACGTTGTCTTGCTCATCATGCTCTTGTTTTCTGCACGTGGTATTCCTAGGCATTGGATTTGGAAATTTCATTTGATAAAGTATGATTGATGTGTTGTTTTTTGCATGTGACATGTGAAATCCTCGTAGTTGAGGAACTTTGAGAATGCTGTGAAACTCAAAGGCCCAATTCACTAAGTGTGTCAAGTGTAAAGGCGAAAGAGAAGCGATGTTTTTTGAAACCGAAGGCTGTCATGGTAGTTTATTTTGTTTCACTCCATGGGGCAATCGTTTTTTACAAAAATAAGATTTTTTTAAAAGAAAACATGCCTTCGTATTGAACATCTGTTGCTTGGCATGAAATGATATAGGAGAGTCGAACCCCCTATGTTTGCGACGTTCTTCCCAGGAACCTTCGTGCATGCGAGCCACTGTGTGTTTCCGGTGTTGAGAGGATTCCATTTGTGAAGCCATTGTCCAGCTTCCCCAGCAGGTGGCGCCAAGTCTTCGTTGAAGAGAAATGTCTGCGTATGAGTGTTTTCTTTTTTTTTCCTAAATATTGTATAGATTTTTTATAGAAAAGAAGGGAAAGGGATAGAAAGTTCGAAACCTTGATAAGAGAGCAACGATCAGTCGCCTCCTGCACCCTCCTGGGTATGTGGGCGCCCCCAAGGTCCATGTCTTTGACCGGCAGTGAACCCGGGATCCTCGAGTCCGCAGGCTGACGCTTCTCCACTGAACGAAAGCGGTTCGGGCTGTGTTTGAATTTTTGATGGAGGGATTTCCTCTTGAAATATGATGCCAGGATCCCTGCGGGGCAGTGAGAGTGGATGTGGCCCTTTGTAGCGTGTGTGTGAAAGGTGGGATCCTGTGAGCGGCCCGCAGGTGAGGCGTTTGTAAGGGAAAAGGCGTGTTGGTATTTTTCACGTCCCGTGAGGCCCATGGCGACCCTGTGCCTTTTTTTGTGTAGGTCACGGTTGCCTGCCTCCATGCAAGTGTGTTGGAAACGAGGCGAGCATCCCGAGATGTTGTGAGGAGTGGCTTGTGTGAAGTGTTTTTTTTTTTTTGTAATTGTGAATGAAATGCGATGATGTGTGAGTTGGAAGAGTTCTAGTTGTAGTTTGGTATTCTTTGACGATTTGAAGTCATTTTTATGTGAATTGTGTGAAGCTGTTTCCCCGGCATGAGTTTTGTGTTTCTTGAAGGTGATGTCCGTCAGCTATGTGAGGAGGCTATCTCCCCCGGTTGCACCCAGTGTGGCCCAAGTCCCCTTCCCCCGCAGGCTTCCCGTTGGAAGCCTACACATCACAGGTGGTTTAGGGTCTCTCAAGTCCCCCCGAAGCATGGCCTTCGAAGGCAAAGCTTGAAATGCCACAGAGCTGGTGCTGGGTAGGGAAGTCCTCGGGGCATGTTTTCCCTGAGGACGAGGCATTTGTATGTTGATGTGGCTATTGTCCTTTTGTGTATGAGAGTAAGTATTTGTGAAATGTCCTATTTTTTTTGAAGTTCCGTTTTATCGCCCCCTTGAGGGCACAGCCCCGGCCTCCTGGCGCGCAATAGAAGTGTCTGCATTGTTGCGATCCTGTGAATGTTGACCGTGAAGTCCTCTCAAGCTATCTAATTTTTTTTATTCTTTGTAGCCCACCCACCCCCGAGGTGTGTGTGGTTGTCTTTGTCCCCCGTCCCCAATGTCCATGTCCTTCTTTGAGTGCAAAATGTGTAAAGTAAGAGGTGAAACCCCCCTTGTGGACAGCACTTTTTGTTGTGTGATGGTGATGTTCGTGTCAAAGGTATGTGTTAGCGTGTAGGTGTCAGGGGATACGTTGTTTGAATGTTAATGTCGTCGTGTAAGGTGATTGCAAGGTTTTTCTCCTGAAGAAATGCCATGAGATTGGCCTATGTGTTTGTATTTGTGTAAGTTTTGTATCCGTTTTGTAGCTGGCATGTTTTCTCGGTGTGTCTCTCCGTCCCAGTCCCTGCTTCGTCCCAGTCCTTCCGTAGTGTTTGATCATGTGGAAGTTAGACCTTGTGTCAGTTGTGTTTTGGGTATCTATAGATTTTGTGGAACTCTTTCCTTTGTTTGTGTGTGGCGCTGTTTAAATTTGAAGTCGTCCGGAAAAGCATTGTTGCACCTGCAGACTGTTGGGCAAAGGCAGAGAGTTCCCGTAACGCTTGCAAGAATGTTGACGAGCATGCCGAATCTTAGATTGTGTGTTCCGTCCTTTCTGTCTTATTTTTGATTTTGATTTTTGGAAAGTGTCCTAAATGGTTTCCCGGTTTCGGTTTCATTTTGTTCTCCGTGAACACAAGCCTTTGCCATTGTGGAGGAAGGCGGAGTCCTTTAGCATGCTAATGGGAGAGAGTCTGGGCTCTGTGGGGAGTTGTTGTCAGAATCTTGAAGGAGGAAGTGCCCGGGGTTGTTTGAAAGGGCAGGAAGGGGGTTGGATGACTTCCCCTTTTGGTCAAGTGAGGGAGAGCATCCCAAAGAATGGCAGGTAGCCTGTTGAGTAAAGTTGCGGAAAGCTTGTTTTTCCCGTGTTAACGAAAAAACCATTGAAACCTGTAAAGAATTTTAGTGAGTTTATTTGAGCCAAACTGTCGACATATGCCGGGAAGCAGAACCTCAATGAATTGAGATTATGCTCCGAAGAATGGTGGGTTACATCTGTATTTATGCATTGCCATCAAAGGAGGGACATAGGTGGGCTACATGAAATTCATTGGATAAAGTCAAATGGTGGGAAACACCTGGGATTGGACAAAAAGTAAAATGATGGACACATACTTAGGTGGGTACAGGAACAATTAACATGATAATGAAGGAATTTGAGGCATCTGTCCTGGCGCCTACCACATTTGGTTGTGCCCCAGGGGCTCCAGCAAAAGAAGGAAGTTACAAGTTACCCAGACATCTCACAGATATGTTATCTCAGAGGCAAAAAGGCAAATGGGCTCAGGAAAGAAGATCTAAGTTGATCTTTGTCAGGGAAGGTATCAGCTTAGGAATGACTGCCCACTATAACCTGTTTGTAGTTAAATATTTAATTTTCAAACCATCCTTTGTGGTTATTCCAGGTCTCTGAGTTTGCAAGACTGCCACGCAGGCCTCCCCTGAGCTTGTCAGGTTAGCATGTGGCTCCTTTCATCCACACCAGGTTGAATGTGTTGTATTGGTGAAGGTGTTATCGATTTTCTAGGAGATTTTTGGCACCCGTCCATGTGTTTTGAGTTGAGTTGCGTTGTCTTTAAAGTAGGGATATGTTAGTATTCTCTTTCTATATTTTGTGATCACGGAGGGAGTTTCTGGATCTTTTTCCCCTCATGTGGTAGATAGGTTAGAAGGGAGTGTGTGTTTTGTAGGTATGGATGGAGGGAGAGGGAGAGAGCGAGAGCGAGAGATGGGGGACAGTTTAACGGTGATGTGAGAGATACATGAGTTGTGTTTCGTATGTGTATAGACATGTCGGTATGCTGGCATCCTTGCGTTTTTAAGGGTTTCATTTGGGAGTCTTTTAGCCTCCCCCCCCCCCCCCCCCCCCCCGCCGATCCTCTCGTTCTGTGTTGTGTTGTTTGTTTTAGTGGCTTCCTAATGAAATGTCTGTTTTTATGCTAAGAAGCTGTCTTGTTTTCTTCCCGGTGATTGGTTCCTTGGAGAAGTGTGATTCTCCCAGTTTCAGGGGTTTCTTGTTAGGTTTGCTTGAGCCATTGAGCAGATAGCCTTTTCCGGAGAAGTGGCTTTTGAAGTCACTTGACCTTGGCTAGTCCCTTTGTTGAAGAGCAGTTCTCATTGTGGGTGAGCACATTCCATCTTTCCCTCCGGGTATGCATGATGAAGTCTCCGCCCTTGAACATCCCGCCCAAAGCCCTTTTGAAGCGAGTGATTGTTTTCCTTGGTTGCTGGAACCATCCCGGCTCAGCTGTGTGGTGTGTGGAGGATGGAATGAATGAGTTCTCCCTCAGGTACCTGGTCTTGTGAGTTCGTCTCTCAGCAACCTCCATCTCCCTGCTCGTATTCCTTCCACAGGACTATGTCCATCTGTTGTAGTAGGGAGCCGTGGTGGATTTGTTTGTTTGAGCGGCTTTGTGGAGATGTCTTTGTGTAGGGTCGGACAAACCCGCATGTGGTGTGTATGCTCTGTGTTGGCTTTCTGCCATGTGTTTAGAAGTTTGGTCTCCTAATGTTGTTGTTGTTGTTTGTTTTTTGTAGGCCAAGTCCTTCCAGGCGAAGTGTCTGTCCAGCCACGTCAGCCTGACCTTGTTTTTGCCATGGCCATTGTGTTTTTCTGCGTATGCGTTCCTGTTGTCCACAGGTAAGGAAGTGTCACGGTCAGTCGCATGAATGATCGACTTAAATGGATATTTAGATTAGAGATGATGAGTTCTTGTTCAAATGTTAGTGGGATAGTAATAGAAAAGAATTAAAAAGAAGGAGTAACTATTGCAAGTGAAGTATGGTAGCAACCATACTTGGGTAAAAATAGGTGTTTGCATTTTCACCGTGCTATTTTCGCTTCTGCATGCAGTTACTTTCTTCAACAATAGGGTAGTTCCCTCAGGTTCCAGATGGAGACTTGGAAACTCCCTGCCCCCCTCCCCCCACATTACAAAGGCGATTCTCCTTTGCCTGTGGACCAGAAGCACAGGAGATTGATTTCTATTGACTCAGTCGCTCCAGGAGTATAAATTGTAGATCACCTTTCTAGAAGGTGAAATTTGCTCCGTTGCACTTCTTCATGTCAACGTCCAGCAGGATGTGCTTCCAGAATTTAGAAGAAATAAAATTTCTTGTGTTGTCGACTTTTCAAAGCACCTCCTACACCTGGGACGGCGCGTCGTTGAGGGTGGCCACCTGCGCGTGGTGCTCTGGCGGCCGTCCTGGCCAGTTCCCTCAATCCTTTCCTGGTGTTTTAATGAATCGGCAGCCTCCGGTTATCTTATTTTTGACTCCAGGGTCGACCCTAGAAGAAGTGCATTCTCTTGACAGAGTTTATGAGCACGGAGTGAGTATTTATGGACATTTTTTCCATCATGTCCTAGATAGGGTCGAAGGGAGTGTGTGTTTTTGAGGGCAGGAGGTCGGGAGGGCGGGAGGGAGGGAGAGAGAGAGAAATGGGGGAGAGGAGAGAGCACGCTGATGTGAGAGCTACATGAGCTGTGTTTAGTATTTGCATAGACGTGTTTGTAGGGTGGTATTCTTGCATTTTTAAGGCTTTCCTTTGGGAGCCTTTTAGCCCCCACCCCCAGGTCCTCTCTGTTTGTGTTTTTATGTTTTTTTTTGTGGCGTCGAAATGAAATGGTGGTTGTGTCGAAGATAACCAGCTGTGTTGTTGAAGTCCCGGTGATTGGTTCCTTGGAGAAGTGTGAGTCTCCCGTTTTCAGGGTTTTCTTGTTAGGGTTGCTTGAGCCATTGAGTAGATATTTTTTTGACGAGAAGTGTCTTTTCAAGTCACTTGACCTTGGATAGTCCCTTTGCTGAAGACCAGTTATCATTTTCGTTGAGCACATTGCCTTGTTTCCCCTTCGGGCATGCATGAAGCAGTCTCCGCCCCTCCAAAGCTCACTCAAAGTCCTTTCTAAGCAACTGATTGTTGTCCTTGGGTGCCGGAGTTATCCCGGCTCAGCTTTGTGGTGTGTGGGTGATGGAAAGAATGCATCACCCCTCACCCCTCACTTGTCTGGCCTCGTGAGTTTCTCTCCCAGGAACCTAAATCCCCCTCCTCCTATTCCTTGGATAGGACCGTGTCCTGGTGTTGTATGTAGCTGGGGTGTATTTGTTTGAGGCGGACAGCCCCGATTTGGTTCTTGTGCAGGCATGTGAGGCTCCCCTCGTGTCGTGTGTATGCTATGTTTTGGCTCTCCCATCCGCCTTGAAGTCTCCTCTGTGTATTTTCTTTTTTTTGTAGGCGAAGTTATTCTAGGCGAAGCATTTGTTTGTCAAGCCGTGTCAGCCTGCCCTCGTTTTTGCGATGGCCATTGTGTTTTTCTGCATATGCGTTCCTCTTGTCCACAGGTAGGCAAGTGTGATGTTTAGTCGCATGAATGGCCGAGTTACAGTGACATTTTGATTAGAGATGATGGGTATTTGGTGAAATGCCAGTGGACTGTTAAGAGAAGTGTTCAATGTCCTGATGTTTGTGCAAGAATTCAACAGAACGAGGAAGAGAACAATGGAAAGTGTATGCCAGGAGGATGTGCTATGTGTGTTGAGAAAAAGGCTGTTTCAGCTGTTGAGTTGCATTCCCTGCAGTTTCCTGTTGATGTCTGTGTTTGTGAGTTTGAATCGCTGAAGCCGTTCCCTTTGTTTCCTATGTGAAAGAGAAGCGTGAAGAAGGTCCGTGTCCATTCAGCATTCCCTATAGCAGGAAGTTTGGGTATCTCTGTTTTTAGTTTGAGTAGGTTGTTGCCCTTGTGCTCTGCCTTTTTTGTGATGAGATGTAATGTTTGTATCAGGGTACAGAGAGGCCGCTTCATCCCTGAAACCTTGTCGTCTTCCAATGTCTCTAAGATGTCTTTGAAGGTAGGAATGTGACCAGTGACATTGTCTTTATCTTTTTGAATAGTAAGTGTGTGATGGTTGTTACCCATTGCGTCTCTTATTGCATGAGATGGCCAAGGTATTTAGAAATTTCAAATAACATGGATTCCTATCCTTTGATAGTTAGATCCACAGGTCAGCGTGAGACATGTGGCGTGTAGGCGAGTTGAAGTCAGTCGTTGATGGATGCAAACGAGAAAGGGACATGAAGAGAACCATGTTTTCTCTAATTTGTCCATTCTCCTGAGTTCTGAAAGTGTTTTTGATAGGCCATGGCTCCGTTCTCAGTGGGATAGAGGGCAAGGGAGATGTTGATGTGCCCATTCAAAGTAGGCACGGTGAAGGATCTCAAGGGCCTTTTGTGGAAGCATCGATGGCCATGGGTTTTGAAAGTCATGGGTCAGGATTGTGTTTTTGTGCCATGTAGTGTATTTGTTTACGTGGTGGTCTGTTATGGAAGCATGAAGATGTTACAGTTTGATCAGATGTGTGTGAGAAAGCCAGGGCCGTGCATGTCCTGACGGTTTCTAGTGCCCGTGTCCCTAGGATGGATCTGAGCCAATGTGCCTTGCCCGTGTCCTTAAAGTATATTTTTCTGTGAGTCTGTCCTAATGGAATCTCTTGTGAATTTTTAGTGTGCATGACACCATGGCCAGTGTCGATGTGTTACCCAGATGTGTGAACGGTGTGTGATGTGTTGAGTTTAGTATGTAGTCATGACGTTGTAGAGCAAGTTTGTGTTGGATTCATTTAAAAAAGAAGTCAATGTGTATTTTCTGTAGCGCCCGTATTATTTTTTCTGACACTTGTGTGCTGATTGTTGTTTGTATGTATTTCTTTTGTGCCGTCTGAATCGTTAGCCGTGTAGTATTTTTGCCTCGTGATGGATGGCTCCAGCGGTGGTTGATGTCCCAGCCTCCCGTGAGGAGTTTGCACCCCAGCGACTGCTTTTTCCAGGTGTTATCGGATGTGTGCGGCACGGCTGCGATCGAAGGAAAGCATCTTGTAGAACGTCGATGTCCTTTTCGATGGCGTTTCATCTTACCACCGTCTTTTCTGCCCCTCAGAACTGCCACTTCCTCTCAAAAATGCACCTCTTCCGTGACAAGCGAGCGTCCCACACGGCTCCTTTTGTGCAAGACCTGCGCAGTGACTATGTGTACTTGTCAAAGAATGAAGGTGAAGGCTGCTCATGGAAACGTAGGAACCGTGGAAGTCCGAACGGCATCGTAAGTGCTGTCCTATCTCGGTAGGTTGTGTTGTTGAATGTGCTTCTGTGTTCATGGATGGAGGCATTTTGAGATTTCTGAAGCGTTCCATGGGTCTGGCCATTGGAAGGAAGCATGTGTGTCCTTTTTAATTGTGATTGTGTTAGCCAGCTACTTGTGCTCCTGAGAGAACTACAGAAAATTATTAGAGGAATGATTTTTGAAGGGTAACGCCTGTGGGGACTGTTGAAAAAACCATGCATGGTTTTCTTAAATTGCCATGGTCCTTAGAAAAATGATGTATTTCTGTCCCAATTTCTCCTTCAGGGACGTAAGCACAGGTGACCAAGGGTGCCTCAGCCAGTCTCTAAACTGACACGTACGACCCAAAGTACTTACTTAATATTGACCGAGCATAAATTACACAGGAGACAGACATGCAATGCACGAATCACACACGGTTTATTTACCAGAGTCCTGGTGGTTTCCAGACCTCGGCAGGCCACCCGGGGATCCGCGCCGACAGACACACACACTGGACGTTGGACGTTGCAGCTGCGGCTCGGCGTCTTGTTTGAGGCCTCAGTTTCCGGCTCACTGTTTGGACTCACGGTCCACGGCAGAGCTCGGGCAGATGCAGGAAGGGGGGTGGAGAGTGACCGTCTGTGGAGGAGCAGAGCAGGCCTCTCTGATCTTCTTCTGGTACTTCCTCTTTTTATGTGCCTAGATGGGCGTCTTCAGTGTGTCTTATCAGCGGGTCCCAGGAGCCTTGCATATCTGGTTTTACATATGGGGAGCAGATCACTTTTATCTATTTTCTACATACAGGCCACTCAGGGGTGTTTAATCAGCCTGTTTACATTACATTCAATACTTTTTAACATCATACTTTAATATCACACTGTAATTCCACAGTTTGATACTTATTTTATATTATTCTTATCACTATTACTATAACAATTTCCCTGTCCATTTTTACTCCTTCATCGGTGTCAGTGTTTGTGCATGTACCGTGTCCCCACGTTGTAGGTTTTATTCATTGCCAAGGTGCTATCCAATGCATTAGGTAATCGAAACGAAGTTTTTCTCTCCCATCTTTTTTTTTTTTTTTTTAAATCGTCTTTCCTTGATTGCAGTATCTGTAAAAAGCAGTTGAAGAAGTGTTTTTTGTACAGGAAATATGTTTTTATTGTGTTATTTTATTTTTATACTTTGTAAATGTGTTATTCATGATACAAAGATGTCAGGAAACACTGTTTATGTGATGAGTCTGTTTGGAAGTGTATTTTTTCATATTTGTTTTGATGGCATGTGTTTCAGATGGAGAGATTTCCTTGGATGGAGCTGCAGCGGGAGTGTCCGGACGAGGCAGCCACCGGCCGTGAATCTGTGTTAGCTGAGTCTTGGGAGGTCTGACGGATTGGCCACCCGTTCCCCGGCTTGTATACGATCATCGCTACACTCATCGTCGCCGTTTGTTTGTAGAGCACGACTCAGAGCACGAGCATCAGGTAACGTTTAGAGTGTTTACGTAGGCGTGTCCCGCGATTCTGCGTCCAACAGGGATCCCTAAGACATGACGTTTTATGCAGCCCTGCCTTGTTGTGCAGGTTGGGTCCTTTTCTGCACAGTGACAGGTGAAGTCAAAGTATTTGTTTATGTAAAGGAATTGTCATGTGATAGTACTTTTAGGAAACAGAAGCTTATGTGATACAATGTAAAGGCATCTGTCCAGCATGATGGGTCATCCCATTCACGGTTCTTGGAATATTCCCCCCAGGTGTGGAAGTGCCACGCACGATGTTTTTATGTTTCAGTGACTATGTTCCCTGTGGGAAATCAGTATCGTGAGGTGCATTGCATTTTGTAGGCTGTTTGTTATGGTGTTATTCTCTTCCTGTAAGGTGGTCTTGGGATTGTGGCCCGAGCGTGTTTCTAGGAAGATTCTTACCTACTGAGTTTGAATCGTTGAGTCGTTTTTAAATTGTTTGTTGAACCTTGGGAGCTGCCAAGTCATTTTCCAAAATTGGTCCATTTCTTGAGTGAGTGTGTGCTTACCAGTGTCTGTTTATGGTCCTGTTGGAAGCTCCTTTTCCCACGTGTCATCCTGAGGGCCTGTCATTTTTACCGTATCGGTGATTGTATTCCATTTTATTTTTTGGATGCTGTTCTTGTTCCCCTGGGCCCCTCATGCCATGCCCCTTCCCCTGCCCCTTGCAAGGCGCGTCAGACTTGTTTATGTACTGTAAATGCACTAGTGCACCTGTAATTTAGGAAAGAATTGTCAGCGCCTCCTAGGACATGCCTCTCTTGTTGTATGGCAGGGGCCGGTTGAGGTTTTCAGTAGGCACAGTGCTTTCAAGGTTCGATAGTGCAGGAGACAGACAGCTGTGATAGGCTTTTGAATAGTCCATGTGAGATTGGACTAGGCCCGGTGTTCAGTGCACATTTTTGGGATTGTCTGTGAGTGTCGTTTTTTCCCATGCCTCTCTCTCTCCCGTTGCCATCTCTTTAGTCCCAGGTCTTGTTTCATTGTAGCCCTTGGGACAGAATAAGGGCATGTGTGGTGTGTGTGTGTGTTGTAGGCCACAGAGTATCCTTTTAGCAAGAAAAGTTTTTCCAGAGGTCCCTGTTTGAGCGTGATTGAGGTAGAGTCCTTTAGGATGTCAGTCATCAGTGCCAGTGGGATGTTGGGAAAGTTCCTAGGGGTAGCCGTCCGCAGGTCTCTTGTTGTGTGGATCGTGCCTCCTATGGAGAAGCCAGTCCATGTGATGTGTTACGGTGCATGCGTTGGTCTTTAAGAAGCAGCCTACATGGCTATCTCGTTCTATATGTAGCTGAGAGCCGCCTCCTCTACCGTTGTGCAGTCCTTGAAAGTGAAGGTCATTGCACGGAAGCCAGCGTAGCTGTGAGGTGTGCAAGGTCATCTCGGTAGCCGTATCGATTCTCCAAGGGATGATCTCATTTTATATTAGCTCTAAGGGGTCTGAAGCATTCCTAATTGGTGTTGTTAAATGTTAAGCAAATTGTAGTGTAATTTATGTCCTTGTAGTCTTGTAGAGTTTGCTTGGGGCTTGTGCGTAAGTGTTATTTGTCTATATAGCATGCTGAACTCCATGTGTCTGGTGGTTGGATAGATGGGTGGATGGGTAGATTTGTGGATGTATGGATGGGTGGATGTATGTGGATGTATGGATGGATGTATGGATGGATGGATGGATGGATGGATGGATGGTTGGGTGGGTGTGTGTCTGGCTTATTTATGGGCCTATCCTGTCTTGAGTCTTGTTATCCTGTTGCTTTTTGATGACACTATATATTGTTATTGTTTTTTATAGGTTTTTCTTCTCCTGGTTTCTACGTCGTCTGTTGTCTACATCCTCAGCTCTCATGGTGCTGTTGTCCTGGAGGGATCCACGCCTTCCCGTTTACTTTCTGTAGTGACCTTTGTTATCACCCGCTTGGTGTAGTTGCTGTGCCATTCTATGTATGGTATGCCAGCGTATTCTAGTTCCTCCCCGTCTTTTCTCTCCTTGTAACCTTGCACACTCGTGAGTGCTGTGCCCCTTTCCCTGCAGTAGAAATGAATGGAAAGTGCTCGTCTGCTGGCTGCTGTTGCACTAATGTGATGGCGCACATTTATGGGGTTGTGCAGCTTCATGAAAGCCTGTGGCACTAAGTGGAGCTTGTCTCCTTCATAGCTGTGTGCAAGAGCACTAACCCCACCCCCACCATTTTGCTAGTCATGAGCTATCATTGCTGCACCTGTGCTGTGAGTCCTGCATGCAAGACTGGTCTCTGCTTTTCATCCCTCGAAGTATCACGCCAGTCCAGTTTCTCCCATGGGGAACTTGTGCTACTGGAGTATGTAGATCCGAATGAGCTCAGAATGTGGAGTTGTATTTGCTGTTTGATATCATAGCAGTATTTTTTTTCGCTGCAGCCTCCTCCTCCCTCCATGGGAGTTGTTTGTCAGTATCTGTTGTGTCCTCATCCTTGGCTGTATCATCATTTGTAGTTCCCACCTTCCAACAGTGCTGCTACCAGTAATTATGTTATAGTGAAAGGCTAACACCCTTTCAAAATGTACTGCTTTATCAGTTGTATGGGCTTGGATATTGCTGTTATGATTTTGTATCAGCAGTGTGTAAGCCTAAATCTTGTACAGAATAACTCCCATGTCATGCTCCAAGAACTTTTTTGTTGCTCATCCAAGTTCCACCTGATGACTCAGTTAGTGGAGGATGTATGTGTGTGTCTGCAGTTCAGTGTATTGTTTTGGCCAGCCGCAGGTGTTAGTGTTGTCTTGCAGCAGTTGTTGTGCGGTGTCACTGTGTTGCTGTATCGTAGCCTACTCCCCCACCCTAACTGTGTCCTCTGGGGTACCTTTCCCTGCAGCTGAGAGGAGTGGCAAGTATGGCCTCCTGGATTTTTCTCCAGCACCAATAGATTGTACATGTCCCTCTCCATGGGCTTATTGTTCCTGTTTAGTTGCAGGGGAAGCTTGTGATATGAAGTGCAGCTTGTCCCCTTCTGTCATAAGTGTGTCAGTGTGCTTCTCCCTAGCAACATTTTCCTAGTCTTGGAGTATAACTGCTACCCCCGTCTACTGACTCCTGCAAACCTGGTCTTTGGACTGCTTTTCATCCCTCCATCATATCGTCACAGTTTGTAGTTTCTCCTGTGGGTACCTGCTGCTATTGGAGTATGCAGTCTGAAATCTGAAACAGCCCAGAAATTGCAGTTAGATGTGCATTGCAGCATGTCAGCAGCATCTGTGGTATCCTCATCTTGCGTTGCACCCGACCGCCCCTCCACCCACCCAATGTGCATTGTGAACCAGAAGTCCCTAAAATGTTTGTTGCAGGACATGTCATTTTTCCTGCCATTTGTGTGTATTCTGGTGATGTGTGCATTTTCTGAGCCACTTTTACCTGCCTTGAGGATCTTTGTGCCTTGCTGTAATCCTTTCTTAAGTATGAGTTGTGGAACACAGGAGACCCTTTTTGAAACAGTACTCATGGTTGCATTGACATCAGCGATCAAGGTATACAACTTGCAGTATTTTCAGGTGTTGGGGTCTTACAGGTAAGTAAGTGTATGGATTTTTGTCAGTCTGTGTGCCTGATCTGTGAAATCAGTGTAATGTTCTCCTCTCATCTGTATTGCCCCCTCACAGCTCTGTTAGACCTAATTGACTGCATCACAGTGCTGGCTGCTCAGTGGCAGGGTATATTCTGTGCCAGCTGAGAATCTGTGAATACTGAGTAGTATCTCAAGGTGGGGTATGCCCTTTCAATTTGTGTTTTTTCTTTTTCCTAAGTCCTCCTATAACAGTGCAGTGTCCCCCCTGCTGTGTGCTGTTTAAAGGATGTGCGTGCACCCCTGTGGGTCGAGCAGCCTGCTGTGTGATCCTCTGCATCCTCATGGACTCTGTGTTCTGTGGATGTTTTTAGTAGTGTGTAAGTGTCATGTCATGTCTGGGTGAGTGAGCATGCTCTCCATTTGTCACCTATGGTAGCAGTTCATGGTACTGTACATTTCTGGCATGATTCTGTATGTGTAGTGTGTAATACTGTATGCCATACTTCTGCCATGCTGCACGTCTTCCTTTGTTGCTCATTCATGTCCTACCTCAGTCTTCAGTTTCCTCTAAGTGGCGGTCTGTTCCTGTTGTACTGTCACGCCTGGCTCGCTGCTTTCTGTATGTGAAGTGAATGGATTGGAGCATGTAGTGTTTGTGGTGGCCTTTTTAAATTTTTTTTTTTTTGTTGGGAAGCCCCAGGTGTCAGTGTATGCCTGGTGCGTTTGCGGTGCTATTCTAGCTGTGGTGTGTGAGTCCCCTACTGTGTCCTAGCGTAGTTTTCTGCTGCCCCCCACTGCAACTCTCTGGGCTGCTGTGCCCCTTTCCATGCTGCTGCAATGAATGGCAGGCATTCTAGCCTACTGTCTGCTTGCCCAGTACCCGCAGATGGTGCATCTTCATGGGCTTCTGTGTGCTGTGCAGTTGCAGGGGAAGCTTTTGACAGTTCATCCAAAGCATTATCTTTGGACTGCTTTTCACCCACCCCTCAGGTATCCTGCCCTTGCAGTTTCTCTAAGGGGGATGTGCCGCTATTGCATTACGCAGAGTAGAATCAATCCTGAATCTGCAGTAGGATCTGTAGTGCCACCTTGTAGTGCAATCCTGAATCTGCAGTAGGATCTTGTGAGCCACCTTAACCGTTGTGATTCCATGTGCTGTGACCCCATCCTTCTGTATTTCACCACCTTATGCACACAGGAGGTTGCGTTTGATGTTCTCATGTTTGCATTCACAACATCTTGGACATTGGAAGGCATGCTACTCTCCGTATTTTTAGGCTTTTTGGTGTTCCTGCTAAGCAAGTCTGGATTCTTCTTGGGAGTTTTTGCTCCTGATCTGTGGAATAGAGTCCACTCTGTGGACATTGTGGTGGTCCCCATCTTTATTCCTGCACCCCTTCCTCAGCTCTAGTTGACCCCATCACACTGCTGTCTGCTCAGTGTTGGTATTTTTTTGTGAGCTGGGATTTCGTGAGTGCCGATGACTATGTAAAGGTGGTGCATGCCCTTGCAGGTGGTGAGCTTTGCTGTGTGCCGTCCGTGGCTGCCCATTGTCTTTTTGCATGTGTGCCTCAGATATGTGTGCTAACGACAAGCAGCCCTGATCCCCCCTCCAGTCTATCTGTGTTTATGCTGTGCAGTTTTCCTTCCCTGTCCTCCTCTTCTCTTCCCCTGGTGTTGTCATGACCGTGTCATGGCCCCCTTCCCCCTTGCTGCTTGTGAAAGGTTGTGCGAGCACTTTTGTTGTTAGCACAAGGTGGTCTCGCTGATGTCTATCTTCAAGGGCTGTGTTGTGCAGATGTTGGAGCAGAGTGTGAGATGACTGAGCTTGCCCTCCATTTTTTGCCTCTACTGATGCTGCGATTAGTATTGCCCCTGGCCTGGTATTCTGATTTCTGAGTCTCCCTGGCACTCAATAGTCAGTCTCTATTACACTCCACATCCACCTCCTCCTGTATGGTTCATGTGTGCTCACGGGAGCATCAAGTAACGGATGGATGACAGTCAGCACACATTGTGGAGTAAGTCATATATCATCAGCATGGCTGCAGCAGGTCTCGGCTCATGCTTTGGTGTCCTGTGCCTCCACTCTCCCCCAAACTCACCTGTGTGATTTCTCAGACAGTAGTACTTTTGGATGCAGCTATAGGCTCTTGTGTGCCACTCACATCATGTCACTGCCCCTGCTCACAGCACGGTTGTGGTACACCTGGAGTACATGAGTCATTTTAACAGCTGTGTGGTCCTTCCAGTTTTCTGCCATTGCCCATCCCCCTGCTACTGACTTTTGATTGGAAAGCCACCTCTTCCATGCCAGTCCCCATGTTGCAGTGAAAGGATGCCATTGTAAAAACCAGTTTATGGTCCTGGACATTTCTAGTAGGATACATCTTGCAAACTGTGTAAGCTTAAATCTTGTACACAGTATGTCTTATCCCATGGTGAAAGCAATCTTTTGTTGGTCGGCCATCTCTCACCTGATTTCTGTTTTTCTCCTGTTGGCTATTCTCGTAAGTGGTGGTCTGTTCCTGTTGTACCATCACTGTTGGCTTTCATCCAAATTGAATGAAGTGGAATATGTGGTGTGTGTGGTAGTATTTCATTCTTCAATTTCGTGGCCAGCCCGTGCTGTTATTGCATGCTTGGTGGAGTTGCTGTGCTGTTCTGTGTGTCCGTGTGCTACCGTTGCCTAGTCTAGTTTCCCATTCCCACTGCAATCCTCTGGACTTTTGTACCCCTTTCCATGCAGTTGAGAAGAGTGGCAAGTGTGGAACTGAGTGGAGTTTGTTCCTTTCATAGGTGTGTGCAAGAGTACCCCTCCTCACCATTTTCATTGCCATGAGCTGCCCCTGCCTTGTGAGTCCTGCAAGCCTGGTTTTTGGGGTGCTTTTCGGCCCTTGAAGTATCACGTCATTCCAGTTTGCAGCATGGGACCTTCTGCTACTGGAGTATGCACATCAGAATCATTCCAGAATCTGGAGTTGGATGTGCTGTGCCAGATTGTAGCAGCATTTGTGATGGCAGCAGCCTCTTACTCCCTCCATGAGAGCCTTATCCCAGCATCTGTTGTGTCCTCATCCTTGGCTGTATCATCATGTCTACTTCCCACCTCCCAACAGTGCTGTTGCAGGACACCTGCAACATGTGACTTTTCATCAGCCTTTTAGTTCGTTTTCCATTGCTCCTTGGTAATGAGTTCTGGTCATGTCCCTGCACCTCTGCTTCTAGTGTCTATGTTGCAGTGAAAGGCTAATACCCCTTTAAAAGCACTGGTTTTTCCAGTTGTATGGGCTTGGATCATTCTGGTATGATTTTGCATCACCAGTGTGTAACCCTAAACCTTGTACAGAACAAGTCACATCTTATGGCAGAAGCATTCTTTTGTTGCTCAGCCATGTCCCATCTGAGTACTCAGTGCAGCATGTATGTGTGTGGCTGCAGTTCAGTGTATTGCTTTGGACAGCCCCAGGCGTTAGTGTTTCCTTGGTGCAGTTGCTGTGCTGTTCTAGCTGTGTGTTGTGCCTAGTCCCCCACCCGTACTGCAACTTCTGGGGTGTCTTTCCGTGCATCAGAGCAGAGTGGCAAGTATGGCCTCCTGGCTGGTTTTGCAGCACGAAGAGATGGCACATGTCCATGTCCATGGGCTTATTGTTGATGTTTCGTTGCAGGGGAAGCTGGTTATATTAATGCAGCTTGTCCCCTTCCTTCATAAGTATGTCAAAATGTGCCCCCCCCCCACCACCATTTTCCTAGTGTTGCATCAGTGCTACTGCTGTCTATTGACTTTCAAATCTCGTCCTTGGACTGCTTTTCATCCCTCAATTATCCCCTCAGTCTGCATTTATCCCGTGGGTACCTGCTGGTACTGGAGTATGCAGACTGAAATCAGAAGCATTCCAGAAACTGCACTTTGTCATCCATTGCCACCTTGTTCCAGTAGTTTTGCTGGCAGCAGTGTCTTCCTTCCTCAGATCTGTATGTGTGCAATATCTGTGGTGTCCTCATCCTCACTGGTACCATCATGTCCCTCTCCCCACAAACGTTGTTCTGTGACACTTGTACTATGTGACTTGTTTTTATCAGCCTCACAGTTCCTCCACTTTTCCATCATCTCTCACCCCCAGGGTTACTCACCTAGGATTGTCTCCATCAGCAGCCAGCGTGTCTGCACTCACTATGATTTTGCAAAAGGATGTACACCATCCTGAAAGCATTGCTACTTCTAGTTGTATGATGTGCGGTGTTCTCGGTATGATTCTGCATCCCGTGTGTTATCCTAATTCCTGTACAGAATCCCCCCCTCATTCACTGCTGCATTCTTATTTTTCTGATCCATGTCCTGCTTGAGTATTCACTTGGTTTTTTTCCTTGAATATTCTAAGTGGTCGTGTGTTTGTGTTTTCCCATTATGTTTTTGTGTATTTCCTGTATCCTCATTGAATGTAGGAACATGGAGGTTTTCTTTTTGGGTCAATGCTGATGTTGTTGGTCAGCCCCAGATCTTAGTATGTGTGTGGTGTTTTTGCTGTGCTATCCAGTCTGGGGCGTACATTTGGGATGCTGTATTCCAATTTCCTGCCTGACCTCTTCCTTAAACCCCAATGCAAGCTGTGGTGTGCTCTGCTGCTTTCCCTGCACCTGGCATGGCTGGACAGTATGTTTGAGTCCCTGCTGCTCTCCTAGCACCCAGATGCCACACCATGGGCTGTGTATTGCTGTGCAGCTGCATGGACAACCTGTGGTATTAATTGTGCCATGTATCCTTCATAAGTGCTGTGGTGTGTGCTGTCATGGGTAGCTTCTGCTGCTGTTGTGCCATGCCTGCTGGAATGAGGGCAGAATCTGGTATTGCATGTGCACTGCTGTAAGTGTGTTGTGTGGTGGCAGCAGCCTCTTCCTCCCCTCCCAGAAGAGTTGGATACCAGAAGCTTCTGCAGTGTCATCCTTGTCTGCATCATCTGTGCTGCTGCATTGCAGCCTAGTCCACTACCTTTACTGCAACCTCTGGGTTACCTTTCACTGCAGCTGAGATGAGTGGCAAGTATAGTCTCCTGGCTGCGTCTCAAGCATCAAGAGATGGCATATCTCCATCTCCATGGGCTTATTGTTGCTGTGTCGTTGCAAGGGAAGCTGGTGATATTGATGCAGCTTGTCCTCTTCCTTCATAAGTCTGTGAAAGTGTGCTCCCCCCATTACCATTTTCCTAGTGTTGTGGTATCACTGGTACCGCTGTGTAGTGGCTCTTTTAAATCTCGTCCTTGGACTGCTTTTCATCCCTCAATCATCCTGTCACAGTCTGCAGTTTATCCTGTGGGTACCTGCCGCTATTGGAGTATGCAGACCGAAATCAGAAGCAGCCCAGCAACTGCTTTTAGACGTGCATTGGCATCTCATTGCATTAGTTGTGCTGGCAGCAGTGCCTTCCTTCCTCAGAGCTGTATGCCTGCAGCATTTGTGCTGTCCTCATCCTCACCTGCATTATCATGCCCACCCCCCCCCCCCCAGCCAACGTTGTTGCGGGACAACTGTGCCGTGTGACTTAGTTTTGGCAGCCTCACAGTCCCTGCAATTTCCATCATCTCTCACCCCCAGGGTGACTCACCTCGGATTGTGTCCCTGCCTCTCCGTCAGCATCCAGAGCGTCTGCACTCAGTAAGATCTTGCAAAAGGATGTAGACCATCCCAAAAGTATTGCTAGTTCTAGTTGCATGGTGCAGGGTGTTCCCGGTATGAATCTGCATTGAATGTAGGAGCACGGTGGTTTTGTTTTTGGGTCAATGCTTATGTTGTTGTGCAGCCCCAGTTGTTTGTATGTGCGTGGTGCATTTGCTGTGCTATCTAATGTGGGGCGTGCAAGTGGGATGCTGTGTCCCAATTTTCTGCCTCACCTCCTCCTTAAATCCCAACTCAAGCTCTGGACTGCTCTGCTGCTTTGCCTGCACCTGGCATGGCTGGACAGTATGCTTGACTCCTGGCTGTTCTCCTCCTTGCATGCAGATGCCACATCATGGTCTGTGTAGGGTTGTGCAGCTGCATGGAAAGCCTGTGGTATTAAGTGTACCTTGTACCCTTCATAGGTGTGTGTGTGTAAGGGCACACCCCTCCTCTCCTCCACCAGCATTCTTCCATTCACCTATCACTGCTGCCCCTGCCCTGTGAGTCATGCAAGATTGGTCTTTGGACTGCTTTTCATCCCTCAGGTTTCCTGCCATGGTCTCTGCTGTCATGGGGATCTTCTGCTGCTGTTGTACTATGCAGGCTGGAAGGAGGGCAGAATCTGGTGTTGCATGTGCTCTGCTGTAGCAGTATCCTGTGGTAGCAGCAGTCTCTTCTTCCCCTCCCTGAAGAGTTGGATACCAGAAGCATCTGTAGTGTCCTCATCCTTGCCTGCATCATCAATTCTGTCCCCCCTTCAGCAATGCTGTTGGTGGACGCCTGTATCATGTGATTTATCTTTAACCACTTTGCAGTCCCTCCCCTTTTCTGCCATCACTCGTCCCTGGTACTGAATTCCGATTCTGCCCCCCTTTTTCTGATGCCAGTCCCCATCATCCAATGAAAGGACGCCATTCTAAATAGCATTGCTTGTTCCCGTTTTCTGGTGTTGGATATTTCCAATTGATTTTTGCTTCCACAGTGTATGGTCCTAAAGTCTGTATTGAAGAGTTTGTTTGTGTGCAGCAAGTATTGCTTTGTTTGTCAGCTCTGTTCCTGAGTCTGCACGTCATTGCTTTTTGTTGGCTGGACGCAGGTCCCATCATATGCTTGTTGCAATTTTTGTACTGTTTTAGCTGTGGTGTGTCAGAGCCATACCGTGTACCAGTGTAATTCCCCATACCCAGTGCAGCCTCGTGGTTGCTGTGTTCCTTCTCTTGCTTCTGAGATGATTGGCAAACTATGCCTGGCTACTGCCCCAGTACACAAATGGTCTACATTGTCACTGGCTGCCACTTGCTGTGTAGCCGGTCCCCTTCATAGCTGGAGTAAGGAGTCCCCCCTCCCAATTTTCCTCAGTCGTTAGCTGCCATTGGTGACGCAAGCGCCCCACCCCCATCTTGTAAGTGAGGCGCATGTGGGCTGCTTTTCATCCCTCAAAGTGTCCTGCCATGATCTGGAGTTTCTCTCATGCGCACCTGCTGCTATTGGGGTATGCATACCGAAATCAGAAGCAGGCCAGAAACTGCAGTTACACGTGTATTGCTCTCTTGCTGCACTGGCCATACTTGCAGCGGTCTCTTCCTCCCCTCCGAGGTGTATGTCAGCAGCATCTGTGGTGTACTATCCCTCAGCTGCACCTGCCCACTGTGCATTGTGAACCACAAGTCCCTAAAATGTTGGTTGCAGCGCATGTCATATTCCCTAGCATTTGTGTTGATTCTGGTTATTTGTGCATCTTCTTAGCCACTTTTACCTGTGCTCTGGATCTCTGTGCCTTGCTGTCCTATTTTCCTAATCTTTACCTTTTGAACACAGGAGATCCTGTTTGTAGCACTCCTCATGTTTGTATTGATGTCTGTGATAAAGCTTTGCAACCTGCATTATTTTCAGGTATTTTCAGCTAAGCAAGTGTATGGATTTGTGGCAGTCTGTGTGGCTGACATGTGGAATCGTAGCCTCACCTGCTACTCACCTGTATTGCCCCCTCACCCCTCCCTTAGACCCATTTGGCTGCATCACACTGCTGCTTGCTCAATGCCAGCTTATTTTCCGTGCTAGCTGAAAATCAGTGAGTGCTGAGTATTTTTTCAAGGTGGGTCATGCCTTTTCAATTGGTGATTTTTCCCCCCATTCCATTCCCTGGTTGCTTATTGTGTTTGCATATGTATGTCAGGCATGTGTGCTAGCAAAGGTCCCCCCCAGTTGGCCTACAGCCTATGGTGGTTTTTGTGATCATTTTTGTCCTTCTCTTACCTTCTGTAACCTTCCCCAATTACTTCCACGGCAGTGTAGTATGCCCTCCTCCTGGGTTCGTTTGAAGGGATGTGCGAGTACTCCTGTGGTTTGACCAACCTGCTCTCTGCCCTTCTCTATCCTCATGGCCTTTGTGTTGTGCAGATGCCGCAGTAGTGTGTACGTGTCATGTCTGGCTGAGTGAGTATGCTCTCCAGTTGTCCCACAATTGCTGCTGCAACCATTCTTAATACCTGCCCGGTATTCTCAGTCCTGGAAATCTCCCTGCCACTCCTCAACAGTCACGCTCCATCACCCAGCACCCCTCAAACCCCTACTCCACGGTTTTATGGGAGTGGCAGACACCGGATGATGGGATGAGAATCGGCACACATTCTGGAGGAAGACATGCAGCATTAGGCTGAACCAGGTCTTGGCTGATGCCTCAGTGTCGTTCACCCCCCTGTCCCCCAATGAGTTTTTCAACAGTACTGACTCTGTCAGCATTCATAGGCTCCTCTATGTGACCCACATCATGTTGTTCCCTACACTTAACCCCAACGCAATTGTGTGACGCCTGTAGAGCATGAGTTTGTCCTCCAGTTTTCCATCATTGCTCGTCCATGGTAATGAATTTAGATTGTGCCTCTGCCTCTCCAATGCTACTCCTCATGTTCTACCGAAATGCCGCTGTTCTGAAAAGCAGTTCATGGTCCTGGATGTTTCTGCCATGATTCTGCATGTGTGGTGTGTCATCCTGTATGCAATGCTTCCCCCATGCTGCAAGTGTTCCCTTGTTGCTCATTTATCTCCCACGTCAGTCTTCACTTTGTTGTAAGTGGTCGTCATCTGTTCATGTTCTATGGGTCACGCCTGGTTTGTTGCTTTCCGTATGCCAATGGAACGGATTGGACAATGTAGTGTCTGTGCTGTCAAATTTTTTTTTTTTGGCTATTGTAGGTGTTAGTGTATGCTTGGTGCAGTTGCTGTGCTGTTATGTGTGGTGTCAGTCCCCCATCGTGTCCTAGCCTCGTTTCCCTCTGCCCCCCCCCCCCCCCCGCAGCCCTCTGGGCTGCTGTTCTCCTTTCCATGCTGCTGAGCTGAATGGCAGGTATGCTTGCCTAATGCCTGCTTTCCCAGTACATGGATATGGTGCTTCCATATGGGCTTCCTTTTGCTTTGCACCTGCCAGGGACACTTTTGATGCTAAATCCAGCTTGTCCCCTTCCTCATTGCAGCAAAGTGCATTCCCCTCCACCCTAATTATTTTCATGGTCTTGAGGTATTACTGGTGTTCTTGTCCTGAGTTCTGCAGGCCTTATGTTTCGACTGCTTTTTACCCTTCCCGTGTTGTGCTGTTGCAGTTTCCAGGGGGACCTGCTGGTACTGCATTTTGCAGAGCAGAATCAACTCTGAATATGCATCGTGATGTGCAGTGAAGATCATTGTGCCCCTATCATTCCCACCTGTATCATTGCCTACCTGCAGCATTTGCTTTGTCGTCCCTCATCTCCATCCACTTTCCTTGCAGTGTGAGCAAGCAGAGCTACCTAAAAGGGGTCTTGCATAGTATAGCCCATTCCTTTGTGTGCATTCTGGCCACGTGTCCATCCTGTGAACTGCCTTTACCTGCCCTTGGGATTCCATGTTCTGGGGCCCCATCCTTCCCTATTCCTCCACTTGATGTACCCAGGAGCTCGTCATCGAAGCTCTCATGTTTGCATCGCAATTCTCTCAACTGTCAGTACTTTCATTTTTTGTTTTTTTTTGATTATTGTTTACGTTCTTATTGGGAGTTTGTGTTGCTGAGCTGTGGAATCAGGACCCACCCTGTGGACATCCTTCTCCTCACTCCCTGTAGTCTTTCACCCCTTCCTCAGCCATTATGGAGTTTATGGCACTGCTGTGTGCTTGTCATGGGTATCTTTTTTTGAGCTGGGGACCCTTGAGTACGCATCTCTATCTTAATGTGGTGCTTGGTGTTGCAAGTGGTTTGCTTTCCTGTTTCTATTCCTTGTTTGCCTATTGCTTTTGTATCTCTGTCTGAGGTATGTGTGGTCACAGCTTCAGCGCCCCCCCCCCCCCAACTTCACTGTATCAGGTTTCTGCTTTGCAGGTTTCCCTCGTTTTTTCTGTTCCTTTTTTTGTGTGCTACCATGAGTGTAGCAGACCCCACCCCTACCCGTCTCCCCGTTTTCTCTTCAAAGGTTGTGACAGCACCCTTTTTGCCATAGAAACCAGCTTTTGCTGATGTCTATTCTCATGGACCTCATTCCTGGGCATCTGCAGAGTCTGTGGTCAAGAAGTGTATTCTGTTTTCACAGTAGGGGAGTAAAGCCCTGCACCTCCCCAGCCCTGATGGATGGCTGTATAGCAGCTGAAATCTTGGCACAGCTTTGTTGGATTTTCCCCCACCCATGGAGGCTTTGTGTGCCAAGCACCCCACCATTTTGCCTAAAGGGGTGCAGAGGCAGTGGTAGTTAGTAGTTAGTGCTGCTGCCCACAGGTCCTGCTGTGGGAACCATCCCTATACCTGCATTACTTGTGTGTGCCTGCTGACATAGGTCAGTGAAATTTGGTGACCTGTCAGTTATGTCCACTGTTTAGTATTTACTTTTTTTTTTCCTTGAACATTCTATAGTGGTGGTGTGTTTCTGCTTTCCCATTATGCTTGTCTGTATATCCTGTATTCTCATAGAATGTAGGAACATGGAAGTTTTCTTTTCTGGTCAATGATGATGTTGTTGGCCAGCCCCAGTTGTTAGTATGTGCATGGTTCATTTGCTGTGCTATCCAATCTGGGTCGTGCAAGTGGCATGCTGTATCTCCATTTCCTGCTTGACCCCCTCCTTAAACTCCATTTCAAGCTCTGGACAGCTCTGCTGCTTTCCCTGCACTTGGCATGGCTGGAAAGTATGCCTCATTCCTGGCTGCTCTCCTAGAACCCAGGTGGCACACCTTGGGCTGTGCAGTGTTGTGCAGCTCCATGGAAAGCCTTTGGTATTAAGTGCGCCTTGTGTCCTTCATAGGTGTGTGTATGAGCACACCCCCCCTCCCCTCCACCACCAGCATTCTCCCATTCACCTATCACTGCTGCCCCTGCCCTGTGAGTCCTGCAAGATTGCTCTTTGGACTGCTTTTTATCTCTCAGGTATCCTGCCATGTTCTGTGCTGTAATGGGGAGCTTCTGCTGCTGGTGTCCTATGCAGGCTGGAAGGAGGGCAGAATCTGGTGTTGCACGTGCTCTGCTGTAGCTGTATGTATGTCATGGTGGCAGCAGGCTCTTCCTCCCTTCCCTGAAGAGTTGCATACCAGAAGCATCTGCAGTGTCCTCATCCTTCCTTGCCTGCATCATCAGATCTCTGACACCTTCAGCAATGTTGTTGTTGGACCCCATGTATCATGGGACTCCTTTTTCATCACTTTGCAGTCCCTGTACTTTTCTGCCATCACCATCACTGGTACTGAATTATGATTCTGCCCCGTTTTCTCTGATGCCAGTCCCCATCATCCAATGAAAGGACCCCATTCCAAATAGTATTGCTTGTTCAAGGTCCTGGATATTTCCAATTTATTTTTGCATCCACTATGTATAATCTTAAACCCTGTATCTAAGACTTTGTATGCATGCTGCAAGTATTTTGTTGCTCAGCTATGTTCTGGAGTCTTCAGTTGTTTTCGGTTCCTGGTCTATTGGCTTTATCCTAATTGAGCCAAGTTGAGCATGTGCAATGTGTGTGGCAGTAGTTTATAGCTTTTGTTTGGGTGGACCCAGGTGTCATCATATGCTTGGTGCAATCACTGTGCTGTTGTAGATGTGTTGTGTCATTCTGCATCCCCATTGCATTCTCTGGGCTGCTGTGTTCCTTTCCTTGCCGCTGAGATGATTGGCAAAGTATGCCTGGCTCTTTCCCCAGCACACTAATGGTCTACGACTTCAGGGGCTGCTAGTTGCTTTGTAGCCGATCCTCTACATAGCTGGAGTAAGGAGGGCCCCCCCCCCCCAATTTTCCTCAGTCTTTATCTGCCATTCCTGACGCCTCCCCTCCCCCCACCGTGTTGTGAGTGAAGCGCATTTGGGCTGCTTTTTATCCCTCGAAGTATCCTGCCACGGTCTGCAGTTTCTCTCATGGGGACCTACTGCTATTGGAGTGTGCAGACCGAAATCAGAAGCAGCCCAGAAAGTGCAGTTAGATGTGCATTGCTGTCTCTTTGCAGTGGTCATACTTGCAGCAGCCTCTTCCTCCCTCCGAGCTGTATGTCAGCAGCATCTGTGGTGTCTTGTTCCTCAGCTGCACCTGCATGCCCGCCTGTCCACCTGCCTGCTGTGCATTGTGAACCATAAGTCCCTAAAATGTTGTTTGCAGGACATGTCATTTTCCCTAGGATTTGTGTGTGTTCTGGTGATGTGTGCATCTTCTGAGCCACCTTCACCTGCCCTGGGGAAGTGTGTGTCTTGTTGTCATCCTTTCTTAACCATGAGCGAGTTAGTGAACACTGGAGACCATGTTTGAAGCTCTAGTCATGGTTTTTTGGATATCTGGTATGAAGGTATACAGCTTGCAGTGTTTCCTAGTGTTGGTGTGTTGCAAGTAAGCAAGCGTATGGATTTCTGGCAGTCTGTGTGGCTGATCTTTGGAATCAGAGCCTAACCTCCTCCTCCCCCCCACCTTTATTGCCCCCTCACCCTTCCCTTGGTCCTAATTGGCTGCATCCCTCTGCTGCCTGCTCAGTGATAGGGTATTTTCTGTGTGAGCAGAAAATCCGTGAGTGCTGGGTAGTATCTCAAGGTGGTGTATGCACTTTCAATTGTTGTGATTTATTTTCCCATTCCTTGGCTGCCCATTGTGTTTGTGTATGGATGTCTCAGGCATGTGTGCTAGCACAGGCTCCCCCCCTCCCCCGCTCTTTGGCCTACAGCCTATGGATCTTTGTATGATCCTTTTTTCTTTCCCTTCCCTCCTGTAACCTTTCCCAAGGCCTCCCATGACAGTGTACAATCCCGTCCTGTTGGGTTCCTTTGAAAGCATGTGAGTGCCCCTTTGGTTTGAGCAACCTGCTGTCTGACATTCCCTATACTCATGTCCTTTGTGTTGTGCGGGTGCCACACTAGTGTGTGTCATGTCTGGCTGAGTGAGTATGCTCTCCATTTGTCCAATTGCTGCTGAAATCATTATCAATAACGGCTCTGTATTCTCAGTCCTGGAAGTCTCCCTGCCACTCCTTGATACTTAGTCTCCATCACCCAGCACCCCTCAAACCCCTACTCCACGGTCCTATGGGAGCAGCAGACACGATGATGGCAGGAGAATCAGCACACATTATGGAGGAAGACATGCAGTATCAGGCTGAAGCAGGTCTTGCCTGATGCCTCAGCGTTCTTCAAACCCCTGTCACCCAATGATTTTTATGACAGTAGTTACCTTTGGCAGTGCCCATAGGCTCCTCTATGTGACCCACGTTATGTTGTCTCCCAGTCTTGTCCCTAATGCAGTTGTGTGACGCCTGTAAAATACTTTTTGCTCTAGTTTTTCAGCATTGCTCACCCATGGTGATGAGTGTTGAATGTGCCCCTGCCTTTCCAATGCCAGTCCTCATGTTCCACTGAAAGGATGCTGTTCTACAAATGAGTTTATGGTCCTGGATATTTCTGTCATGATTCTTCATGTGCGGTGTATAATCCTGTATGGAATACTTTTCCCATGATGCAAGTCTTCCTTTGTTGCTAATTCATCTCCCACCTGAGTCTTCACTTGTAGTTGGTGGTCTGTTCCTGTTCTGCCCTCACACCTGGCTTTTTGCTTTCTGTATTTTAATTGAAGGGATTGGAGTATGTACGTTGTGTGGCAGGTTTTATTTTGGGTCGGCAGCCACAGGTGTTGTTAGTGTATGCTTGGTGCAGGTGCGCTGCTCTTCCAGCTGCGGTGTGTCATTCCCCTACCATGTCCTACCGTAGTTTCTTCACGCACCCCCCCCCCCCCCCCCCCACCGCCCGTAACCTTCTGGGTGATGTGTCCCTTTCCATGATGCTGAGTTGAATGGCAGGTATGCTTGCCTACCTAATGTCTGCTTGCCCATTACATGCAGATGGTGCATCCTCATGGGTTTCCACTTGCTTTGCACTTGCAAGGGAAGGTTTTGACAGTAAATCCAGCTTGTCCCCTTCCTCAGTGCAGCAAAGTGTATGTCCCCCCTACACCAAGTCTTTTCATAGTCTTCAGCTATCAGTGGTGCCCTTGTATTGAGTTTTGCAGGCCTTATGTTTGGACTGCATTTCATCCTTCAAGTGTCGTGCCATTGCAGTTTCTCCCAGGGGGACCTGCTGCTACTGCATTTTGCAGAGCAGAATCAACCTTGAATCTGCAGTATGATGTGTACTGACTGAAGATCATTGTGCCCCTCTTATTCCCAGCTGTGTGATTGGCAATTGGCAGCATTTGTTTTGTCCTTCCTTATCTGCATCCACTTTCCTTGCAGTGTGAGCAAGTACAGGTACTGAAAAGGGCTGTTGCATAGTATGTCCCATTCCTTTGTTTGTGTGTATTTTGCCCACGTGTCTATCTTTTGAGCTGCCTTTACCTGCCCTTGGGATTCCATGTTCTGGGGTCCCATTCTTCCCTATTCCTCCACTTGATGTACCCAGGAGCTCGTCATCGAAGGTCTCATGTTTGCATCCCAATTCTCGCAACTGTCAGTACTTTCAATTTTTGGTGTTTTTGATTAGTGTTTACGTTCTTATTGGGAGTTTGTGCTGCTGAGCTGTGGAATCAGCACCCACCCTGTGGCCCTCCTCCTCCTCACTGCCTGTAGTCCTTCACCCCTTCCTCAGCCCTTATTGAGTTTATGGTACTGCTGTGTGCTTATCATGGGTGTCTTTTTTTGAGCTGGGGACCCTTGAATGCGCATCTCTATGTTCACGTGGTGCTTGGTGTTGCAATTGGTGTGCTTTCATGTTTCTATTCCTTGTCTGCCCATTGCCTTTCCATCTCTGAGGTATGTGTGTTCACAACCTCAAGCCCCCCAACTTCACTGCATCCATGTTTCCTCTGTGCAGGTTTCCCTCGTTTTTTCTGTTCCCTTTCCCCAGTGCTACCATGAGTGTGGTAGCCCTCCCCCCCCCACCCCCTGTCTCCCCGGTTGCTCTTCAAAGGTTGTGCCTGCAGCCTTTTTGTCATAGAAACCAACTTTTGCTGATCTCTATTCTCATGGGCCTCCCTCAGACCTGGGCATCTGCAGAAAGTCTGTGGGCAAGAAGTGCATTCTCTGTTTGCGCGGTAGGGGAGCAAAGCCCTCTACCTCCCCAGCCCTGATGGATGGCTGTACAGCAGCTGAACTCTTGGCACAGCTTTGTTGGATTCTCCCCCACCCATGGAGGCTTTGTGTTCCAAGCACCCCACCATTTTGCCTAAAGGGGTGCAGAGGCAGTGGTAGTTAGTGCTCCCTGTATGTCATGGCAGTAAAGGCAGACCTCTTAGATCCTGCCAGTTCTCCTGCAGTACTGCTGCCCACCAGGCCCCCACCCTTGGTTGCACTGCTGCCACCCACAGGTCCTGCTGTGGGAACCATCCCTATACCTCATTGCTTGCGTGTGCCTGCTGACACAGGCCAGTGATATTTGGTGACCTGTCAGTTATGTCCACTGTTTAGCACCCTGCAAACTGTGATTGTGTCTGCATGTGTCCTGTGTGCTTCCGGACAGTCCTGAGTGTGCCGCCCTGCCCTGGCGAAAGGAGCCACTTGCAACAGCATTGATCCCTGTGAAGACAAGTGCCAGGGCTGTTTTAACCAGCTTTTCCTATTCAGTGTTGACTGGGTTTCCACAACAGGGGTATTTTGCCCGTTTCTGTTATCCCATCCTTGCAGGAATGATTTTTGTCACTCCCCCCCACCTCGGGTTATTCCCCCCTCAGTGTATTTTTTCCCCCGCTCCCCATGGAATTTCATGTAAGCGTGTTCTTGCTGTTACTGCTTGTGTCATAACTGTGCATTCCAATAAGTATGCAAGTAAATGTGTGCAAGGTGATTGAGTCAAGTTGTGTCTGTGGCCTCATCGTTTACCTCACAATTGGCCGCATGCTGTGGGGACCCAGAAGGCACCCTTTTTTCATCATGCAGTCTTCCTGTGTTCTCTGCCAGGGTGCCCTTGACATGACTGTTTTTGCTTTTCCTGGCGTCATCCCTGAGCTCTCCAGCTGTTTGCCTGTGTGTGTGCAGTCCTTCCCAAGGCAAACTCCCAAGCACTCTTCCCACCCTGCCACAAACCCAGAGACATGTCATCAGGGAGTCCAGTGTTGGTGTCCTGCTCCCTGTAGGGTGACTCTTGGTGTGTGTGTTTCATGAGTGTTCCTTTTTGTTAGCAGAGATCTGCCACCTTTTTGTTGTGATCCAACCCGTGTTCTACTGGGTCTTGCCCGAGAGCTCTTGCTTTTGTCTGATACCTTTGCCCACTCACCACGTGTGCCCCTGCCTCTCCCCAAAACACGCACTGCATTCCCAAGGCCTCCCACGACAGTGTAGAATCCCCTCCTCTTGGGTGCCTTTGAAAGGATGTGGGAGTACCCCTGTGGGTTGAGCAACCTGCTGTCCGACCTTCCCTATACTCATGTCCTTTGTGTTGTGCGGGTGCCACACTAGTGTGTGTCATGTCTGGCTGGCTGAGTGAGTATGCTCTCCATTTGTCCCCTAATTGCTGCTGCAATCATTATCAATAACAGCCCTGTATTCTCAGTCTTGGAAGTCTCCCTGCCACTTTTCGACAGTCTCCATCACCCATCACCCCTCAAACCCCTACTCCATGGTTCTATGGGAGCAGCAGGCACGATGATGGCAGGAGAATTAGCACACATGGAGCAAGACATGCAGTATCAGGCTGAAGCAGGTCTGTGGTTATGAGTCGGCGTTGTTCAAACCCTTCTCCCCCAATGAGTTTTCCCACAGTACTGACTTTGGCAGCACCCATAGGCTCCTCTATCTTACCCACATCATGTCCCTCACCCTTAACTGCACAGTTGTGCGACAGCCATATGAGTTTGTTCTCCAGTTTTGCAGCGTTGCTCACCCAATGTGAACGACTTTTGATTGTGCCCCTGCCTCTCCAATGGCAGTCCCAATGTTCCACTGAAAGGACGCTGTCCTCAAAAGCAGTTTATGGTATTTGGCATTTCTGCCATGATTCTGCATGTGTAGTGTGTCATCCTGTATCCAATACTTGTCCCATGCTGCAAGTGTTCCTTTGTTGCTCATTTATCTCCCATGTGTCAATTGCACAGATTGGAGAGTATTGTCTGTGGTGGCGGCAGTTTTTTTTTTTTTTTTGTGGGGCAGCACCAGGTGTTTCTGTATGTATGCTTGCTGCAGGTGCGGTACTATTGCAGCACTGGTGTAATTCGCCTACCTTGTTCTAGCCAAGTTTCCCGCCCCACACTGCAACCCTCTGGGCTGCTGTGCCCCTTTCCATGTTGCTGAGATGAATGTCAAGCATGGTTGCCTGCTGTCTGCTTGCCCAGTGTCCGCAGATGGTGTATCTTCACGTGCTTCTGGTTTCTCTGTGCTTGTAGTGGAAGCTTTTGGCACTAAGTCCAGCTTGTTCTCTTCCTCATTGTGCCCAAATGTATTACCCCCAAACCGTTTTACTAGTCTTGAGCTATCAGTCTTTCCCTTGTTAGGAGTCCTGCAAGCCTTATCTTTGGACTGGTTTTCATCCCTCAAGTATCCTGCCCTTGCAGTTTCTCCAAGGGGGACCTGCTGCTACTGCATTTATCACACCAGAGTCAACCGTGAATCTGCAGTGCCATGTGTAGTGCAAGATCATTTCACCACTGTCACTCCCACCTGTAGAATTGCCTGGTGGCAGCATTTGTGTCCTACTTCTTCTGCACCCACTTTCTTTGCAGTATGAGCTAGCAGAGGTACATAAAAGGGCTGTTACATAGTGTGTCCCTTTCCTTTGTGCACATTCTGGCCATGTGTGCATCTTGTAAGCCACCTTTACCTCCCCTTGGGATTCCATGTGCTGTGACCCCATCCTTACCTATTCCACCATGTGATTCACACAGGAGCTCGTTATTGCAGCTCTCGTGTTTGCATCACAAGTCTCCCAACTGTCAGTACTGTCATTCTTGTTGGTGTTCCCTATTAGTGTCCAGATTCTTGTTGAGTTTTTGTTGCTGAGCTGTGGAATCAGAGCCCACTCTGTGGACATCCTGGTGCTCAGCACCTGTATTCCTTCACCCCTTCCTCAGTCCTTATTGACTCCCTGACACTGCTGCGTGCTCAGTATGGGTATCTGCTGGGGACCCGTGAGTATGGATGGCTATGTCAAGGTGGTGCTTGTCGTTGCAAGTGTTTTCCTGTTTGTATTCCTTGTCTGCCCATTGTTTTTGGATGTCTGCCTGAAGTCTGTGTGCTAGCACCTCCAACCCATGCCCTTACGTGTATCCGTGTTTCTGCTGTGCAGTTTTCCCCTTCTTCCTTTTTCTGAGTGCTCCCATCAGTGTCGTGGCCTCTCTTCCCCCCGCCCCCATGTCCGTCTACCTGCTTGCTTTTCAAAGTTTGTGCCAGCACCCTTGTCACAGCAACCATATTTTGCTGTGCTCTGTTCTCATGGGCTCCTCAGGTCTGGGCAGCTGCAGGAAGTCTGTGGGTAAGAAGTGCATTTTATGTTTGCACAGTAGGGGACCCAAGCCCTGCACCTCCACAGCCATGATTGCTGGCTGCTCTTGCTGCTGTCCAGCAGCTGAAATCCTGGCACTGCTTTGTTCCATTATCCCACACCCATGGAGGCTGTGTTCCAAGCACCCCACCTTTCTGCCCAAGGTGTGTTTTTGGCAGTGGGATCGCTGCATGTTATGGCAGTAAAGCCAGACCTCCCCATCACGCCAGAGTTTTCACAGTAGTGTTGCCCCTCCCCTTGGTGGCACTGATGCCACCTACAGGTCCGTCTGTTGGAACCATCCCATATACCTGTGTTGCTTGCATGTGTCTGCTTTGGTAGGTTGCTATTTCAGTGATCTGTTATGTCCAATGTCTACTAACCTGGAACCTGTGATTGTCTGCATGTGTGCTGCCCTCCCCTGGCGAAAGGAGCCACTTCTAAGAGCATTGATCATTGTGAAGACGAGTGGCAGTGCTGTTTTTTACATTCACAGTGCTGACCTAGTTTGCAGAAGAGGGGTTATTCTGCCGTTTCATTTGTGCCCATCCTAGACACTGGAAGAGAGAGACCCCAACTCGGGAAATTCACAATGATAACCCACGTTAATATCTAAGAATGTGCTTCAAACGCTAGGAATACGTGAATAAAGGGCCTTAATATCTGTAAGGCACTGTTTCCTGACAAGGAAATCGTGCTCAAAGAACATAGAACCGAGTTGGATACTGGTTACATTTATAATTCAGGGACAATGAGTTGGCCTTTTTGAAAGAAGCCTGCTAAGGCCATGAAAGCGGAAGTGATGATGTCACCAAGGGGGGAGGGTCCACGTGGGTAGGTTCAATTGATCCCAGGTGATCATGCTTTGGCCAGGGGACCAGCTGGGAGTGATGCTGTCACCGAGGTTCGTTCTGGTGTTAGGGTTAGAGAATTGGGGTTCAGGCTAGGGTTAGGGTTACGATAAGGGTTCGGGCTGGGTAGGGTTCAGGATCAGGTTAGGGAGAGGTTTAGGGTTGGGGTTAGAGGGTTAGGGACAGGGTTTCGGTCATGGTGTAGTAACGTTGGCTATTCACAACGAATGAGCTTCAATCACTGGACAAATTGGAGTGTAGCACTGAGGATTTACAACTCCAGACTAGGGAAATATTGAGAAATGTGCTTCACACACTAGGAACACATATTCCAATAGACTGAATATCTGAACAGCACAATTTTGTCCCTGGGAAATGTTGTTCAAACAGCTGAGAACCGAGTGTGACACTGTTTACATTTATTTTTCCCGTCAAAAGGAGTTGGCGTTTTCGGGAAAAGGTTTTGGTGAAACACTGCAAAACTCATTTTCGTAGAGCTATAGAATAGTAAGAAAGTATTGAGAACACTATGAAATCAAAAAGTTAGTTGGGCTAGGGTTCCAAGTAGTGTATTTTGTGTTTGTTTGTTTTTTAATATGTTTTAGTGACTCTTTACAGAGAGGAAAGGAGAGGGACAGAGAGCTAGAAACATATCGACCAGCTGCCTCCTGCACACCACCTACCGGAGATGTGCCCGCAACCAATGGACATGCCCTTGACTGGAATCGAACCCGGGACCCTTCAGTCCACAGACCGACGCCCTATCCACTGAGGCAAACCGGTTTCGGCTTATCCGAGTGGTGTTTTAACGTGCCTTTAAAAATCCGGTATGACACCCGTGTTACAAAGAAAACTCTCAGAGCTCAAAACAACAGACCAGGGGGATTTGTCAGAGTGACTCTAGAACTCCTGGAATACGTTTTCGAACCCGAATATCTCTACTGAATTTTGAAATACTGAGAATCTGTAACCAAAGCGCTGTGAAAGGTAGGGTAGACTTTCAAGAGGTAATAACGGTTAATGTGCTGGTATATTTGTTATAAACGCTGTTTCACCAAATTGGAATTCACAATGAAGGAGCTTGAGACACTGGAAGAGAGAGACACCAACGTGGGAAATTCACAATGATAACCTAGGTTAATATCTACGAAAGTGCTTCAAACACTAGGAATACGTGAATAAAGGGCCTTAATATCTGTAACACACTGTTTCCTGACAAGGAAATCGTGCTCAAAGAACATAGAACCGAGTTGGATACTGGTTACATTTATAATTCAGGGACAATGAGTTGGCCTTTTTGAAAGAAGCCTTGTAAGGCCATTAAAGCGGAAGTGATGATGTCACCAAGGGGGGAGGGGCCACGTGGGCAGGTTCAATTGATCTCAGGTGATCATGCTTTGGCCAGGGGACCAGCTGGGAGTGATGCTGTCACTGAGGTTCGTTCTGGTGTTAGGGTTAGAGAATTGGGGTTCAGGCTAGGGTTAGGGTTACGATAAGGGTTCGGGCTAGGTTGGGTTCAGGCTCAGGTTAGGGTGAGGTTTAGGGTTGGGGTTAGAGGGTTAGGGACAGGTTTTCGGTCACGGTGTAGTAAGGTTGGCTATTCTCAATGAATGAGCTTCAATCACTGGACAAATTGGAGTGTAACACTGAGGATTTACAACTCCAGACTAGGGAAATATTTAGAAATGTGCTTCACACACTAGGAACACATATTCCAATAGACTGAATATCTGAACAGCACAATTTTGTCACTGGGAAATTTTGTTCAAACAGCTGAGAACCGAGTGTGACACTGTTTACATTTACTTTTTCCGTCAAAAGGAGTTGGCGTTTTCAGGAAAATGTTTTGGTGAAACACTGCAAAACTCATTTTCGTAGAGCGATAGAATAGTATGAAAGTATTGAGAACACTATGAAATCAAAACGTTAGTTTGGCTAGGGTTCCAAGTAGTGTTTTTTTTTTTTTTTAAAGATATTTTATTGCCTTTTTACAGAGAGGAAAGGAGAGGGACAGAGAGCTAGAAACATCGACCAGCTGCCTCCTGCACACCCCCTAGCTGGGATGTGCCCGCAACCAATGTACATGCCCTTGACCAGAATCGAACCCGGGACCATTCATTCCGCAGACCGACGCTCTAGCCACTGAGCCAAACCGGTGTCGGCATATCCAAGTAGTGTTTTAATGTGCCTTTTAAAAGTCGGTATGACGCCCATGTTAAAATGAACACTCTCAGAGATCAAAACAACAGACCAGGGGGATTTGTCAGAGTGTCTGTAGAACTCCGGGAATACGTTTTCGAACCCGAACATCTCTACTGAAATTTGAAATACTGAGAATCTGTAACCAAAGCGCTGTGAGAGGTAGGATAGACTTTCAAGAGGTAATAATGGTTAAAGTGCTGGTATATTTGTTATAAACGCTGTTTCACCAAATTGGAATTCACAATGAAGGAGCTTGAGACACTGGAAGGGAGAGACTCCAACTCGGGAAATTCACAATGATAACCTAGGTTAATATCTAAGAAAGTGCTTCAAACACTAGGAATACGTGAATAAAGGGCCTTATTATCTGTAACACATTGTTTCCTGACAAGGAAATCGTTTTCAAAGAACATAGAACCGAGTTGGATACTGGTTACATTTATAATTCAGGGACAATGAATTGGCCTTTTTGAAAGAAGCCTGGTAAGGCCATTAAAGCGGAAGTGATGATGTCACCAAGGGGGGAGGGGCCACGTGGGCAGGTTCAATTGATCCCAGGTGATCATGATTTGGCCCTGGGACCTGCTGGGAGTGATGATGTCACCGAGGTTAGTTCTGGTGTTAGGGTTAGAGAATTGGGGTTCAGGCTAGGGTTAGGGTTTCGATAAGGGTTCTGGCTAGGTAGGGTTCAGGCTCAGGTTAGGGAGAGGTTTAGGGTTGGGGTTAGAGGGTTAGGGACAGGGTTACGGTCACGGTGTAGTAACGTTGGCTATTCACAATGAATGAGCTTCAATCACTGGACAAATTGGAGTGTAGCACTGAGAATTTACAACTCCAGACTAGGGAAATATTTAGAAATGTGCTTCACACACTAGGAACACATATTCCAATTGAGTGAATATCTGAACAGCACAATTTTGTCACTGGGAAATGTTGTTCAAACAGCTGAAAACCGAGTATGACACTGTTTACATTTATTTTTCCCGTCAAAAGGGGTTGGCGTTTTCAGGAAAAGGTTTTGGTGAAACACTGCAAAACTCATTTTCATAGAGCGATAGAATACTATGAAAGTATTGAGCACACTATGAAATCAAAATGTTAGTTAGGCTAGGGTTCCAAGTAGTTTTTTTTTTTTTTTAAGATATTTTATTGACTTTTTACAGAGAGGAAATGAGAGGGACAGAGAGCTAGAAACATCGACCAGCTGCCTCCTGCACACTCCCTAGCGGGGATGTGCCCGCAACCAATGGACATACCCTTGACTGGAATCGAAGCCGGGACCTTTCAGTCCGCAGACCGATGCTCTAGCTACTGAGCCAAACCGGTTTCGGCTTATCCAAGTAGTGTTTAATGTGCCTTTTTTTTATTATTGTTTATTTTATTTTTTTTAATTTCTTTTTTGATTAAGGTATCACATATTTGTCCTCGTCCCCCCATTCCCATCCCACTCCCCTCCCCACACATGCCCCCACCCCCCTGTTGTCCTTAACCGCTGGTTAGGCTCATATGCCTGCACGCAAGTCCTTTGGTTGATCTCCCCCTTTACCCCCACCCTTCCCTACCCTCCCCCTGAGGCCCGACAGTCTGATCCATGCCTCCTTGTTTCTGGGTCTGTTCTTGTTCATCAGTCTATGTTGTTCATTATTTCCCCTAGATGAGTGAGATCATGTGCTATTAGAAATACACTTATAAGAACCGAAAATGAGACAAGCAATAATGGTTATGGTGACAGGCAGATGAATCAGTGTGTAGTGAGTTTCTTTCTGGGCCAACAGTTCTTTTGAGACCCAATTTCAAAGTCCAACAGTTCCTTATGTGTACATGTCAGCACTGACATTTCAGTTCTGGATGGTGGACAAATGGTGGTAATGCAGGTCCGACTCTGTCCGGTTTGGTCCTGGGCAATCTGCAGTGATGCACAGCTGCTAACTGCTAGTATGGGAAGGCCACATCAGCGTCTTCTGTCTCTGGACTGCTTCTCTTCTGTCTTCATGGCTGGAGTAGTCCTGTCGATTCCTCTCTTGCTGGAATCCACATGGTCTCGGAGTTGTTTTCTGAAAATATACAAACATATTCTCGACCAAAGGTTAATAAAGGAATATTTTCTATAAATTTGACTGGGGATCCTTTTTCAATTTTTGCCCAAATGATTTTCCTCTGGCTTGTTTTGTCACCTTGTGTGTTTTTCATGGGTGTCTTGCTTTTAGCCTTACAATTAATTTTCTAAAGTATTAATTTTCTAGATGTAATTTACTTACAGGATATTTTTCCTTACATGATATTCCTCTACTATCCCCTCCTTTTTTGATTTAAATGTTAGGAGGCTTTTGAAAATTTTATAATGTATTCTTGATGGCTTTTAAATTTTAATTTTTTGCACTATAATATTACTGTTTTAGGTTCATTATATGGTGCACACTTTTATCATGAGATGAAGTACCAGTAAAAATTTTAGTTGACTCTTTAGGAACACCTTTTTGTCTGGTACAATTAATTTTTCTAGAATATTCACTTGTTTCAACTAGCCAATTTAAATTTGTCTGAAAACTTGACTACTATTTTACTGTCAAATTTATTACTCTAACAATAATCTTGTTTTACCCTGTAAATATTGGTGGAAGGGATTATTTGCCTTCTTGAGTAGGTCCTGAGCATTCCGGGTGGTAGGCTGGATTTAGATATCGTAAACCCCCTTCCCCACACCATGGGTACAAGGCAACTCAAACAATTCTTGTTGGAGTGAGAGGGCAGCTGCTGTCGGCCAAGTCTCTGTCGGTCACCTGGGTCCTGATCTGAGCTGGGCATGGGAAGCACAAAGCAGCCATGGGGGCAGGAGACCTCCCTCAGAAGGGGCTAGGATTCAGGCCCCTGCAATGTTGGGGGGGTGAGGGTCTGTGCCCCACCTCTGTTGATCCCCAAATTCTCTCCTGATGGCCCCTCTGCGACTGTGCCTGTCTTAGGTTGTTCCTTCCTTGAGGAATCTTACCCATCTCTGGCTAACCAGCCATCCTCCGGGGCCAAGCAGGGTGATGTGAGGTTCAGTTTTGTCTCCTTGGTAGCCTATGCCCCCGTGGCCTCCATGCCCAGCACCTGCCTTGGGATCCCCTCGCCTGCTGGCGGGGCCCCAGCACTGATCACATATCTTTTGGAACCCGGGTTTCTTCTCCAGGGAGGGCTCAGTTCGCCCTACTGGGTGAGAGACAGATCCATGGCACCAGTCATCACGAGACTTCAACCTCGACATGAACAGATAGCTCATGCAACAGCTGTGAGCAATTGAATTGTGAGAAGAGGGTCTCTCTTGGCCTAAAGGGTAAGAGGGACCCATATAGAATGCTCAGGTGCCCTCCCAGGAGGCCCTCTACCCAATGAAAAGGGTTAAATCCTTACATGTCCTTTTTAAATTGCTGCCAGACATTCAAAGAATTAGTTTGTATGTTTGCTTGGGATAATTGTATATTATGCTGTAGTAATTCTAAAGTATCAAGAGATGTGTTAAGTTTGTCTCCAAGCACCAAACTGATGACTTTTTTATTTTATTTATTTTTTTATCCCCAAGGGTGCAAGGAACTATTATAAGTACAGGGGGTGATCCAAATCTGGGAATAATTTTTAATGACAGTGTAGGATAATATCATGTAAGGATATTCTTTGTTCTAGTCCATGGGAATTCCCTTTCAGACTGGCTGTCCATTTCTTTTTATATAGACAAGGTCTTAGTTACATTTTCTGCACCTCCACCGGGGGGCACGTAGTGATAGTAGTGACACCCTTTCTTTGGTGTCCACACAAGCCAGAAACCTCTCTTTGATTGTACACACAAAGGGGCATTGTTTTGATTTCGTATCATACAAAAGGGAAGCTGGGTGGGGACCCCTATGTATTTATACTTTCTTGCCCCACCCATGGACCTCCTAGATGTCCAGCGTGTTTGGTATTATTGGTAACTACATTAGTCAGAGGATCAGCCCACGTAAGGGGTCTTACCCATGAAGGGTCAGGAGCATAAGATCAAAATACTTACCCTCTTGTCCCCGGTAAAATTACCGTACATCTGATGATTGCTAGCGTGGCTAGAGAGGCGTTCTCAGGCATTTTTGGGTTTCTGGTTACCTCACAATTTCTTCCCTGCGGTTTGACGTTCTGATTGATGTTTCTCTGTTTCTGGATCTATTTTTCCCCCCATCAGTTTATGTTGTTCATTATATTCCACAAATGAGTGAGATCATGTGATATTTATCTTTCTCTGCCTGGCTTATTTCATTAGGCATAACGTTCTCCATCTCCATCCATATTGTTGCAAATGGTAAGAGCTCCTTCTTTTTTACCGCAGCGTAGTATTCCATTGTGTAGATGTACCACAGTTTTTTAATCCACTCATCTGCTGATGGGCACTTAGGCTGTTTCCAAATCTTAGCTATGGTGAATTGTGCTGCTATGAACATACGGGTGCATATATCTTTTCTGATTGATGTTTCCAGTTTCTTGGGATATATTCCTAGAAGTGGGATCACTGGGTCAAATGGGAGTTCTATTTTTAGATTTTTAAGGAAACTCCATACTGTTCTCCACAGTGGCTGCACCAGTCTGCATTCCCACCAGCAGTGCACGAGGGTTCCTTTTTCTCCACATCCTCTCCAGCACTTGTCATTTGTTGACTTATTGATAATGGCCATTCTGACAGGTGTGAGATGGTACCGCATTGTTGTTTTGATTTGCATCTCTCTAATGATTAGTGATTTAGAGCAGGTTTTCATATGTCTCTTGGCCTTCCTTCTGTCTTCTTTCGAAAAGTGTCTATTTAGATCAGTTGCCCATTTTTTGATTGGGTCGTTTATCTTCTTTTTGTTAAGCTGCATGAGTTCCCTGTAAATGTTGGAGATTAAACCCTTATCATTGATATCATTGGCAAATATGTTCTCCCATGCAGTGGGCTTTCTTGTTGTTTTATTGATGGTTTCCTTTGCTGTGCAAAAGCTTTTTATTTTGATGTAGTCCCATTTGTTTATTTTCTCTTTAGCTTCCATTGCCCTAGGAGCAGTATCAGCAAAGAAGTTCTTTTGGCATATGTCAGAGATTTTTTTGCCTGTAGATTCCTCTAGTATTTTTATGGTTTCCTGTCTTATGTTTAAGTCCTTGATCTATTTTGAGTTTATTTTTGTGTATGGTGTAAGATGGTGGTCTAGTTTCATTTTTTTGCATGTATCTGTCCAATTTTCCCAACACCATTTGTTGAAGAGACTGTCTTGACTCCATTGTATGTTCATGCCTCCTTTGTCAAATATTAATTGAGCATAGCGATTTGGATCAATTTCTGGGTTCTCTATTCTATTCCATTGATCTATATGTCTGTTCTTGTGCCAATACCAGGCAGTTTTGAGAACAGTGGCTTTGTAATACAGCTTGAAATCTGGTATGGAGATCCCACCTACTTTGTTCTTCTTTCTCAGGATTGCTGTGGCTATTCGGGGTCTTTTTTTATTCCAGATGAATTTTTGGATAGTTCGTTCTAGGTCTGTGAAGTATGCCGTTGGTATTTTAATGGGAAGTGCATTGAAATTATAGATTGCTTTGGGTAATATGGACATTTTGATGATGTTGATTCTACCAATCCATGAACATGGTATGTTCTTCCATCTGTTTATGTCTTCCTCTATCTCTTTTTTCAGTGTTGTGTAGTTTTCCGCATATAGGTCTTTTACCTCCTTAGTTAAGTTTATTCCTAGGTATCTTAATTGTTTTGGTGCGATGGTAAATGGGATTGCTTTTTTAGTCTCTCCTTCTGTAAGTTCATTATTGGTGTATAGAAATGCCATAGATTTCTTAGCATTTATTTTGTATCCTGCTACTCTGCCAAATTCATTTATTAAGTCTAATAGTTTTTTGATGGAGTCTTTAGGGTTTTCTATGTACAGTATCATGTCATCTGCAAATAAGGACAGTTTTACTTCTTCTTTTCCAATTTGGATGCCTTTTATTTCTTCTTCTTGTCTGATTGCAATGGCTAGTATTTCCAACACTATGTTGAACAGGAGTGGTGAGAGTGGGCATCCCTGTCTTGTTCCTGTTCTTAGGGGAAATGGTTTTAGTTTTTGCCCATTGAGTATGATGTTGGCTGTGGGTTTGTCATATATGGCTTTTATTATGTTGAGGTATGATCCTTCTATTCCCAGCTTGCTGAGAGCTTTTATCAAGAAAGGGTGTTGGATTTTGTCAAATGCTTTTTCTGCATCAATTGATATGACTATATGGTTTTTATCTCTCATTTTGTTTATGTGATGTATCACGTTTATTGATTTGCGAATATTGTACCATCCTTGCATCCCAGGGATAAATCCTACTTGGTCGTGGTGTATGATCTTTCTGATGTATTGCTGGATTCTATTTGCTAGAATTTTGTTGAGGATTTTGGCATCTATGTTCATGAGGGATATTGGCCTGTAATTCTCCTTCATTGTGTTATCTTTACCTGGTTTTGGTATTAGGGTGATGCTGGCTTCATAGAAGGAGCTTGGAAGTGTTCCTTCTTCTTGAATTTTCTGGAATAGTCTGAGGAGGATAGGTTTTAGCTCTTCCTTGAATGTTTTATAAAACTCCCCTGTGAAGCCGTCTGGCCCCGGGCTTTTGTTTGCTGGAAGCTTTTTGATAACTTCTTCAATTTCTTCCATAGTTATCAGCCTATTGAGATTTTTAGTCTCTTCCTGAGTAAGTTTTGGAAGGTTGTGTTTTTCTAGGAATGAGTCCATTTCCTCCAGGTTGTCTAGTTTGTTGGAGTAGAGTTGTTCATAGTATTTTTTGACAATCCTTTGTATTTCTGTGGGGTCTGTTGTTATTTCACCTCTTTCATTTCTGATTTTGTTTATTTGGGTCCTCTCTCTTTGTTTCTTGGTGAGCCTGGCTAGAGGTTCATCAATCTTGTTTATCCTTTCAAAGAACCAGCTCTTGGTTTTATTGATCTTGTGTATTGTTTTTTTTTTTTTGGTTTCTGTGTCATTTATTTCTGCTCTGATCTTTATTATTTCCTTTCTTCTGCTCACTGTGGGCTTTTCTTGTTGCTCCCTTTCTAATTCTTTGAGTTGTTGAGATAGATGATCTATTACCATTTTTTCTTGTTTTTTGAGGTAGGCCTGTAGAGCTATACATTTGCCTCTCAGGACTGCTTTCATGTGTCCCATAGGATTTGCAGTGTTGTGGTTTTATTGTCATTAGTCTCCAGGATGTTTTTAATTTCTTCTTTGATCTCATTGATAACCCAATCGTTGTTTAGTAGCATGCTATTTAGTTTCCAAGTGTTTGAGTTTTTTGGAATGTTTTTATTGTAGTTTATTTCTAATATTATGCCATTGTGGTCTGAGAAAATGCTTGATATGATTTCAATCTTTTTGAATTTGGGGAGACTTTGCTTGTTACCCAATACTTGGTCTATTTTTGAGAATGTCCCATGTGCACTTGAGAAAAACGTATATTCCATGGCTTTGGGGTGAAATACTCTGAAGATGTCAATTAGGTCCATCTGATCTAGTGTGTCATTTAGAATTGCTGTTTCTTTGCTGGTTTTTTGTCCAGAGGATTTATCCATTGATGTCAGTGGTGTGTTAAAGTCCCCTACTATGATTGTATTGATGTCGATCTCTCCCTTGATATCTTCCAGCAGATTTTTTATGTATTTGGGCACTCCTGCGTTGGGTGCATATACGTTTACCAGAGCTATATCTTCTTGCTGGATTGCTCCCTTTAGTATTATGTAGTGGCCTTCCTTATCTCTTATTAAAGCCTTTACTTTGAGGTCTATTTTAACTGATATAAGTATTGCAACCCCAGCTTTTTTCTCATTTCCATTTGCCTGAAAAATGTTTTTCCATCCCTTCACTCTCAGCCTGTGTGAGTCTTTTGCTCTAAGGTGGGTCTCTTGGAGACAGCAAATATATGGGTCATGTTTTCTTATCCATTCAGCTACCCTATGTCTTTTGATTGGTGCATTTAATCCATTTACGTTTACTGTTATTATTGATAAGTATCTGTTTGTTGACATATTTTTCCTTAGTGTTTGTGTTTCTTCTTGCCTTTCTCTTTCTTCTTTTTACAGCAGCCCCTTTAGCATTTCTTGCATTGCTGGTTTGTTAGTGATGAACTCTCTTAGCCCTTTTTTGTCTGTGAAGCTTCTGATTCCACCTTCAATTTTGAATGATAGCCTTGCTGGGTATAGTATTCTTGGATTTAGTCCCTTGTTTTGCATCACTTTGTATATTTCATTCCATTCCCTTCTGGCCTGGTGTGTTTCTGTTGAGAAATCAGTTGATATTCTGATAGGAGATCCCTTGTAGGTAACTTTCTGTTTCTCTCTGGCAGCCTTTAAGATTCTTGCTTTGTCGTTGGTGTTCGTCAATTTAATTATGATGTGTCTTGGTGTCGGTCTTTTGGGGTTCAACTTGTTTGGGACTCTGTGTACTTCCTGGACTTGTATAGTTTTTTTCTTGCCAATATCAGGGAAGTTTTCTGTCATTATTTCTTCTAACAGGTTTTCTATTCCTTGCTTCTCTTCCTCTCCTTCTTTTATCCCTATTATTCGAAGGTTGTTTCGTTTTGCATTGTCCCGAAGCTCCCTTAGGCTCTCCTCTTGCTTTTTAAGTCTTCTTTCCAGTTGCTGCTGTGTTTGTGTGTTTTTTCCTACCTTGTCTTCTAATTCGCTGATGCGGTCCTCAACCTCTTCTACTCTACTCTTTAAGCCTTCCATTGTGTTCTTTATTTCAGCTATGTCGTTCTTCATCTCCTCTTGGTTTCTTTTTATGTTGGTGACATTTTCATTCAGCTCCTTATAGCTCTCATTGAGTTGTGTGTATTTGTCATCCATCTGATTAAACATCCTTATAACGAATACTCTGAATTCTTTCTCTGTTAAGCTGCTAGCCTCAAGTTCATTTAACTCCCTTTCTGGTGATTCTTCCTGTTCCTTCCTTTGAGAATTTCCTTTCTGTCTTCCCATGTTTCCCTGTAATGTTTTAATTGTAGTTCCAATTGCTTTGCTACCCAGGATCTTTTGGTGATGGTGCTACTGGTATAATCTCTCAGTTCTCCTGGGCTTGGCAATCTAGTGTAGCTCCCTACTTGAGCTACTTGGGTTCTCTTGATGTAGGCCTGGAAGCTTGAGAGGCACAACTATGGTGTCTAAAAGTCAGCAGCTATGGAGTGGGGTGTCCCAGTTTTTGCTGTCTTGCACCCTTAGTTGAAATCGCGCGTGTCCAGTGGGAACTCACAGTGGCACCCAGGAATCGTCTGTTGGGAGAGCTCCCAGTGGCTCCCACTAGCACCCTGTGTGTAGATGGGCTCAGGGTGCCTGCCTGTTGTAAATTCCCTTCTGTGAAGGTGTGTTTGCAGGTGCACAGCTCTGACGCACTTTGAGGGACTCTGGCACTGAGGTTAAACAGCTAGGGTGTATGTGGGAAGTTATTCAGGAGAAAGGAGTTCAGAGTTTTTGCTGTGGGGTAGCGCGTCCTTGGCTGTACAGAATCACTCCCAGCAGGGGCTCAAAGCAGCTCCCCAGAGAACCCTGTGGATATATGGGCTCAGGGCGCCTTCCCTTGCTGTGGCTGTGAGTTTGCCAGCTCTGGAGTGTGCGCGAACTGGTGGCGCACCCGCCGGCGTACACCTCTGACGCAATTTGAGAGACTCTGGCACTGAAGTTAAACAGCTAGGGTGTATGTGGGAAGTTATTCAGGAGAAAGGTGTTCAGAGTTTTTGCTGTGGGACAGCGTGTCCTTGGCTGTACAGAATAACTCCCAGCAGACGCTCACAGCAGCTCCCCAGAGAACACTGTGGATATATGGGCTTGGGGCGCCTTCCCTTGCTGTGGCTGTGAGTTTGCCAGCTCTGGAGCGCGAACTGGTGGCGCACCCGCCGGCGTACACCTCTGACGCAATTTGAGAGACTCTGGTACTGAAGTTAAACAGCTAGGGTGTATGTGGGAAGGTATTCAGGAGAAAGGAGTTCAGAGTTTTTGCTGTGGGGCAGCGAGTCCTTGGATGTATTGAATCACTCCCAGCAGGGGCTCATAGCAGTTCCCCAGAGAACACTGTGGATATATGGGCTTGGGGCGCCTTCCCTTGCTGTGGCCGTGAGTTTGCCAGCCCTGGAGTGTGCGCGAACTGGTGGCGCACCTGCCGGCGCACACCTCTGATGCAATTTGAGAGACTCTGGCACTGAAGTTAAACAGCTAGGGTGTATGTGGGAAGGTATTTGGGAGAAAGGAGTTCAGACTTTCTGCTGTGGGGCAGCGCGCCCTTGCCCGTACAGAATCACACCCAGCAGGGGCTCAGAGCAGCTTTCCAGACAACCCTGTGGATATATGGGCTCAGGGTGCCTTCCCTTGCTGAGGCCGTGAGTTTGCCAGCCCTTGAGTGTGCGCGAACTGGTGGCGAGCCCGCCGGCGCACACCTCTGATGCAATTTGAGAGACTCTGGCACTGAAGTTAAACAGCTAGGGTGTATGTGGGAAGGTATTTGGGAGAAAGGAGTTCAAATTTTCTGCTGTGGGGCAGCGCGCCCTTGCCCGTACAGAATCACATCAAGCAGGGGCTCAGAGCAGCTTTCCAGAGAACCCTGTGGATATATGGGCTCAGGGTGCCTTCCCTTGCTGTGGCCGTGAGTTTGCCAGCCCTTGAGTTTGCCAGCCCTTGAGTGTGCGCGAACTGGTGGTGAGCCCGCCAGCGCAAAGCTCTGAAGCCCCCTGGCACTGAAGTTGCACCGCAGGGGTGTCCCTGGGCAGTTATTTAGGAAGAGGCAGTTCAGAGATTCTACTTAGGGCCGTGCACCCTTGACTTTGCAGAATAACCCCCTCAGGGGCTCTCAGTGGTTCCCAAGCACTGCCTGGGTAGTGGAGTGCCCGGGTGCCTATGGGCTGGGGACGCAGCGAGTCCTGAGTTCCGGCGCTGGGGAGGGGGAGGTTGCACTTACTGCTTTCAGTGGCGCACTTTTGGAGATGGAGGTCTCAGGGTTCTCGCTTCTGCAGCTGGGGTGGCAGGTCCTCTACCAGAGTGGCTGTAGTGACCAGGTTTGCTTCCAAGACCAGACTAGGTGGTGGTAAGGTTAGGATTCTAGTCTCTAGCAGTTCCGTTCTTAAAGATGGCGGGGTCTCTGTGCCACTGGTGTCCTCCCTGGAGTGTTTGCAGCGGCCGCGGAGTTTTGCCAACCAACACTGCCTGGATTGGAGGCCCCCTGGAAGAACTGCAGGGTCTAACTGTCCCTATTTCATTCACACACACACCCACACAGGTCCACACACACCTCTGTCACTCCTTCACTCGATCACACGCTCACCCTCCCTACCTACCTGCCGGTCGCCACCTTTTCCTCCTAATGTGCCTTTTAAAAGCCGTTATGACGCCCATGTTAAAATGAAAACTCTCAGAGCTCAAAACAACAGACCAGGGGGATTTGTCAGAGTGTCTCTAGAACTCTGGGAATACGTTTTCGAACCTGAACATCTATACTGAATTTTGAAATACTGAGAATTTGTAACCAAAGCGCTGTGAGAGGGAGGATAGACTTTCAGAGGTAATAATGGTTAAAGTGCTGGTATATTTGTTATAAACGCTGTTTCACCAAATTGGAATTCACAATGAAGGAGCTTGAGACACTGGAAGAGAGAGACCCCAACTCGGGAAATTCACAATGATAACCTAGGTTAATATCTAAGAAAGTGCTTCAAACACTAGGAATACGTGAATAAAGGGCCTTAATATCTGTAACACATTGTTTCTTGACAAGGAAATCGTTTTCAAAGAACATAGAACCGAGTGGGATACTGGTTACATTTATAATTATGGGACAATGAGTTGGCCTTTTTGAAAGAAGCCTGGTAAGGCCATGAAAGCGGAAGTGATGATGTCACCAAGGGGGGAGGGGCCACGTGGGCAGGTTCAATTGATCCCAGGTGATCATGATTTGGCCAGGGGACCAGCTGGAAGTGATGATGGGGTGGTTTTAGGGTTAGGGTTAGGGTTAGGGTTAGGGTTAGGGTTAGGGTTAGGGGTAGGGTCAGGGTCAGGGTCAGGGGTAGGGTTAGGGGTAGGGGTAGGGTTAGGGTCAGGGTTAGGGGTAGGGTCAGGGTCAAGGTCAGGGTCAGGGTCAGGGTTAGGGTCAGGGGTCAAAGGTTAGGGGTAGGGTTAGGGTCAGTGTTAGGGTTAGGGTCAAAGGTTAGGGTTAAGGTTAGGGTTAGGGTTAGGGTTAGGGGTAGGGGTAGGGTCAGGGTCAAGATCAGGGTCAGGGTCAGGGTCAGGGTCAGGGTCAGGGTCAGGGTCAGGGTTAGGGTTAGGGTTAGGGTTAGGGTCAGGGTCAAAGGTTAGGGTCAAAGGTTAGGGTTAGGGGTAGGGTCAGGGGTAGGGTCAGGGGTAGGGTCAGGGTCAGGGTCAGGGTCAGGGTCAGGGTCAGGGTCAGGGTCAGGGTCAGGGTTAGGGTTAGGGTTAGGGTTAGGGTCAGGGTCAGGGTCAGGGTTAGGGTTAGGGGTCAAAGGTTAGGGGTAGGGTCAGGGTTAGGGGTAGGGGTAGGGTCAGGGTCAGGGTCAGGGGTAGGGTTAGGGGTTAGGGTTAGGGTTAGGGTTAGGGTTAGGGTTAGGGTTAGGGTTAGGGTTAGGGTTAGGGTTAGGGTTAGGGTTAGGGTTAGGGTTAGGGTTAGGGTTAGGGTTAGGGTTAGGGTTAGGGTTAGGGTTAGGGTTAGGGTTAGGGTTAGGGTTAGGGTTAGGGTTAGGGTTAGGGTTAGGGTTAGGGTTAGGGTTAGGGTTAGGGTTAGGGTTAGGGTTAGGGTTAGGGTTAGGGTTAGGGTTAGGGTTAGGGTTAGGGTTAGGGTTAGGGTTAGGGTTAGGGTTAGGGTTAGGGTTAGGGTTAGGGTTAGGGTTAGGGTTAGGGTTAGGGTTAGGGTTAGGGTTAGGGTTAGGGTTAGGGTTAGGGTTAGGGTTAGGGTTAGGGTTAG